>NC_054385.1:74072752-74809002 GCF_017654675.1 Xenopus laevis
GTAGCCCCAAAAAAATTTTCAACCTCTTTCAGCCTATCACCCATAAAAAATGAAAAAACGCCAGCGTTTTTTGGGACTTAGAATTTTTTTTTAACTTTTTTTTGAAGCAATCCCTATCTACTCTATTGCACTTCGCCTGGTCTGAGGTGGTGAAGGATGCCTGGTGTAAAAGGTAGCGTTCAGAAAAAGGCGCACTTTAGTGAATTTGCGTAGTTACGTCCGTTGAGCAAATACGCCAGGCGTAAGGGTGCGAAGTAACACTAGCGAATTTACGCCAGCGTCCGTTAGTGAATCGGCAAATTAAAGAAAATGCGCTATGCTGGCGCATTCACGCTAGCGTTAGGTGCTTTGTCGTTTAGTGAATTTGCCCCTTAGTCTTTGGCCAAACTTGCTGGCACGGCATAAGCTGGGCAAGTAAAAAGTGTTTGAAATATTCTACACTTGTAGATGATCTTCTGGACAGTCAAATGATATCCATTTGTTTGACTATCTCTTTCCAAGCTCACAGTCTCTGTAAACTTCTTTTTAAAGACCTAAGTGAACTTTTCACTCTAGGCACACACAAAGAGTGAAAACTAAATGTTTCAATATGACGGATTCCGCAAAGATCCTCTTATGATAATGTAGAGGTGCACTTAATTTTTCAACATGCAAACTTTGTATTTTTTGCTTATTTCAATTACACAATGGAGTAAAAAACAAATAGTGCATGGTATTTTATGTTTAATCTATAAAAATTATTGAAATCAACATCTAATATATCTGTATGTTAAAAAAGTCAGAAATTGACTTCTTACTTTTCACGTTTATTATATTGTAGTAGTACAGTGTTTTTACTCACTATTATGCTTGAAAATTCGAATGGTGGCGCCAGAAAGACGGGCTCCTAGTACCAGAGAGGAATGGTTCAGCTCATCACTGAGGATTAAGCAGCTCTGGGGGGAAAAATTAGAGAAAAGTCATAAAGCAGTCAACCACAGTCAATTAAGAAAATACCTTTCCACCCCCCAAAAGTCACAAAAAAGCAGATATGTAAACCCAGCAAACACACACAAAAATAAAGGCTACAAACCTTTCCAACTAGTGCTGGGATATTCATTGAGTTTGTGGCAAAGCCCATTCCATATACCATTGCAGCCTCCACACCAAGAAATTTCGCAACTAGATGTTCTAACTCCTCATGTTTATCCATATTTCCTATGCACAGACAGACAAGTGGTCACAATGTACATATAAAGCCAGAACAAAAGGCTCAAGATAAGGCATGTGGACAAAAGGCTCAAGATAAGGCATGTAACCAACAAGGAACAATAAATTAAGAAATACAAACTGTACATAAATGAAAATATAGAATTCTGCAAATATGTACATCTACAAATATGTACATCTAAAATAACAGAATTTATGTATTTGTTGTCTCCTAATGTCATTTTTGTCTTGTCAAAAAGACTATAAAAAGCAGCCAATTTTACATTAACAGCAAGGTTGGTCAGTGATCTCATACAATCACAGAGGAGAGACATAAACAGACTTTTTATAGTGATAGGAACCAGTTATCAGTTATTCTGTGGGCTCAAACAATATTCTATTGATTTTTTTTTCTCCTTCGCTTCTGGTAATACTGTAAGGCTACTAAAATGAGAAGTGGACATTACACTGTAAATGGATTTCTCAGAGGAAATCTGGTGAGATGCGCTAATTTGGTGAGGTCGCCAAACAAGCAGATTTGGCCACCCATGTGCTGGCTAAAATTGGGCTTATCTGATTAGTCATACAGCAAGCCAATGGAAATCCGTCAACAGGTTGATGTTGTCTGCGACCAATGTGATTTTCAAATTTGTCCGATACATATCTGAATTATTTTTGGCCAGATATAAGTTATGCAGGCAACAACCCTAACAATGGGCACAAAGCGGCTGACTTGGTCTGGAAGGGCCATAGTGACAAGGACAAAAAGGAAAACCTATAAGCAAAAGATCAGTTAATATGAAGAGCAACCCAACGTTATTTGGTTGAATAAAGATGAAAAAGTTAAAGATCTTTTATTGTTTGTTTTACTCTTAACCAGTCTTACTCACCAATTTCCTGCCGTGTGCTGCACATTCCTACTCCATACTGGTTCAGAGCTTGTGCTGATGCATCGGCACACAATCCAGTGTTCTGCGCAAATCCCAGATAGTTATACGAGCCCATGTTTATTACACCCTTAATCATTCTGCCTGTAAACCTGCAAAGGGAGGAACGAAGAGAAAAGATACCATAAGAGTTAAAAACATTGAAGTCCATCACCTTGTGTTCCAATATTTTAGTCCTAGTTGGGACCCTGATCAATCATTAATAAAGTTCCTGGCAGCGAAACGTTGGGCCGCAAATAAATCGAAACAAAACTATAACGGTTCATCAAATGTATTTTTTTTCATCATTAAAGACCCCCTGCTTGCAGTGTTAAAATGAAGTGCACACTTAACAGTGCAAAATAGTTGTAAATCACATCATATTATGAAAACATAACACAGGGGTGTGGAAATTCCACAGGTATGAACCAAACTATATAAGAACCGTACATTTATATGTATGTAGACTGCACTGAAAAAAACAAGAAAATATATTTTGCTCAAAGAAATGGATATTAAGACAGTAAAAGTAATGCTTTTATTATTTAGGGTATTAGGTTTGATTCCAGCAAGGGCACTATTTACAAGGAGTATGTATGTTCTACCCTGTAGTACTGCAGTATTTTACAAACAGTCCAAAAACATACAGGCAGGTTTACTGGCTCCTAATGAAATTGAGCCTCCTTTGTTTGTGTGGATGTGATAAGGACCTTAGATTGTAAACTCAACTGGGTCAGGAACTGATGTGAATGATGTATATTACCTGTAAGGGTAAGGTCACACGAGAGATTCAGGGAGACAGGGGGAAGCATTTCGGGGAGATTAGTTGCCCCAAAGAAGAGGACGATTAGTCGCCGGGCGACTAAATCTCCACAAATCTCCAGGTATGACCTTACCCTTAAATCTCTGGAATATGTTGGCTCTATATAAATAAAGGATATTAATAAGATCCCTTTACACAAAAGTCAGCAGTGTGAATAAGGCCTGTGCACCACTTTCTACAGATTTGTATTCTGGTTAGTGAAGTCTGCCCTCTGTTGGTAAAATCTGGCAAATATTGTACTTTCAAAATGTGTTCTACATTGTTTGAGATTACCGTACACCTATAGAATATAAGGCTATAAGGGATATAAGGGGTGGTTCACCTTTAAGCTAACTTTTAGTATGTTATAGAATGACTAATTCTAAGCAACTTTTCATTTGGTCTTCATTCATTATTATTTTTTTTATAGTTTTGATTATTTGCGGACTATTTTCCAGCTTTCAAATGGGGTTCACTGACCCCCATCTAAACAACAAATGCTCTGTAAGGCTATAAATTTATTTTTATTGCTACTTTTTATTACTCATTTCTATTCAAGACCTCTCCTATTCATATTTCAGTCTCGTATTCAAATCATTGCATGGTTGCTAGTATACTTTAATCCTAGCAACCAGATTGGTGATATTGAAACTGGAGAGCTGCTCAATAAAAAGCTAAATAACAAAAAACACAAATAATAAAAAATGAAACCTAATTACAAATTGTCTCCGTATATAACATGGTTTATATAAATAAGATGCTGTGTAGCCATGCAGTTTAAATAGGACAATAAGCCACACTTTCCATAGCAAAAGCATAAGGTCATTCATGGCTCTCTACAGAATAAAAACTTTTTTCATATAAAATAGTTTTATAATTTGTTATCAAGAAATTGATTATTTGTTGGTTTTGGTTAGAAAGATATAATCTTTAAATAAATTAAAACATATTGTGTAGATCTTTATGTATACAAACGCACACATAGTTCCTTTAGGGTGTTACTATAGATTAAAGCATCATGCAGTAAACCCACTTCCGACTGACCCTGTAGCAAGCCAGGAAGAGCAATAGGAGTGATGGGTATACAGTTAGGCCCATAAATCTTTGGAAAGAAGCAACTTTTTTCTAATTTTGGTTCTGGTTCAGCTTTAATTCAGTGGGTTGAATAAAAAGATTGCATAAAAATGTGAGGAACTAAAGCCTTTTTTTAACACAATCACTCCATTTCAGGGGCTCAAAAGAAATTGGACAAATTAAAAAACTGAAAATAAAATGTTCATTTCTAATACTTGGTTGAAAACCCCTTGCTGGCAATGACAGCCTGAAGTCTTGAATTCATGGACATCACCAGATTCAGGGTTTCCTCCTTTTTAAGCCTTTTTTAAGCCTTTACTGCAGTGGCTTTCCGTTGCTGTTTGTTTGTGGGCCTTTCTGTCCAAAGTTTAGTCTTCAACAGGTGAAATGCATGCTCAATTGGGTTCAGATCAGGTGACTGACTTGGCCATTCAAGAATATTCCACTTCTTTGCTTTAATAAACTCCTGGATTGCTTTGGATGTATGTTTTGGGTCATTGTCCATCTGTATTATGAAACGCCTCCCAATCAATTTGACTGCATTTAGCTGGATTTGAGCAGGCCATATGTCTCTGAACACCTCAGAATTCATTCGGGTGCTTCTGTCCTGTGTCACATCATGGATAAACACTAGTGTCCCAGTGCACACCCAAGCCATCACACTGCTTACATGTTTTATAGATGATGTGGTATGCTTTGGATCATGAGCTGTTCCATGCCTTCTCCATACTTTTTTCTTGCCATCATTCTGGTAGAGGTTGATCTTGGTTTCAATCTGTCCAAAGAATGTTTTTTCAGAACTGTGCTGGCTTTTTTTAGATGTCTTTAGCAAAGTCCAATCTAGCCTTTCTATTCTTGATGCTTATGAGTGGCTTGCACCTTGCAGTGCACCCTCTGTATTTACTTTCATGCAGTCTTCTCTTTATGGTAGACTTGAATATTGATACACCTACCTCCTGGAGAGTGGTGTTCACTTGTTTGTCTGTTGTGAAGGGGTTTCTCTTCACCATGGAAATGATTCTGTGATCATCCACCACTGTTGTCTTCCGTGGACGTCCAGGTCTTTTTGCTTTCTTTCTTTCTCAGGATGTACCGAACTGTAGATTTTGCCACTCCTAATATTGAAGCAATTTTTTGGATGGGTTTTTTTGTGTTTTGCAGCTTAAGGGTGGCTTGTTTCACCAGCATGGAGAGCTCCTTTGACCAAATGTCTGTTCAAAGCAAAATCTTCCACATACAAGCACCTGCCTACCAGCCGTGGTCGGTGCATATGCATGGCATACTAACTACAGGGCTGATAGGAGTGGATTGGCATTCTCTCTGCCAAAAGAAACACGTTGGGGCTCATTTATCAACACTGGGCAAATTTGCCCATGGGCAGAAACCCATAGCAACCAAACAGTGCTTAGCTTTTTTCAGGCAGCTGCAGTTAGAACAGTGAATGCAACAATCTGATTGGTTGCTATGGATAACTGCCCACGAGCAAATTTGCCCACGGTCACATTAGCCTTGAGGTTTTAGCTGACCATCACATGATTACATTGTACTGCAGCTGCTATGACCAACACAGCACCTTATTGGTTTCTAGAGTTTACTAAACCTGGACAAACTTTATACTTCTTATTATTTTACACTGTTTTGTATCTCAGCTGGTAGGGTATATGAGGGGTTGTGACAAACTGGAGAGCTGCTGAATAAAAAGCAATAAAATAAAGCAAAAAAACACAAATGATAAAAAATGAAAATCAATTGCAAATTGTCTCAGAATATCAGTCTCTACATCATAATAAAAGTTAATTTAAAGGTGAACAACCCCTTTAAGCAGGGCTGTATTTAGAACTAAGGGTCTGATTTTTCTTTTAAAGCTTTTTTTTCCCCGACACAGGCACTGAAGGCCACCTCCCTGTCAGCCTAAGCACAGGCCTTTTCGTGCATATATAAAGTATGGCTCTAACATTACGTCTAATCAGCATCAAACTGGGCACATACCTTACTCATCTCATGGCTGCAATTGGGGACGGGCCAGCAAGCCCACTGGGCTTTTTTCACAGTGCCCCACTGGCCAAATCCTACCAGGCTTCTAATAATGTGTATATGGGTCATCTGGGCTTTTCCGATAAACAAGATATTACTTGTAGAAATACCTTCTATAATGGACAGGGAGTTTTTCTCAATTTCTGGTGTGACTGCAGGTAATCACCTGCCTTTTGTTTCTTTGGTAATGCAGCTAACTTGTGAATTATCTTTCGTAGGTCATGGTAACAGGGCCAGAAGAGCAGGGGAGAGAGTATTTGACAGATTTCACATACATTAATAAAATGATCTTTCACAATGGTTAACCACCATATAAATAATTCCTGACCCCATCACATAACTGAATGCAACAACGCAACAACTGGGGTGCACCATGAATTAACATATTGTTAAGCACATTGATATGTAGTCGCAAAATAGCCTATTATTCTGGTGTGAGTATTAATATTAAAGGAGAAGTAAAGGCATAATTACTGGGGGGCTCAAAATTGTAAGCACCCGCCCCCCATGATTATAATAGGTTGAGACCCTGGGCCAGAGCTTGCTGCAAACTGAACCAGCCTGGGGTACTACACTAGGGGGCAGATTTATCAAGGGTCAAAGTGAATTTGAGGGAATTTTCAAAAAAATTCGAAATTCGTAGTAATTTTTTGGATACTTCGACCATCAAATAGGATACTACGACTTTGAATTTAATTTGAATTCGATTTGCAGTAAAAATAGTTTGAATATTCGACCATTCTGTAATCGAAGTACTGTCTTTTCAACTTCAATACTTCGCCATATTAATGCTGCCGAAGTGCTATGTTAGCTTATAGGGACCTTCTACAACCAATTGTCTTTACACATCGAAGTAAAATAGTTTGATCGTAAGCTAAAATCATTCGATTCGAACAATTTTACTTCGATCGTTCGATGGCCAAATTCAGCGAAAAATACTTTGACTTCGATATTTAAATTTGAAGTATTTTAATTCGATGGTCGAATTTCAAAGTATTTTACACTTCGAAATTCAACCCTTGATAAATCTGCCCCTAGGATTACCACATCGTCATCTTCTTCCTTGTTACTTTCTAACATCTCACCTCCCAGTATTCTGCTTTTCCTTCTCATTTAATGTAAATTATTCCACACCATAAAATAAAGCCTTATAAAAGACTTACTTAAATGTCCAGTTGTAGTCATCAGTAAAGCGCTCCATAAGGTCTATTCTCTCTCCAGGAACACTGCAAACTGGCCTGTTCCAGTTATCCCTGATCCGCATGTATAGATTCCTGGTGTAGAAATCCTCAAAGTCTTGATAAAGTGGCACAAAGTCCTGCAATGTACCTCTCAGAAAGTCAGATATAGTCACACAGCATCAGCAATGAAAATCAGCGACAGTATTTATTTTGCAAGTGCATGTTACCATTTTGATGGCTCCTACATATAGCAGAAATCAGACTTCTATGCCTTTATACAAAAAGCTTTCCATTCATTTGCATAGAAGTACTATATATTGCCCTAGAGTGAATTCTGAGGGATGCTAAATTGTTACTTTTCCAATATATTCCTGACAGTAAAGGCTGGAACTGCCCTGGAACAACAAATGTTGCCAGAAATACACTTATGTGTGCTTTCTGGAAATAGTAGAGCTTCCCATTAATTCCAGTGGGAGGCAACCAAAAGCAAGGCAACTTTAAGCTACTTGAGAAAACAAAAGTGATGCTTAAAGAGTTTGGCTAGTAAAAGTGAGAGTCAAGCAATATAGTCATTACGGTTATAATAAATATTCTCCCCTGACAGGCATGAACAGGTAACTGCGGTTGCAATCATGCTGAGAGTCATTGACACATTTCATCTGACATTTGTCAAAAAGCTTAAAACTTTAATGGCACCTTTACAGGAAAAAGAATGATTAAATATCCACTCCAGTTTGGATACAGGGTTTTGCAATGGCCTATGACATACCAGGTGATCTGACTTTGACATAGATGGCCAGCTTAAATATATTGCAATATATGGACAAACAATCCCTGTTTTGTTTAAAGGGTAAGGCACTTTTAGTAGCTTATGGCACAAAATGTCACAATGTCCTTAATATATTGGTAATGGGTTGAGTGCAGAGGATCTCTTGTATTTGTCTGTATGTATTTTGTGGTCAGAACCTCATAGCACCTCTGCTTCACGGTTGAAAAATTTGTGGTGAGCACAATTTTCCCTTGTTCGTTATAATTTATACAGGAGCCGTGGTTAACTCCATGTTGTAGCTCCCACCCTTCCAGCTATAGTCAGGTGATTCCAGTGGTGGCCAATAAAAGGGCAACCATGTTTGGGAGTTTAAACCTTAAAAGAAGCAAGTGAGTTGCAGGTAAACCCTAATCCCTGTGTAAAATGTATAATGAAGCAATAGAATTCTTAATGAAAGTTGAGTAGGAGTGACCAGACTAGGGATGATTTAGGGATTGTTTGTCCATATATTGCAATATATGCAATTTAAGATGGCCAACTGTGTCAGTTTTGTTTAAAGGGTAAGGCATTTTTTAGTACCTTAAGGCACAAAAATGGCTCAATATCCTTAAAATATTGGTAATGGATTGAGTGCAGATTTGTCTATTTGATCTGATTGCAGTGGTTCTCCCAGCTTTCCATTATATTCAATGGTAAATGCAAAGGCAAACAAGAAGCACTTAATTAATGCTGGAGAAAACTTACTACACTGAACTGGTTTACATCAATTTGGCACTGCATACACAGGGATGCAACATGGTATTGACATTTTTCTCTGCCAGAGAAAGCACCATGTGTTTGACAGCCCTGAAGATCCCAGAAGGATTATAACCAGTTATGAAAACAGCAATACTGGTCACTGACAATCTTGAATAAACTTACCTTCTGTTCAACCCTTTCAGTGGCAATGTGACACTTTTCAATCTTCCAACTTCTGAGGAAATCTCTTAGGTACCCAAACAGAGTAAGGATGCCATAGCCCATGTAAGTGAGAACGGCCACTATCATTGGGGTCTCTTCAAATGCTTCATTAAAAGGTCTCTTATACAAACCCCCATTATGGACCTGTGAAACAAATAAAAATACAGAATTCACACTTCTGGAACACAAATACACACCTAATTTTCTTGGAAAAAACTGGGAGATTAGGTAATTTGTGGAGAGAATGCTTGCAACAAACTCTTTGGAGCTACTCAAAGGGGTAGATCACCTTTAAATTAAAATCTAGATAGAGATAATCGGAGACAATGTGCAGTTGATATTTGCTTTTTATTTGCTGTGGCTTTTGCATTCAATAGCTTTTTTTTTTTTTTTTTTTGAGAAGTTCTATATTTTGTCATTTCAGCAACAACTGTTTGCTAGGATTCCACCTTGCCTAGTAACCAAGCAGTGGTTTGCACGAGAGACTGGACAAGGTTCTGTTCTGAACAGAAAGATAAGTAACAAAAAGTTGCAGCATTTTCACTATGCCATAGCCATTGCTACATGTATGGCCCACTCAGCAGGGGGAAGTTTCATCATGAAGTGAAGACCTCCTTTTCTATATTTTAATTTATCCTCTGTTCATCCTACACCTGCAAATAAACAGTTTCTTGTAGTGATGTGTGGGCCAGTCCAATACCCGCAGGACCTGCGTGTTTACCCGCGGGTTGGGCTGACCTCGCCCCCCCCATCTGCGAGCTCTTCTGCCTGCTCTCCCCGCCTGCGACCATGCACTGCCAGCTTCAGACTTCTGGTTTTATAGGCACGCTCCTGACAGCCCTGTCCCTTTTAAGACATCATCAGTGAGGCGGGTGAGCAGGGGTCTATAAAAGGAAGGCGGAAGTCGGGTGTGGACAGGAGCAGATCGGGGGCGCGGGGGTTGAGTTTTTCTCGACCCGCATATCACTAGTTTCTTGGACACAATGTCCTATTTTATACAAGATATTATCACATGCACAACATAAACATGTGCCTTTCAGCCCTAGTAAACTTGAATAGCAGCCTTTGTGAGGCAGATTAATTTATATTTTATATATAAACTGCAGTAGTATTTCTGAAGCAAACACACATTTTGCAACAAAGCACTATATTTTAAATCATATAAAACCCTTACATTTACTGATGCTTTAACAAAAGTTATGATCAACCAGATAAATTGCATTCACTTAAATATTTACATATTTTATATATATGTACAGGTATGGGATCAGTTATCTGGAAACCAATAATCCAAAAAGTTCCAAATTACGGAAAGGCTGTCTGCCATATGCTCCATTATATCCAAATGTTTAAAAATGATTTCCATTTTCTCTATAATAATAAAACAATACTGTGTACATCAGGGATCCCCATACTTTTTCACCCATGAGAAACATTCAGATGTAAAAAGATTTGCGGAGCAACACAAGCATGAAAAATGTTCCTGGGTGGTACAGAATAAGGGCTGTGATTGGCTATTTGTTAGTCCAGTGTGGACTGGTAGCCTACAGGAGGCTCTGTTTGGCAGTACATCTGGTTTTTATACAGCCAAAACTTGCCTGGAATTCAAAAATAAGCACCAACTTTGAGAGCCACTGAGAGCAACATCCAAGGGGTTGGAGAACAACGTGCTGCTCACGAGCTCAGCGGCGGACTGGGCCGGCGGGAAACCGGGAAAATACCCGGTGGGCCCCGGCCTTCATGGGCCCCCGCCGGCCCAGCCGCTCCCCCAATGTTCTGGCCCCCAAATAAAAATTAACCGGCGCGCCGGTATCGCATGCGCTTTGGTGTTCGCGCATGCGCACCGGCGTTTGCATACACACCAGCGTGCGCCGAACCGTTCGCGCATGAACTCTGGCATGCGCCGGGACGTTCGCGCATGCGCATGGGGGGCCCAGAGTATAGTTACCCGGTGGGCCCCCCCATGTCCAGTACGACCCTGCACGAGCTACTGGTTGGGGATCACTGGTGTACATCCTAACTAAGATATAATTAATCCTTATTTGAAGTAAAATCTAATGTTTACATTATTTTTTATTAGACTTTAGGTATGAAGATCCAAATTACAGAAAGATCCCTTATCCGGAGAACCCCAGGTCCCAAGCATTCGGGATAACGGATACCATACCTGTACCTGTAGAAGCTTTTATTGAACATGCAATAAATTAGCCTTGGCTAATGAATTATAGAAGTGCTTAACCCTCCCCCATAAGTTTCTATCCATCAGGACAAACTGGAAATACTAGTCAGTGTTGTGGGAAATAACTTCAAAACATCAAAGTATAAATAAATGTATTACATATAGATTAAATAGGTGGGGTTCACTATATTGAAACAGGTCTCTCCCCTATAATACAGTTCCTCTTAACAGTAATGTAAAACATTACATGAATAATAAAAACAATTGGTTACTACTGGTTACAGTATTGACAGCACAGCAAGGCAACACATACCTCTGCACTGGGCAAAGGTAGGTGGGGGTGGCCCAAATTACTGACTGAAACCTCTACCGAAAATTCTAATTGTCCTTCAAATATTTTTGGCTTTGACAAATTTGTGTGTCAAGGCAGCATCTGAAAATAGAAAAATATGAAGGAATCTGTGTATTCCATTTGGAAACATGTACACCACTGTGTCAGTTGTTAAATTTAAGGAGATCATTGTGATTATTTTGGACTGATATAAGAAGATTGCTATGTGGTCCATGCATGATAAAGAATGTTATTTTGCTGTATTCATGGGATAAAATATGGTGTATTACTATCAAGATTACCACATAAGATTGCTGTGGCGCGGGGCAGTTTCACAGCCTGCATATAACCACAGGTCGAGAAACTGCCCGTCTGCTTTGCAGAATAATGGTCTACACCCAGAAACGCTGTATTGGCCTGGGTGTAAACATGCACATTGGATTTTTCACGAAAACAGGAGTATGCATATTTACTTTGCTTATATGCAGGCTGAGAAACCTCCTATGTAGCACCATTGTATTCCTCAGTGCTGTATAATAGGTAGGAAAGGCACAGATTTATTGTTGCTATTGCAATACTCCAGCTCCCACAGTGCCTTGCATGGGGAGCTGCTGTGGAAAATTTTGAAGGTGTGTAATCTGGATCATTATTATGCAAACATGAGAAACCTGTGGTCTGCTACAGTAAGTTCATTATACATAATGATTTTTTTTAGGCTTTAGCTTTCCTTTAACAGGAGAACATCCAAGGCATTGTGGTGGCCAATTTCCGATGTGATATGAGTAGTCGAGTAAAGATGAGAGAACTGCGAGATTCAGAAACTGCTTTCAATGGAATTACATTTACAACTACATTTAAAATAATTGAAAATGTGTCATTAATGTAATTGGAAAGTTGCTTACAATTAGTGATGGGCGAATTTATTCACCAGGCGCGAATTCGCAGTGAATTTGCGCGTTTCGCCGCCAGCGAATAAATTTGCGAAACGCCCGCGAAAATTCGCGGCAAAAATTCGCCGGCGTCAACATTTTTTTTTAGAAAAAACGGACGCCACGGGCGCCGGAGTTGAAAAAACGAGACGCCGGCGCCGTTTCGCGAATTTCGCAAATTTTTCAGCGAAACGGCACAAATTCGCCCATCACTACTTACAATGTCAATTACTTTCAATATGCAAAAAAAAAATATTTTGGGGTGGAAATCCCATTATTTTTTTTACTTTTTTTTTTAGTTTTTATGGTATTATGGCGTTTTAAATAACATACAAATAAAATTATCATTATATCTGTTTATTGAGATAGCACTGAGAAACCACCCCAACATAAACAAATTCAAATAAACAGGCAGCAAGTCAGTCTTTGCAGTAAGATGAGCAGTGCCTGTTCCACATTTGCTTAATCAAAACTTTGCTTTGTTTACTTCAGTCAAATTACAATAATGAAAGCAAATATCTGATTGGTTGCTGGGGGTTACTGAAGTATTTCAATTATGCACTTGTGTTATGGTACCAACATGCCAATGGGTTCCACTGTCATCGGTGTAGGACAATTCAATTATACAAGTAACCAACTACACTAAAAAAGTTAAAAGGTGCAAGTTGGACGGTGATCTTACACTGAATAACACAATAGAGGAACATGATACACAAACAGTACTGACAGCAAATACAGACAAACAGCATCTGACACTAGACCGAATACGTAAGTTGCATTTGAGAGGTTTATTCCATGGAGTACTTCTCTGTCCATTTCTATATAGTGGACACAGAGCTCATACAAATGCTTATTGTAGCTTTGCACGCCATAGTAACAGACACACTATAGCCACACAACCTCACTGTGTGAAAAGGAAGCTTTTGTTTTAATCTCATGGATACCAGGTTCATGTTTCATGTCTCCATACACACCACACAGTGTTCAAATCATCCACCTGTATTTCTGTTGGGGATCTGCAACTTCACCTGTACTATAAGGGGCATATTTATTATGCTGTGTAAAAAAAAAGTGGGATAATACACCACACATCGCTAGGCTTCGCTGTGTAAAAAATATCGTACATTTTTACGCGGTTTTTATTTAAGCAACTTCTGCCAGAAGCAATTTCGCCATTTATTTTACAACATTTTTTCTATGAATTTTGTTTTACACAGCATACATAATACATATGCCTGTAATACAGTTACTGTATTTTTGGATCTGTTAACACGTCTATTTGGCTAATCAGTATTGGTAAAGTATTGACCACTTGCAAAATGAAGTCTGTAACTTAACTTGCATAAAGTTGGCCATAGACGTGGAGATTATAGCCTATATCGGACGAATGATCGTCCGTGCCAACCTTCCGACCTGCAACTAACCATTCAGATTAATATAAAGTAGTAAAGAGAACAAATCACATGATGCTCTGGCCATTGATTGACAGACAGCAATCGTACAAAACAATGACAATCTCTGGCACGAGACAACTTCTCTCCAGCAGCGTTTTCTCCACAGGCAGAGAGAAGCCGATGTGCTCCCATCTGCTCCCTCATGTCTCTGCACTGTCCGGCACAGAGCTGGCTTGTGCTCTTTTACGGGGAGTGGATGTCGGTGCAGAAAAACTAAATGATTTTTCTTTTTTTTTTTGCGGATGTCCACTCCATGTGTCTGCACACAGGCTGACTAACAGGGGAGTGCATTGACTTTCTACCTGAGGCTGCGTCTCATGTGCCATTAGCCAAATGCCTGGCCATGGACCACATGCTGCTGTAGATGTTTAATAAAATACACAAGTAACTGTACTAACATAGAGTAATCAAAAAGTAGGACAGTTTTGCCCCAGGCCGCCCCTCCCGTTTCTATCTAGTTTCAGGAGACCCACCCAGACCAGAATGTACAGGATGTCATTTGCCATAAATCCTATTTTTGTTCCATAGCTAATGGCTAATAGCACAAACCAATATGAAAGCTGTGTCAAAGCAGAAGTAAAAGGGTTTTTTATGCACTGAAATATAAATATCTTGTAAATTGTGTGTGTGTTTCAAAAGCACCACTATTGCTTACACAAAAATAATCTGCTGTGCAGCAACTGGGCAGTTGAATTAAGTTTATGGCTGACAAGGAATTTCGATTGGTACCTATCCTACAGAGCTACTGGCTCCTCCGCATAGCCTGGAAAACTTGCTAGCAGGACATGGAACAGACAAAGGACTAGTAGGGCATTCGGGCAATTTCTGATTACTGCAGCTGTAGTAAAGGAGGGTACAATACGTCCCCTTTAATGCTTTATTAAAATCATGATTCAGCTATGTTGAACTATATCCAGCCTCAAGAAAAATGTGACCCAGCTGATTTTGGGTGCAAATATATGATATTTTTATGTAGCTTACTAGAATCAGATTTTTGTGATGTTACTACTTCGATTGGAAATTGAATATACACTCCATAATCATTAGAGGACATTATAGACAAATAGCAGGGGACCTTTTTACCCATAAAGTGGATCACCGTACCAGAGGCCACCCCTTTAGACTAGAAGAAAAGAACTTTCATTTGAAGCAACGTAGGGGGTTCTTCACAGTCAGGACAGTGAGGTTGTGGAATGCACTGCCGGGTGATGTTGTGATGGCTGATTCAGTTAATGCCTTTAAGAATGGCTTGGATGATTTTTTGGACAGACATAATATCAAAGGCTATTGTGATCCTAACCTCTATAGTTCGTATAGGTATGGGTATATAGAATTTAATTAAAAGTAGGGAGGGGTGTGTGTATGGATGCTGGGTTTTCATTTGGAAGGGTTAAACTTGATGGACTTTTTTTAACCCAATTTAACTATGTTACTATGAGTAGAATAGTTTTTCAAATCTTCTCTTACTGACTAAATTGAATGACCGATACACGTGGGCCCCACTGAAGTTAGTGTTCTCACTGCCCAGCAGTTCCATCAGAATGCGATCAGTCTGTCCTGAGAGAATAGCTTCAACTGTATGTTGTTAGATAATCTACTCTGATACTATTATTTCAAAAAGGGCTGGGCCTCTTTAAACCAAGTAGAACATAAATGGTTACAAATGAAAGAAACTGAAAATATTTAGTTGCCTTTAAACTTTATACTATATTGAAAATGTCTGCAGATATCAGATTCATAAAAGGCAGAGTGTGAGGCCGAGTCCTGTGCTGGTCCATTTGAAAACCCGTACTCGACCCGTACCCACAATTTGACCTGCATGTTCCCGCTGCTCAACCAACAATAGGCCAACTAACCTGGGGGCATACAAAACCTGAAGCATGTCACATTTGCCCGGACTTACCACACGGCAAGGGATTCGGGGACTTTTTGCCCAAAACCCAATCACTTTGCAGGTATTCCGTGGGTAGCCTGACTGTTCTCATGACCTTGTAATTTTTAATATATTCGCTTTCTTTAAGAGATGGAAATCAGAGACCCGTGTTAACAAAGCACTTCAGTATCAAAAGTTTGTTGACTTTATATTACAGATTATAACCAGTATCACTAGGACTGGACAATTGTTATAAAAAAAATCACTGCAGGACATTGGGATAGCCTATTTACTTGCTAGAACAGCATAAGCAACAGGAGTGATCAAGTATATGGCACATAAAGGACACAATGAAACTATGAACCAATGGTAACCACAAGATAATATTTTAACTCTCACAGCTAATAATGTTTATATGTAAACACTAAGTATTTAAAGCAACACTCTATTCCTAAGTAAAGGTAGTCGAGCTGCAACTTATTGGCCCAAAAACTAGGCAAACACTGAACTGGCAGGTTTGATTTTGCTGTTGGATCAAGGACCGCATCTGCAAGTTGATGTTGTCCTTGTACTAACTGCCTGCCTAGCAGCAGGACCAAACAATCTGATAAGCCTGCTGCTGTCCATAGCAGTGTAAGATCTCCTTGTTTGATGCCCTTGCCAATCAAGTGGATATTCATACATTTAGCCAATTAATGCACTAATCAAGCATAGAATATTACCAAAGAAAGGTGTGTGACTAGAAAAAGTTATATTATACCAACAGACTACTGACTGAACTATACTGCTGTTATACAACCACACACACAAGATTTTAATTACTAAGCCTTGTTGCAGCCTGTATGTTAGTGAGTGTGTGTACAAGTTAACATTTCAACGCAAAGGTTTGTTGCACTTATGTACTTTATGTAAATATAAATACAATAAAAGCCAGTAACCACAATAACAAATTTCTTAGACTCACTGAACAGTTGTGACAGCTATTCTAGCTGCTTCCGTGCAGTTTCAGGGGTCATGTCTGTACTTTTAAATATACTGATAAAGAGTATTGTTTGTTTTGTGCAGGTTTTTCATGCGTCTCTATATTGTACACATTGTGCCTGTACAGATAAGAATTGCTGCCTGCAGCTGAAGACATGAAAACAACACAGTAGGCCCAGGAGAAAATGACCTGTGTTAATAGCTCCCCAGCATGACATTGATTATGGTTTCTGCAAGGAAAACGCTCATCCAAGCTGTTTTAAAAAAAAAAAATGAACAAAAAAAAAAATACAAATGAACAATGTACAGGTAATGGAAATGTTTAGGGTTCCTTAGTGGTGCAGTTAGGGAGGGCTCTAGAGAAGGAGGCAATATATTACTCAGGCATTAGAATTAAAGATTTTGCCCCTTCAAGTTTTTCTTGAGAAAAACCCCAACAGTCCCCACGGATTTACAGAAATGTAGTTCACAACAGGCAGCGGTACAGGTCTGGGATACAAGTCCTTCTTTTTACTTTCTATATTATCCTGAACCCATGCCAAACTGCTTCCAAGTAATTGTGTGCATGAGTTCTTCAACAGAAGCTATACTGCTTTATATGCAACTCAAACCTATTTAGTGATCCAGAATGATAAGCAAGAAGCCAACATTCTCTACAAAGTAGGAAAAATAATGAAAAGTGTGTATATTTGCGTGAAAACCTTGGACACTTTTAACGGAAGTACCCACTAGGTTAATCTAACAAAGAGTGTGGAGTAGTTCTGATCACCAGTTCAAGATCTAACAATAGATTCTGATATACATTTTGGAAAGCCCTTGGGCTACAACATGCAAACTTTTTAAAAATGGTGAATGCTTCTGGATGCTCCGGAGAGGGAATGAACTTCTGCCTGCAATGTAATACAAGGGCATGGCACGTCCAATCTATCCCTGCGATTCAAAGTTATCTTTAGTCACATCCACCGACATGCACTAGTTACCGGGATTGCCTGTATCACAAAGTACAGACACAGTTTAACCCAACAAAACAAAGCTAAATAAATCCTAAACAGCAGTACATTCATAAAAGCAAAGCATGATTGTGTGTATTCTGCTGACAGACACATGACCAGATCCCACTGAGAATCATGTCAGATGTCATGGGAACAACGACTAAATGCACATTAGAGAATTAACTTCTCATTAGTTGCACGCTAAGAACTTCAGACTACAGCTCCCATATACTGTCCTCATCACAAGCACCACTACTGCCACAGCACTCAATTCTGTTATGACCCCTCCACTGACATCTGCCTATGCTTTCTGGATTCTTTGTTTTGATGTGGTTATAACCACTGCTCAGTAAAATGAACTAGCAATGGTTATTCTACACATAATGCCAAAGGAGAAAGAGACCTCGTGTATGCACTTAAAGGGGTAGTTCGCTTTTAAATGAACTTTTAGTATGATGGAGAGAGTGAGACAATTTGCATTTGGTTTTGATTTTTCGTTATTTGTGGTTTTTAAATTAGCTTTTTATTCAACAGCTTTCCAGTTTGCAACTTCAATAATCTGGTTGTTAGGGTCCAAATTACCCTAACAACCATGCACTGATTTTAATAAGAGACTGGAATATGAATAGGAGAGGGCCTGAATATATTAGTCATATATATATATATATATATATATATATATATATATATATATATATATATATATATATATATATGTCGTATATATATATCCTTACAAAGTATTTGTTTTTTAGGGGTCGATGACCCCCATTTGAAAGCTGAAGTCAGAAGAAAAGGCAAAGGCAAAGAAATTTTAAAAAAAACCTATAAAAAAAGAATCAAGGCCAATAGAAAAGTTGCTTAGAACTGACCATTGCAGAACATAATACTGTAAAAGTTAACTCAAAGGTGAACCACCCATTTAAAACACAAAGCGAGTCCTGTAAACAAGTTATCGCAAAAAAAAAACCAAGAACGCTGTATCGACTATGTAACCAATTCTCAATTCTTGAAGTTAATTAGTGACACATGTGATGACTTTGTTCATTACACGGTCCCTTTATAAAAAGCTATACAAAGTGCTCCCAACCTAATGGACAGTACACTTTAGACCCGCCCAGTCGCTACACATCGCCCAAGTACAAGCGACTCTCTCACCTTCTCCACTGCTATTACTCCATTTTTTAGTGCCCCGTTCTCGCAGCGCTGTACTCCATTCATAACAGGTTTATGTGAGAATCCGGCTGAGATTTCCCCTGCACCGAAACGCGGCATGTTTGGCCTCTTCCTTTGGGTGCCCGTGAGCTTGTTTCCTACTTGTTCGTAACTCCCCACCAGCCCTCTGTGCTGTTCTCTCACTCACCCCTATCAGCGCTCTTACGCACTAACAACACACCCCTGTCACTACACCTCTAGCTTCTGTCACCCGCCACTCCTAGCTTCTCCGAAACCGGAACTAGCCGGAACCCAGGCAGCCAATTGTTTAGTGAAACGTCACTGCCAGGCAGCGCGGTGGAAAGGGAGCAGTAAGCCAATCAGAAAAGACCAAAGGCGGAGCATAATAGGGAGCGGCGTAAACGTCACTCTGAGTTTAGTTGCAGCACGTGTTTGAACTATAATAACCCCTGTATCGAGGAGTTGCTTGGTTCAGGGAGTGGCTAAATGGGATTTGCGAAAGTTTAGTGACGAGTTTTAATTTGAGAAAATACATTTTCTATTGTGCTGATGGTCGGCATTTTACTGCTCTGCGTCATGATGATGCTGATATGTAAATAAAGAGAAAGTGCTTATCAGTAGGAGACACATCCCAGCGCTTCCTGTGGGCTCTTGAGTTTGTAAGAAGCCTGACTTTTGCCTCATAATACTTTTCAGCCGCACTCTGCTAAAAATGATCTTTCATTCTTAGTTCTCAAGACTTATGCTCAGAGAGGTTGATGGTTCCAAATAAGTACTACATAGTGGATATGGTTAGCAGTATGGTGCGCTGGCTTTACATTGTGTCCATGCAAGTGCGTGGCCTTAGAGGTGTGCCCCAAGACTTGCCAGCCCCCAGTCAATTTACTTATACTTTATATAAATAAGCTGCTCTGTAGCATGGGGGCTGGGTAGGACTGGGCTCAGACCCACTCCCCTCGCTGCTCCCTGATCTCCTCTACTGACCTGATCGCCTCGGCCTCGCGCATGTAAGGAAAAAAGTTATGCGCAGTCGCAGGGGCTGTTATGGGGGGGGTTGCACCTGGGTGTCTGGGGGACCCACAAACTCCGTGGTGGGCCTTGGACCCCGTGTCCAACGCTGCATGGGGGCAACCACAGGGCCAGATTTACATAGCTGTTGCCCCTAGGCCCACTGCGGTTCACTGCCCCTGTCCCCTCCGCTTCATTCGCAAACATTTTCACCATCGGGACCATAGCAATGGGGATTGGCACACAGAAAATTAGTTGGTTGGGCAGCATGCCGCCCCCTAAAATCCTGCCTCCCTAGGCCAGGGCCTTGGTGACTTTGCCACAAATCCAGGCCTGGGCAACCATTCAAAACTGAAAAAGGAGAAGAGGCAGAGGTTACATAGCAGATAATAGATGAGCTCTGTTGTATTTTACATGCCTATGCAGTGCTTGAATAGCAGCCCCCTTGGCTACACACCAGTTTGTTTATTTAAAACCATAGTAGAGTTTCAGAAGCAAACACACCAGCTGTACCAGTTCAGTGCAACAATGCATTACGTTATCATTCCTAAGCGCTGCAAATCTCTTTGCCCCTCTTTCTGTTTCCAAAATGGCATGCTTAAAGATCTGGCCAGCAAAACAGCACATTATAGAAAAGGGTTGTGATAAAACCTGTAGTCGAGTAACAGCCAGGCCAACAGGTCAAGCAAGTCAGTAACCCAGTAATGTAAACGAATGCAAATTTTCTGAAAAGTACCTGGTTTTGGGACCCTCATACCGGAATCCCATTCCCTCTATTTTTTTACAAATTCCCTTCTTTGTTTGATAAAAGCAGTCACATTGTTCTGTTTCTTCAGTGGCTGGGCTGACATCTTTGGTAACCAAAAAACTAGTAAGTAGCAAAAGCCCTGAGCAGGCAAAACTGAAGTCAGCTTGGTCAAGCGTACACTGCCTAGAGGGGATTTAAACCAAAAATTATGTGAATAGTGTGAAATGATTAATCAGCATGAATACATGCCCTTACAGTGTCAAAAGCCAAGGCTGTGGGACCAAAAATCATGCACCTATAGACCAACAAGCAGTGAGAGAGCACGCTGGTCTCCTGGTGTGCATCACAGCATATCAGTAAAGAAAGGTGCTGATGGTTAAGTTCAGTAGAATATCATCAGGAAATATAAAAGCAAAAACGTTGGCAGGTTAGTCTGAAGCATACAAATGAAATACTTTGTCTAGGCAATGGCAGCAAAACCACTTGCAGATCTTGTCAGGTCACTTTCTAGTCAATGCAGCTCCCATGGGTGAGTCTTGTAAAGACATTTATATCACTAATTCAATTTATTTATCTAAGGCAATACAACATTTTACAAAACACCCTTTGGTGGAATAACCAGGATTAGTTTAAACAGAAATCACAAGTCATCATAAAAATGATTACTTCTGAATATATCAGAATTCAATTTTAGTGCATATATAGCATGCCTGCCTCTGAAACACCAGTTGTTTACCTAGTTCACGGATTACAAAGTTGTATAAAATAAACTCATGTCATACCACATGGCAGTGTCTTTCCCCTGAGCCATTCCCTCATGAGGCTAATTATTTTTCACAATTTTGTAATTAATTGCTCTGATGATTTTGCACAAATAAATGCCTTTAGTGAGTTACCATGCATATCTTGATTATTTGCTTAGTGCTTTTGGACCATGGCACGTGCTCATCCATATATAGTATATATCCATTATAAATTGTATATAATTGTTTACCTAGTTCATCCTATTCTCCTTATTTAATCTCTTATATTAAGTTTCTGAAGTCAACCTCGAATCAGTCAGTATAACCAACTTACAAAATAAACAAAATTTGAGAGAAAGTAAACCCTAAATTTTTTTTACGTTGCAGATCTTTTTTCGCAGTTCCTCTACTGGATCACAGTAATGATAGATTTTACTGTGGCCTCTTGATACTACAGATACTATTTTTATACATGCACCAGAGGGATGAACTGAAAAGGTTTAACACATGCATTCTGACTAAAGAATTCTGATTCAGAACCAGGATCAGACTGTGCCAATGGGGAAAAAAAACCCAGTGTCCCCCCCAGCCGCCCCTGAAGGAAGGATTATCGCGCATGATAAAACGCAGCAACATCTTGCGCGGGTATTCGTGGGCGTACAAGAGGGTTACTTTGCAAGTCAAAGGGGGGGCACCAGTGGCTGTCAGGAGGGTCCTTGGTTTTGCAGCCCCCAGTGCTCCAGTCTGACGCTGTGCAGGACTACTGCAACCATGACTTACCATGCTCTGCCTTTTCTTATTTTATGAATCTTTGGTGAATTTGAGGTAAAGAACCCAAAAACTCGAATTAATCGACTTTTCCATGGAAAAAACCTTGAATAGTTTGAATTGAGTTTTCGAGCCAAACCCACAGAAAAAACTAGAACATCATGAAGGCTATTAACATCTTCAAATGGTTCAAGAAGTCATTAACGTCTACATGTCCTCAATAGGTTTTAGCTGGAGTATTTTTTTTTACAAAAACTCAAAAAATTCAAAGTTTTTTTTTTAAACCCTGAAAAATTCAAGTTTGATTTAAACTGCTCAGTATAAAAGCATTTTCCTCTGATAGTCATTTGTTCAATTGCTTATATTTTTTCAGCCAGCTCATTCTGTAGGCCACCTTTCTAAGGGTTCTTCTTTTATTTAAACATTGTGAATGTAGTAGTCTGAGGTAAAAAGGTCAAAAAAACAGCATATCCCTGTTTAAAATCGATTTCATCAATGTCAGTATGGCATGGTTCCTTAAAGGATAAGTAACATCAACAATTTTTAATTTGTTTGAATACTACGAAAAAAAACACCAACATATATTAAACCTTAAAATCGCAAAGTCTTTATTTGGAAATAATTTACTGAACCTCCGGTTGTGCTCCTCTTCTGAAAAGGCGATCGGGTTTATCCATCCTGCAGCACTCGATTTCTCCTCCCTGCCTTCCTTATTAGGAGATAGCCAGGGAGGAGGAATTGAGCGCAAAACTTGCTAGCAATCATCAGTCAACATTCAGTTACCAGACCTCTCAACTATTAAATGAACCTCATCATCTAGGCCAGGGGTGCCCAAACTTTTTGCAACGAGGGTCAGATTTGGTGAGGTAAAAATGTGTGGGGGCCGACCATTCAGCCCGACATTCTTTGAACCATTAAAATTAAATTACAGGAATCAAGTAATCGTAGCAGTAATATTTGGGCACATTAGTGAAATGATCTGCCACTTGGTCTATACTGCTGTCTGTGTGCTGAAGGTGTTAGCAATAGACGTACTGGCACGTAGTGACGCCATACTTCTTTAGTTTACCGTACTGGCACTTCAGTACATCTTCAGCCCTAAAGAAGTATGTGAAAACAGCGCGTCTCTATAGACCAGCAGTATAGACCAAGTGGCAGATCATTTCACTAATGTGCCCAAATATTACTGTTATGGTATTCCTGATCGCACTGTACTGGGGGGACTCATTGTTATTGATTTCATGACGGATGCTGAGGGCCGGTGTAAATTTGAAAACGGGCTGCACTGGACCTGCCTGATCTAGGCAATGAGTGCTATATGGTGCCTTGATTCAGTTTGTGCTAACTGGTATTGTTACCAGTAAAAACGACACTTATTTGAGCTCCCCATTGTACCATTGTATCTGTCAATGGTACAAATGAGTGGTGAGTGTGACCTAAGGTTCCTCTCCCAGAATAAGTGGGTAGCCAATCACATCTCAGTATTCACACTAGATAAGAAATAGATGGATGAACTTTGTCAGGGAGATTGAGGAATTACCTATCAGTGTTAGGAAGCACACCGTGCACAGGCATATTGATAGCATCATCACACCTAGAAGAGACTTACTAGTTGCAAGGGTGTAAACCCTATTAGGGTACAAGGGTGAAAGCACAAAGAGGAGGAAAGGGCCAACCCGAAAGAGCAAAATGCTTAGTATTGTTAAAACTGCCGATATAGACTTATTCAATATATATGCTTTTATCTGGGCCTGGTGATTACTGTTTCTGGACTTTTGTCTATGCTTCCCTGCTGTATGTATTTTTTAAAAGGGATGTCCACCTAAAAAGTATATTATTTTCATTGCATACCAAAAGAAATTGTAATTATAAAGAGCATTACAGATTAATGGAAAACAAAAGCTCAACCAATAACAAAGGCTAGAAATGCTACAACATATATCTTATCCTCTGGTTCCAGCTAAAAAGCACTACATGACTTTAGCATTCCAATATCCCTACTTTTTTGTTGAAGTTCAGCCTTTCGCTCTACTGCACATGCGCAGTAGCAACAAAAAAAAGAAGCAGGAAGAGGATCGCTCCGTGGTGCTTGCTGGAAGAACCCCGGGCCGGTGAAGTTTTCTGCTGATAGGAGCACTAGCCAGGGGTGTCAGGTAAGTAAATACAATAACTTAGGGTGCCTAACATTTGGCACCCCCAAGTGCCAAATGACTTTCCTTCCCCTTTAAAAACTATGACCTGCAGTATAACTGACAAATTAACTGAACAAAAATTTGTGACAGATGAAACCTGCTACTGTTTTAATGTTTTTTTTGGTGATTCCTGACATAAAGCTTAGCAACACAGAGAACCTGTGTGCTTCAAAAAATAGGGTCAGGTCAAACAAAAAGAAAAAAAGATGAGCTGTTCAGTCTTTGGAATAATACAGCAAGTACTATGTTACAGCGATAAGTGGATTTATTTAGAATAATGATTCTAGATATGGAAATGTTTGGCTTGCATAACCCTGTACAACTGTAGTGCTTTAGGTACAATGCTTTTAGCATAGATTTTGGGGGGCTTTAGTTCTCCTTTAGTCATACATATACAAGACATTTGTAGAATCTGAAAGGGATGTTTGCAGGTATCAGTTAAATTTGAAATACATTTCAAGAAAACAGTTTTAAGCAAAATTGTATTTTTTGGAGCATCCAATATAAAACCTCCAAAAATACTTGGAGCTCATAAGACATTATTTATTTAACTGCAAAGAAAATTTTACCCATCCTCTGTCATTTTCATACGTTTCATCAGTACACCCTTTGCATCTAGTCCTTCACTGCTCATCTCTTCATCGTAATAGTGATAAGAGTCTGCTTCAGTTAACTGACTCACATTTCCCGCATGTGAAAATGAGCCCCCCTCTTCCAAAACCTGTCTGACAGTCATATTAATGCGAGAACTAAGCAGATACTGCACACATACTTCCCAGTCTAGAGAAGAACAAGGTTCAATAAGAGAAGGATCAGAGGTTTCAGTGGATGGAGGAACAGAAAGGCATGGTGGCAAGGTGTCTCCCCCAGGAAAAGGGAGAATACGTGGCACAGCATGGTACAACAAACGACTTGGTCCTGACATCACCATAATGTCACCACTATGCATCATCATTGGGGTTGGCATGAGTTCCCGGTTTAAGCCTCCCAACAAGAATATGCAGGACTGGCCAAAGCTAGAAGAAAAAGAATACAATTTAATTAAGCTGGAAAACAGAAGAATTATTAGTTTTTTTTCCTTTTTTTTTTTTTTAAATATTAGGACTGCTTTTGTCTACACCACCTAGCTGTATTCATGAGGTACAGATCTTTATAAACCCCTCCTCCCTCAAATTATTGACAGATGTATGATACTAAAATTGTACCCTTGTTTGTCTCCCACCTGAAAGACAGAAGGGGGCTCTGATGGTCCAGCTCAGACTCATCAACATGAATGCCCAGAGATGAATCCAGATGATAGTAGTTAAGGATTCCAGCCTCAGGTTTGAAATTGTGGAAGCCACAGGCTGCAGACACACAGCGGGAGAGCTCTGCCAGCTCCAGTGGGAAAGGGGTACGATGGTCACTGTTGTATGTCTTCAGGTAAAAGAACATTGTAATGAGAAACTAGAGGCATGTTTTATTATTGAAAAATTCTTTGAATTACAGCAGCTGCATTTATTGTAATGTCCTATTGCATTTGACACAGTTTTTCCATATGTTATTTTCTCTTACCAGGGAATCCACTTGTCGGAATACGGTTTATATCACCATTATAGGCTTAACCTTGTTAAAAAAAAAAATTGGTTTTTACTTAACCAAAAAAAAAAAACCCACCAAGGCAGTTTTAACTTTAAATGCAAAAAGTCTTTATTAATAAATTACTTACCAATTCTCTGCTTGTGCTCCTCTTTAGAAATGACGACAGGGCGGTGATCCATCGTGCGGCGCTGGATTTCTCCTCCCTGCCTTCTATAGGAGATAGCAAGAGAGGAGAAATCGAGTGCCCCACGATGGATCATCGCCTTGTCGCCGTTTATGAAGAGGAGCGCAAGTCATTTCTTAATAAAGACTTTGCGCATTTAAAGTTAAAATTGCCTTGGTGTCTTTTTTTTCGTTAAGTAAAAGCAAATTTAAAAATTCTTTTTATATTTAATGTTACTGGTCCTTTAATGCTCATTATGTTTGGATACAATGTTAAGATAACAATACTATTGTGAGTGCTTTGACATGCTAAGTAAAGCAAGAACACACTGTTTTGCTTTTATCTATTAGGTTGTGGCTTCCACTGTTACATTAATTTACATATAGGTGTTTACTATAGTTACTATGGTAACTAACAGACTTTTTGGTGCTTTTTTTTTTCTTTTTTAAGGAGGGGGGTTATTTAGGTCTGCTCTTTGTACAGCACTGTATTTTTATTTTTAATCACCAGAGACCTGTCAGTGCAGTGTAAGGGTAAGGTCACACTGGGCGTTCGGAAAACAAATTGCCACGTGTGATTAGCGCCTTCGGGCGATTTTGGAAAACGAGACGCCACGTGTGATTAGCGCTGGGGATTTTTCATTTTAGCCAGCGCAGAGTGAGGTAAGGCGTTTGGGGAGATTGGTCGCCACAAAGACGAGGCGATTAGTCGTCAGGCGACTAAATCTCCCCAAAACGCCCAGTGTGACCTTACCCTAAGGGCCAGGGCAGACACTGCTATTTTGGGAGATTAGTCGCCCAGCAACAAATCGCTTCTTCTTTGGGCGACATCTCCCCGATCTGCCTTCCTGCCGGGTACAATGTAAATAGCCAGCGGGACGGAAGTCAGATCGCTTCAGCTTTCAAAACTCGCTCGAAGTTTCCTCATGAGGCAACTTCGAAAAACAAAGAGCTCTGAGTGCCATTCCGCCGCGGGAAGGCAGTTCCCGGAGATTAGTCCCCTGAAGAAGAAACGATTTGTCGCGGAGTGACTAATCCCCGAAATAGCAGTGTGTGCCCTTACCCTAATATGATATTTTATAATCTCCAGACTCCTGCACCCAGGCATGTATTAAATAGAGTGCACACTTCATTGGTGCTCCATTTGTGGACTTTGTTTAAATGCAGCACATATAGCAGCATAAAGGCAGCACCAACTTCACATCTGTTTTTCCAATTATAGCAGAGAAAGTGCGAGAAAAGTGCATTCTTTCCAAGACATACACATGGTTAAGCAAAACAATACAGTGTACTGGTAGAATAAACAGCTATAAAACACAGCAAAATAGTAGTCTCTGTGGTATGAGTGGTTAATACATTACTGCCAACTTCATATTTAAAGCCCAAGAATGTCCAGAAGAATAAAAGTAGTGCTAACACAATACTCATCAGTACAATGCAGTACCGTTTTCACATTTAATGTCCCAAAAGACACAGCATTGTAAAATCAGAGCAAGCTTCAAGTTTAGTGCCTGTTTCTAGCTTGATAAAGAGCCAAGACTGGCTCAAAAGGTTGCTATTTTCTGGGAGGTCAACTAATAGCACATAACATAATGCAGTCACAACAACGTTCAGAGTTCAAGGCTGGTACTTCACAACTCAACGTGATTAGCCTAAATGCAAATGGTCTTAATTCTCCTAAGAAACGCATTCTACTAAGTTCAGAATTAAGACGCCTTAATCCTTGATCCTGCTATTGACTGTTCTAAAGGCATCTCTAGCATAGCTACGAATCTCATTCGCAATATTACAAAAGACTTACACTGACTACAGGTCATTGATGCATGGCGCCTTGCCAGACCAACAGAACGAGACTATACCTTTTATTCAGCAAGACATGATCTATACACCAGAATTGATTACTTATTTTTGTCCCAGCATCACCTTGGTGATCTAGGTAAGGTCGAAATATTCACCCGTTCATGGTCCGATCATGCCCCTATATCTTTATCTGTCTCTTTGAAAACAGACTCCCCCAGAGCAAATACCTGGAGATTAAACGAGGCAGGATTGAAGGATACGGTATTTTTGGACGAACTTAAACAAGCCCTTACGAACTATTTTAAAGAAACTGTGACAGAGGATGTTAGCCCTATAACAATCTGGAAGGCCCACAAATGCTACATTAGGGGCATACTTATCCAATTATGCGCTAGGAGAAAAAAGGCTCACAAGGCCAAACATGAGGAATTGCTTTCTGAAATTCGAAAACTTGAAATCACTCATAAAAGTGCCCCTACTGCAGCAATTTTGTCACAACTAGTTACGCTGCGCACAGAATTAGCAAATCATCATAATCTTTTCACTGAGAAAGTTATTCTACGAATGAGACACCGGTTCTATGAACATGGGGACAAGTGTGGCAGATTGCTAGCCCGACTTTTACGTGCACAAATCACTAGAAACCACTTTCATAGCTTACAATCGAAAAAAGGTAGTTTATTGCGTCATAGCCCCCATATAGCACAAGAATTCCACAGGTATTACTCTGATCTCTACCAGATTAACTCCCCACCATTAATTAATGGCGCATCCCACTCTGAAGCAATAGATACATTTCTTGACTCAGTGAGTATCCCTCGTATAAGCTCAGCACAACGCTTGACCTTAGAGGCAGACATTACCTCTGACGAAGTCTTTCATGCAATTAAATCGTCCCCGACAGGCAAAAGTCCATGACCAGATGGATACACCATAGGCTATTATAAAACATGTTCGGACTTACTCATTCCCCATTTGACAAATGCATTTAATGCCCTACAAACTAACGCCCAATTCTCGCATAATTCTCTGGAAGCACATATCTACCTTTTGTTAAAGGCTAATAAAAATCCAGAGGATCCAAGCAGCTACAGACCCATTTCTCTGATAAATGTCGATGTAAAACTCTTGGCGAAAATTCTCGCACTCAGAATACAGACAGTAATTAACCCCCTGATAGGTCTTGACCAAACTGGCTTTATTACTGGTAGGGAATCTAGAGATAACACCAACAAACTGATTAACATACTTCATTACGCGAAACATAAAAACATTCCCCTTATGCTTCTGTCGACAGATGCCGAAAAGGCATTCGACAGGGTTAGCTGGACCTATATGTTTACATGCCTTACAAAATTTGGATTTGGTGATAAAGTTAGCAAATGGATTCAATCTCTCTACAATGGGCCTGTAGCCAGAGTAAGGGTGAACGGGGTACTTTCGGATTATATCTCTATCAAAAATGGCACCCGACAAGGTTGCCCTCTCTCGCCCTTGAACCCCTCCTTATACATATTCGATCTCATCCAGACATTTCGGGTGTCACTATTACGGATAGACAGTACAAAGTGGCAGCTTATGCAGACGATCTGCTTTTTTTTCTTACAAATCCCTTAATCTCCATTCCTAACCTGAATGTCTTATTTGACGTATTTGGGAAATTAAGCAACTTTAAGATTAACTATACCAAATCTTTAGCGCTGAATATTTCTATCCACCCACGCACGATTCAAGGGATTTCCAAGAACTTTCCGTATAGCTGGGCGAACAAGCAATTCACCTATTTAGGCATCGTGATCACGAAAGATTACGATGAGTGGGTATAAGTTAACTGTAAGAAACTGCACACTAATCTGACTAAGGATTTCCAAAACTGGTCTAAACAGCCTATGTCTTGGGTGGGCCGCATTAATGTCATTAAGATGAATGTTATGCCAAGATTGCTATATTTATTCCAATGTGTCCCACTTTCCTATCCACAAAACTGGCTGAGGACTTTCCAATCTTCCATAGTAAAATTTATATGGCACGGCCGACATCCAAGGATAAAATCGGCCATTTTGTATAAAAAAAAATTGAGGGTGGACTAGCCCTCCCTGATTGTGCACGCTATCTTCACGCTGTATTACTCAATAGGATTCTTGATTGGACCTACCATCTTGATAATAAAGGTTGGGTCGAGATCGAACAACAATCTACGGGTACACACCTGATACACTTGCCCTGGATAGACAAGATTCACCGACGGATTTTGCATAACTTGCACCCGCTACTTAAAAGTACAATGAAGGCCTGGGATCTGGTGAAAGGGAACCCTAAATTTACATCTTTCCCCTCTCCACTCATACCAATTACGAATAACCCAGCATTTCCAGCTGCACTAAGGACAATTACCTTTAAGGAATGGTTAGTAGATGGACATCTACAATTTTTACATGTGATGGAAAAAGGCCACCTCGCTAGCTTAGATTTGCTTAGGCAAGTTAGGCCGAACGAGGTCCTTCAGGAGTATAAATATTTTCAAATTAAACATTTTTACACCTATTTAGGCTGTACGAAAACCTTGGGTAGACAACTCACCCCATTCGAAAATGTATGCAGTAAAGATGTACCACCGAAACATACAATATCACTTGTATACGATTTGTTAGGTCTCAAAGTTGCACTAAAGCACCTGCCATTTGTGAAAGCATGGATAAGGGACTTAGGCCTAGACATCTCAGAAGATGACTGCAGCAATGGAATAAGTAATCTAATGTTTAGCTCTAGATGCTGTAAAATTCAAGAGCTCAACTATAAAATCCTGAGTAAATGGTATTACACACCCCTTAAACTACACCGTATCTACCCTGCTGTAAGTAATCTATGTTGGAGATGTAAGGCTCACACAGGTTCCCTTCTGCACATTTTTTGGGAATGTCCTATTCTGGCGGAATACTGGGCGACAATTTTACGACTCTGCTCTAAAGTTCTAGGGAGGAAACTATCTGACTCACCCGGTCATGTCTTATTGTTTTGGGAGGTTGGGATCGAAGAGGGAATCCCAGATACCACCCTGGAGAGGCACCTACTGAATGCTGCTAAGATACTCATTCCACGGCTCTGGAAATCTTCCAGTCCACCGTCCGCTAAGGAATGGGCAGGTAAAGTGAATGAGATAGCTAAATTTGAGGAGTTATCTACCTTTTCAAGTCAGAAATACTCTAAGTATAGAGACACCTGGTTGAGATGGCTACTGTTTAGCGATACAGACGAATACAAACAATTACTAGAGTCTTGATAGGGAAGGAAAGGGAATATAATAACTGAGTTCCTAGAACACTTTTTGAGGGCTGGTTCCCTCATTATGAGTCACGCAACTTCTGATACTGAGATACTACGGGCATGATATCACGCAAGTTATGTTTAAGTGCTCAGTTTCATGTTATCCTTTCTTGACGATATCATCTATCCGTAAACGAATTTGCATTGTGTTAATATGTAATGGCATCGTAAAAATGACTGTTCATTATTTTGGATGCAGACTTGCCTCCCCCTCCCCCCTTTCTTTCTGTATCCCCCCTCCTTTTTTACTTATGTATTTATTCATTTTGTTTCTTTCTTCATGTACATTTCTTTTTTCTTCAAAATCAATAAAAATTATATTGCAAAAAAAAAAAAAAAAGGTTGCTGTTGCTCTGCATGTGAAAATAAAGGCTTTTTAACAGAGGTTTGGAGTTCTTCCTACTATGAATTTCTGCAAGTATTTTGTAAAGAGTGTGTAGAAGTGTGTGCTACCTGATTCTGAATAGAACGGTTTCATGTTTGAAGGGCAAGGAAAGTCAGATTTACTGAAAGAGTGGCACTATATGAACCCAGACCAGGGATCCTCTTTTGTAACAAAAAATAAATAAAAAAAGCCCACATTTCTGGATTGTGCTTTCCATTCCAAAGTGCCCACCATTCTAAAGCCATATTGCTGATAAATGTTCTGAACGCTTTCTGAACTGTATAGCTAAAAGAGCTATGCAGGGATTACAAAACATGAAACATTCTAGAGATGGGATAGGATTTATCTTAATCTAAGTGATGGCCGAATCAAGTACTTTTTACCCATAAAGAGGACCACCTTACCAGAGGCCACCCCTTCAGACTAGTAGAAAAGAACTTTCATTTGAAGCAGTGTAGGTGGTTCTTCACAGTGAGGACAGTGAGGTTGTGGAATGCTCTGCCGGGTGATGTTGTGATAGCTGATTCTGTTAATGAGTGGCATGGATGATTTCTTGGACAGACATAAAATCAAAGGCTATTGTGATACTAAATTCTATAATTAGTATAGATATGAGTATATATAAGTTTCTGTGAAGGTATGGAGGGGTGTGTATGGATACAGTGTTTGGAGGGGTTGAACTTCATGGACTTTGTCTTTTTTCAACCAGATTTTACTATTTAACTATGTAAGTGACTTTGAACCACATGACTATTTTCTGTGTGCCTTACATGTGGATTTTCCAACTGTGGGCTTTTGCTAGTTTGCACAACTGCAAATTACGTTTTAGATTGACAAACATCTGAATCTAAAAGTGGATTAAGAGCATCCTTAGAAAATTCAAACAGTTGTCAAACCCAGCACATAAGTAGGCAATTTTGCCAAATGGTGGTGGTAACAGATTGGAAAACTGTGCATGTCACCTATACGAGTGGAACGTTTAAAGGGGAAGTACACCTCAAGAAAAAAAACCTCAAACACTGGGCGCTGTTGTAATATTGCACTATTTCTCTGTTGCCACAGGTGCTGATCTATATACAAACTTTGTCAAACCCAGCACGCCTACCTGATTTTTGCGCATGATTACAGTCTTAGTTATATTGCTCAGAATAACTTGCTGGCAAAGACAGTATTTATCCTGGGATTCACAGGGCCTGATTTAATAAACTGTTAACCAACTGGGACTCTCAACAAGGACAGACTTAACTAAATAGAGTGGCTAGAAACAAGAGTCTGCATACCTTTGTGTCCCATTTATAGTGATAGCCAAGTGTCACCCATCTTAGTTTCTCCAGTATGCTCTTCTTATGCCTCTTCTGTGCCGATTTATTCCTGTTGGATCATTGATATGAGATAAGAGAATTTATTTGATAGTGGCCATATCTGTAAGCGAATAACTAAACATATATCTGCAACAAGCACTATGCTCACCTGAGCTGTTCCTGACTAGTACACCACAAGTCAGAAGTTTGTTCCAAAGGCATGTGCAAGTCAAGATTGCAGACATTGGGTTTGCAAGGATAGAGCTTTAGACACTGCCTCACCCAGCGATGCTGCCAGCCAGGGAGGAAGGGATTTGAGATAAAAAGAAACCCTGTAAAAATAAAACAAGTTGGTTAAACTGGAAATGTTAGCAAGCTAAAACTTGTTATGTATTGTGAAAGCAAGTCATTGGATGCACTAGAATAATAGGCCTGAGTGCAGTACATGAGAGGCCAGTTCTTCAATTTGAGTCTTGACTGAATACAGTGTGGAATGCAATTAGCAACCATGTGGAATAGAAGATTTAGAAGAAAACTACCATGTTTTCCAGGTGTGAGTTCAGTTAAGACACTTTAACAGATCACTGCATATGGGTTTTTAGATAAAATAATGGCACACAGATTAGTTGTATGTAGATATAAGAGAATGTGGACTGTAGGCAATCTGAGGTTGCACAATATGCAGATTTAAACATAATACCTGGGTAGCCCTCCAGGCCATACACTTTCCATTGGTGCAGTGGCTGTAAGCCAACTCTGCTAGCTTCCTGGTCATTTAGTGAGCTGAGACCCAAACATTTGCTTTGAACCTGCAGGTAAACAAAGGACATTTTTATTCAGAATATAATCATTAGTTTGCACAGCTCTGTTATTGCATATCCCTTTATGCCAATACATAGTTATGTGATCAGTAAAATGTTATCACACAATTAATTAGAGTGATATATGGAAACATGATGCAAAAACATGAGGCCAAGTTACCTGCTACCCATTCAACTTAAATGATATTTAAGGAGCTTTCTTTATATGCTGCTTTAAAGGAAAACCATACATTCAGAATTAATGATCAGTAGAAGACACAGCTCTGGCCATTCAATTGCTGATGTGAGTAACCGAGTAAGTATATGTCCTTGGGTTTTGTGTGAACACAAGGACAGAGATGGGCATACTTTAGTATTTAAAATTAAAGTTTTTCTAAACAGGATTATCCACTGACCCTTTTGTCTTGATTCTGCAGGTAAGAAACTGAAGTATAAGACTTTGTTTTCAGTTTCAGATTTTGCCCTGTTAAGTGCACAATATATAAAAAAACAAATATAGGTCCTAATTAAATAATTGACAAAATGTTCGTTTTCATATATTATGTAACAGCAACACTCTTTTCTCACTGTCTAAGAGCTCTAAAACACTACTGGGGACAGTTTCTCAATAGAGCATTCCTCTTTCAATTTCTAGAATGTATAAACCATTTAACATTTGGATACTTATAAAGTACACATTTGGCAGCATTAGTTATTAGTTCCACTGCACGCTAGATTTTTTTTTTTTTTGGGAGCTTACGCCAATGGCTGGGCATAGTCTGCTTTAAGTGCTGCTGTGCATGTCCCTGTGACTCTTCAGTCATATATGTGCCAATTCATTGGACCACATCAGCACTTAAAGCAGGCTGTGCCCAACTTACGTATGATGTAAGCTGCTAAAAAAACTCATAAAACAGTATTGGCAAATGTCAAATATGGCTATTGTGATTTACTGAGAATAGTGAGGTAAATATCTCCCAAACAAAATGCATGACTGCCTTCCCTGCCAGAATGAGGACAGTTTAAATTCATGAAACTTGACACAACTGCATATGGCAAATGTGTTATAGAGATTTCCTTTGCACAAACATTAGGGTCTCCTAATCTCCTAACAAATCAAGTCTGGAGAACATTACTAAAAATATAAATATATATATAACAGATGGCGATCTTTTTGGTGAGGGTAAGCGTCACTAAACTATTATTACGGATACCTAGATGTTGCAGCAATATCAGTGTCAATAGCAAAAAAGAGCTATGTAGCTACATGCCTTAAAATACCACTTAAAGGAACAGTAAAACCAAGAAAGTGTTTTAAAGTAATGAAAATATCATGTACTGTTGCCCTGCACTGGTAAAACTGATGTTTGCTTCAGAAACACTACTATAGTTCATATAAACAAGCTGCTGAGTAGTAATGGCGGAAATTGAAAAAAGGCTATATGGCGCAGGTTAAATAGTGGATAACAGATAACATTATGTTCTACAGAGCTTATGCGCTGTGTAACTTGAGCCTTTTCTCCTTTGAATAGTTGCCCCCGTGGCTACACAACAGCTTATTTATATAAACAATAGTAATGTTTCTGAAGCAAACACAGCAGTTTTACTAGTGGAGGGCAACACTGCATTATTTTTTTATTACTTTAAAACAATTTAATGTTTTGATGTTACTGGTCCTTTAAACTTTAAGGACATTTCTATAAACTTATCTGGCTTTTTTGTAATGTTTAACCGATTCTACGCCTCCTTGTCCACAGTTTCCCCGTAATAATCATAAATAACCAACAGTGACCTGTTAATAAATTCGTCTCCAAACCCTAACATGTCATTATACCGAGTTCCCAACTACGTCCCGTTCCCAAACCACTCTGCCACACGTGACATAAAACTTATGCCTTTCACCTTTGGGTGTCCCTGACAAAAATCTATCACTCCGCTCAAATCAGCAGGTGGGTTCCTCCTCTTGTATAAGCGAAAGAGCTTTCTAAACGCATCCTCTCCTTGCTCCAATCTGTAGGCCGCCATACTGGAATCTCCCAACAGGGCGCCGCCATCTTCCGTACAGGCTCGTATCCGGAATCCCGACATCTTGCAGAACGTGCGTTCTTCACGTCTGTGCGTGTGCTAGAGGTCACATAATCCAACATGGCGGCGCCGGCAAAGAAAGTGTTTGAGGCTTTTGTGTCCCGAGTTCCGTGGACAGTAGCAAGCAGTAAGTGAGGGGATTGGATATAACATTGGCATGATGTAGGCTAGGACAGTGAGAGGTGTAAGAGAGGGAAGCTGAAGGCAAAAAGGAAATTATTCACAGACGAGGCAAATATTGCCTAACTCTCCTGAACCTGTGATTTTGAATAGCAACCCCTAGTCATTGCAGGTTAGTGCTGTCTGTAAGGCGGTTAGGCGGAGTGCGTACGTCAAGAAAGGGGATATAATGTCGGAGACGAGGCCAACAAAGTGACACATTGAATGCATATACTGTATAAGAACTCTCTTCTAGCCCACTCACTCATTTTAGCCTTTCTTCATGTGCCCCTTCTTTCTTTCTGTACAGGAGAACTAAAGGAATATTTTTCACAGTATGGAGTTGTAAAGAAATGCCTTCTGCCATTTGTAAGTATTATCGCTGTACACGCAATTCTGAAGAAAGGATATACATTTCAGGATAATCACGAGCCTGTATTATAATGTCACACGTGATGTTGTTGTCAGAATTTTGCAAATTTCCTTGAGAGATTTCTTGGCAAATGTATTGTCAGCAGAACACTGAGAATTATCATGGGTCATTAAACCACTCACCCCATGCTTTTTAGTGAGAATAGTATTAGGGTAAGGCCACACTGGGCGTTTTGGGGAGATTTGGTCACCTGGCGACTAATCGCCTCGTCTTTGCACGACCAATCTCCCCAAACGCCTTCCCTCACTCTGCGCCGGCTAAAGTTAAAAAAAAACACTAGCACTGATCACACACGGCGGTTCGTTTTCCAAAGTTGTCTCACGAGGAAACTTCGGAAAACGAATCGCCGCGTGTGATTAGCGACGGCATTTTTTTCATTTTAGCCGGCGCAGAGTGAGGCAAGGAGTTTGGGGAGATTGGTTGCCTCAAAGACGAGGCGATTAGTCGCCAGGTGACCAAATCTCCCTAAAATGCCCAGTGTGGCCTTACCCTTAGAAGTGCAGCTCTAATTTGTTTAGAAAATATAGTCCATCACCATTTTTATTTGGACACTGGAAACTTCCAAAGAGATTGTCAATGACAATAGTGATGAATAGGCATGTATTACAACTAGCTGTCAGGTGTGTGTTAGATTAATGCCAGACATTTGGCCATTGACTAGAAAATATTTAAAAATTGGGAAAAAGGATTCCTTAGCTTAGAATACTTTTTCTTGTAAAGAACATTGGGCAACTAATAAATATGAGGTGAAATGACAAGTGTTTGCCAGTAGAATCCACTTGTTTTTAACAGTTAAATACAAGCTACACAATGAAAGCAAAAATCTAATTGGTTGCTATTGGTACAATTCACCTTCTATGTCTGTAAATCATGCTCAATGACAATAGCAATCATTTACTGAAACCGACGTCACAGTGCTAATTACTAGCTGTTGCAACCTATCATTTTGTTATTATTGACTCTTGCTGTAGCATGTTGAATCATACACACAGTTGGTCCAATTGTCACTAATTTTTAGATCATTCTGTATTCACAGGACAAAGAAACTGGTTTCCACCGTGGATATTGTTGGGTTGGTTTTGCTTCAGAAGAAGGTTTACAGAATGCGTTACAGAAAGATGCACATCTGCTAGAAGGATCCAAAGTAAGAGGATATTGTTTCTGTATAGTCATACTGAAAAGTAAATAAGCTTGTGTAAGTTTGTCACACAGAAAATTAGATGAGTTCTGTGTCTCCCATTCTTCAGCTACTGCTGCCTAGTTCTGAAATTAGGTTGTCTTGCGTGTCTAAGCACAGAATTGTAATAATATGAAATGGAGTAGTATGTTTGGAGTTTAGCAAAAAAACGAGTTAAAGGTAGCTGGGAGTCATAAGTGCTGATTTGCTGCTCTCCTATGTGCCTATGTATCATGCTATGTAGAAAATTGGGAGGAAGTTGTTTTCTAACTTGCTGATTGATCGCTATGGGCAACATCACCAGCGAGATTTTTACACATCATGATAAATAAACCCCTAGAGTGTATAACCATCAGGTTGTTGGTGCACATATATTCCCTAGGCATAACTACCTGCAGATCTGATGTGGCCAAAGAGCACTGGAATTATTGGCTGCCACAACTCTAATTTGGGCACAGGTTAAGTACATGGGCTGCAAAAAATATGCATCTATATGTTATATATGCATGCTGTAAAGCAGTCCTTGAAGTGACAGTTTACTGGGGGGATAAAGTTGTTTCTTGTGAGTTAAGTTCAGCTTTAGAGGGAATGGGCATCTGAAAAAAAATCTAAGCTATCAAACACTATTCTGCATTTCAGAATTTCGGCATAATAAATTAAAAAAATAAACAGTTTTTTCCAGGTAGTCCTAATGACGAGTCTCTAATATGCTTGGACCATTACAATGTTGCAAGGGCAAAGGTGTATTCTGTCTATACATAGTTTGTATGCATCCCATTATCCTATGAAAATCCATAGCCAACTTTAGGGTCCAAGAAGCAGAGACACTTGCATCAGTCAGTGCTAGGCTGTTGATGATGTGATCCTTCAGTTTGATGGAAGTACTGTTGTATTCCAGTCTATAAAAGGTTTGCATGTAAGAGCAGGAAGGCTTTGCATCAGATAAGCCTGGGCTATGGACAGTCTTCTACAGCAAAAAGATTGTACTTTTTTTTTTTTAAGTAATTCTACATAGTAAAGTACTTGAGTTTGAAAAAAAAACAAAAAAACATGCACATTGATTTTAGCCTTTTTATAGAAAAACCTGCCTAAATGCTTGTTGATCCAGAGCAATGCAAAATGTAAACTGAATTCTCAATTGCCTCAGAGGGGGGGAAACATTTATTTTAAAATGACAATTGGACCAGTCCCTGGATCAACTTTGCACCAAAAGTTAATTTCACTAACCTTGTATTTTTCTCACTTGCTAAAAAGACCCTTCTTAAATTTGATCCAATATATAATAATTGAAAAAAAGCCATTCTGGTGTAGAAACAACTCAACTAAAAAGTGTTTGGAAGGTGAGCAGTAGGGATTGGCAAATTTTTTCGGCTTGTTTTGCCGCTGAAAAGATGCCCATAGACTTGTATGGCATTGCGTGTCAAATTTTTTGGTGCCGGCGACATTTCACAAGCAGCGAATTTTTGGCACAACGAAACAGGTCAAATTCGCCCATACCCAGTGAGCAACCCTTTTAAAAAGTTCTGGTCATCTGTGTTGTCATTACTGATACCCCAAATCTCCACCCTCATTTCCCTTACTATGCCCTAGTTACTCATCTAACTAAACGTCCACTAGCTTAATTACTGCTCCCTCACCTCAAGCCTATTTTAAAATTTCCAATGTTTTAGCCATCCTCTTATCCAAAACAGCTTCATCATCATCATCTAGGTGTGGCCTATCCCTAGCAAAAAGCATGTAGCCAATAAAAAAAAATTGCCCATTCAAAAAACCCAAGGCCATCCTTCCTACAACAATCACTTAATGCCATAGCAAAATATCTAACTTTAGTTTTGTAATTTACTAAAAATGTACTACTGTTTTAGTTAAACTTTTTTTTCTTATTTGCAGCTCCAGGTTCAGCAGAACAGGAAACTGTCAGGAAATACAAACAGACATGGGCCAGGAGAGAGCTGAACAAGGAATTTTATTGTATGGTGGATTAAAATGTCAATAAACACAACGTAAAAACATTCTTTGCATGGCTCTAGGGTTTTTTGTACAAAGACTGAAAACCAAAAAGGGATTTTGCTTCTATGTGGAGAATACCATTCTGAATTAAAGATGTAAAGGTGTGAAGATGTTATCCTAAAATTCCCAAGCACAGTTGCTTAACAGTTATATAATGGCAAATTAGAGTCATTTTCTTTTTCCCTCTAAATTGTAACTGTAGAAATTAATCAAAGGATGTGTGGGCAAAAGTCCTTCTTTGGCTGCAGACAACATTAATCCCAACAGACCCAATAGTCATCTACAAAAATATAAATTTGTATTTTTTACACCACCTTCCCAACCCTGCTTTAGTGGGAAACTAACTTTGTCAATGCGTTATTAGGCTGTTCTGCCCAAAACTGGTAGGGGATATAAAAAGAAAATGTCCAGATAGACCTAAAATACTGCATATTTATCTGATGTAAGAATATTACAGCTCACTATATTCACTGCTTCACTTTTTTTTTTTTTTAATTCAAAGTCAATGTTAAAAAAAGCTGAAGAAATAACGTATCAAAACTACTACTTGAATCATTTTTAATTAACGTTTTAATATCTGAATGTGTTTATAATCCAACAAGAATATCAGCAGGTTGTTTCTAAATGAGCCAGGAAAAATATGCCTACTGGATTCCTAGAAGAGTCTTAATTTGACCATAGATAATATCCTGCAACCTGGCAAGGACCAGCAGTAGTGACATAATTGGGCTGTAAAAACGCAGGTTAACTATGATAATAGTTACAGTGTGCAAGTTACCTGCAGCAGTAGATTTGACTGGACTGCGAAAATAAAAAATAAAATAAAAAATATGTACATATGGTCTTCCTAACTCCTGAACCTAGTCATTAACAGTCACATGAATGCACAATTGTGCCACTTCACTCCTTCCTGCGCTTCTTCATATCATGGTCATGATCTTTAGCCCGACCACTGTCAGAGGGACGCTTAGACCCTCCATGCTGTTTAGCCTCCTCCAAGAACTTGTCCAAACCAAAAGGATCCTCTTCAAATTGCACAGGCCCTTCATGGCGCTGCCTGCGATCTGCACCAGAAAAGTCCTTGTCAGGAACAAACCTGCAATGGAAATAATTAGGGGATTACTATGTGCATCAGACATCTCTCCACTGCGTCTGGGGCTGATCTGAAGAACTTATTTGAAGCAAAGGAACTGCAAAGCCTATTCCATAAGAGACTATTCCTGCTAGTTAAGAGTGCGTGTGTGACAGCTTCATTTGTCCCCTTCCATTTTAATGCATCATTCAGTTTTCTCAGTCAAACTAAGTTACCCACTCACCTGTTGGTTTTCACTAATGTATCCAGGTCGTCACCATAAACATCATTGTCTGTATTCTTACTCGGACGGTAGATGTTCTGAGCCAGTTTTTTGTTGCCTAACCATGGCTGGTCATACACATTATATACCTCATCCTCTCCACCTGCAAAGCCACTGTCCATACCCTATGGTAAGAAACAAGAAATATTAACATGTCTCAAAGAAATTAACTTGATTAAACAAGTTGCACGCATACCTTAGTGTTACATCAAATGTATTTATTAGCTCAAATTCTTCAAGATGGCCAATTCTGAGCTGAATCTGAACTTTTAATTTGTATACTCAAATGTGTTGAAATACATTCGAACCAAAAAAAAAAAAAAAAGTCAGTTGTCCAAAGTTTTAAAGTTGACATGACAGCTGAAGCAGTTAATGGGGATTTGGCATTCTAGAGCAATTACCATCCTAGATGGCTACTGAATATACCTCTTGTTCTATCACTGTGGAGAAATGGCACTCAGCTGTCCAAGAGGTAATTGTTTGAATTTTAAAAATAGGCTTTTTACCATGAAGACCATGAATTGTTCTGAATAAAAGAGTTGATGACTGAAGGGTTAGATAGTAGGCTTTTATGAGATGGAACCTTTTTAATTAGCAGGAACGTTTTTTACTTGCTTTATCTGTCAACATATCAAGGCCTCAATGCACACAACCGCCAGTCATCCACTCCTCCTCTTGCTACCTAGTCTTAGACTGCCCCCTCAAGCCCTGCCTGTGCTTGCTTCCTCCTTACCTTCCACTCTCCCCACACTTGCTCCCCCACTTCCCTGTTTGCAGGGCTAGAGTTACAGAAGGCAAGAGAGGTACATGCTGTGGGTCCTAGCACCTCTTCCCTACTGAGATCTAGGCATGTGCCTCTTCTGATTACCCCTAGTTCTGGCCCAGTACCCTTCTATTGTAAAGTGCTGCAGAATATGGTTGGTTGGTGTTAATGATGTGAATGCTATGTTAAGACCCAAATTCTTTCATCCAATGAATTTTCAAACAGATTCCTTTTCAAGTAATTACTTTGAAAGCAAGACCAAGGATAGTGTTCAGATGGGAGCAAACAAGGTCCCAAATATTATGTATAATAAAAAAAACAGGAGCACTATATAAAGGACAGTATAGTGTTGCAAGTGTATCTAGGATTATATACTCATTGTCTCAGAATATCACTCTTCTCTACGTCATACTAAGGGGAGCTCCCTCCTGATCTGAGTGTCCTAGTGCTGGCGGGGGAATTTAAACAAAAAAAAACTACTGTTACCCCCAACTGGGGCGCAGGCTCTATTAGCCTGCACCTTTGGTCGGGTAAAATATTTTAGTCCAACAGGTGCCCTTTAAACTGCAGAAAGTTTTAAGTGTATCTGCTGTTTTATGTATTTAAAATAATGTACAAGTGCACTTTTTGAAATCATTAACTCGTATTTGTAAAGAGCCAAAATATTCTACAGCGATGTGCAATAAGTGGTTATATAGACTGAACATATGAATTAAATACCAAAATAAATAAATAATACAACCAATGACAGGCTCTACGTGGCTGTATAAGTGGTTAGTGGTCTTACCCGGCTTTGGTTGAAAAGTCGCTGGTCATACTGGATTTCACTGGATGCTCTCTGATTAGGAATTCCAAGCGCGATCTGTTCACTGATATCCCTTTCTTCATTCCTTTGAAGTTTGGACCTAGCAATAAAAAGAAATTAAAACTATGCAAATATATGGGAAGACATGAATATAAAGGTCACTAAGTGGCAAAGCATGCATAATAATAGCAAAGACTCCCCAATAAAAGACAATCATTTAAAACTCACCTCTTGTCTGGGGCTGCTCTAGAGAGGTTCCGTTCATGTTGCCGATCTTTGCGTCTCTCGTGTCGGATTTCCTCCCTCTCTCTGGCTTCTCCATCCTCTGTGCCAGATAGTTTAATAGGTTAATTGTACTTATGGTTTAATACAACTAAACGTTTGTTATGCACATCTGATTTATTTTCTTAAGCCTATCCCAATACAGAAATATGAGAAACTTTCATGTCTGCCGTGACAGCTACTCATTTCCCCATGTATCCATTTGAAGACAAGTGGAGCACAGCACATCTTATAAGCTGAAGTAGTCTAAATCCAAAACACAAGACTAGCTCACGAGAGAATTTCAATCAAAAAAAAAAAAAAAAAACTATCTTCCTGGCCACCAGAGACAGCACCAAAATCAATTTTATGCTCATACCTTTGTCTGTATGGGACTTGATCCCAGCTCTGCGTTCTCTTGCGATCTGTGCCAATTCCCTAAGTTTTTCCTCTTTTTTCTCTTTCTCCTTCTGTGCCATCTTACGCTCCACCTGGGCTCTCATCTCCACAGCTTCACGAGCCTAAAGAGAATAACCGTTACATAAGTACAAGACCTACTCTAGGCAAGTCAATTTTCTAGAATTACAGGGGCAGATGCACTTATATGATGTTAACAAACCTTTCTGTCAGCAATGTACAATGCTTCTGCAAGTTTAGCAAAGTTCTCATTGATATGGACAGTCTGTAGCCCGCGGCCATCAGCAGCCAAACGTTTGTCTAACGGGATGGTATAACCCTACAGGAGTCAAAAAAAAAAAAAAGATGTGAAATAAACACCAAAACAAAGAACAGTGTAACTATTCCGGACAGCCCAACAGTCTGTAGCACACAAACTCAACCTGTGTACTACATACCTATCAATGACCAGGCTTCTACATAATGTAAATCTATTCACCTACCTAAAACGAACCTTAAAGGTCCAGTAACATCAAAAATTAAATTGTTTTAAAGTAGTAAAAATATATAATGCAGTGTTGCCCTGCACTAGTAAAACTTCTGTGTTTGCTTCAGAAACACTACCAATGTTTGTTTATTTAAATAAACTGATGTAGCCACGGGGCAGCTATTTTGAAGCAAAAACAGATTAGTTTTACCAGTGCAGGGCAATACTACATGATATTTTCATTACTTTAAAACACTTTTGTTTTTTGCCGTTACTGTTCCTTAATTTAAACAAATACAGAGTTGCAAAGCCTTTGTAACAACTTATCAAGTCCTTGATAATTAGTACATCCCACATATTTATATCCCACCCAGCCTAAAAATGGAAAAATAAATAAAAGGCTGCTCAAGGTTTCAAGTGCTTCACTTTAGAAATGGTTGTGTTAGCTGCAGCCAGTAAGACTTTCATGGTGGTGGAAAATGGTTCATCATAAACAGGTATGGGACCTGTTATCCAGAATGCTCGAGACCATGGTTTTTCTGGATAAAGGAACTTTTCCTTACTTTGGATCTTCATACTTTAAAAGGAGAAGGAAAGCTACGGAGGCATTTTATTGCCAATAGATTAGCTGCAATAGTGCAAGCTAGAATGCTATATTTATTCTGTAGAATGTTTTACCATACCTGAGTAAAAAGCTCTAGAAACTCTCTGTTTGTTTAGGATAGGAGCTGCAGTATTAACATGGTGTGACATCACTTCCTGCCTGAGTCTCTCCCTGCTCTGGGCTCAGATTACAGTAGAGAAGGGAGGGGGTGGGGGAAGAGGAGCAAATTGAGCATGCTCTTGCCCAGGGCAATGAGGTTTAAGATGAAGGCAGGAAGTCTGATACAGAAGCCCATGTGTACACAATAGAAGGAAAGAAATGCTGTGTTTCTTTTGACAGGGGACTCAGAGCAGCACTACTTTGGGGGTTTACTGGTATATTTAGATGGACCTTTCTGATAAGGCTTACTTAGTTTTAACCTTTCCTTCTCCTTTAAGACCAATTTATAAACCCAATAGGCTGGTTTTGTTTCAAATAAGGATTAATTATATCTTAGTTTGGATCAAGTTCAAGGTACCGTTTTATTATTACAGAGAAAAAGGAAATTTGGATTATTTGGATAAAGAGTATATGAGAGACAGGCTTTCTGTAATTTGGAGCTTTCTGGATAATGGGTTTCCGGATAAAGGATCCCATACCTGTACTATAATTAACATATTTATTTTTAACTGAGTATTTTGTAGCAGTGGCTTTACAGTTCACATTTGAATAGATGGCTGAATATTTAGTTATATTGTGCACAATTTGCCCTTTCCAATTACCAATCATACCTTGGCATTCTTCCAGTTAGAAATACATGGGGGAATTCTCCACTCTTGCTGTTCCTTGACAGTCATCTGAAATAAAAAATAAAATTGTATCCCTTTAAAATACAACTCAGTGTAAATGTCCAGTCCATCCTCAATGTTGTGTGAATACATAATTAAATAAATAAATCCTAACTCCTGAACAGGAGCTCTATGTCCATGCGTTAACGCCAATACATTGTTTCAAAGTGGCTAAGTAGTTAAACAATAAATCGTAGAATGCTTTCTTGAATTTGTGAAAGTAAATCTTAAGAATATTAAAAAAGTCAACTTGGACGGACTGTACAATATGTATTCCTTATCTCCTGTGCTCCTGCTAGTCCTTGGTGACCTCTAATATCCTTATATTTTACAATAGGGGGATGTTCAAGAGCTCCCACGTGATCATGTTAAACTGCTTTGCAGTTTGGGTTTGAAGTCACACATGATCAACAAATCATACCTTTCTGCTTGGGGACTGCATTACTGGTGCAGGTGGAGATGGAGGTCCATGTGGAATTTTCTTGTTACTTCTACATGGGAAGACAAGAACTGTTTAGTAAAGAAGATACATGCACAAATCTCAGTGTCTGCTATTTACTACAAAAATGTGTTCACTAACTCCTGTGGCACCAACTGACCAGAGGCTTTCTTTATAATATTTCAAAAACCATATTGTCTCCACATCAGTGCACAGGAAGGAATTCAAAACCTACTCACTTGAATCGAGGTGGCTCCATGGGGTCCTTTTGCATCTCTACCATCCGAATCACCCTCTGCTTGGCACCAGAGTTAAAAGCCACTCCCTGTTGAGAGGGTGTGTACCTACAGACAGGAAAAGTGGGTATATGTTTCATCTGCTTATCTCTGAATTTATTTCATGGGTCTCCAATTACAACATTGACACCAAATATTTGCTATACGAGTATGAGTATCACAATCTTTTATTCCTATAACGGAAAAAAAAATCAAATAATACAGACATTGATGCATTACCTGATATACTGTGCGGGGGCCAGTTTATCTGCAGCTCGTACAGGCATCGCTGCAGCAATCTTCTGGGAAACTGATTTTTCCAGAGCCTGTCTTGTCTTCTCTGTGAGCTGTTACCAAGGGAAAGCACTTATAAATATGACAGTTTGGTCAGTGAATTTGGGCCTTGATCTGAGGAGCTAGCTGTATTTCATTGTTGTGTTTATCAGTAGAATATCCTGTCTGATTTGAAAAATCAATCCATTTCCTCCATGCTAATTTTGAATTTTCAGTACTACTGTATAATCCAAGCCCTTGCACGTATTTGCACTCTACTGGACAGCTTTATGCTTTACCTCTTTAATAGCTTCCTCATCAGGTCTTTGTAGTTCAGGATCATCTTCATCCATCACCTCTTTAGGTAACAGGTCTGTGTACTTGCTGAAAACAACCTGTAGTGCCATCAAAGAGGAGTACAGTTAGACATGTCAAAAACTGGGCAAATTTAGAACTAAAGGAACTAAAGATTCTGACTAATCTGATGGCTTCAAATTCAATTCCAAATCATTCAACTGCAACCTAAGTTAAATCTAACTTCCATACCAGTAGTTTAAAGATATAGCTCATGAAGATTAGTCCTCTGCAAATATTACACGTGCAGACTACTTAATAGCAATTGGCCGTTCTCCTTGGATCAAGATTATGCCACTTAAATTGCTTTACCACCAATTTTTGAATGGCACAAAGCAATTATTTCCAAGTCCAGGTTTACTATACTAATGGGTTTGACCAAGTCTTTGGACTTACCTTATCCTTGGATTGTCCCTGGCGAGCGATAGAATCATATTTTATCTTGCCTTCTGCATCCACCTGCACAGCCAAGGCATTGGACATTTTCTTTTTGCGGCCCATGTCCAGTGGGTATTGTGCCACATGTATCTCTGGAAAAGCACCTCCATCCCCAAAATCCTATAAAAGGCCAAAATACAATGCTTAAGTACCAAACAATCAATTTTTTATAACTAACTTTTTTTTGCCCACTCAATACTTATTTAAGCTTCACTTTGTGTGATTAACCTTGGCAACCAAATGGACAGTGCTGTGAGATGGTTAAAACAAAGGTAGAATCCAGACTAAACCACTGACAAAAGGTGAGAAAAGCCAAAGCAGCATGGTAATATTACTTCGGTAAATAAGGATAGAATAAATGAAACTTGTTTTCTGCAGGATAATTCTTATTAAAGATGTATAAACTGACAAAGCCATTTTTCCACAATGATAAAAGTCACCACAATGGGATGGGGGGGGGATGAACAAGGCAAAGCAAAGGCCTGGAGGAACAGGCAGTTCTGTACTTAAGCCTACGCTTGTGGATCATGAGACTGAGTGCAAAGTAGGGGAAACTGAATACTAGAATGACAAAAGATGATGTGCAAGTAGAGTTGCCACCTGGCCGGTATTTTAAAATGATGGTTGATCCCAATGTTATTATTAGGGAAAATAGATAAATATATAGGAAGGACGGTAATTTTTTTTTCCAGAAAAGGTGGCAACCCTATGTGCAAGACATGAAAATATTCAGCCAATGCAGTTCTGTATATTCAAAGGGCTGCATATTTGCATATTGAGTTCTAGGAGGTAGAACCAAAACACAGGGAGTTTATTCCATAACTCCACACTCCCCCTTTGTAAATTAGCTGTGTAGCCACGGGCTGCCCCCATGGCTACACAGCAGCTTGTTTATATACACTATAGCAGAGTTTCTTAAGCAACCACACCACTTGACTCAGTGCAGTGAAATTTGTACATTATATTTTCATTACTTATTTATATTCACACACTTATTTTTTGGTGTTACTGTTCCTTTAACGTTCCTGTCTCTGCTGTTTCAATCTAGCACCTCAGTAATCCAGGCGCCGACTCCATAATGTTACAATTTCCTACATTAGTTGATACATTTCTCAGCAGCATCTGTGTGATATTAGCAACTATTGTATCAATTATAACAGCTGCTGTTAATGAAACTCAGGAAATCAGTTCAGCAGGGCCAAATATAAGAAAAACATCAACTAAATGTATCATTTCCAACAGTTTACAGAGTCAGTGACCTCCCGCAAAGTTGCTTCAGAAAGACATATGGTAGTGAAAATGAAATTGTAAAATTCAATATTAGAAAAAAAGTCACAATTAGAAAGTAACTGAAAAGAGCATATTTCTGAATTCTGTGGAGATATCGGATAACATCTGAAGAGAAGTGTTTGGAAAGAGAAATTTAACCCTTCCCTTCAGCTTTTCTTTTAAACTGCACCTTATACTCTGCACCTTATATCTAGTGTGCTTTTTAATACGCTCACATATATGCTCTTCTCTGTCCATTATAGTCCTATCTATTTATCTTTTCACATTGTCGTTAATAAATTCCTCTTTTCACAATCCCTTAAACAGATCACAGGCCTATCACTACTACAGAACTGAAATAAGTGAGCAACACAGAGATCAGGTGTGTTTGAAAGCTGTCGATAGTTTCCCCACTTTGCCCCCCTTTACTCTATGAGTCTGGTAGTAGTCCAGATGAAGTGATCTGTATAGTATTTTTTGAAAGGGGAAGTAATTAATCCTGGCACATCTTAATTTCTTCACATTTATTCAGATATTTATCAAGTGCATGGTGCCCTCCACTAATTGTAAATAGTATGGCAGCCATGTATTAGACCACCACTCAAGAGTGTCTAACATTTACCTTTTTTTTTATACTGGGCAAACACACACACTGGGAAAGTAAGCAAAATTCCTAGTCGGGTGGGAGGTTTTTTTTTTTGTTTGGTGGTTAACAGAGAGCACTGCAAATATGTAACGATTTTGGTCTTTAGAGGTATTAGAAAAGTGTCTCAAAGGGCTGGTTCACCTTCGAAAAGTGTCTCAAAGGGCTGGTTCACCTTCAAGTTAACTTTTAGTATGTTATAGAATGGGCAATTCCAACTTTTCAATTGTTTTTTTTTTTTTTTTTTTTTTTTTTTTTAGTTTTTGATTATTTACTCTTTCCAGATTTCAAATGAGGGTCACTGACCCCATCTAAATACAAATGCTCTGTAAGGCTACAAATGTATTGTTATTGCTACTTTGTATTATTTCTATTTCTATTTAGGCCTCTCCTATTCACATTCCAGTCTCTTATTCAAATCAATGCATGGGTGCTAGGCTAATTTGGACCCTTGCAACCAGACTGCTGAAAATGCAAACTGAAGAGCTGCTGAATAAAATGTTAAGATAACTAAAAAAAACGAAAATAATAAAAAATGAAAACCAATTGCAAATTGTCTCAGAATATCACTCTTTACATCATACTAAAAGTTAGTTCAAAGGTGAACAACCCCTTTACTTGAAGTAGTATTTTCGCATCAAATATATCAGCCAGTGGTAAGGTTGCCAACACTGGTGGCATGAAGACTCTTAGCCTTATGCATAAGGAACCAAATATCAATAATGCCTTCATTCATGATATCATATTCATTCCTTAAGATGTGGCAAAGCAAAGAGGCATCACGACCTGATGATCTATCTGCAGCCCTTAGTCAATGTGCATGAAACAAAGCTGCAGGGGCCACTTTATGCTGTTAGTTTTTCTATATACCACTTCTATCATTGATTCAGATATAACAAACGGTGGCCAACTGCAGCCAGCACAACACAATACCTCAAGGGATCTGGGAATCCATCCTTTCCTGTGGCCATAGGGAGGTGGCTCACGCCGCGATGCTACTAGAGCTGTCTGACGAGATTTCTGTGCTCTCAGCTTTTCTTCTGCCTCTAGTTGATCCTGTGATAACTGTGTTGGAGCAGGCAAAAAACTGGGAGGAGAAAGGAGGATGAAGAAGTTACAGTTAATGGACTGTGAAGAACAGCAGAAATATCCTATGGAAATAAGAATGCTGAAACATATTTCCCAGCATAAAGCAACTGGTGTAAAAAGAAAAACTATAAAGAATGATGACATTATTCAGTCAAGGTGTGTTTTTTTACGCGAGGGCCACAAAGGCCTCAATGAAGATGTTATTCTAAGATTTCTTTTATGCCATTTTGAGTGTTTGGGGTATTTTACGTATGTCTTGAAAAGGGCCTGGATTATATAGTGAGTACTCCTTTTGTAAAACATAAGGACATTATAAGTCACAGAGGCGTTCCGATAGTCATAAAACTCAACAAATTGCGACTTATTATAGCTGCTAAATTTGATGTACTTTGACAGTTATACTGTGATTGATATTGCTGTATTATCTGTTATATAAACAGCACCATTTCCTAAAGAAACACCAGGTTATGTTCTCTTTTCCCTGTCGCTAGTGGGATGGTTACATTTTTTTTTTATTATTCCTTTCATCATTTAGCTTCCTTCTTTTCTTTCTATACATTTTTTCTTCTTTTCTCATATCCACCTCTCCGTTACAACACCTCACACAATGGCTTACGCAGACTAAAGCTGGCCATAGATGTTGAGATTTTTAAAAGATCAGATCCTGATCGTGAGACCACGATCTTCTCAGAACGATCGTACGAATTTACCATCAACTAAAAAGTCCAATTTGTCAGGGAAACAAAGGGGAGCTGCCTGCTTGGCCCTGCAAACATACGGTAGATAGATTGCACTGGGAACAAAGATTTTTTGACCTGGCCAATCAATTTCCTGACAGATGTCGGCCGAAAAATCGTAAGATGTACGATCGTTCGAATCCCACTAACCGCATAATAATTTTGAAGGATTGGTAGGCTTCCCTAAAATCGGTCGTTCTGCAAGAGAAATCTTTGCGTCTATGGGGACCTTAACAGTGCACTATATAGCTATCGTGATGAGCCCACCAATGACTTAAAGCTGTCTTACTTCTGCAGGAGTGTAAGACTAGTCTGTGCCATTTTATTTTCATAATAACTATATTCTCTGAACTACTGTCCTTATCTAAATGATCTGCTGGTGCCCCAACTCAACTACATTAAAACATGTTATTGCGTAACATGTGTCTATATATTGACACAGAACTGCATCACCGTGGTATACAACATCCTGATCTGTTCAAATCCTAAAGGTGTGACTATGAGGACTCCTGAGTTTGTACACCAGCTATTTGTTGTGCGGACCTCCGCCCAGGGTTTGACGCGCAGAGGCCTCACTCTTGGCACAAACAGGTACATTAAAGGGGCTGTTAACTTTCGGTATGACGGAGAGAGTGATATTCTGAGACAACTTGCAATTGGTTTTCATTTTTTATTATTTGTGTTTTGAGTTATTTAGCTTTTTATTCAGTAGTGCGCCAGTTTGCAATTTCAGCAATGTGGTTGCTAGGGTGCAAATCCCCCCCCCCCCCATTTGAAATCTGGAACGAGTGAGAAAATGAATTAAAAAAAAAAAAAAAATAGAAAAAAAACTAGCAATTGAAACGTTACTTAGAATTAGCCACTCTATAACATACTAACAGTAACTTAAAGATGAACCATCCTTTAACACTATGCTCCCTGTATGATGGTCTGCAATTGTGCTCAGTATTTGTGTGGGCAACCATTCAAAGCTGAAAAATGAGAACGCCACAAGATACACAGCAGATTACAGAAGTTCTGTAATATATAATAGGATTCTTCAGAACTTGTCTGTTATCTACTGTGTATCCTGTAGATTTATTTTATATAGAGTAACCACAGTCTTTTGAGTCCCCCTTTTATTCCTACTTGTCAAACCTTGTTTCTCCCCAGGTACAAAATTCAGTGTTCAATTCCGTATGAGTCAGCGCTAAAAAAGGCTCGGGGAAGAATGTAGCAGAAAATCTAAGTACAGTATATCACTCAGTTCCATAACCTTATATCCTCCCAAGTTTTTCCTCAAGGTGTATTTACAATTTACTCTTTACCAATCAGCACATGAGAGTGTTGGATGGGTACTTACAAACATTTAACTTTAAATCACACTGATCAAAGAAAACAAAGTGGGGCTGTCAGGTGTTCCTCTTGCTGATGGGAATGTAGAATATAGTATAAAAACTTTTATTACATATATAAAAATCTCAAAAGATTACATTCAACTTTGTGTAGTTAAAAACAGGCATATTAATCCCCTCTTTTCCTAGTTTCCAATGAACCCGGTGACTGTGGTTTTGACTTTTATCAGTGTTGTCTCCACACACCGTGTATACTCTGGGATGCTTGGGGATGACGGCAAAAGGCAGGTGACATAATCCCCGAGCGTCCCCAGGGGTGCTTTGCCAATGAGGTGAGTTGAGGCTGTCGCCTCAGGCGGCAGCACCCCACTAGGTACCAGGGGCAGCAAAAATGCTGATCCTGGTACTTTAAGAGCGAATTTCTGGGGGGGGGGCAGCAGCAACTCAGGCAGCGGAGGGGCCAGAATCACCTCTGAGCGTCCCAGAAATATACGCAGTGTGTGGAGACAATGAGGGTCAAACTCAAAACCACGCTCACCTGGTTCATTAGAAATGGCATGGGCAAATTAGGATAGAATTGATATGCCTGTTTTACAGGCACATATGTGAATGTAAACTTTCGAGATTTTAATCTTTTGTATGCCCTCCTATTCAGAGTGTGGTTCCCTTAAATGTTATTTTATCCTCTATATACTTGTCACACGTATAAGTTCTAGTCTACATGTACAGCTGGGTATAGCGCTCTCATATATAGTGAACAAAGTACCCCCTATATATTTGGTTTGGGTTCTTTATGTATACATACAAAGACACATTTTAGAGTTAGACTAGCAACATTAAGTATTGTTCAGTTAGTCGCCTAAGTGCGACAAACAGACAAAACCATATAGATGGGCAAATAGTTTTGCGGAGAACTCTGCAATTGGATTAGAAGTAAAATGCGAGGTAACAGTAAAGTGAAAATACTCTCTCACACACAATAATCCTGCCCAGCTGTGCCTGTGCATAGCAGCAGCATGGAAAGAAATCCATCAACAGAGCACAACACAAAAAAAACAGGAGGCAACTGAGATAGAAACCAGTTGCCAACTTCTGTAAAACAATGGCACAATGGAAAATACATAATCCTGTTCTGAAAGATACTTATAAGCACAACTCGCACTCCATTTCTACTAACGTTTTTGGTAATCATGATAAGAAATATCGTCGAAAACTCTGCTAAATGCCAGCAGAGAAAACAAGCTTCAGCCAAAAGAAATATTGTTTTGCAGAGGAGCCAGACCATGCACAAGGGATGCAAACCGGGTAATTAAGCAAACCCTAAATGTTCTGATGACTCTAAGACAAAGTAGAGCGTCTCCACTTGGCGACCATGTTCTCAAAGAGTTGCCAGATGTCGACCTCATTTCCCCCGCTTCTCATGTGCCTTTCCTCGCACGATTCCCCTCAAGCTTACCTGGCCAACGCCATTTTCGCTGTAGTTTTCTTTCCGGAAGCGCAGCTGGGATATTGAGGAAGTGACCTAAGCGACAAACGCAGCGGGCATACCCAGTGCATGTCGGTATTTGTAGTTTTAAGGCTTTTCAGACACAGTCTCGTTTATATCTGTAATACAGTATAAAACAGAATGTGTAAAAGAGTTGATTTTGTATGATCCAGACTAGACTGTAGCGGTATACTGAACCATGCAGAAAATCAGTCTTTCTATTCTGCAAATTAACAGAATAAAATGCATTGATATGTACAGGTAATTCAATTCAGTTACATTTCAGCCATAGAAGAAGAAGAAGAGCCCCAAAACAGCTCTGTCACCTCCCAGTTATCGCAGAGGGATGTGGCTGGTGCAGCAAGTACTTGGCCTGAAAATACTTAAAGGGATACTGTCATGGGAAAAAAATGTTTTTAAAATGAATCAGTTAATAGTGCTGCTCCAGCAGAATTCTGCACTGAAATCCATTTCTCAAAAGAGCAAACAGATTTTTTTATATTCAATTTTGAAATCTGACATGGGGCTAGACATTTTGTCAATTTCCCAGCTGCCCCCAGTCATGTGACTTGTGCTCTGATAAACTTCAATCACTCTTTACTGCTGTACTGCAAGTTGGAGTGATATCACCCCCTCCCTTCCCCCCCCCCAGCAGCAAAACAATGGGAAGCTAACCAGATAACAGCTCCCTAACACAAGATAACAGCTGCCTGGTAGATCTAAGAACAACACTCAATACATACCTCCCAACTGTCCCTTTTTCGGAGGGACAGTCCCTCTTTTTACAGCTCAACCCGCAGTCCCTCATTTGTACTGGAAAATCCCTCTTTTCTCTTCACTGAACAGCCAGAAAAAGAAACAAAGTTTCTCACTTAATTGGCTTTTAGCAGAGAGCACAGAACAGCCACAGGTGCAAATAAGATACTTTGTAACAATTTTGAGACACAAAAACACAGTTTAGATAAGGAGAAATATTTTCAAACTTTCATAACCTGCCAAATTTTGTAAAACAAACATGGTAATTAGGGTGTGTGGCCACATTAAGGGGTGTGGTCAAAAATTGCTGCGCTACATGCGGAAAAAATTTTTTTGTCCCTCTTTTTATTTCCAAAATGTTGGGAGGTATGCTCAATAGTAAAAACCCATGTCCCACTGAGACTCCTTCAGTTACATTGAGAAGGAAAAACAGCAGCCTGCCAGAAAGCATTTCTCTCCTAAAGTGCAGGCACAAGTCACATGACCAGAGGCAGCTGGGAAATTGACAAAATGTCTAGCCCCATGTCAGATTTCAAAATTGAATAAAAAAAATCTGTTTGCTCTTTTGAGAAATGGATTTCAATGCAGAAGTCTGCTGGAGTAGCACTATTAACTGATGTGTTTTGAAAAAAAACATGTTTTCCGATGACAGGATCCCTTTAAATTTGTGTTTTCAGACACAAAACCAGCCTGGCCAGTAAAAACAATGCTTGATGTAAATGTTATTAATAGGGAAAAAGAAAAAAAATATATAGGAAGGCAAGTATTTTTTCCATAAAAGATAGCAACCCTCACAGTATCTGGTGGTCTCCACTTTAGTCAGTAGTGGTTTTGGGCATTTCTCCACTGGGGGTACCAGTGAAGAATTGCAGTTTTCTATAAACTACTGTGGTTATATTCTGGAATAAAAGGCTGAACTTGTTAGATGCATTTTTTGAACAAATAATTCTATGATACAAGCTCGCCAATCATTTTACTAGAAAGCAGGAGTGTAAACAGAGGCGGGCCTAGGAAACCTGGCCGGCAACCTAGCCCCACTCACATGCTTGTGCTGGTTCACATGGTGACGTCATGCGCACCTCCGCTCAGTTTCGCAGTGACGTCACTCAGGGACACCACAGAGAGCAAATTCTATTTTAAATGTGAGGAAGAGGGCCCAAGCTAGGGGTAAGAAGGTGGAAGAGGTACATACCTGGCACCCTCTCTACCTTTGCACTCTTTTTGCAGCAGTTGGGTATCAGATATATATTGAAAGTTAGATCTAATATATCTAATAGGGAAAGCTTCCTTTCCTAGCAGATGTATTAGAGCTCACTCAAATAACTGATTCTAGTACAAACAAAATCTAACAAAATAAAAAATCCTGCATGTAGAGAGACAGTATTTCTGGTGATTTTAATAGAGTGAGTTCTAATATATATTTTAGGCAAAAGGAGCCCCCCTATAAGATATATGATGCTGAGAGAGGAATAATGAAGATAAACTTCATTATTTCAGGAACAGTACAGACTTTTTGATTGATTATATTTAGAAACTGCCTTATTTCAGTATGCAGAAGCTTATATTAAATATTGATTTTTGCGATAGCTCCCCTTTAAACTTGCCCAGCATCGGTTTCAAACATTTAGCTCCTGTCCAATAACTTAAACAGCCGAGTAGAAATTATGGGTTAGCAAATGGTAGAACCTCTTTGGGTCATCTTTTTGATTTTTCCCGGTGGACCTCTTCTAAGTCAACTCACAAAACTATCTTACACATACATACATAGATATATGTTTAAACTCACTTGCCATTAAAAAGCTACTACACCTTCAAATGTTGGTTCTTTTTTGTTTGTCTGTACGTTCAATAGAAATGTAAAAGCTATATGTTAAATGATGCCCCTTTGTTTCCCCCCTCTTCTTTACTACTTGCTTAAACTTGTTATACTTGCTTAAACTTGTTCTTCCTAACATATTGCACCAGTTTGTGGTGTGTCTACAGGAAAACTGTTTCACCCATAGTTATCCTTTAGTGTCCACCCTGTGGCTTTGAGTGGAACTGCAATTTTATATTATCAGTAGTTCACATTTTTGGTAAGGTGCATACTTTGCTGCAGCTCTTATTGCCTATATAGCAACCAATCAGCAGGTAACATTTGCTATTTGCCTGTTTAACCTCAATCATCTTATTGGTTTTTATAGGTTACTGCACCTGAGCTGTGTTAGAATGAGCTGTTAATGATATATGTGTGCAATAACTGTCTACGGAGGACTCTACAGTAGAACTCCCATTTTACATCCCCTGATTTTAAGTTTTTCCTCACTTTACATTGTTGTTTTGTGGTCCCACCTATATATTTTCCATAATACATTTCTCTGATTTTACATTTTCCTGGATTGGACACCATTTTTCTGGTCCCCTGAATAACCTAAAATGGGGGTTCTACTGTATATATTATTAGAGGATGTACAGTAACTGTCTATGGAGGGTTGCATGCTGTGCTACTGACTGAACCTGGAAGGAGATAACGTAAAGACTTCTTATTGAAGTGTGTGATGTCTCCACTGCTTTGTGCCTGTCAAGCCCAGGGGAGGCAAAGGGCTGAACATGGTGAAAGGTTTGCTTGTAAAGAGCTTCCAATGCCTCCTTCTAGCAACATGATGAAGTATCCCTGGTACAGGAGTCAAAGGGCATAGTCGCAACTTTGTGTTAGTTATGCCTTATAGAAGGGCAGTGCCATGGTAGAACCTGCCACTGGATGCATTCAGCCATTTTCACAACTGAATAACCTCTCATTTATGTATATATACTGGCAAAACCAATTTGGCAATCCTCGATGCACAAAGAGCATTTATTTATATATGATACACAAAAGCTATGAATATCTTGTAAATTATATCCTTATAAACGGTGAGTTCTGATGTCATCAGTTATAACGGTGAGTTCTGATGTCATTTCTGTCACATGACTCACTGAAACTTGTGTATTATAATAAATAAAGTACCCCCAGTTGTAAAATATGAGGATATTAGAAGTTACCTCGGAGTTCCATGACCTGTATAAAAACATTTATATGGTCATGAAACTCCTCGGTAACTTATAATATCCTTATATTTTACAAAAGGGGGTACTTTATTCACTATATAATACACAAAAGCCATGAATATCTTGTAAATTATATCCTTATAAACCGTGAGTTCTGATGTCATCAGTTATAAACGTGAGTCTGATGTCATTTCTGTCACATGACTCACTGAAATTTGTGTATTATAATAAATAAAGTACCCCCAGTTGCAAAATATGAAGATATTATAAGTTACCTCCAGGGGCGATCCTGGCCCCTTCGCCGCCTGCTGCCCCCCATCCCCTGGAAATTCGCTCTTAAAGTACCAGGTGCAGCATTTTTGCTGCCCCTGGTACCTAGTTGGGCGCTGCCACCTGAGGCGACAGCCTCAACTCGCCTCATTGACGAAGCACCCCTGGTTACCTCGGAGTTCCATGACCTGAATAAAAACACTCGGCCTTCAGTCATGAAACTCCGTATTTTATAATATCCTTAAGATTTTACAAGAGGGGGTACTTTATTCACTTTATATTACACAGTCAATTTTACTGCTGAACTGAAAAAGCCTGAGGGCCACACTCCTTAGGTTATAGATTACATAAGCAGTACCACTGTGAAAAGATTCCAGTCACTGCTGAGCTGCACTCAGATCGTATTGTGTAACCAGAGCTGCAGCATAGCTCGTATTTATGTAGTATTTTACACGGCTGCCTTGATGCAGAGTGTGCTGGCACGACAGCACTTCCCTAATAGGAACTGGTTAATTAGATCTAATTTATTATCAAGTTACGGTAAACTCAGACCGACAAAGCAAGAAATACTTGCAGCTATGGTATTACCGCCCCCTTTTAAACGCTCTTTTGGTCTCCTCCAGCTCCGCCTTTTAATGTTTACATGTCCTGAACAACCTCTCTTTGACGCCTTCCCGAAACTACAACTACCAGCATTCTTGGCGTCTGCTGGGCAAACCCAAAATCTGTGAAAGGGGAGAGCGGAGGATCGAGGTGAGCGATGTATTTGAGATGCCGGATTATTATTACATACATTTTATTTTGTAAAGTCTTGTAATTTCCGCTGGAAGACGGAGGAGGAAAATTCGCGAGGGTTTATGTAACAAAGGTTACATGGGGGGAATTTCTTTGCATACACACTAATAACCTTTACAGTCTGGTATAAGGGGGTTGGGGGCTATAGCGGGCGCATGTTGTACGGATTTGTGTGGCACAACAGTCATGGTGGGGGTGGGAGTCAACCACAATGTCATTCATTGTGTAATGTGTCAGTTAGGCGTGATATAAGTGCATTCTGTAGTATGTATTGCAAGCAGCAGTGACTTTACTGAGAGAGAAATATAAAATATATATATATATATATAATCATTAATATACATATATACAGTAGAATACCCTTTTTACGTTTTTTAGGGAACCAGGAAAAAAAGTGGTGCAAAATCTGGGAAAATGTCAAATCGGGAACATGCGTTATGCATTGTATATTGGTGGAACCACAAAAAAAATTCTATTTTTTTTTATTTTTATTGATGTGCTTTCTATTTCTTTTAATTGACGCGCTCGTGTCTGACAACCACACGGCGGGGAGGGGGGTTGCAGAGAGGCGCAATCGCCTATTCGGGCCTCTAGAAATTTTCTGGAGTGGAGCCCGGCATGCTCTTATTATGTCCCTGTTTCACTGTATGTATATATATATATACACACACACATAAATATACATACAGACATGCACATGACTTGCTAGATCAAATATTCCTTACATACTGCTGAGTGTCTCTCTTGAGTTATAAATGCCATTTTCTATCTGGGAGGCTGAAAAGCCTGGTTTTGGAACAAACCTGAGGCTGAAGAACCCCATTACTGGCATTGAGGGGACAGATAAATCTTTTATCAGGCCCCAACAAAAAAGGTTGGGGGCTTACAATAACTTTAGTAACTACAGAGGAAGCAAACCCCATGGGGGGGGAAGAGAAAATCCCCTTCCAGCCACTCTCTGAACGGTGTCCTGGTGGAGTGGGAGCGAGCAGGTCGGCAGGCGAGCTGTCCTAGGTTTAATATTGGAAGTCCTGTGCGTTCGGGGGGGGGGGCGGTTGGGCCGATGTGTCTTAGTTACGCTACTTTGCTGCTTGGGTTTATTCCTATTCTCCGACACCCTATGAATTATTTTAGGTGAATTTAGCATACCTATTAACAGTTCTACTGACTTTTCTATCTCTGAACTCTTCTTACTAAAATCCTCCTTTGGCTTATCGTAGTGTTCTGACCCCACCACTCATCCCCAATGGAAACTCACATTTCAATTTACACTAGCTCCCGCTATCCCCTCAACACTACCTCAGACATGCACATACTGTGACTCAATCTTCCCTTCCAATTAAAACATACACTTGTCACTCCTATTCTGAAAAAGCCCCGTCTCTCCAGTATTGACAAACTCCCTCCCATTTCCCTGGTTTCCTTTATAACAGTGTAGGGATGTGAAAATCTTAGACACCCTTACACTTTACAAACAGGCACATCCCTAGTAATATGGACACCTCAGTGGGTCCTTATGGGGACCTTGTGCTTATGTAACCCCTGCAGTTCACACAGTGTACACCAGATGGCACTGTGCCAGAGTATAAAAGGTTTAGGAACCATGTGCTCTGGGTCCATTGCTTTAGCCCAACCAAGCAGGCTGGAAGGGAATGGGTGGTGCTGACCCTAGGCGCTTTGGCCCTAGTAATTAGACAGCTATACTCGTTTTATAGATCGCTCTAGGAGTGATAGAGAGGTTATTTAGTTGAGCAGCTCAAGGCTCCGCCGAGGAGATTAGAGGGATTAAGATCCCAGGGTATTACTGACCCAGAGTAGGGAACCAAGTGTTGATATAGGGATGTCAGGAGTTCCCCTAGTCTGCCACTGGAAGATATCCTGAAAAGCGGGCAATACCCATCACATGCTGTCAATTTACTCTCTGCTGTATATTCCCTAGCCTGTGGGGATTCAGCCTATACGTGCTGTGAGTATATGCTTCCTTTATGCTGCTGTGTATGTTCTATACTCCATTGTGGATCAAGGTGCTAAATGATCTATGTGCTATTGTTCAATAAATACTGTTCTTGGTTCAACTGTTAAAGAACTACTGGCGCCCATCATTGTGCTATCGCATCAGGTTACAGTTACACTACACCCTTGCCTCCACCCCGCTGCGAGGGCTTACCCCTGAGAAAGAGAGCTCATCGGTGGTCTCAGCCCACCAAGGAAAGTAGCTTAAACTGCCCTAGCACAAGTCAGTCTTACTATAGCTCTACAACTACATTACTTGATCACTTTGTAGATAGTAGACGTAGAACCCGTTGCTCGTTGAGGGACTGCACTGACTGGAAACATTTGTGAAAATTTCTCAGGATAACATCAGTGTATTGAATCCTATTTCTGTTGACAACACTCTACAGAAACTGCTCTAACAGTAATCAGCCCTGCCCTGTCCTGATTTTATCTCTAAAGGTGGCCATAGATGTAACAATTATGATCTTTCTTGGAAAAGATTTTTCCAAGAAAGATTGTTAGTTTTAATACACACATAGAGCTGAATCGGCAAATATACAGGTAGAAACAATAGAATTCTACCTGTATCTGACGATTCAGCACTAACAATGGCTGATGTTTGAGAGACTTGAAACACACCGTATCGACGAGCTGACCGATATCCAAGTCTTCTGCCAATATCGGTCGGCTCTTTTCCCACCATACTAGCACCGGATATCGTCCGAAAATTTGTTTCGTACAATATTATCTGTGCGCTATGGCCACCTTAAGGGCGCCATATATAGGCACATTTGCTCGCTTGGAGAGGTCAGCAAAAAATCGGATCTTGCCCCAATTGCACACCTTTAGTGGATAATATTAGCTGATCCGATTGTGGGCCCTAGGGCCCAACAGTCGGATTACTATGCCAAGAATGCAGGAGGTGGGTGCAAGCAGGTCCGGACTGAGAATTTAAATAGGCCCTGGCATTTCAGGTACACAGAGGCCCAATCAGCCCACATAGAGGCCCAAACAGCCCCCCACCAGCCCACTAAATACTGACTTTCTATGGGACCTTATAGCAGCCCCTCTGGCATTTGCCAGAACCTACAGATTGCCAGTCCGGGCCTGGGTGCAAGGACCACAACAATGTGGTCTTCAATCCAACAGGATTTTTAAATCTGCTTGATGGACATCTTGCCAATTTTCGTCTAGATATCAGTCGTGGAAATACGTCATAGGGCCCTATGCAGATCTGCTATAGGCAAAGTGGGCTTTTCTAGTGAAAATTCGCCAACATGACAATTCGCAGGGACATTGCCAATTTACGAAAAGGCGAAGTGTATAATTTCGTTAGCAAAAAGCTCAGCGCTAGAGAGGTTTTGTGACGTTGCGCCAGGCCAACGATCATTACTCTGCAAATTTCTCAAAGTGAGAACTTTTAAATCCATTACCCTTTTTGCCAGTCAAATTGATAAGATGAAGCTACATCCTCAACATTATTATCAGTGACATCATATCCTATATTCCATAAAAGTAAAAAAAAAGGACAAAACTGACTAATTTTCACTAGTGAAAGTACACCAGCGTTCATTTGCCGAGACAAATGTTTACATTTTGATGAATATGCATAACGCCTGACGTAGTTGTGAAAAGTATAGCAGAGCTTTCCAAAGCTAAAATTCTGACCTAAGTAAATGTGTCCCAATGTGTTTGTGAGCACTTATAAAAGTAAGTGTTGAACACTGGGTGTTTTTCTGAATTAGAACGCTACACTATATTTTTTTCTTGCACTTTGTTTGGTATTCATTTTTATATTCTATAACTATGATAAATTCAGGCAGCACTGAATTCATAAGGGGAAGTACAGGTGCTCCGAAAACTGCAGTTCTGCACTTTGCACAAAGTCCCTATGGCTACACTGAGTTTAGTTCTTAGACATGAAGATAAACTGGACTTAAATACAACTCATAGATCTCAACAGTACTTTGGAATGAAAGTCTCTCTCAAATAAAATTTGTTTGTAGCATTTGTTGACAAGATATTTATTTGTGTCTGCATGATTAACAGATACCAATTTTAGGCTAGTGGCGCACAGGGCTGTTTATCCTCTTGCAAAGAAACACAGACGTAAAAAAGCCAGTGTGCTCTAATTTGTTCCTTCTTAAAGTGCACTCATAGACACAATGTCAGTCTGTGAGTGCACTTGGTTTTCATTGTTCATATTATTTGTGGCTTTTGAGTTATTAAGCTTTTTATTCAACAACTTTCCAGTTTGCAATTTCAGCATTCTGGTTGTTAGGATTCATATAATCCTAGCAACCACACATTTAATTAAATGAGGGACTGGAATATGAATAGGAGAGTGCCTAAATAGAAAGATGAGTAAAAAGTAGCAGTTACAATATATTTGCAGCCTTTCAGAGCATTTGTTGTTTAAATAGGGTCAATGACCCTATTTGACATAATGAAGGCAAATTGAAAAGTTGCTTAGAATTGGCCATTCTATAACATACTACACAGAAGCTTTTTTTATATAAACTATAGTAGTGTTTCTGAAGTAAATACACCAGTTTTACCATTACAGGGCAATACTATATTATATTGTCATTGCTTTAAAACACTTTCATATTTTGGTGTTACTGTTCCTTACTGTTAACTTGAAGGTGAACTACCCCTTTAAATGTAAAAGAAAAAAATTACTTTTTTGATACTAAGGATAATGTTGATGTTCGCTAATGCTTCTCTTTGCATTCCAGCAGTGTGATCGTAATGGTAAGAGGTATTATCAGGATTGCCTCCTTGGCTTCTGTAAGCCTTAGTTCATCTGGGTTTTTCCTATATGGAACAGGATACTGGGACCCAAGTGATTTTGGGGTAGTGCGGATTGGAAGAGCAGTTCTGACGGTAAGTTACACATATGGTACTGAGGGGTTGCAGAAGAAAATATTACTCAGTCATTTAGAGTGGTGCTGTTTAACTTTTTATATGCAATGAAGTGATTATTTCTCATACTGCATGTCTAAAGGCCAGATTAAAGTACAAGAAAAAGAAGAGTCAATGGGTGGTTCCATTTTGTTAGGTGCCTCTTACCTATTACTGGGACAGTTTTCAGCATGGTAAGGTGCTATGTTCCCCTACCTACCTAGGCGCTGCTTTAGACTTGGCAAATGGGCAGTACAAGAGTAGCCAAAAATGTTTTTGCTATGCAAGTCTGGTAGGGGAACATGGCAGCAGTCTGCCTTGCTGAAAACTGCCTTGGCTCAGGCTCGGACTGGCAATCTTTGGATTCTGGCAAATGCCGTGGGAACTGCCATAGACATGCACTACTTAGTAGGCTGGTGGGGACTATTTAGGTCTCTGTGTACTTGAAATCAAACTGTTTTCAATTCCAGTACAGACTTTCTCAGCTCATGCTCATGGAAAAGGAGTGCTAGACTGAAGTAAAAAGTTAGATATTAGAGCCACTGGGAGGTGTCTATTGAATTGTCACCTTTAAAATGATTATTTAATGCAAAGAAATCGACAGAGCCCTTGAGGAGACTGGAGGGGAATAAAGATCCATTGGATGGCCATGTCAGTCCTGCACAGCAACAATTTACACTATATATGACCAGGGGTGCAGAAGTTTATTGTGCTGGGGGGTTGTAAGCTTTGGTGTGACATGCTGATCTTGTGTCCCACCTGCCCAAACTCATAAAAATTCAGAACTATGGGTAAAAATTCTAAAGGAGCCACGACCCTTCTAGTTTCACCAGATCCCAAAACGTTTATCTGTAAAATAATCCAGGGTGTATTTAATAAATGTTTTATGGCCCACTGTTATGTTTCTTTCAGACAGCAGCCATAACTTGGGATTATTTTACCAAACTAAGACATGTGGAGGCAGGGACAGAGGAGTATGAAAACATCAAGTCACAGGTAGAGTGTTTATATGAGTTTGGGGGTATTACAAGTTAGGTTAAGTCTCTGTTTTACTCCATTATATTAGTTATTCGGGCATGTTCTTTTTCAGGTCCACCTGCGTTCAGCTCATCGCCTTCTGGATTTGTGCTGTTTCAACCGTGGGACCTTTATCAAAGTTGGACAGCACCTAGCAGCTTTGGAATATCTTGTGCCCCCTGAATACACCAAAACTTTAAGCGTGCTACACAGCCAAGCTCCCTGTACTCCTTTTACCGATGTTGTTCAGGTCATTCGTGAGGATCTTGGCAAGGAGGTAGTAAAACACTTCTATACAGAGTCTTGTACCTTTCGTTCTTAATGGGTGACTGTGTATCATAACAGCAAAGATACTTTAATACAGATTCCTATGCAGAGTGTGTACCCTTGGGAACGTAAGGCAAGTATAATCATTTGCAAGGCTTAGAATTCATTCCTACTGCGTGACTGTGTATCATAACATCAGGCTGCTAGTGTTCCACCCTACCACTTATTTGGATGCTGAGAAGATGGAGGCGTTGTGGGCACTGATGGATGAGTGTTGCTATGGCAAATGCCGACTTGTTATGAGCAATAATTCATCAGCCATCCACAGGATCTGATAGGGGCATCTGAACAGGATCACAGGGTATTAATAAATCCCCGTTCCCTCTTAATAAAAACAATTTTCACCAGGCAGGAGATTTATTGCCTTTCTTATTGCAGTTTTCAAAGAGAAGAGATTAGCTCAATTATACAGTACTAAGAAATCAGAATGTCTGCAAATGAAGCAGGTTGAGGGGAGCACATGATGCAATGCAGAATCTCTGAAAGCTGGAGAAGGATAAGCAGGACACTGCTGTAAACGCTAACAATTCACACTACAGAGCAATCATTTATAATGTTTTTTAACCTTCATAACACATTTAATTATATTATTAGGAGATTGTAGAGTTGGTGAAAGGGTTGGGAATGTATTCAGAGGTATGGAAAGTATCAAGAAGCAGATATTGAGAAGAAGGATAAATAAAGGTGTTTTTAGTAACCAAATATCAATGAAGTAATGAGAAACAGTTAAAACTGTAAAAGACATGAGAGCAGAATGGAAGCAGGGTAAAGGAGATTTACAAATGGGGGCAAAGTGGTACCTGCAATAAACTGGTGCAGATTTAAATTGCCATGAGTTGTTACTCTTCTCTAATTAGTGCAAACGTTTGTGCATACTTTAAAAAGCATTAGGAGCAAACAAAAAACAGAAACTGCTAAATATGTAGCATTTTAATGTTTAAAAGTTGATGACCACTGCACTAATGTTAGTAAATTAACTCTTCAGTAAGGTACAGATACAATAAGAAAGTTTTGTCTAGAAACATATCAGTATGAACTCAATGCTGTTTACATTGTATTTTATATAGAGATCAACTGGCCATTAACCCTTTACTTCTGTATAGATATCTGAGGTCTTTGAGGAGTTTGAAAAAACACCATTGGGTGCAGCGTCCCTGGCACAGGTGCATCGTGCTGTGCTGCAGGATGGGCGTAAAGTGGCTGTGAAGGTGCAACATCCAAAAGTTCAGGCACAGAGTTCACGGGATATTCTTATCATGGAGGTAAATTTCTGGTCCACATTTTAAAATAGCTTTCAGTACAAATTCTTTGCACAATCATGACGTTTATGTGGTATATATCCACAGTAAATGCTGCTGCCAGAATTCATCTACTCTCATCCAAAAGAGTACAGGCCCCTTCTGTACTGAAGCCTTTATCATGCCTTCCCATGCAAGGAAACTTCAGGGTGCAATAGTGGTGCAGTGTATGTTTCCCCAACTGTGATTCACATGTTTGCTGCCGGGAAAGCAATCAGAGGAGATTAGTTGCCATGACTAGAGGAGTTTTATCATGGGGTGTATAATTTGCTGGTCTGTCTTCACCCTTACCTTTATGGCAAGAGATTTCTAACATGTCTATTTACTCTTGTGCTGTATAAATTGCAGGTGAGATATTTTACCATATTAGTCTTTCTGCTATAGGTCCTCCTACATGTTGTGAAGAAAATTTTCCCACAGTTTGAATTTATGTGGCTTATAGAAGAAGCAAAGAAGAACCTACCTCTGGAGCTGGACTTCCAAAACGAGGGTCGCAATGCAGAGAAAATGTCATCTATAGTCTCTAGTTTCTCCTTCCTGAGGGTGTGTATCTCACTTCAGTGGTATCAGGATTGCATTGTATTTGTAAGGAACTCTCATCCCAAATTTCTGAGTCAAAGCTCAAATTATTCCCCAATGTATGCCTTTGAAACAGAACCCAGATACAGATGGTGGCAATGACAACAGTCATAGGGTTAGGAGTTAGAGTTGTTATTATTTTAGTAGACTGTAGGTACTAGTAAATTATAGAATCATTTCTAGGAGCCAGGAAAAGCTCTAGATCAAGTAGGGGGCAGACAATTGTATGTGTATAAAGCAATACTTGTTGCTGGCAAAACTGTTTCACCTGTGTATTAGTACTTTGATTTTTTTTTATTTTTTCCCTGTATTCTTTTCCCTTTAACAAAGTCAGCATATAGGTATAATGATGCACAAAAAATAATGTAATACAGGGAAAAAAATAAAGATTTGAAATCTAAGTAGTGAGAGAAAAGTGGAATGTACTCAGATACAAATACAATGCACACAGGCAACATTTGGTATGAGATATCATTCAATAGGATAGTTACAAAGAATTACAAATAAGTTCGAGGTTATTAGAGACAAATAGCCAAAGATCTTTTTATTCAAGGGGTGGTTCACCTTTAAGATAATTTAAATTCTAAGCAACTCTTCAATTGAGCTTAATTTTTTTTATATATTTTTTTTTTAAATCGTTTTTACAGTTTTTTTAATCATTTGCTTTCTTCTTTACAGCTTTCAGATGGGGTTCACTGACCCATCTAACAAATGCTCTTTAAGGCTACAAATTGTTACTGCTACTTTTTCTTACTTATCATAATTCATATTCCAGCCTTCTATTACAATTAATGCATGGCTGCTAGAGTAATTTGGACCCTAGCAACCAGATTGCTAAAATTGCAAACTAAAAAGCTGCTGAACAAAAAGGCGAACAACTTAAAAATCATAAAAAATTAAAAATGAAAACAAACAGTCTCAGAATATCACTCTCTGCATCATTCTAAAAGTTAACTAAAAGGTGAAATCATATAAAATCTTCTATGATTTTCCTAGTAATCATGCTACAGTACACTATAGGTTTGGCAACAAGGGTATTAATATGTAGGTCCTGTTGCTATAACAACCTTCTGGGGGTGCCTCCCCTAAACTGTTGCCACAAAATAGGAAGCCCAAATCACGAATAGTATTCTCCTGGCATCTGCAAGCTCAGCCTAGTCTGTCAGATGGTGACGTGGTATTAATCACCTCACAGAACCATTTCCACTGTTCCAGAGTCCAGTGGCAGCAGTCATTTGCATTGCATATGTTAGACCTGTGTGCATCTGCTCACCTTTTCCCTGAGAGATTGTAGAACTTGGCACTGGTTCTTCAGCCGTATAGTGTATGTGTATAATAGGACCTTATTTATGAAGTATAGGGCAAGGTAGAAACAAATGGGCACCTCACTGAGGTCTGAATCTCTTATCTACTTGCAGTAAACAGTTGCATTGTGGTGATGTTAGGCCTGTGTGCAGACAATTGCATTTTGCATTGTGATGCATCTTTATCTCTCGTGCAGCTCTACCTCCTCCCTATATTACCTCCTCATTGGCCTGTGTATACTGACTCCTATCTGGTCTGTCACATATATTTATATATCCCTATCGCACTTCTCAGATGTTGCTTTCTTATATTAATCTTGACATTGTTGCTTTCTTCAGATACCCAGAATCTACTGGGAACTTAGTACAAAACGGGTATTGGTGATGGAGTACATGGAAGGAGGGCAGGTTAATGACAGGGAATATATGAAGCGTAATCAAATTGATGTGAACAAGGTAAGTGTTTTCTGGCCTGCTGTATGGTTGTCAGGGGGTTAACCAGTGTCATGAGAAACAACCGAGGAGGGTTCTGGTGTCACTAACTCAGTTTCCCGCAGAGCTATAATTAATACTGTAGAATGTGTATGTACTCTAACAATACTGTGCACCCCTCTGTGTGACTGGCAGCTTTGAAGGGATTGAGACAACCCTCTCTATTATCAGTACTGAAAATATTCACCCCATGAGTGCTGAAGAGTAAAAGAGTAATGCATGTGTCTCTAGGATTTATATAATGCTTATTTCCACACAAAACAATTTTCCCTTCCTTTAGATGTATTTAATTTACTCTTGCTTGCAGCTCAGTCTCTCTCTATATATAAATTTAAGTCTGTTGGGGTGTTTGAAATGTGAAACGAGACAGAGTAAAAAAAAAACAGGGGCACTGTGGCGAATACAATATTTGTGAATATCTGCCCATCATATACAATATGCACTGCAATAATTGTATGTATGTATGTATATATGTATAACTTTATTTGTAAAGCAGAACTCATATAAGTACTATGTGGTAAGAACCACACTAGGAAGGAGGCCTTTGCCCTGTAGAGCTTACAGTCTAATTGTATGGTCATATTTTTTATTACTATGTAAATATGTGTTGAAAGCAAATGCTATACTCCATAAAAATGTAGATGGACTTAAGGTGGCCATACACGGGCAGATAAAGCTGCCGATATCGGTCGTTTAGACCAATTTGACAGCTTATCTGCCCGTGTATGGGGGCTTCCGACGGGTCTTCCCGGATCGATATCTGGCCACGATATCGATCGTGGTTTAATTTTTAACCGACCGACCCGTCGTAGCCCCTTGGCATATCATAATTCGATCGTTCGGCCATATGGCTGAACGTTCGAATTACCCCCGATACAGCCATGCTGTTAGTGGCATATCGGGGAAAGATCCACTCGTTTGGCGATGTCGCCAAACGAGCGAATCTTTGAGTCTATGGCCAGCTTTAATCTAATTCTCCATTAAATAATGTAAATATCAGAGGTAAAAGTAGTAACCTCTGCTTTATGCTGGCAAATGTATGGAGTTTGGCATGGAGTTTGTCATGTAAAATGGAAGAGCTAGAGTTAATTGCATACGCTAAAAACTATGATATAATTGATATCACTGAGACCTGGTGGGATGATGCCTGTGCCTTGGCTGTCAATTTAAATTGCTACACACTTTTTAGGAGGGACAGAGGGATTAAAAAGGAGTTTTTCTTTATGTAAAACCTGAATTAGAGCCGTGTTCTATAGAAATAACCAATTTGACAGCTTATCTGCCCGTGTATGGGGGCTTCCGACGGGTCTTCCCGGATCGATATCTGGCCACGATATCGATCGTGGTTTAATTTTTAACCGACCGACCCGTCGTAGCCCCTTGGCATATCATAATTCGATCGTTCGGCCATATGGCTGAACGTTCGAATTACCCCCGATACAGCCATGCTGTTAGTGGCATATCGGGGAAAGATCCACTCGTTTGGCGATGTCGCCAAACGAGCGAATCTTTGAGTCTATGGCCAGCTTTAATCTAATTCTCCATTAAATAATGTAAATATCAGAGGTAAAAGTAGTAACCTCTGCTTTATGCTGGCAAATGTATGGAGTTTGGCATGGAGTTTGTCATGTAAAATGGAAGAGCTAGAGTTAATTGCATACGCTAAAAACTATGATATAATTGATATCACTGAGACCTGGTGGGATGATGCCTGTGCCTTGGCTGTCAATTTAAATTGCTACACACTTTTTAGGAGGGACAGAGGGATTAAAAAGGAGTTTTTCTTTATGTAAAACCTGAATTAGAGCCGTGTTCTATAGAAATAACCATGGATGGCACGGGGGGGATAGTTGGATTCCCTTTCGGTTTAGATTTCGACTGGGCAAACAGCTACAGGTATATGACCTGTTATCCAGAATACTCGGATAACGATCTTTCCGTAATTTGGATCTTCATACCTTAAGTCTACTAGAAAATCATGTAAACATTAAATAAACTCGATAGGCTGGTTTTGCTAACAATAATGATTAATTATATGTTAGTTAGGTAGTTATGATTAAGTGCAAGGTACTGTTTTATTATTACAGAGAAAGAGGAAATCATTTTTAAAAATTCTGATTCTGCTAAAATAGAGTCTATGGTAGATGGCATTTCTGTAATTCATAGCTTTTTGGATAACGGGTTTCTGGATAACGCATCCCATACTCTCACAAAGAAAATTATCATTGGTGTATGCTACAAACCACCTCTAATAAGTGATGATATTGACCCCCAGCTACAAATACAAATGGAGGCTGCTTCACAACTAGGTCAAGTTATTATGGGTGACTTCAATTATCCACACTGGGTTATGGGGATGGCAAGTCAGAAGAAGCTAATGGGGTTGTAAATATGTTTACTGACAACTTTTTCAGCTAGTTCAAAAACTTACTAGGAATGACTCAATCTGTATGTCTGCACCTCACTCTGTATGTCTGCTGCCTGTATTCAGCAACACTGCATAAAAAGGGGTAGGCTGTGGGTAGCACATTGGCACCCTGGGTGAGTCATTTACAACATATAAACTAGGAAGTGATGAGAGAGATAAGGTGCTATGAAGTCCTGGGCATAGATACAGGGCTTCCTTGCACTCATGTAAACTGCCCTCTGCACCATGGCGAGGATTATGTTTATGATTGTTGGTGCTCTATAAAAACATGTTAATAATAATAATAATTATTAATCTGACACAAGGTGCAGAGTACACAGACATAATTGCACCATGCATGGTGATTACACATTGGTAGATGAGCCAAAAATAATTGTATTTCTTTGCACAGATTGCTCATTGTGTAAGTTTTTGAGCTTTAAGGAAAAGACAGGGTGTTTTGTTGGCCTCTATTAATCTTGACTTCTGCGGGCAACAAAATGTCCCTTTTTTCCTTTCCACTAGCCAACGTGAATCACTGGTAAGGAAACCAAAGCGGCACAGGTACTTTTTTGCTATGTGTGTTTCTCACATCGACAAGCTGGTGGGAAGAAAACAAGGGACAGTTTGTCATCCGCAGTAGCCAAGATTAATCGCGGGTGACAAAAAATCCCATGTGTCATTGCCCGTAGTAGTGTTTTGATTATCTGTTAAAATTTTGTACAGTGGGCAGGGTCCATAGTAGCTGCACAGTTTGAACAGGGCTGGAACTAGGGGTAGGCAGACGAGGCATGTTCCTTAGGGCTCAAAGCAGGTAGGAATGGCAAATGTGCTGATTGGCTGGGTGCCATGCCAAATACTAGGAGGTTGTACCTCTGAAACGTTGTGTGTGGATCTCCGTAAACTACAAGTTTTTTTGCACATTTGCCAACGTGTGTGCCATCTGATTTTCAACTATATACGGTTTCCAGATTGAGCACCACCCGAATACACGCAAAGGTTTTGCATTACCACTGATTTAAGACTCTAGTATGTTTGTCAAATTGAAATACCAAATATTCAAATCCATTACTTGTAAAACAAAAAATGTTATATTTGTATCTGATTTATCTGCTCTTCAAATTGAATCTGTTTTATAAAGAAACTATCCATTTATGGCATGGGCATGCCTGCAAAGTGAAGATTAAAATAAAACTATGCATGCTGAATAGAAATAATGCAGAATTTTTGCACCCAACATGGTCAATGTTAGAATTGTGTTTAGGGGAGGTTAATGCTCTGTGGTTGGGGATGAATAGCTTGCAGGGATAGTCCAGGTGTGAAGTTGAGTATTTTACTATCTCAAACAAATTTACCAGCTTTTGTTCTTAGGTATCTCATGCTTTGGGGAAGTTGTACAGTGAGATGATTTTTGTTCATGGATTTGTGCACTGTGATCCTCACCCAGGGAATGTCCTTGTCCGCCAGAACCCTGAAAATTGTGCCCCAGAGATAATTCTTTTGGATCATGGCTTATACCAGGTACACTAGTGGTTGGGGGAAGTTGGTGCGGAGTTGAATTGCATTAATGTTTACCTGTCAGTTTCTTACAAGTTGGTACTTCTTTTCCTTCTGCTTCTCAAGGTACTGACGGAGAGTTTTCGGCTGGATTATTGCAGTTTATGGCAGGCTCTAATTGCTGCTGACAAGGAGCGGATCCGCATATACAGTCAGCGCTTGGGTGCAGGAGAACTGTACCCTTTATTTGCTTGTATGCTGACTGCCCGTTCTTGGGAATCGGTGAACCGAGGAATATATGAGAATACTGTTAGTAAGGAGGAGGTAAGAGTAATACATCTTAAATCTGTGTATAACTTTGGCATGTTTCAAGGTCCAGTCTCACATTAACTTAAATGACCGATAGATCCTACATCAGAATATATTTGCGCCAAAATCTGCTGTGTCTCTGCACACTCTGCATGTCAGTGCAGATATTGGAAGGAGCAGATGGGAGCACATCAGCTTTTCTCTGCCTGCAGAAAAGTTAGAAAGTAGAAATATTAGTGTGGAAGGATGCAAAGGTATAACATAGATAAAAATCACCAAAACCATATAAAATAATTTATAATCATATTACACAGGAGAAAATCTCATACACTCCCATCTACTCCTTCATACAAATGAACTGGCAAGCACAACATCAGCCTGCTAATGCACATGGAGCACAAATTGGTGCAAAGATGCAAACTTTTGCATTTGTGTGCCAATATCTGCTCCATCTGTGCGCTCACAGGATAATGCAATGCCTGCTAGTGCACTTGGAATGTGCTTACTGAAGCTATGCTAAGCAAAATAAGGATAAACTTCTCTTAAATGTTTAAAGAGGCTTTTGTAGGCAGGCAAGCGGGAGAAAGGTGGACAGAATGTGAGAGAGAATTCCAGAGAAGGGTCTGGAAACAACAGGAAACTTGCTTCTTTGTTGAGATATTGTTTTTTTTCAAAAATATTTTTGTTTACTACACACATGGGGGTATATTTATGAAAGAGTGAAGTTAGAGATCACTACAGTCCTCTAGAGTGAATTTCCACCACTCTCCATTCATTTCTATGGGATTTTTAAAAGAGTATTTATCAATGGGTGAAAGTGAAAGTTCATCCTTTGATAAATACACCTTTCAAAATCCTATAAAAATGAATGGAGAGTGGTGGAATTCCACTTTAGCCGACTGTGCCGATCTTTAACTTCAGTCTTTGATAAATATACTCCATGGTTTTCAGGCATAAATACAAAATGTTCCTTTAGTAACGCCACATATGGTATGTAACCACATATTTGAAAAGTTGACCCTTATACCACTATTATTATTATTAATATGTATTTATATAGCGCCAACATGTAGTGTGTAGCACTGTAAAGTAAATGTGATTATACAACTAAATCACATGAATTATGTACATAGAACTTATGGAGTTACATACATCACAATCAATACCGGTACAAAAAGGTGAGGAAGGCCCTATGTATAGGCATACACTCTAAAGGGAAGGGAGTAATACACAAGGTGTGGGAGTGGGCAAGGTCGAATTAAGTGGGTGAGAAAAGTGGTACTGTATGTGGTGTTGCGTTAAACGCAAGGTAGTTCCTTCCCCTTTAAGCAGAGTGAGGGTAGGCTTCTCGAAAGAAGTGCGTTTTAAGAGATTTCTTGAAAGCAAAAATGTTGGGAGAAAGTCAGGCAGACCGTGGGAGAAAGTTCAAGAGGAGGGGTGCAGCCCTTGCAAAGTCTTGAATTTGAGCATGTGAGGAGGTAATGAGAGAAGAGTTGAGTAGCAGGTCAGTAGAGGAACGTAGTAAGCGGTTGGGTGAGTATATAGAGATGAGTTCAGAGATGTAGGGTGGGGCAGAGTTATGAAGTGCTTTGAAAGTCAGTGTCATTAATTCGAATTTGATTCTGAAAGGTAACGGTAGCCAGTGCAGGGATTGACAGAATGGCGAGGCAGAGGAGGAGCGGTTGCTGAGGTGTATGAGCCTCGCAGCAGTGTTCAGTATGGACTGGAGAGGTGACAGTCTCTGGAGGGGAAGGCCAATTAAAAGAGAGTTACAGTAGTCTAGACGTGATATGATGAGAGAGTGAATAAGAATTTTGGCAGCATCTTGGGTGATAAATGATCATATTTTGGATATGTTCCTTAGGTGGAAGTGACATGATTTAATAAGTGACTGGATATGAGGAGTGAATGACAGGGCAGAATCTAGGACAACCCCAAGGCACCAGGCCTGGGGAAAGGGGGTGATAGTGGAATTGTTAACTATGATGGATACTTCCGGGATGTTACTGGTGTTAGTTGGAGGAAAGAGAACCATTTCAGTTTTAGAGAGGTTTAATTTAAGGTAGTGTTGCGACATCCAGGTAGAGATAGCGGACAGGCAGGAGGAGACGCGAGTTAGGAGTTCTGGGTTGAGATCAGGAGATGAGAGATATATCTGAGTATCGTCAGCATAGAGGTGGTAGTGGAAACCATACGAGTTGATTAATTTGCCAAGGGAGGAAGTATAGAGGGAGAATAGTAACGGTCCCAGGACAGAGCCTTGAGGAACTCCAACAGAAAGAGGTAGGGGAGGAGATGCTACTAGGAATAATTTATCTTATTTTCATAATTAGGGCTGAATTATCAAGCTGTTAGTTTTTTCACTTTTCCACAAACATTTCTTTTTTTACTCTGCTTTCTGGTTTTTTTTTTTTTGCCTTACTCATTTCTCCCCCGTTTCTTTTCCAAACCAATCTCTACCCCCCCTTCTATCTTTCTTTTTCCCATACTCCCTCATTGTCTCATCCCAGTGTGTTTGTTTGGCTGTCACACAACCACACTGTGCAGCTGCATTCAGGCAGCCTGTTTCTGATAACTTGTAATTAGCTGTGTCTGTAATGAGTGCCTTGTTCTGTGTAGGACATTTTTGTTTAACCAACTTAACCCTTTATTATTCGACAGCTTCTGATTCACTGCCTGTGTGTTCAGCATGCTATTAAAAGGGTGCATGTAAGAGTTAAGTAGAGACCTATATATTATTATGTGCATTTTCTAGTATTGTATGTATGTGTATAAGTGTGTATGTATGTGTGCTAGTGGGGGAGTGTGTGCACAAGTCTCTATAATAATGTGAAACTATGTAAAGAAACTTTCTCCTAGTAGGTTTCAATATATATGCAAAATAATATATTTATAGGAGTGTGAGAGGGTTTCTGTTTAAGGAAGGGCTGTTAATTGCCCCCAATGTGGTTATGAAACCCATAATCTTTGTCTGACAACGTCTTTTTAAAATAATGTTATCTATTGAAATTGTGTTTTTTTTTTACTGCTGGCCCATTGCATGAAAAAAGAGACTTTCATAAGTAAAGTGTACAGAACTGTCGACCTTTTAATAAGAGTAGCCAGGAGATAATTTTGCACACGCAGCCAGGACACGTGTGTGTGTGTAGAGTGGACAGCTGTGTGTGTGTATACAGTATGTGAGCTTTTGCATACATAAGAGGATATGTTTAAAATGAAATAAATAGCCTGTAAAACATATCCTTATAAAAGGTGCTTAATGAACTCATTGTTTGTTGATGAAACAGGGTGTCTATACATTTTAAGGGGAAGTTCACCTTTAATATATTTTCAATATATTTACCTGAAAAGTAGTACTAAATAACAGGGCTGAAATAGAGGAAGGCAGAAATGGCACGTGCCTAGGTTGCAAAGGTGGGGGGGCAGGTACATACCTCTTCTGCCTGGCTGCCCCAAGTTCATAGCTCCTGGAGAGGATTTTCACACTGTTCACCCACCTGCAAAGGGGAGGAGCAAATGCACATAGGGAGGCGGGGTAATGGGAATGCTTTGCCTTAGGTGTGTCCGTAACTTGGCCCAGCCCTGTTACATAGAAACTGGGAAAGTGTAGGTATTGATCTGTACAGCTCATGCCTCCTTCACTTGCATATCCCTGGCTGATATGATTCAGTCAATTGGATCAATGATTGACACAGGAACAAGTAAGGAAGGGTTATCCACAGTATCGATCGTTGCCTGAGTCCCTCATGTGGATTATGCAGGGTTGCTCAGCAATATATAAAGACCTGTTCAGAGCAACTTTTCTAGATAAGAAAACTGCATTTCTGTGAATGAAAACTAATACAGTAGCTGATATTATTTAAATGGGAAAATCTATTTGTTTTAGTTAAAGACGAGCATCCCTTTATATAATATTAATTATATTTATACAATATAAATATAATGAACTATCTACATATAAAATGGAATGTGTAGGTGTATAAAACAGTGTTTATGTCTCACTGACAATAGGTAGACGCAGCACTAAGCAAATAAAGTTAGAACAAACTAACTACAATCCAATCTCAGGACGTTTTCCCTGAGGTGACACACATGCTGAGAATGTAAGGCTGATGTCAGACGGGGAGATTAGTCGCTCCAGATAAATTTACTCTGCTGCAGGTGACTAATCTCCCAAAAATGCTTCCTATTGGCAATAATGGATATTGGCAGTGGGAAAACAAACATGTCACTTAATTTTTCTGCCCAAAGTTGCCTTGTGAGGAAACTTTAGGGTATTTCAGGAAACATGAAATAACATGTATTTTCCCCCATCTGTGATTTACATTAGTGCAGAGGGGAAGCCCACCGGAGCGCAGATTTATCTTGGGCGACAAATCCCCCTGTGTTCCATGGCCCTTAGATAGTATGGTCTAAATCAGTGCTGTCTAACTTCTGTAGTACAGAGGGTCGGCATTTTTCTGGCCTACATGGTGGAGGGCCGATAATGGAAGCCAGCGTTGACCACTCCCTGTTTACCACTTTAAACCACACCCATGTTGCCACAAGACCATGTCCACATTAATGGTGGTAGCACACCAAAAAAACCAAATGGTTGGTGCTCACTGCAGGGATATCACTCATCACTCATCTGTGAAAAAAGTTAAATCCATATGCCTTCTCCTCCCCTGCACATAATTAAACACCTTAGGGGCCCCTAACAACAATTTTCAAATGCTAAGAAACCCCCAGAACAAATACCTTGTGTGAGATGTCTCTAGAACTATTGGTGTGGGCATCATCCTGCAAGCAATAAGTTATCCAATAGTGCCACCACATAATCATTGCCTTACTTTTATAATCTCGAAACAACGTTTATGGATTGAAGCAACACAGTCAAATTCCAGGACAATTCTTAGCTGAAAAAGCAACACAAGGGAGCAAGACATCAATTTTCATGTTTGTGGAAACAAAATTTACTGGGAGAAATAAATGTGACAAATGAAGCAAATGCATTATTTCCATTGAGCACTAGCTTAATTAAGGATAAAATAGTTGCGGTTAGGTTTTTCACAGAAAAAAGTTGCACACAAGTATGAATAACATTGTTCAATTAGTTTTCAATGAGGCTGAAAATCTAAATGTTTTAACAAACTGTGAAAATAATAAATAGAATTAAAAGAATTAAAGAATTTGTAACATATAGGGGCAGATTTATTAAGGTTTGAGTTGTGTTTTTCACGACAATTTGAGTTTTTGAGGATTTCTTTTGGTCAAAAATCGATTTTTTTTTTGGGTTAAAAAAAAAATGTGCAAGATTTGCTATATCCCGACCCTGGAAATAGCTTGAATCCATGTAAAACATATTGAGGTCATGTAGGAGTCAATGGCAGAGGTCTCTTGAACCATTTGAAGATGTTATAGGAACAGTAACACCAAAAAAAATGAAAGTGTTTTAAAGTAATAAAAATATCATGTACTGTTGCCCTGCACTGGTAAAACCGATCTGTTTGCTTTAAAAACACTACTAAAGTTCATATAAACAAGCTGCTGTGTAGCAATGGCAGAAATTGTAAAAAGACTATATGGCACATTTAAATAGTGGATGACAGATAACACCATTATGTTCTACACAGCTTATCTGCTATCTGCTGTGTAACCTGAATAGCTGCCCCCATTGCTACACAGCAGCTTATTTATGTAAACAATAATAGTGTTTCTGAAGCAAACTCCGTAGTTTTACCAGTGCAGAGCAACACTGCATTATATTGTTAGTCCTTTAAAACAATTACATTTTTTTTATGTTACTGTTCCTTTAACAAAAGAACATTTTATTATCAATCAGGCAAGCCTTATATACTACCATTCTTTTCTCACAAAGGAAATGAAAATATTCAGAAACAAACAAACAAAAAAAAATAGATTTACTGTGGTAAATGTATGAGAATGTTTCACATAATTTGCTTTAACAGGTGCCCACTTGTAAAGACTGTAAGTTTCTAGCTATTGCACACCTGTGAATTTGTGTGAATTTAAAAAGGCATACACCACCTTAAATTACAGTGTTTCCATTGGGATTTACATCACTTTCTTATTTTTGTCTTTTGTTGCAGATACACGAGATACGAAGTAATGCTGCTACCTACCTACCAGAGATTAGCCAGCTCCTTGCTAGTGTCCCTCGTCAAATGTTACTCCTTCTAAAAACAAATGACCTCCTACGTGGTATTGAAACATCGCTAGGAACTCATTCTAGCTCAAGCGCCTTCTTCTATATGTCCCGATGTTGTGTAAGAGCCCTTGCCAGGTATGAAGCTCTTGAGTTATATTATTTTAGATCCCTCTGATTTTAACCATATATCATTGCAGGAGTATGCTACAGAGCCCATTGTCTAAGTGAAGATTCTTAGCCTGTGTTGCAAATATAAAGGGGTGCAAAGGGGTGTAAAAACACACAACAGAAATGGTTGCCATTTAAAACTATATAGATTCCCTACTGTTCTCATTGTGTTCACTTAAGGTGTTACGGACCACCATATGTGGCTTGACTCCAATGTAAAGTTGTTACTTGGAATGCAGAAGAAAGTGTTTTAAAAAATTGAGTGCTTCTTTTAGGACATAAACACTGCAACAAGTGTTGTAAAGCAGCAACCAGGAAATAAAAAATTAAAACTTATTTTATCCCAACTAAAGACCAATCCCAAAAAGTTTAAGTATACCAGAGTAAACAGAAGTGAAATAAAAGTGTAGCATCCTTGGTTAGAAGGGATGCTAAAAAGCAAATGAGCATAATGAGTTCTTTTCCTCAGTTTATACAATTGAGGACTCAATTCAGGAGTTACAGGACCGCCTCTGTAAAGATGCCCATGGCTCAGCTCAAACAAGTTGTCAGTGGCTGATGCAGGATATGGGACTTAGATGTTAAAGCAAAGTTAACTTAGTATAGCTTTAGCAAGGCCATTTTTCTGATTTTCTCTGACTCAATTTAATCAGGTACCTATGGATCTGAGGAAAGCTGTTGTTATTCCCAAATTCTAATGGGTTTAGGTCCTCATGAGGGAAATTACAAGTCTTCAAGTTTGACATCTATTGTGTGCAAACTATTTGAAGTTTTGTTAATCAATTACATTCAATATTATTTTCTGTTGAATGCCATTATAAGTGACAATGATAAGCATGGCTTTATAGATATAATAACAAATCTTAAAACCTTTTTACAATAATGTAGGTTGGAACTTAGACAGTAGATGTCTTCTTTGACTTTGCCAACGCTTTGACTATAGTACTGCAGAAACATTTGCCTTTAAGCATCCTAGTAATAATGTTTGAATGTGGTTGGGAAACAGGCTTAAAGATTGTGTACAGAGGGTGGCTGTGATTAGAGTATTCTCTACATGGAGAAGTGTTCTCAGTGGGGTTCTGCATGGATCTCTATTGGGTCCACATTTGTTTTATTTGTTTATAATTGGGCTTGGCTTTATGTGCAATGAATATGTGTTGCTGATGATACAAATTGTGCAGTCCAATTAATTTCATGCAGGATGTGGCATCCTTGCAGCAGGATCTGGACAAACTGATCATAAACAATAAACGTAGCTGCAGCAAGCAATGTCAGTCAGCAGCAGCAATATGTCCTGTATTAAAAATGTATAAATTCACAGGAGTAGAGGGTCCCTCTTTCCACAGCACTTATAAGGTGTAGTCTAGAAAAAACATGTATTTTGGAAAAGCTAATTTAAGTGCCTTGAGGGCTGCCTTACAGAGTATTGATTGGGGCATTATGTTTTCAGATAAAAACACACAACAGAAATGGTTGTCATTTAAAATGATATTAAATCATTACTGTTCTCAATTTATTCCCTTAAGGAGTAAATGTAGAAGCTCTAAGAATCATCCTATGTGGCTTAATACAGAAGTTAATAGGAAAGAAGAGGAGAGGTCATTCTTCCACTATATAGAGCACCATCTAGAATATGCCGTACAGTTTTGGTCTCCATCACTCAAACAGGGCATTATTGTATTAGAGGGGGTACAGAGAAGGCAACTAAGCTGGTAAAAGGTATGGAAAATCTTAGCTATGAGGAAAGACTGGCCAAATTGGGGATGTTCACGCTGGAGAAGAGGCGTTTAAGGGGACATATGATAACTATGTATAAATATATAAGGGGATCATATAATAATCTCTCTAATGCTTTATTTACCAGTAGGTCTTTCCAGCTGACACAAGGTCACCCATTCCGATTAGAAGAAAAGAGGTTCCGCCTAAATATTTGGAAGGGGTTTTTTACAGTGAGAGCTCTGAAGATTTGGAATTCTCTCCCTGAATCAGTTGTACAGGCTGATACATTAGATAGCTTTAAGAAGGGGTTGGTACATAGTACAAGTTGATCCAGGGACTAGTACGATTGCCATTTTGGCAAGGAAGGAATTTTTTTCCCCTCTGAGGCAAATTGGAGAGGCTTCAGATGGGGTTTTCTTGCCTTCCTCTGGATCAACTGGCAGTTAGGCAGATAAAAAAAAACTAAAAAACTAAAAGGTTGAACTTGATGGACGTGTGTCTTTTTTCAACCTTACTTACTATGTTACTATGTAGAAAATGCAGTTTTGATGTCCAATCTTTTAAAGGAATATACATTAAATAAAAAGAAGAAGAGCTACTCAGTTGATAAAGGGTATGGAAGGTCTTGTGTATGAGTAAATGTTAGGGTTGTTTATGCTGGAAAAAGAGGAGATTAAGGGGAAATACAATTACTTTGTATAAATATAAAAGGGGACAATACAATAAACTCTTGGATGCTTTATTCACCAGTAGGCCATCCAGCGAACACAAGGTCATCCATTCTGATTAGAAATGCAGATAAGGTTTTCTACAGAGAGGACTGTGAAGTTGTTGGTAGACACATTATTATGTAGTTTAAAGAAAGGGTTGGATGCCATTTTACAAAGTGAAAAATTACCAGTTTATTGAAATTAACTCTAGCAGAAAGTTGGGCCAGGAACTGGTCTGATTGCCCTATTGGGAGCCCGGAAGGAATTTTGCCCCTTAATAAGGCAAATTTGGGCGACTTCAGAAGCTGAAGCAATGGGTATGTTTTTCCACTGGTGATTTACATAATTACTTGAGGAAAAGCATTTTCGGAAGATTTGTCGCTTGTGGTAGCCCATAGGTGACAAATCTCCCCATGTGCCGTTGACCGAATTATACACCACTGACTCTTTAATTATGTGCAATCTTTCATTTCCATCTGTAATCACCTATTACAGTTTATAATTACCTCAACAACCTAGTACAAACAGCAATCATTATAACATAACTGTGATCAACCAGTAGATACTGCACTGCTGCCCTTAATTGGGTCTGTACTGCTGTAGTTGAACTGTAATCAAATATATTGCCTGTAATCACACAACTTCATCTCAATTTGCCTGTTAAGGATGGTAACAAACTACCTCTCAATATAACACCCTGCACTCACTTAATGCCTTCCGTAACTGCTCGGTCTCATCGGTATGCAGCATGTAGTCACTTAGTTAAAGCACTAATTAATCCGTATAAGCAGAAATCAATGAGATCAACAGTCAACCAATATTGCCTGTAATAAGTAAGTACAGGCTGTGATCACACAGTACAGTGAGCCATCACTTCACTCTATAACGGTACAAACTGTATTTACAGTGCACATTCCCAGTACGTTCTGTAATCACTTAACTACATCTGTATTTACCACTTGGTTCTTGCTCTTTGCATGTGCAGTTCTGAGGAGCAGCCAGAAATGAATCAAAGGTAATGGAGTGCACTCTGAGCTAGAAAAGCTTGCCCATATATATATATATATATATATATATATATATATATATATATATATATATATATATATATATATATATATATATATTAAACAAATTTGTATTTAAGGTGCTAAGATCAAACAATCCCTCCATTAATTACAGCAGGGGTCCCCAACCTTTTTTACCCATGAGCCACACTTAAGTATAAAATCATTTTGGAGAGCAACAAAAACATGCAAAAAGTTCCCAGGGCTTCCAAATAAGGGCTGTGATTGAGTACTGGTAGCTTCTATGTGGACTTGCAGCCAATATGAGGCTCTGTTTAGCAGTATACATGTTTTAATGCAACTAAAGCCAGAAATTCAAAAAGAAGCACCTGTTTGGAGGCCACTGGGAGCAACAACCAAGGGGTCGAAGAGCAACATGTTGCTCACGAACTACTGGTTGGGGATGAAATCAAACAAATACACATAGAATGATCTTGCACACTAACAGCAACTGTAGTAAACTGTGTGTAGAGCTGTGCATATTTTCATAGTTGGAGGATCGCTATGCTGCGGAGGCAGATATGACGTCAGCAGAAGTGATGCCACACTACTCAGAGAATACGCAAGCTAATGGATTATAGTTTGGTGCCAAGCAGGATATATATTCTGCAAGTAAGATGGTATGCAATAGAGTTCCCTTGACAATGGCATTTTGCCAAAACGTTGAGGTAATTCTCTCATTCAGAGTATCCGCTTTCATACTTGTATGCTGTTTATTTCTGGGTGGTATGTACCTTCATGGCCTTGGTGATCATTGTCAATGTGTGCTGACTTGTAATGTTTGTTATATATACATCTTTGAATGTTTAATTGCAGTACCACCTGCTTGTTTGTGCTTGATTATTGTGCAAGATCATTCTATTTGTGCAGCCAGAAATTAGTCAGTTACATTTTTAATAATCCAACTACATTTGTAATAATTATTAAAACTTCATCTAAAAACAGTATGTAATCTAGCCTGATATTTGTAACTAGGATTGCCACCTCACCCCTTTAAAACCGAACACATAAGAATCCACAGCCTGCATGGCTAAATAGCAATTCATTTAGATGCATGCTGCAGACTGAACGGATTTAGGGTAGAACTACATGGACGATTTCCATGTGTTTCCAGCGGATGAGACTCGCTGCGTCAAACCGCAGGCATCAAGTCGGATGCAACAGAAAACAACGTAAGAAATACAAATGTATGGTGTTGCAGAGTTCATCCTACGCGACACAACTGTCCGATGCAGACGCATCGTCTGAATCCGACAGTCGTGTCGCATCGGGCAAACGCTGCAACACCATCCGGCGTTGCTGTTGCTTACCTTCTTTTCCGTTGCATCCGTCTTGACACCTGCCTTTTGGCGCGTCCATGTACAGTAGTTCTACCCATTTGTGCAACCAGATCAAAATGAATTGCTTTTTAGCCATGCAGGCTGTGGATTCCATATGTGCTCGATTTTAAAGAGGTGAGGCGGCAAATCAGTAACCACCCTGTTCCACTTTATTACTTTATCCCCTTTATTCCACTTTTTTATTACTTTATCAGTTGCAATCACCTAGAATTACCTGTTATCCACCAAATTAAAGTTTTATCTCTGAATAGTCTGCAGCCTGTTAGCACTTTATCTTTAAAGTCTATGATCCCTGCTTTTTATTTTGTTGAAGACTGTACTCATGAGCACCCCTTCTTTCTCTCTCTCAGAAACAGGAAAGAGAAGGCAGACTCTCTCTGGTCCTACATACACATCTCTCTCTCAGAAACCTTTTGTCTCGGACAGCTTCAGATGTACGAGATTGCTCTACGTCTTCAATCGTGCATAGGGCGCTTGATAAATCATGTTTTGCTGTGGCTGTATCTACAATGAGCCCAATGGCTCCTTTAATGATATAATCTATAATTAATATGTTTTATTAATAAAGACACAACATAATCCAGAAGGGCTTTAATGCAGTGAACAAAATGGACTTGGATATAGGATCAAGGAAGACAGCTCTGGGCACAGCTCTGAATTTATTGAGAGAAACTTCCAGGAACATTAAGTTATAACAAGCAAACACAGAATGAAGTGTGTTTCAATGAACTGTAGGCCCAGCAGCTGGATGTGGCTCTCCAAAGTATATTATGGTTCCCTACCTGTCTATGGGCTTTATAGACTGCTGTCTATGACATCATCATTTTTATATAATTCAAACCTTGAGCATGTAGTATGTCTGCTAAATGGCCCACTACATGGAAATTGTTGGCCAGCACTGTTACATAAAGTTATCCAGAAAGCAGCAAATTACGGAAAGGCCCCATAGACTCCATTTTATTCTTTTTTTTATATCATTTAAAAATGATTTCCTTTTTCTCTGTAACAATAAAACAGTACCTTGTACTTGATCCAAACTAAGATATGATTAATCCTCATTGGAAGCAAACCCAGCCTATTGGGTTTATTTCATGTTTAAATGATTTTCTTTTAGACTTGAAGGTATGAAGATGCAAATTATGGTCCCATACCTGAAATAACTTATAGAGGATAGATTGTGCTTGTTTCAGAGGTAATTTTTAATTTGTCTTCAATTGCATTGATACAAACATGGTGCACAATAAAAATGGTGGAATCAGAATTGAAGAAAATGCAGCATAAATAGCTTATTATTGTAGAGTTATAGTTTCATTTAAATCCATTGGCATGATGTGTGCAGGAAAATCACTACGGCAAGTCTCATTCCAATTTTCTTTTACAGTATGTGATAAAAACACTATATCAGGTAAGCTTTCATCATAAAGAAAAGCTATAAGACAACAGGTCTCCTTTACAAACATGCCACTGTGCATCAATAGAATGTGTGCCCTGTACAAAGAATTGCAAGTCTTTTCACTCCCAGAATGATGGTGTTGCTGCATACAGGAGGGGAGGAAGATGCACTGCATGATATGCCAGCAATGTCAGGGAATGGAAGGCACTAGGAAGCCATGAATTTAGCAACAGCTGTAATCTGGAGCAAGACAAAACTCAGCTAACAGTACTGGAAGGGCTGAGCAAAAGTGCTTTGTTCATGGGACTGATCCCAAGCAACACATCATTTGAAACCTTCCAGAAGGTAAAGTTGATATCCCATTATCAGATATATATCCTGGACACTGGATCCCAGACCAGGCACTAAAGAGATCATCTGCTGGTTCTTTCTTGGGTCATTAAGCATTTGCCATGTTCACTCTAGATAGGCCTTCTTTTAGCCAGCGGGTGCCACATCAAACTTGTGGTACACAAGACTGGAAATGATATCAGCATTGTATGCCATTGCCTATTCAGTCAGACGACACCAGTGCTTATTCAAGTCAGGATCAATAGCAAGCATGCACAGTTCTGCATGGTGCATGTTTGCACATTCTTGGTATCCCCTGGGACACATTTTGCACATGTATTACTACTAATATGCTATAGGAACTGGAAAAAGTGAAGTGGCAGCATGATAGGTCTGTTATAGGACTGGATTAGATGGGAAATCTATTTGTGCTGTGTGGTTAATAATAAAGCCAGTTAGGCAGTGTTTCAAAACAATTAATCCACTTGACTTGATATTGCCAGTTTAGTGGAGCCTATTGGAATTTTTATATATATAGAGACATCACCACAACTGGTATAGCAGCTTTCAAAAAGACAGAATCTGGACTAATGTTACTTGAGCAGCTGTTTTTCCTGTTGTTTGCTTTTTTGCTAGTACAGTCTGTGTAAGAATACAAAGCAATGCAGTGGATACATACAGACAGAATTCAGTGTTGCATAAATCGGAGCTTTTGCTGTTTATAGCCCAGATTGCATGTCTTATTTTGGTTGATGAATCTCTAAGTCCCAGGTAATTTATTTGCTCTTACCCTCCTATTTGCATTATGAAAATTCTTCCTGAGAACCCCCTCTGCCAGCCCTACATAATAAACACCCTAACTGCATCTCCTTCTGATCTGAAGCAATAAATGTGGCTTCTGTATTTTCTCTGATTACATATCACATATTATTAATGCAGCAGACTACTCTGTCAATTGAACAATTTAACTCTTTCTAAATATATGTCTTTCTAAAGTTAGCAAAATGGAGTTAATAACACCAACAATCTAATGACTTTCAAGTCATCTAGATGATCTGGGAGATACCCAAATTCATATTTTGGTTGGAACATGGCTGGGCATATCTGGACTTGGTCTATATGTAACTGGGCGGCTATGACATGGATGAGCATTTAAAGTAATGGACAAACCCTCTCTGGAGTTTGGCATCTCTTGTTTACACCCACTGTAATACATTGTTATGGCAACATTGTTTGATTATTAAATTACACTCCAAATACATGCCACACCAAAGCAGAAAAAAAATCCCCGTTTCATGAAAGTTTCCAATCTTCTTTCTTGCTTCAGTTTTACTTTACTTGACCCTTGTGCATAACCATTCAACCCCTCTCTAGTCTAGAGACGCAACTATATATTACACAGAGCTAAAGTCATCTAAATGCATTTCTGCAGCATCTCAGACAGTTGAGACCTTACTCTGCTTACAGCTTAGAGATCCAGCTCCTATTTCAAGCGTTAACAATAATGTAAGCTTTTTCTCCCAAGTTATAGCAGCAGTAATGCTACAAAATCCCTCGAATGAATGATCCCTAAAACATGACTAGACTACAGAATGTTACACCAGTATTCAGCAATAAGCTTTACCATGGTAGCAAAAAAGGATTAGAATGTTTCTTAAGATAAAGAGAAAAAAATGACTTTTTTCCAGCGCTTGCTATTACACTTTTTGCTGATAATGTTCTTTTAAAGTGAAAATCACTGCTGCCTTTTTTCAAGATGTTTCTATTCAGAAATTCGAATGAGATACAAGTTGCAGGATAATGCAAATATTGGCTTTAGATAAGCACTGATATTTAATGCACTGACTCACATGTACCACTAGACACTGCTGGCAGAAAAAGTTCAGATCTACTCAGAGATGTGCGTAGATTCCTTCCTGGCTCATACGTCATTAGATGAGTGAGAAGAGGAAATTGCTCTGATGCAGGGAATTCTGTGTGTTTAATGAAAATGTTCAGAGAAGCATTTATTTAGAACACAGTTAGAAGCCGGGATTCGTATAAAGTACAGCCCACTAATTATTGAAAAACAAATGATAATGACAATTAAAGGCATCACTAATCAGCATTTAAAGTGGCAGTATACATCTATATATTTTTTTTCAACATGAGCAAAATAAATAGATTTTATGCTGAAAATATTTTCTTTATGGGATTTAATTTGAATATAGATAATGAGCCCTGCCTTCTCTCGTTTGTTGCGTCTTACAGATAAGCAGAAGCCCGTTATGCAGGAGGTTTATCAATGCAAAGTTAATCTGATTATTGCACATACTGAACATTTAGAACTGGAACTAGTTTCAGTCTGCCCTGGTTTAGTTTAAAGGGATACTGTCATGTGAAAATTTGTTTTTTTCAAAACACATCAGATAATAGTGCTGCTCAAGCAGTCTTCTGCACTAAAATTCATTTTTCAAAAGAACAGATTTTTTTTTAGATTTAATTTATCTGACCTGGGGCTAGACATATTTCCAGTTACCCAGGTGCCCTCAGTCATGTGACTTGTGCTTCAGTCACTCTTTACTTCTCCCCAGCAACCTAACAACAGAACAGTGGGTAGGTAACCAGATTACAGCTCCCTGGTAGATATAAGAATAGCACTCAATATTAAAAATCCAGGTCCCACTGCAACACCTTCTGTTACATTGAGTAGGAGAAAGAACAGCCTGCCAGAAAGCAGTTCCATCCTAAAGTGCTGGCTCTTTCTGAAAGCACATGACCAGGCAAAATGACCTGAGATGGCTGCCTACGCACCAATATTACAACTAAAAAAATACACTTGTTGGTTCAGGAAAATTATTTGCAGTGTCAACAGTGTAATTTAGACATTTTATATTGTAGAGTGAATTATTTGCAGTGTCAACAGTGTAATTTAGATTTATATATCTCAAAAGGCTTAGAGCCAGCAGCTAGAATGGTTTGGTATAGTTTTGAAACTAGTTTAGGTGTATCAGGCATGTGCAAGGTATGCTCTATGGTTTTAGAACGTATGTGTGGAGTCAAAGTGGTGAATTGTGCCTGGAATGCATGCCAGAGCTGGAAATACCTATAGAAATGTGGATTATCATCTTGGCATTAAGAGATAGTTGTTCGTAGGTAAGGAAGGTGAAGTTTCCTAGATATTTCAGGCCGTGGGTTGGCCAATATGTGAAGTCTTGTAGCTGTCTAAAGTGTGGAAGGTATGAGTTAACCCATAAGGGAAGCCTAGGTGATAGTAGTGGGGGAGATATGTTGTGTAGTTTAAGAGTTGATGCCCAGATTTTATGTGGGACTGAGAGAGTGGATAGAAGATTAGGTAGGTCCTTTACTGTATGTATCGATATGGAAAATTTCTAAGTCCTTCCAGGGATCCCAGGAGTAGGGCCTGGAGAGCCATGTTAGGATTGTGTTGATCTGGGAGGAAGCACCAGTGGAGGTAGTACAATTGAGATACCATATAGTACCTTTGAAGATCTGGGTGTGCCAGCCCCCCTGCTTCATAGGGTGCAACCAGTTTGTTCAGAGATACTCGGGTTCTCTTGCCATTCCATAGGAAGGAGTGAGGATTTTGTTAATATACTTACCGTAAATGTTCATGTTGTAAGGGACACTTACATTGAAATTTGGGAAGATATAACATTTTAAAAATGTTCAATTAGAGAGGTCTGTTGCTAGTGAGGAGATGATGGGAGCAAGGTTAAGGGTTACATTTTGATCCAGATCAGTGTGTATCATAATACCCAAGTATTTTAAAGAGGGTACCCATTTAAGCGGTGTGGTAGTGGTGGGGGGTGATGGCTGTTCTGGGAGTAGAGGAGAGACTTATCCCAATTAATAAGCAGTCCTGAGAATTGGCTGAATTGATTAACTAGTTGTAGAAGGGCTTCCAATGAGCCTCCAGCATCAGCCATGTAAATTAAGAGGTCATCAGAGAAAAGTGAGACTTTCTCAACCACTGATAAGTCAGTCCTTTAATGGTGTTTGAGTTCCTAATGAGTATTGCTAGGGGTTCAATTGCCAAGGCGAATTTAAATGAATTACAGCCTTAAGCCAGCTAAGACAAGTTCTTTGCCAGAGATTGATGAGTATGAGGCTGTTCCCAAGATGTCTGAGTTAGATATTACATGTGATAATTTCAAGACTACCCAATTAGTACATGGGGAAGTATTAAAACAGCTAGTGGTACCCCTGCCATATATGAGAATGGTATTAGACAGGGCAGTGGAGTAACTAGATATTACTGGGCCCGCAGCAAATTATTTTTCAGGCCCCAAAATGTCTATAGGTTGATCTGTTTTATCAATATTTATTTTTCTATATGAATTAGGGCCTCAAGGGTCACCTATACCTCCTGGGCCCCTGAAGCTACAGGGTCTGCTTCCTCTGTAGTTACGCTTATAAACATGTGTTTCTAGGACACCTGGGTTATGATAAAACCAAAGAATGTATATTACAGAGTTTTTTTCTGACCAGGTATATATTCTAATGGTTAAGAAGTATTGCGAGTTTTGCCCAGAGTATTAGTTAATTGCTCCTATGCAACATTTTCGGAACCAGCTAGTACCTTGCCAATCTTATAGGTTTGTTTTGAAAGAATAGCTGTGGGTTTATGATTTGGGTTGTAACCAGAATTGTATGTTACCTGTTTTTCCACATTTTCTTGCATGCCTCCTTCAAAAATTGTATAGCATTGTGATGCAATGACACTGTACACCATTCATGACATTCACCTTGTGTAGTATAAGAAAAGCCAACAAACACCACTCAAAAAGTCTACTCATGTCTACTCATCATAGACCCAGCAGTCAAATTATCAATTACAGTGGTGCCAAGGGCTTAAGGCTGCTACAAATCTGATGTCAACTGGATCAATGACACAGCACTAATTTACCAATCCCAATGAGTAACCAGCTGAGGAAGCATATAATCCAGTGTTTAAGAAATATGTTAATCACTGCTGTTCATCTGTAGGATACTTTTTCATGTAAATATTGAATATGCACTTTTTCACTAGTGTGATTATGAAATGAAGGGGAGAGAACCCCAAACTATTTTTCCACTTCTTTTTTAGGGTTTTTTTTGTGGGGGGTGAGCCTGTTAATTTGCTTTTGGTATTACAAATCCTAACCGTAACATGATGCGTTCCCTTGTGCTTGGATGCACCTGTGTGAGAACAGCACTATGGGAAAATACACGCTGCGTTTAGTTCAGTGCTCCCCTGTGGTGGAATGCAGAAAACCTGACCTCAGGGGAACACAGGGCGAAATGCCTGTGATTATGTGCCCTTAGTGTTAATGAGCAACTGCTTAAATTCCCATCAAACCACAAAAGCATGTGCATAGTTTTACCACAAGGGGGCGCATGATGCATGACCAGATTATTATTTAAATGTCACCTAAGAGAGAGATCTGCTCTAATGGGCTGCTGCTTAATCTTCAGTACATTTTTATCTAAAAATAAAGAGAACACATGCCGAAAATAATAACTCATGTATTGTATATAAACATGTACCGTTTGCTACCTTAATGATGTATGCTTTAAAACATAACAAATCTACCTCAGTTAGTCCCTGTATATTAGAGTCCAGTAGATATATAATGTTCCCCAGCTGCTCAGAGCTACAGTGTAAATACTGGTTCAGGCAGAGGGGCTTAAATCAAGTCAATGAGTGATACAATCAGCTTGTATTATGTGGACTAATGAAAGTCCTGTGCACATACTGGCATTTTATCAATGCTGCTACAGTATCAGAGTATTAACTGCTTCTGCACTTTATGATACATGACTATTTGTGACCATAAACCTCCTGTGCCACACAATGCTAATGTTCTGTACCAGATACCTGATAACTTTCTCCTTTGAATGAGTCATGTGCTTTCATTTTAATATTTTACATTTCATTAAAATTAAGTACAAGGGAAAAAAACAAAGCCAAAGCTGTGTGCTTTTCAGAATGGAGCAGTGTTTTTCATGTCTAGCAACAGAGGCAAACAAAACCTGTTTTAGTGTAGGGTAGGCAAGATATTTGCTTTGGGTTAGGACCAGTCAGTATTAGAGAAGTGTGTTATGTAAGAATTGCAAAATATATATGCTTATATATGTTCAACCTATGTCCCTCCAGCCTTTTTCATTTCCAACAGGCATCCAAAGGCTTTGTGGTAGGGGTGGTGCTGGGAATTGTAACACAAACACAACTAGAGGGTTGCAGGCAGAATATCTGTGATTATTGTAAAGCAGAGATGTCAAATACTCCAATGCCATTAAGATGATAATATTCCAGTCCTGGATTTTTTTAAGACCAAATTCCTCTTTGTTCTGATTGGTAACATGAAACAAGTGGATCATCTGACTTGGGGTTGGTTGATTTCTCTGGTAATGATGTCCCCTCAAATGGGGGCAGCCTTTCTGCATTGACAGGACACTCCTCCAATCTATCTAATGGTAAATTGAATATAAAATGAAAAAAGATAAGAATTGTTATGACAAAGCAATCCTATTATTATTATCTTTCAGCTGCACTACTTTTTGCACTGAACATTTCTAGAAATAGCAGACCAAGTAAACCAAGCAACCTGTAGATCCATAAAACATATATTTGTTTAGGGAAAAAGGATGTAACAGACCAAACTGTAAGACTGCACAGTGAAGACTAAATAAGGCTTAATGAGATAGACATTACATAAGGAGTGAATTATATAACACACATATAGATACATAACATAGACTCCACCAGCAAGCATGCAATATTGCAACAAACACAACACCATTATGAGGGGCTAACATAATAAGAGGTGAAAAGTTCTTGTTACCCATGACAACTAGGTAATAGTATTTATATCTGTCCTGATGTGAAAAGTTTCCTTTAGCAAACATCTGTTCATCTGTTATTACATTACCTGAGTTTAGCCTAAATGGAAAAGAATGAAGCTATTGCTAAATTCTGGGTGACTCTGTCAATTTTAGTTGTGAAAGGAAGGATCCATGGACAGATACTTGTATAGTACATGTCTACTGGATAGCACAACTGCCACTTAACCAGTTCACATAAAGATCGTTTGGTTAAGTTGACAAATAAGTGGATCTTTGGCCAGTTTGGACACCTATTTGGTGGGGTAAATCAGGCTGATCTGATCATTTTGCTCCCTGGCCAATGATTACATCATAGTGTGTGTCTATTCAGATTAAAATTAAAATGCCAGTGTGGTCCTTGCCTTACAGGACTTTCTAACCTGCTCAATAGATATCTGGCTGATTTTGAACCAGATGTCACTGAGCAAGCCATTGGGAACAGCCTCCTTCAAATAGAGCAGTATACTATATTTCCAAACTTAGAAAGTGTTTACTTCTTACCAGGGCCGGAACTAGGGCTAGGCAGAAGAGGCTCATGTCTAGGAAGCAACTATGGGGGGAAAAGCTGGGAACATACCTCCTCTATCTGCCTATCCTTGGTTCGGGGTCCTGAACGATCGCTGGACCACCTTCCTAAATTGCACCACCCACTCCTCACAGATTCTCTTGTAGGCACAAGTGCCTGTGTGTGGGCTTGATGCACGCAGGGTGCGTTTGGCAGCAGCCTTGGGCACAACTTTTGCTTGGCCCGGCATTGCTCCTACATATGTCTGAGAATTGTCCAAAGCATACTCAGGATACTACTCAGGGTACCCCCCTCATATTTATGCAGAATAGCAAATACACTTTAATATTTACGAGAGACCACTTTGAAGCTTGCACAGTGTCAAGCTACTACTGACAGAAGAATTGTTTGTTTAGGCTGTTGTTCACAAGAAAGAGAACAATCCTCCATATTTAGCAAGAGAGTTTTTCATTGGGAACACACCAAATATGACCCACCCTAATACATGACAGGAAGTTTTTGAGATGATTGTGGGTATACACATAGGTACCATTTATCCTCTCACACTAAATGGCATGCTCTTGCTAAGCTTATCGAGTGTTAGCCTCCTTCCTATAGTCAGAGACTCTCTATAGGCTTACAGTTCCAACACTCTACTTTAATTGTGAACTAGCAATCATTTGCCAGTACTGCTTCAATACCAGCATATTTTTATACAACCCAGTGGCACTGGCAGTAATTTCATAGAAACAGTGGTTGTGCCAAAGGCTTCTCAGTATGAGCGCCAGTATGTTTTTACTCTGCAGTGCAGGTATAAGGTTAGAGAAAGCATTGCAGATGGCTGAACAATCTGCCTGTCACTCAATTCTGGCTCCATGGCTACCCTGATAATTACCATAATTACCCCACAATAATGCCTCGGCAGCAGAGATGTGGGGGGAGGGGTCAGTTCCTATAGTGCCAAACAGTGTGCAAAATATGGCACATGAAAGGGTTAAAATAACTGTACACAGAAAACACTGTTTAATATCGAAACATGGTGCTTATTGTACAATATATATATCCATTTGAGGGATGACAAACTGAACAGAAGTGTGCTTAGAACAGGGAATTGAACTGGCACAGTTAAATGTGTACAACACTACCAGAAAAACCCTGCTAAATAAATAATACTAATACACATTATTTTCTGTTTCATACACCAGTGACTGGCATGTCAACCACCAGCCATTGTCTTCTGAGTGCCAATCCTTGTGGGATAGGCAGACGCCACTCCTAACTCAATGTATTTCTATGTATAAATACAAACACTAGGGGGCTCATTTACAAAGTAAAAGCAAAGAACACAAATTGTCATTTTTCATACCCGCGAAGCAGTTTTTACCAGAGCAGCAACAAGTCAGCATATGCAATGGTGAATAAGGCACAAATGGCATCACTTCCAACAGGCAATAAACAAGGCATCAATAACATCTCCTTTGAAAGGGAATTCCAGAAAATGATGGCTACATTTCAGGAGAGGGGCTATAAGAAGAATGAATGAGTCATAGCCTATGAAAAGGTTAAAAAGGCACCCAGGGACACTATGTGGTCTGACACAAAATCTAGGAAAGTTAATAATGGAAGTTTGGTTTTCCACATATGGGGGTTACTTCCTAAACCTAGAATTTATCTGTTTTTTTTTATTAAAACAAAGCTGACCAAACTCCGTTCCACAAATTGAACTCATTTATCAATAATTTTTCTTGAAAAAATCGGAGCAACAAAACGTTGCAACACAATCGAGCATCAATTTGCATCATATGATTGCCACTCGGATAACTCGATTTTATTGAATTGTTGCTGTGAAAACTCAACTTTATCATATTATCGAACAATAACCCGATTTAACGGATTATTCAGTGCAGATCACAATGTAAAGTAACAACTTTAGGGACACTGACTTCTACAGGTTTTAGATGGAGTATGTTTGAATTCAGACTTTTAGCAGCTTTGGAGTATACTAAATCTCTCTAAAAAAACAGTCTGCAAAAATATGCAGAATTTTAAATAGACATACCTGATTCCACAGATTGAAATTAAACAATGATAGTCTATCTGTTCTTCTGGCACCAGTTCCTACCTCCTTTAGTCTTGCAGAGTGAAACAACCCCTCCCTCAGATAAATCTGCTGGTTCTCCCTTTTTGATTACAAGTTCTAGTCCTCAAAAAGACAGTTATAGCATCCACATAAACCTGCCCTGCCTTTCCTTATGAATGCATTTCCTACAATACTGCCGTTGAGAATTTCCTTACCAAGGGGTCTATAGTAACTGAACATATAAGTCTGAAATACACAAAGACAGAACTAAAGAATGGTAAAGATGAAAGTACATATGCAGAAATTGCTCCCTTTATGACATATGTGAAGCAATATTTTAAATAAACCGTTATTTGAGAAAAAAGGCAAAAACATCTTTTTCTCTCTCTCTTCCTGCTGCAAAAGAGAGCACTGCAAGGGCCTAACTGCAAATCAGCCTTGCAAGAAATTGAGATCTAGAGTGTGAGCTATTGCATTTTGTAAAGCATAGGCCTTATTTATGAAGCCAGGCCTGCAGGTTTCACAGAACAGCTCGTTGCAGTCCTAGAATGGCGTGCTGAGTTGCATCTTAATCTGTAAATGTAACACTACCTGCACTTATGAGCACTGCATCCAGATTCAGCAGTAGGTAGGTATGGCAGGTTCACGCAGAGTAAATGCCAGGGTCGCAAAAAGTCTCAAATGGCTTTCAACCGGCAGCAGTATAGAAAAAAATAAAGCCAGTTTTCTCTTGGCAAACAGAGTAAAGACTGCTTTCATCAGCAGTATAACACAAAAATACAAATGATTCAAATTTGATCGAATGCGCTATTACTTTGATTCGAATTCGAACGAAAACGACATATTCACACGGAAAAAACCTTTGATTTTTTTATTCGATTTTCGACGTTTTTTTTATTCAAAATTCAACCCTTGATAAATCTGCCGCATATTGTAAATATCCTTCTAGATGTATATGTTAAATAAACCTTGCTCTGGGCTTACTCTCCCAGTCTCTCTCTGACTGACCCTGTGAGACTGACCAGCCAGGGCTTTAAAGCTGGCCATAGACGCAAAGATCTGATCGTACCAATTGAGGATTCGTACGATTTTCGGACCGTGTGTGGAGAGTCCATTTTTCGTCCAGCGGAGATCGGTTGTTTTGGTCGATCGGACAGGTTAAAAGATTTCTGTTGGCTGCCAATAATATCTCTGCCGATTGTAGGATTTTCAGAGGGAGACTGTCACTAGCTTTGGTCAGACATAACTTTCGTACTATTGCTGTCAGGGGCAGAACATCGGCTGATCTGTTCTTTTCTACTTTATTTGATCGGAATGGTTAGTGGCTGTTCGGGAGATGGGGAAGTACAATCGTACGATGATTCGTACGATGATTCGTACGATTGGATCTTTGCGTCTATGGCCAGTAGACTCCACTCCAATGCTTAAATTCTTGAATGCAAGAAAATATTATAATTTTAGTTTTAAAACAAAAGATTATGTTATAGGAAAATATAGGAAATAATTATATGGGGCACCTAAGAGAAAGGAACTCTTGGCACAATACTCTGGCCAAAAATAGATGCAATACTGGAATTTTTCCAAAAATCTATTTCAGCATATATGCCTCTTTCAGGTTAGTTAAATGGTTCTTCCATACACATATCAAATATTGCACTTGTTCCAGATATGTTAAATGCTCGTTCTGTCTGATTACAGACTAGAATTTGCAGGAGATGCTGGGAGATTATTTTCTTACAGCTGGGCTCAATCTGTGCTCATGAATTGTCTGACCTAAATCTGTGGGTCACTGAACAGGTTTTCCCCAAAGGTTCTCATTTTCCCAAAACTCCTGAGATCTACAGCAGGAGAAATATGGCCTTAGGCACGAAAGAGACAAAATATGCTGTGTATTTTAAAACAATAACGTGAAATGAAATATTGTGCCTAAATCTGTCAGTAGATACTTGTGTATATTTGTATGTCTGTGTTTGTTAAGCAGATTTCAAAAAGAGTGAGATTAATATATAATATAGCATCCAGCACATGTGATATTTGTCAGAAGTGTGTACAATATGAATTGTGTGCATTAGAGAGTATTCAATTGATCTGATCATGTATCACAGTCTCTTCTTATATTTTAAATACTACAGATGAGATGTATAAGTATTGTATATATTTATAGAACACTTCTAATGTATGAAATAATTTACAAGGCGTAAAAACTAACAAGAGTACAGTTATTATAATTTAGACAGTGAGAATAAATACTCAAGTGTTAGAAGTTTCAGTACACAGTTGGGATGAGGTCCCAGCCCTAAAGAGCTTCTATTACTCTATCTATTAGGAAGAGAAGACAGACAGAAACAAAGAGGAGACAGGGATCAAGTTTAGGTCAGAGGTGCATTGCTGCAGAGGAAGACTAGCAAAGTGCTTTCTCAAGAAGTGATGTTTAAGATGTTTTGAGAACAAAGTTTGTGTGGGAGCTTTTCTAATGCAGGGTGGGATACTTTAATGCACCCTAGATTAATCCCACACTTTCCATTTCCTTGCCATGTAGTCGTACCTGTAACTCCTTCAGTTACTTTCTCCTAGAATTTACCTAATTGTTCTGTACAAGATTCAATATAAATAGTCATAGTAGCCAGTGTATGCCATATCTTTGTCTTATGCTTATTACAGTTTGCCTTTTACATCAAAAACATTTCGGGACTAAAGGTGGCCATAGACTCAAAGATCCGCTCGTTTGGCGACATCGCCAAACGAGCGGATCTTTCCCCGATATGCCACTAACGGCATGGCTATATCGGGGGTAATGCGAACGTTTGGCCGTATGGCCGAATGATCGAATTACGATGCGCCAAGGGGCTCCGACGGGTCGGTCGGTTAAAAATCCAAACTTCCCGATCGATATCGTGGCCAGATCGATCGGGAAGACCCGTCGGAAGCCCCCATACACGGGCAGATAAGCTGTCAAATCGGTCCAAATGACCGAAATCGGCAGCTTTATCTGCCCGTGTATGGCCACCTTAATATATTGTAGGGATTTCAGGTAGCAGGATGTTGGTCTCCTGGGGCAGACCGGTCTCACTTTTGCTCAGACACCCACAAAGCAACACAGTTCCCGAAAATAGGGTACAACTGACTCGCAGTCAGTTTTATTCAGAAGGAAAAAACACAACAGAAAATAACAAAAACCTAGGCCATCTTGGCGCTATCTAATACAGAGAATCAACCCTCTCTATAAAGGGGAAGGCCTAGAGCCCAGCCCTTCCAAAGAAAATACAGTTTTGTTGAAAAACTCACAAAAGTTCTCTCATGTGTTTGAAGCTCCTGCTTCCCCCAGGCACAGCCAGACAAACTCTCTCACTGAAAGCCTCTATTAGCAGGGATCAGCCCCTCCTGCACACCTGCATGCTAATTAAGCAACTACCTGGCTGATGAGCTGCAAAACTCTGGTCAGCATATAGAACACAGAATGGAGGGCCCACCCTACTCTCCCTCCATTCGCTCCAGGGATCCCTTATCCAGCTTTCCCAAGCCAGCAAACTAAATGTAGCATTTAGCTGCTACAATACAACTTTTCCTTGGAGCTAATGCATATACCGTTTCATTATTGGTGAAATATACACACCATCAACTACCTGCCCAGCACTTCTCTCACATATCCCCCCTCCTTGTTTCGACCCAGGGGGCGGAACACATGTAGCCCCCAGACAATGTACCCGGGATAGGGCATCTGCATTTCCTTGTTGGTTACCTGGCCTGTGCTCAACCGTAAACTTATAGTTCTGCAAGGACAGAAACCACCTAGTGACCCGTCTATTTTTCTCTCTGTTTTCACACATCCACTTAAGTGGGGCATGATCTGTCACCAATTTGAACTGTCGTCCTAGGAGGTAGTATCTGAGGGCTTCCAATGCCCATTTGATTGCCAGACATTCTTTCTCAACAATTGCATATTTTGTCTCATGGCTATTCAACTTCCTGCTCAAATAAACCACAGGATGTTCCTCCCCATTTCTGTTTTGGGACAGTACTGCCCCTAAACCCACATCAGAAGCATCTGTTTGTACTACAAACTCCTGTTCAAAGTCAGGAGTTATCAACACTGGTTGGCTACAGAGAGCAGTTTTTAAAGACTGGAATGCTATCTCTGCCTCTTGAGTCCACTTGACCATTACAGACTTTGTGCCTTTGGTGAGGTCAGTTAAGGGAGCTGCTGTAGTGGCAAAGTTTGGTATGAAACGTCGGTAATAACCAGTGATGCCTAGAAAGGTACGAACCTGTTTCTTTGTTGCTGGCCTTGGCCAGTTTTGGATAGCTTCTATCTTATGGACTTGAGGTTTTATCAAACCTCTTCCAATGGTATACCCTAAGTATTTTGCCTCCTTAAGCCCTATAGAGCACTTTTTAGGGTTAGCTGTTAGCCCAGCCTCACGAATAGAGTCCAGTACCGCCTGTACTTTAGCTAAATGTGACAGCCAATCAGAACTGTGAATGACCACATCATCTAGGTATGCTGCAGCATACCGTCTATGTGGCCTCAAGATCTTATCCATTAGTCTTTGGAACGTAGCCGGGGCTCCATGTAGCCCAAAAGGTAGCACGGTATATTGAAAAAGACCCTCTGGTGTAGAGAAGGCGGTCTTTTCTCTGGCACTACCAGTCAAAGGTACCTGCCAGTAGCCCTTGGTTAAATCTAACGTTGTTAAATACCTTGCTTCCCCAAGTCTCTCAACTAATTCATCTACCCGGGGCATTGGGTAGGCATCAAACTTGGAGACAGCATTTAATTTCCTATAATCATTGCAAAACGCCAACTCCCGTCTGGTTTGGAATTAGTATGATGGGGCTTGACCAGTCACTATGTGATTCTTCAATAACGCCCAACTCGAGCATTTTCTTTACCTCTGCAGAGATAGCTTTTCTTCTTGCTTCAGGTACTCTGTATGGCTTTAAATTAACTTTTGCACCTGGTTCAGTAATGATTTTATGATGAATTACTGCAGTACGGCCAGGCAATTCTGAAAATACATCCCTGTTTCTTATTACAAAATCTTTGACTTCTTTCTTTTGAACAGAGGACAGGGTTTCTGCTATCTGTACCGCAGGTATCAAAGCCCCTGAAGATGGTGGTGGGGCAAGTTTGGCAAGGAGAGACAATCTGTCCTTCCAGGGTTTTATGAGATTTATGTGGTAAATCTGCTCTGGTTTTCTCTTTCCTGGCTGGCGAATTTTATAATTCACCTCTCCAACTTTCTCCAGTATTTCAAAAGGTCCTTGCCACTTGGCTAAGAATTTGCTTTCAACTGTAGGGATCAAAACAAGAACACGGTCACCAGGTGCAAACGTACGAACTTGAGCATTGCGGTTATACACTTTCTGCTGTGCTTGCTGAGCTTGTACCATATGTTCCCTCACCAGAGGCATCACTGCTGCTATCCTGTCCTGCATTTGAGAAATGTGCTCAATAACACTTTTGTAAGGAGTTGTTTGCCCCTCCCAAGTTTCTTTGGCTATGTCTAACAAGCCTCGAGGATGTCTGCCATATAATAATTCAAAGGGAAAATAACCAGTGGACGACTGAGGAACTTCTCTTATGGCAAACATGAGGTATGGCAATAGATGGTCCCAGTTTCGCCCATCTTGGTCAACCACCTTTCTTAACATACTCTTGAGGGTCTTGTTAAATCTTTCAACCAAACCATCTGTTTGGGGATGGTACACAGAGGTGCGCAGTTGGGTTACATTAAATACCTTGCACAACTCCTTAGTAACTTTTGACATAAAGGGGGTGCCTTGGTCTGTCAATATTTCCTTAGGTATACCCACCCTGCTGAACACATGAACCAGCTCCTTAGATATAGCTTTAGCAGTAGCATTTCTTAAAGGGATCGCTTCTGGATAGCGTGTAGCATAATCCAATATGACCAAAATGTATTGGTGCCCTCTAGCAGACTTTACCATAGGCCCCACCAAATCCATTCCAATCCTTTCAAACGGGACCTCGATGACTGGTAGAGGAACTAAGGGACTTCGAAAGTTTGCTTTAGGGGCAGTATACTGGCATTCTGGGCATGAGGCACAGTAATCAGCCACATCTTTATAAAGCCCTGGCCAGAAAAACCTTTGCACAATACGCTCAGTAGTTTTTCCTACCCCTAGGTGTCCTCCCAACAAGTGACCATGAGCCAGGTCTAGAACCATCCTACGGTAAGGCTGGGGAACTACCAACTGTTCCACAACATCCTCTCCTTTCTTAACTACATGGTATAGTAATTCCTGTTTAAGTGCCATGTAAGGAAAGGGCAACGCCCTACCTGGTTCTACTAGCTTCCCATCTATGGTTTTGACATTTTCTCTTGCTTTAGCAAGGGTAAGGTCTTTCAACTGTTCTGACACAAAGTCATCTCTCTTTACTTCTAAGTCAGGCAAACCTTCCCTTTGCCCTTCAATTTGACCATTTGTATCAGAATTAGGCTCTTCAGTCTCCCCAACAAGCACAGACAAGGGGAAATTATCCTCTTTCTCAGAGGCTACCTCCACAGGGACACATGTATTATTACCATCACAAAATGGCTCCGGGTTACTTTCGCTTTCTGCAGACACATTAGTAGACATTCCCTTTTCCCATAAGTCCCAGAAGTGGGGAAAATCTCTTCCCAAAATAACCTCATGTATCAGGGAGGGAACTAAACCCACCAAAAAGGTCACAGCACCAAAAGGGGTTTTTATGCACACATTAGCAGTGTTATAGTTGCGGGTGTCCCCATGAATACAAATTACCCCTATGGTATTCGACTGCAATTTTTCTGGGTTTACCAGACTCGCTTTTACTAAGGTAACCAGACTACCTGAATCTAGTAAAGCATTCACTGGGTTCCCTTCTACAGTGACCACACATACTGCCTTGTTAGACCCTGTTTGAGGCATAGCAGTACATGACACATTTGCAAATAGAGAGAGCCTACGTCCTGGATAGGCAACATCACATTCCATTGGTTCATCATTCAAGGGGCAATTAGCAGCAATATGCCCCAATGTGTGACATTTAAAGCACTTTATCAAGTCTTTATTTAGTCTTTTAGGAGGTGAAAACCTTCCTGATGCATTCTGCCAGGTCCCAGGCCGAGAGCTCGCAGTCACTCCATCTTTATAAACAACCCTTTTAATCATTGTCCCAGCACCCCCTTCCCTTGAAACAGTCTTACCGCTTCCTGAAGACCTCATCTATAGAGCTGGGGTGAGTTTTAGTTGTGGCAAACTTGTGAGCTCCTCAGCGGCAACATACCTTTCCACCATCTGCACAAGTTCTTCAGTTGTTGCGGGGTCTCCATGGCTGACCCATCTACGCAGAACAGAAGGTAGGGACCTAAGGAATCGGTCCATCACAACACGCTCCACAATCTGCGTTGCAACTAACTTCTCTGGCTGTAGCCATTTTTTTGCTAGGTGTAAGAGGTCATGCATTTGTGGCCGAGGAGACTTGTCCATCTGATAGGCCCAGGCATGAACTCGCTGGGCACGCACGGCCAGTGTTACCCCCATCCGGGCAAGGATCTCGGCTTTGAGCTTTTCATAGTCCGCAGCATCAGCACTGTCTAGGTCAAAATAAGCTTTCTGGGGTTCTCCGGACAAAAATGGGGCCAATATTCCTGCCCACCGCTCCTTTTGCCATCCCTCTCGTTCAGCCGTGCGCTCAAATGTAGCGAGAAAGGCCTCTACATCATCAGTTGGTGTCATTTTTTGTAGGATTCTGCTAGGATGTGTGGTGCTTGAACCAGCAGCTGCCCTTTGTGTTGCCTCGAGGGTTTTTGTAGACAACTGTAGCATCATATCCTTAATAATTTCCCGGTCCTTTCGTAGCTCCTCTCGATCATGGTGCTGCGCCTCCTGTGTGACGTGCAGCTGCTCTATCAGTCTCTGATTAGTCTCCTGCTGCACAGCAGTAGCTTGTAATAAAGCTTATAGTACGTCTTCCATTGTGGTAGCAAAAAAACACAGCAGCAAAACAGTCCTGTGCTACTCCAGTATTAATGGGTGTCTGGCCCTTTAAATTTTAAACAGTTTTGTTGCTTACAAATTTTTATGCCAGAGCAAACTCCACCACTTGTAGGGATTTCAGGTAGCAGGATGTTGGTCTCCTGGGGCAGACCGGTCTCACTTTTGCTCAGACACCCACAAAGCAACACAGTTCCCGAAAATAGGGTACAACTGACTCGCAGTCAGTTTTATTCAGAAGGAAAAAACACAACAGAAAATAACAAAAACCTAGGCCATCTTGGCGCTATCTAATACAGAGAATCAACCCTCTCTATAAAGGGGAAGGCCTAGAGCCCAGCCCTTCCAAAGAAAATACAGTTTTGTTGAAAAACTCACAAAAGTTCTCTCATGTGTTTGAAGCTCCTGCTTCCCCCAGGCACAGCCAGACAGACTCTCTCACTGAAAGCCTCTATTAGCAGGGATCAGCCCCTCCTGCACACCTGCATGCTAATTAAGCAACTACCTGGCTGATGAGCTGCAAAACTCTGGTCAGCATATAGAACACAGAATGGAGGGCCCACCCTACTATCCCTCCATTCGCTCCAGGGATCCCTTATCCAGCTTTCCCAAGCCAGCAAACTAAATGTAGCATTTAGCTGCTACAATACAACTTTTCCTTGGAGCTAATGCATATACCGTTTCATTATTGGTGAAATATACACACCATCAACTACCTGCCCAGCACTTCTCTCACAATATGAAGACTGGACTAATGTCCACCTGGACAGTAATCCATAGCAATCAGCCAACTGCAAGTAGAAAAAATAAAGCAAACATTTAAATTGGTTGCAATTAAATACTGCACAGCTATAACTTTACCCAGTGTAATGTTCATACATAAGCCATAGTTAACATGAGAATGGAGCCAGTCTGCTCAGTGTTAGCCTCAGTATGTAACGATACCGCCTGTATAACTTCACTGTTTTTCTATTGCAAACATTACAGGAACATAGTATCTAGTAGAAATAAGTCAAAGGCCATTGGACATTTAAAGTTTTTCTTGAAAACGTTCCCCCACTCATCTGAGTGGCTTCTTCAGTTCAACACTGAAGAAGCCACTCAGATGAGTGGTGAAACATTTTCAAAAAAACATCTAAATGTCCAGTGGCCTTTGACTTATTTCTACTAGATACTGTATATCATGACCTGGAAAAATGAGAATCTTCATAGACATTACAAGGACATGGAATGCTATGGTTAATTTTTGTCTATTATGCAACATATTTATTATGAAAATGTATTCTATTATGCTGTAGGGTTGGGCTGTTTTTAGTTAGTCCTATATTAGAGAGGCATCTTTATAAATTGTCGTTCTACATCACTTTAGCTTCATAGATATGGACTGCTTGCATCAACTCTTATTGCAGCTACTAATCTTTTGCCCTGTTCTACTCAGGTTTCGTTTTTGAGCTCTAGGATTTTAACATTAATGTATAATAGTTATATTTTATCAATATTTTATTATGTATAGGAATCTTTTCGGTAATACATTATATGACTGGATTATTGGTATCCCAGTTCTACCGAAGAGCTTACAGTCAAACAATATGAGTAATTTTACTACTTATTGCATTCTTAGAATTACACTTTCAATTGTGAATTGCAATAAATAAGCAACAATTAACAATAAAGACATGAATTATGCATGTTGTTAGGAATGGAATGGAGACAAATGGCACTATGCCAAGAGAATGAGAACCCTAGAAACTGGACCCACATATGCTAGAATAGTCACAGTACTGTGCAATAAAACAGTCTGAAATGTGTCTTGTCAAGCACATGTTAAAAGTGTTTATGCTTATATCTGTGTAAATAAATCTCTTGGATACTGGTCTATGCAAACAGGCTTTAAAAGAGACTTAAATCAATTAGGGCATTTTCACATATAAATTTGCCTGAAATAATTTGTTTGCAATATATTACACTTGTACTGGCTGATTATATGGCCCATGGCTCATGTAAAGGCTCATTTACAGATGGAGGGACAGGGTGCAAAATGTAGAATACAGGTACAAGTCATGATATGTTTCATACTTTGCATCCTGCCCTACTATCAGCTCCTGTGGGCGCAGGTTCCTGTTTTAAGCAGCCCTGCATTCATGTGGGGTGGGTGCATTCCAGTGACAGCAATGGACCTAACTAAAGCACACTGAAGTCAACTTACAAAGGTGAGGCCAAGAAGGTGTTAATATGTTTACTAAAATAATATAGGGTATATTTGTACTACAGTAATAGGTTAACATGTTTTATTTTGCCATGGGCAGTAAACACTTTAGGACAAAGTTCATATACTAAATTCCTGATGCTTACAATTTGTACTATTTTAGGACTAAATCAACAGATAAGTAAATGACAGAGTATGTGTCACATCCCCACAACAAATTATCTGCCTCCCACCTGTTCAGCTTTTTATACGTTGATCTCTGAGGATTTAGTTATATGTGGGCTCTCTTCGCCCCCGTGTTTTACATTACAGTCTAAAGACAAAATTATTCTTTAAGCAGTTAGGGTACAGCATGACTATTTTAAAGGGTCTCTGATTAGCAATGTTGGATGAAAGTGTTGGATGTAATCACTTGGAGCTGCAAATTACATTGTCCTAATCTGCAAATGTTTCAAAATAGCTATGCAAAATTAATTTTTTTAATTATAATAACTATACTTAAAATGTGCAGTGGAAGATGCATTATTTCAAGAGTCAAAACTAAAATGGATTGCTGAAAACAAAATGGGATAAGCAATTAACTTTCAAATCAGTGACACTTTTAATTAATGCATATTGAGACTTTTTAAGGCACCCCCTCATTCCTATTTTACTGAATGCTAAATCCCAAGCTGGTTTGTAGGGTAACCAGTATATGTAGCTCGAAACTTTAACTCAGTATTATCAAGACTTTGTCAGTTTCACTCACTGATCATATTCACTGTTGCAGTAGCACATGTCTGCCATTGGTAGGCTGCTTTATAAACACTAGATATTCTTAACAAAGTAATATTCATTTGCAGTGGAGACGATATAACTGTTATGTCATTGTCTCCTGATGATTGTTTAGCACACATGTATTACTGAAACATGAAACCTTTCTCGAGGCTTGGAATGCAAACAGATATGTGACATAACAGTAAGACATTTTTATCTTTATGCTATAGTAATGACACATATTACACACTCTCCTGTTATATGCAATTGCCACAATCTAAGAAGCCTGGGAAGCAATCGAAACTTAGTCAAGGAACGAAGTACCTTGGACAGCGCTGATCTGCCCAGGAGTCGGGACGCAGAAGTGAGACAGTAGTGTAGTGCTGAAAATTCAGGACCATGGAGAGCAACTAGTGACTGGAGGGTGAGACAGGAGCAGAATCTGTCTGTTGCTCAGACTGGGAACAGCCAGCACTATGTTCTTCAACATCATTAGCACCAATGTAAACATGAGATTTTGTAAATAAAGTGTATTTTCCTCTTTAAAATATACCTACCATTTTCCATGGAGGCATGCATCGGTGTTGCAGGAAATGTTCACTCTTTCATCTCACCTATACAGCAGAGCAGCCTTAAAAAGTAAAAAGTTATGTTGCGCTGGATCTTGTCATACCAGGATGCAGGGATGGGCCAAGGTATTTTAGCACCTAGAGCAAGTGCTTCAGTTGGCGACTCCCCCCCAGCCAGTAGTGCCACATTACCATTTCCCATGTGCCATTTTACCATTTCAGTTTTTAATAAAGAGATCTTGCAACACATTAATTAATTTAAAACAAAAAAACAGTCCCATATTTTTCATGTAGTTGCTTTCAATTCTATGTAAACATTTTCCATTTAAAAGGTTTGTACTTTTAAAATGCTGGAAAATCAATAAAAAGATTGAAAAAAAGCAGACCCCCTTTCCAATCTGCACCAGCAGCCAGTCACAAAATATAAGCTCCCTTTTCCTGATTGCCCCTCCCCAAACCTTTGCCAGCATCCCAAACACCCGTGCCACTATCAAAAACATTTATTTGGCCCCCACTTAAAGCCCTGTGTACCTGTGCCAGCAGCCAGCCCATTAAACTATAACCAGGGTCCCCTGAACCTGTGCCAGCATCTGTTCAGCCACATTAAACATTTATATTTTATTTAGCCCCCACTACCTGTACCGGTGTACCCGTGCCAGCAGCCAGCCAGCAGCCAGCCAGTGCCACATAAAGGTCTTCTAACTTTCCCCAGTGCAAGTGAACTGGAGCTACACCAGAATCCCCTGAACAGTGCCAGCATCAGTGAATCAGTGCAGCCATTTTAAATATTTAATTAGCCCACAGTACCTGCCCCTGTATACAAGTGTCAGCAGAAGCCAGTAACAATGTGTCCAGGTCTCCTTAACAGTGCCAGCATCAGTGAATCAGTGCCTAAGTGCAGCCATTAGCCAATATTAAATATTTAATTATTAGCCCCCACTACCTGCCCCCTTGTACTTGCCAGCCAGTACCACATAAAACTACCCTAACCTGGGAAAATGGGTGAAGACATTTGCATCCAAGCAGGGGAGGATATTTTTTTGCAAAAAATGACCTGGGCAGCATCACTGCTCCATGCCACTGCCCTCCTATGGACCCCTGTTGTATTTATGGGAATCCAATGCAACCAAGGCATTTTATCTCAATTTTTAGGCTTACATTGTAAAGTTTATGACTCACATATATGTTGTACCTCATGGGACAGCTAATTAGGTTATGAGGATAATAATACTAAATTAGTCCTTTTAAATTATATTGCCATATAGCTATGTAATTGTCAGCTAATTTCTTGGACAAGACAAACTCAATTCATAAAAGAGGGAACAAATAATGCACAGGGGGCAATACTCAGATGTAAAAAGTGGTTTTCTATAATCTACTTCGAATGGACTGTTACAACTAGCAAAACCTATCGGGCCTATAAACTAAAACTTGAATTTGAACACACAAATTTTTCACTATTGACATTTTTCTATTTAAAAAACTTGTACTTGCATTTTTACAAGCGCAACTAATGCATTTTTGGTATTTCCAAAACTTTTTCCACCTGAAAATGATTGCTTTCCCATAATTGCTGTAAAAATATATCCATAGCATTCTATTTCATTATTAAGTGAAAAAGTCATCAAAAATCTTTTTTGTGTTGCTTATTTCAAAAATAGTTTTCTATGGGCAGGTCACACTGAAAAATAACAAAATATCCAATCATAAAAAAGTGATGCAAAAAAAAATTGCTGCCAAGGAATGATTTTCTGAGTTCGTTTTGGGAACTAATTTGCTAGTTTGCATAATGTATTAACCTAATCTGTTCAATCAAATTGGAGTACGGTAAACTGTGACAGGAAAGGTAACTAATAGTATCATAGCGCCTCAATGTTTAATGACAGACTATCCACTACTCTAATAGAATAGGGCATTCACTAATACCCACTAATGGTGCAAAAGGCACTGGGTTCAAATTCCAGGAGACAAACCATAAAACTTGCTTATTGCGGCACATCTTATATTTCAAATATATACATCCAAATTACTTGTCCTGACTACATGTACCTCTAAAACCATGTAGCCAAGATTCCAGTTCTTATAGTGCCTTACATTTTCTATGCATAACTTGTTAAGAAGAAGAATAACAGAACTGTGCAAAGCACTGTGAGAGATGGTCAACCGAATGTGAACTGAAAATGTTGAATGTAAAGTTGTTTAAAATAACAGTGAATTTCATCAAGTGAAATGTAAATAGTTTTTAAAGGAAAACTTTTCCCCCAAAATGAATACTTTAGCAGCAGAAAGCTTACATCATATTAAGCAGCATATTAAAGAATCTTACCAAATTGGAATATATATTTAAGTAAACATTTCCCTTTTACATATTTTCCCTTGAGCCACCATTTTGTGATGGTTAGAGATGTCGCGAACTGTTCGCCGGCGAACTTGTTCGCGCGAACATCGGGTGTTCGCGCTCGCCGGAAGTTCGCGAACGTCGCGCGACGTTCGCCATTTTGGGTTCGCCATTGTTGGCGCTTTTTTTTGCCCTCTCACCCCAGACCAGCAGGTACATGGCAGCCAATCAGGAAGCTCTCCCCTGGACCACTCCCCTTCCCTATAAAAACCGAAGCCCTGCAGCGTTTTTTCACTCTGCCTGTGTGTGCTGAAGAGATAGTGTAGGGAGAGAGCTGCTGCCTGTTAGTGATTTCAGGGACAGTTGAAAGTTTGCTGGCTAGTAATCGTTTTGATACTGCTCTGTTATTGGAGGGACAGAAGTCTGCAGGGGTTTGAGGGACATTTAAGCTTAGGTAGCTTTGCTGGCTAGTAATCTACCTTCTACTGCAGTGCTCTGTATGTAGCTGCAGTGGGCAGCTGTCCTGCTTCTGATCTCATCTGCTGACTGCTGCAATAACAGTAGTCCTTGTAAGGACTGCTTTTATTTATTTTTTTGTTGTTTTACTACTACTACTACTACTATAAGAGCCCAGTGCTATTAGTCTAGCAGTGTTGGGGAGTGGGACTGGTGTGCTAATCTGCTGCTCCTAGTAGTTCAGCAGCACCAACTTTAATTTTTTTTTTTAATATTCATTTTTTTTTATTTTACTTTTTTTTATTTTACTACCGCTGTAGTAGTGTATAAGTTGACCTTTTAGGCATTATTTGCCCTGTAGGCATTATTTGCACACTGTTTTCTTCAACCCGCCATCGAGCTGTGTGACCTTGTTCACATTCTGTCTAAATATCCATAATATTACCGTCTCCAGAAAAAACACCGGAGTCACTTTTTTCAAGCAGCCATAATATATTTTACGTAATCCGTATCCACCGCTGTAGTAGTGTATACGTTGACCTTGTAGGCATTATTTGCACACTGTTTTCTTCAACCCGCCATCGAGCTGTGTGACCTTGTTCACATTCTGTCTAAATATCCATAATATTACCGTCTCCAGAAAAAACACCGGAGTGACTTTTTTCAAGCAGCCATAATATATTTTACGTAATCCGTATCCACCGCTGTAGTAGTGTATACGTTGACCTTGTAGGCATTATTTGCACACTGTTTTCTTCAACCCGCCATCGAGCTGTGTGACCTTGTTCACATTCTGTCTAAATATCCATAATATTACCGTCTCCAGAAAAAACACCGGAGTGACTTTTTTCAAGCAGCCATAATATATTTTACGTAATCCGTATCCACCGCTGTAGTAGTGTATACGTTGACCTTGTAGGCATTATTTGCACACTGTTTTCTTCAACCCGCCATCGAGCTGTGTGACCTTGTTCACATTCTGTCTAAATATCCATAATATTACCGTCTCCAGAAAAAACACCGGAGTGACTTTTTTCAAGCAGCCATAATATATTTTACGTAATCCGTATCCACCGCTGTAGTAGTGTATACGTTGACCTTGTAGGCATTATTTGCACACTGTTTTCTTCAACCCGCCATCGAGCTGTGTGACCTTGTTCACATTCTGTCTAAATATCCATAATATTACCGTCTCCAGAAAAAACACCGGAGTGACTTTTTTCAAGCAGCCATAATATATTTTACGTAATCCGTATCCACCGCTGTAGTAGTGTATACGTTGACCTTGTAGGCATTATTTGCACACTGTTTTCTTCAACCCGCCATCGAGCTGTGTGACCTTGTTCACATTCTGTCTAAATATCCATAATATTACCGTCTCCAGAAAAAACACCGGAGTGACTTTTTTCAAGCAGCCATAATATATTTTACGTAATCCGTATCCACCGCTGTAGTAGTGTATACGTTGACCTTGTAGGCATTATTTGCACACTGTTTTCTTCAACCCGCCATCGAGCTGTGTGACCTTGTTCACATTCTGTCTAAATATCCATAATATTACCGTCTCCAGAAAAAACACCGGAGTCACTTTTTTCAAGCAGCCATAATATATTTTACGTAATCCGTATCCACCGCTGTAGTAGTGTATACGTTGACCTTGTAGGCATTATTTGCACACTGTTTTCTTCAACCCGCCATCGAGCTGTGTGAGCTTGTTCACATTTTGTCTAAATATTGATAATATTATCGTCTCTAGAAAAACCACTTGAGTTACTTTTTTTCAAGCAGCATTCATATATTTTACGTAATCCGTATCCACCGCTGTAGTAGTGTATACGTTGACCTTGTAGGCATTATTTGCACAGTGTTTTCTTCAACCCGCCATCTAGCTGTGTGTATTATCGTTTCCAGAAAAACCAACTGAGTTTTTGTTGTTGTTGTTGTTTTTTTAAAAATAATGCCAGGCAAAGGCAGGCCGCCACGCAGAGGCCGTGCTAGGGGCCGTGCTGCTATGCAATCCTGTGGCCCTAGCAAATTGCCCAGTTTTAAAAAGCCAATGACCCTGAACTCCCAAAATGCTGAAGAGGTAGTTGACTGGCTTACACAGCACACCCCATCCTCTACCGTTTCTAACTTTACCACAACATCCTCCTCATCCTCCACTGCTATGGCCACCCCACGTAACACTTCCTCCACCACCGGTGCCCCTTCTTCACTGGGGTCAGAGGAGTTATTTTCCCATGAGTTTCTTGAACTGAGTAATGCGCAACCATTATTGCCAGAAGAAGATGAAGGAGATGAGGACCTTACACCAGATTTAATTCTGGCAGAGAACACGATAGAGATGGACATAATGAGTGATGAGGAGGAGGTCCCCGCTGCTGCTTCCTTCTGTGATGTGTCAGAAGAAATTGATGCATCTGAGGAGAATGATGATGAGGAGATTGATGTTTTGTGGGTGCCTAGTAGAAGAGAGCAAGAGGAGGGTAGTTCAGATGGAGAGACGGAGAGTCAGAGAGGCAGTAGGAGAATAAGACTTAGAAGAAGCAGGGAGGACAGCCCGCAGGGATCAGTAGGGCAACAACATGTATCGGCACCTGTGTTCAGCCGGCCAACGCACCCGCCATTGCCGCCAATACCGCCAACTCCGCCAACTTCTACTGTTACCGCCAGATCGCACACTTCCAAAAAGTCAGCAGTGTGGGATTTTTTTAATGTGTGTGCCTCTGACAAAAGCATTGTAATTTGCAATGAGTGCAGTCAGAAACTGAGCCCAACAGCCACATAGGTACAACTTCTATGCGAAGGCACATGAGCGGCAAGCACAAAGCACTTTGGGAGCAACACCTCAAAGGCAACAGGCAAACTAAAAGCCACACTCCTTCTGGTCCAGCATCTTACTGCTCTACCTCTGCTCTCCTTGACCCGTCTGAACCACCCTCCACTCCGCCTTCCACCTTGACCACCTGTTCCCATTCCCAGTCATCTGCCACCAGCCAAGTTTCTGTGAAGGCCATGTTTGAGCGTAAGAAGCCAATGTCTGACTGTCACCCCCTTGCCCGGCGTCTGACAGCTGGCTTGTCTGCACTCTTAGCCCGCCAGCTTTTACCATACCAGCTGGTGGACTCTGAGGCCTTCCGCAAATTTGTAGCAATTGGGACACCGCAGTGGAAGGTACCCAGCCGCAATTTTTTTCTAAAAAGGGAATACCACACCTGTACCAACATGTGCAGAGCCAAGTTACCGCATCTCTGTCACTTAGTGTTGGGCCAAAGGTCCATATGACTACTGACGCATGGTCCTCCAAGCATGGTCAGGGCAGGTATGTCACCTACACTGCCCACTGGGTGAACTTGGTAATGGCTGGGAAGCAGGGAATGGGTAGCTCAACAACAACAGTGGAGTTGGTGTCACCGCCACGGATTGCACGCGGTTCTGCCACCACCTCTACTCCTCCATCGCTCTCTACCTCGTCTTCTTCTTCTTCTTACTCTGCTGCTGGGTCCTCCTTCTCCTCCTCCACACCTGTGCACCCCCAGCTCCCCCTAGGCTATTCGACGTGCCAGGTACGCCGTTGTCACGCTGTCTTGGGGATGAGGTGCCTGGAAAGCAAAAACCATACCGGATCTGTACTCCTGTCATCTCTGCAGTCACAGGCCGATCGGTGGCTGACCCCACACCAACTGCAGATCGGAAAAGTGGTGTGTGACAATGGAAGCAATCTGTTGGCAGCGTTGAGACTAGGCAATTTAACACATGTTCCCTGCATGGCACATGTGTTAAATTTAATAGTCCAACGTTTTGTCTCCAAGTACCCAGGATTCCAGGACGTTCTCACCCAGTCCAGAAAGGTGTCGGCCCATTTCAGACGTTCCTACACAGCCATGGCACGCCTTGCTGACATTCAGCAGCGCTACAACATGCCAGTCAGGCGTTTGATTTCTGACAGCCAGACTCGCTGGAATTCAACGCTCCTTATGTTGGAACGTCTGCTGCAACAACAAAGGGCCGTCAACGAGTACCTTTTTGAACTGGGTGGTAGGACTGGATCTGCACAGCTGGGGATTTTTTTCCCCCGTTACTGGGTGCTTATGCGCGATGCCTGCAGGCTCATGCGACCTTTTGAAGAGGTGACAAATATGGTCAGTCGCACCGAAGGCACCATCAGCGACCTAATACCCTTCGCTTTATTCCTGGAGCGTGCCGTGCGACGAGTGACAGATGAGGCTGTAGACCAGCGTGACGAGGAGCTGGAAGCGCACGATTTCTGGTCGGAATCACCAGAACGAACCCAGGCACCTGCTGCAACGCAGGGAGAGGTGCCAGAAGTGGAGTCAGAGGAGGAAGGTGGCTTTGTGGAGGAGGAGGAGGAGGACCAACAGGAGCAGGCTTCCCAGGGGGCTAGTGGTGACCTTTTGGGGACCCCTGGTCTTGTACGTGGCTGGGGGGAGGAGACCGTGGATGATGCAGTCCTTGATAATGAGGAAGCGGAGATGGATAGCTCTGCATCCAACCTTGTGAGAATGGGGTCTTTCATGCTGTCATGCCTGTTGAAGGACCCCCGTATCAAGAGGCTTAAGGAGAAGGACCTGTACTGGGTCGCAACGCTACTAGACCCTCGGTACAAGCATAAAGTGTCAGAAATGTTACCAACATACCACAAGTCCGAAAAGATGCGGCATTTACAAACCAGCCTGCAAAACATGTTGTACAATGCTTTTAAGGGTGATGTCACTTCAGGAACTCATCAACATTCCAGGGGCAGAGGTGCCAGTAATCCTGCCACGAGCACACCTGCAAGGACAAAGCCCTTTGGCCAGTCTGTAACGTCAGACATGCAAATGTTTTTCTGTCCAAGGCAGCGCCACAACCCTTCTGGATCCACCCTCAAAGAACGCCTCGACCGGCAGGTAGCGGACTACCTGGCATTAACTGCAGATATCGACACTCTGAGGAGCGATGAACCCCTGGACTACTGGGTGCGCAGGCTTGATCTGTGGCCAGAGCTGTCACAATTTGCCATGAACCTCTTGTCTTGCCCAGCCTCAAGTGTGCTCTCAGAAAGGACCTTCAGTGCAGCAGGAGGGATTGTAACTGAGAAGAGAACTCGCCTAGGTCACAAAAGTGTCGATTACCTGACCTTTATTAAAATGAATGAGGGGTGGATCTCGGAGGGTTACTGCACGCCGGAAGACTTGTTCTGACTTCTATGCAGCTGTCCTTCTCTTCAAGCCTCATGACTCCACACACAGCTGTCCTTTAGCGTCCTCCTCCTCCCTCCGCCACCGTTACAAACTAGGGTGCAAACCCTACTGGTTTAATTTTTTCTGGCCTCTGTGCTTCAGTGGCTGCAACCAAAAAAACTGGGCAAACAATGTCTACAAGGTCAACGTATGGCAAAAAATGACTATTTTCAGCATTTATATGGCATATTTTTTCTGGCAACTGTGCTTCAGTGGCTGCATCCAAAAAAATGCATATTTTCTGCATTTATATGGCATAATTTTTCTGGCCTCTGTGCTTCAGTGGCTGCAACCAAAAAAATGCATATTTTCTGCATTTATATGGCATAATTTTTCTGGCCTCTGTGCTTCAGTGGCTGCAACCAAAAAAATTTATATTTTCAGCATTTATATGGCATAATTTTTCTGGCAACTGTGCTTCAGTGGCTGCGACCAAAAAAATGACTATTTTCAGCATTTATATGGCATATTTTTTCTGGCCTCTGTGCTTCAGTGGCTGCGGCCAAAAAAACTGGGCAAACAATGCCTACAAGGTCAACGACGTTGACCTTGTAGGCATTGTTTGCCCAGTTTTTTTGGCCGCAGCCACTGAAGCACAGAGGCCAGAAAAAATATGCCATATAAATGCTGAAAATAGTCATTTTTTGCCATACGTTGACTCAACGTATATGGCAAAAAATGACTATTTTCAGCATTTATATGGCATATTTTTTCTGGCAACTGTGCTTCAGTGGCTGCGACCAAAAAAATGCATATTTTCTGCATTTATATGGCATAATTTTTCTGGCCTCTGTGCTTCAGTGGCTGCAACCAAAAAAATTTATATTTTCAGCATTTATATGGCATAATTTTTCTGTCAACTGTGCTTCAGTGGCTGCGACCAAAAAAATGCATATTTTCTGCATTTATATGGCATAATTTTTCTGGCCTCTGTGCTTCAGTGGCTGCAACCAAAAAAGTTTATATTTTCAGCATTTATATGGCATAATTTTTCTGTCAACTGTGCTTCAGTGGCTGCGACCAAAAAAATGCATATTTTCTGCATTTATATGGCATAATTTTTCTGGCCTCTGTGCTTCAGTGGCTGCAACCAAAAAATTTATATTTTCAGCATTTATATGGCATAATTTTTCTGGCAACTGTGCTTCAGTGGCTGCGTCCAAAAAAACTGGGCAAACAATGTCTACAAGGTCAACGTATGGCGAAAAATGACTATTTTCAGCATTTATATGGCATATTTTTTCTGGCAACTGTGCTTCAGTGGCTGCGTCCAAAAAAACTGGGCAAACAATGCCTACAAGGTCAACGTATGGCAGTTGTTTAAAGAGAACAGTAGATTACTAGCCAGCAAAGCTACCTAAGCTAAAATGTCCCTCAAATCCCTGCAGACTTCTGTCCCTCCAATACAGAGCAGTATCAAGCAGATTACTAGCCAGCAAGCTTACTATCATCTGTCCCTGAAATCACTAACAGCTCTCCCCCCTACACTATCTCTTCCAAGCACACACAGGCAGATTTTTCAGATACATTTTTGCCCTTGATCCCCCTCTGGCATGCCACTGTCCAGGTCGTTGCACCCTTTAAACAACTTTAAAATAATTTTTCTGGCCAGAAATGTCTTTTCTAGATGTTAAAGTTCGCCTTCCCATTGAAGTCTATGGGGTTCGCGAACCGTTCGCGAACCGCTCGCATTTTTGCGCAAGTTCGCGAATATGTTCGCGAACTTTTTTTTCCGACGTTCGCTACATCCCTAGTGATGGTCTGTGTGCTGCTTTAGAGGTCACATGACCAGAAATACTGCAGTTCTAACTGTAACAGGAAGAAGTGTGGAAGCAAAAGACAGAACTCTGTCTGTTAATTGGCTCATGTGACCTAACATGTATGTTTTGTTTGGTTTATTTGTGTGCACTGTGAATCGTATGATCCCAGGGGGTGGCCCTTAGTTCTTTTTTTTTATTTTAAAAAAACATCTTTTTTATTGATGAACAGTCAATAATACATATCTCAGGCATGAAGTTTAAAGTACAGTATTTTTACAGTTCACTTTGATTAACCTCTGTATACAGTGCATACATGTCTTATTGATGTACATTTCATTACTACAAGTTATTAAAATCTGAGTAGGGAGAAGGTAGTACATATCTACTATGAAGCAATATATTGTTTCATATACTATGCTTTATATAGAACATTTTTCTTTCTTCCCTATCAATACTTAGTATGATCTATTCTAGTACTATTGGGGGATCCTGAAGGTGGCCCTTAGTTCTTAAAATGGCAATTTCCTATTTAGGATTACCCATTGACACATACTACTAAAAAGTATATTATTATGAAAATGTTTTGTTTACATGAAGCAGGATTTTACATATGAGCTGTTTTATGCAATATATGTTTATAGAGACCTATATTGTTCTGGTGTATAGTTTTCCTTTAAGACTGGGAGGATGCATAAAGGGAATGATGCGATTAAAGAGACAAAAGTTTATGTAATGGATGGGAAGACAGGTGAATTTGTGTTGTTAAGCAGAGCACAGAGGATAATGCAGTATGTGAGGATATTAGAAGCAGACTGAGGATAATGCTATTGGGGGAAGAGCAACACATTTATGTGTGAGATCTGAGTGGGTTGGCAGATATGTAGTGGTATAGTGTGTGGCTGGGTCAATACAAAGACAGTCAAATGTAATTTGAGGTTGAAGTAGAAAATAATCAGTGTGGAATTCCATCTGGGAGAGGACAGAAATGGAAAATACAGTGTGGCATGGGTTTGAGGTACAGGGATGTTAGCAGAGTGGGAGTTTTGGAGAAGGGACAAGATGTGATAGTGCTAAGGAAGTTGAGGAATGAAGTGGTACCTAAGGGGGACACTTCTACTATGTGGACAGGGTTTTGAAATATTTTATGGGCACATGATTTGCACTAAATTTGAGGGGTCAATGCTTAGCAAAGAGTTGTTATTGCAAAAACAGAATAATGGAGGTAAATGGGAATGCAGTGAAATCACTGTTAAGATACTTTACATTGGCAATCACAGTACAGAATGTAGCAGTGGATCTGGGGGTAGAGAAAATGCTTAAAATTGAGCTTATTTTGGGGAGGCAGTGTAAACACTAACTGTGCAAGGGAAAAGCTGATTTGTCATTGAATAAATTGGTCACGATGCTAAGGAACCCTGTCTTCAAAGCAAACCACCCACAATTCATATTCCCTTGTGCAATGTGTTAATTTTATAAGCTCTAGTGTGTATTTCTATCATGCAGATCTGAGCTAAACTTACATTCCTCACAGAGTCGTGTATCTTTGTCATACACAGATCAGGGTGCATCTGTATTAGATGCAGAGCAGGTTGAAGGTGTATTAACAAAAAGTATGTTGTACAGTATTTATATTATATAGACTGAGGGTGTCAGTTTTGTACACACAATATGATGTTGTTGTAATATATTCTGACAATGGTGTTACCTATGTTCTACAGAGAAAACAGTGAATTTGTAGTTTAGACAGAGCAGGTATATTTGCATTCCTCTAAGGCCTAAATACACTAAGAAGAAAATATTTATAAATAGATAAATAACTGAAGGAGTTTCTTATTCTGCCAATGTGACATCAAAATCAAGCTTACTAGTTTAGCTTACTTTGGTTACTAGTTCCACTGTGTAAAACTCATTTTGTGTTGCTTTAATCACTAAACATGGGTTTCACTACTTTTGTACACTTTCTTATATAGTCATTATACTGAAGGCTTGCTGCACTGCTTATGCTGTTTTGTCTGGCAATAACAGGAAGCACAGTTCTGCTATGTACAGAAGTTACACAAACTTTCAAGGCATAAATCACCATCTGTTAGGCGCAAGAGTTGTTAAATTGAGGAAAGATATATAGATTTGCATCTGCCATAGATGGGTAAAAATTTTGGAGCCACATGCATTGTGTTAAAAAACATGGTGCTCTAAGCCTGTCTTTTTTACTTTCCATCATTCCAATCTATAGTAAATTAGCATTTTACTGCTGTATTGCAAAGATTGTGCCAGGTCTAGTTACCCCTAGCAACAAATCAGAAAATTGCATTTACTGGTCACCTGTTTGAAAGCATTGCTCTGATTGACTGCTATGGGTTACTAAACAGCGCAACCTCTTTTTATATATAGCCTCCTAAGATTCTTTATAGAAGAACTCATGGAGATAAACCTTCCACCAAGGAATCTTCACATGTTATGATTGTACAATTCTTACTGCTTCTTTCTTTGTCCTGCTGACATCATTACCTCTAACTAATATATTGCAAGAAGGTAATAAGTATTAGTATAGTATAGGTGCATAAGGGTATTATGGCTTCAAATACAGTTACAGACTACAATATTTCAGTGCTTGACCCTTGTCATTACTGGATAGAAATTACACTCCATAACATATAAAGGAGGAGGTAAAGTTTATATACAAAGTCTCTCTCAGGGCCCCAGTTAAGCAAGTATATCAGTAGACATTGCATTGATCAGGAATGTAATCCTTTCTACCACCAGCAGGAATAGCAATAGATCCTTAAAACAAAAAGAAAGTGAGATTTTACACTGCACCTCCCCATGTCCTATCTAAAACATTAACTTTATTGGATATCCCTACCCCCTACTATTTATCTCCTTCTATTTAAAATATATAAGTCAAAAAGGGGTATTGTATGATGCAATCTCCATTTGAAATAATAATGGACACAGCCCTTGCCTAAGGTATATCACTTTTGTTTTCCTCATCTACTTGAATGACATGTTTACTGTATTTTACAACCCAACAGAACTTAGGATGAGGTTTACCTAGCAAGTTTATACTGCTTCTGTAAGTGTGGATGCGAGCAAAGCATTTTCCCAAAGTTGAAACTGTTTTTCACAAGGCAGTAATTACTGGCATAGTAAGAGGGCAAGAGATGCTTACAATAGCCATCATCTGCTCTCTGTGCTTAGTTTGCTGAAAGAAACACAAGCATTGTTGTGTAGGTGTAAATCTGAGAGAGAGTAATGTTGGGTAGAGGAGAGTATCTTCTTATGCCCTTCCAACCAGTAAACCTGTATTTGGTGGTGATAAAAGTCAGGGCACTGTAGCAGAGTAGCAGTGGTGCTTGATAACTTGTGCTCTGTAACAGGCTAATGTCTAAACCGGTGAGTAACAAGTGTAGTCAAGTTCAGGTAAGGCTCTAAGGACAGGTCAGGGCTGATTACAAATTACAATCTAGGCTGGAAAATATAGAATGGCAGATGGGAAGAATTAGTCAGAATAGCACTATGGACCACCCACAGGTATACAGGCATACAAGAAGCAACTCAAACTCAATAGATAAGTACAGGTATGGCAATTTCTTGCTTTGCTTTACAGATAGTGTGCTCTCTGACTGATGCTCCAGACGTACAGACAAGCATATTTCTTAGGGTAGTGGCAATTATTTTTGCACGACTGTGGGTGACAAGTCTCCTGAAAATGTGTCGCCAATGGAAATAACTGAAATTGTTGGTGGTAAAACTAACATATCACAAAGTCCTCTGAGGCAACTACAGAAGAACAAAGCAAATCGTCGGTGTTACCACCATCGATTTAAATTATTTGTAATGGAGAGGCATTTTCGGGAGATTTGTTGCTCACAGTTGTGCATTCTTATCGTGGGCAAAGAATCTCCCTGTTGGCCACTGCCCAAAGTATGCAGCGATGCACACAAAAGACACTACCTGACTGCAAAGGTCATGCTTGCTAAATAATCTAAGAAGTCTGGCATCCAATGTCAAAAGCCAACACCTATAAATATCTGAAATTAAAAAAGAATTGGAAGAGTACTTAGGGGCAGATTTATCAAAATGTGAGTTTAGTACTTAAATAAAAACTCACCCACATTCTATTCATTCCTATGGGATTTTTAGAACTGTATTAATCAAATGAGGAGTTCTAACTTTCACCCATTAAAAATACGGTTCCAAAAATCCTATAGGAATGAATAGAATGTGGTTGAGTTTTTATTTATTAAGTACTAAACTCACATTTTGATAAATATGCTCCTAGGGGTGTTTCAAGAACTTTTTAAAAAAAAAATATAAAAAGCAAAATTTATGAGTGCAGTTTGTAAAGTGCTATTTTTGGATTTAAATCACTCCCACAGCAATTGCATCAAAACAAATGCAATTGCATCTAGATGTGTTCATAAATCAGATGCAAGTTGCAGCTGACATTTTCATAATGGCTTCCACCATGCTGTCTTAAAATGCAACCACATTAAGGGCAGAAGGAGCTCCAGGGATCCCCAGTTTCAACAGAGGCACTTGTGCACAAATAAGTAAGAGAGGCAAGATGAAAACTATGGTGATTAATTTAACTTTCTGAAAGTACAAAGTGTGTTTGGACACAAATGCTCACTTGAGGCTGTGTTTGTTACTGACCCTATTTAGGCTTATTATTTTGATAACTCTTGTGATAATTTAGCAATTACATCATGGATGTCATTGTCAAGCCTGCTACCATCCAGTTTTTGAAGAGCTGCATTTCAAAAACAGCTGGAGGGGCACATGTTGGATATCCTTGATTAATGTCACATTCCCCTAAAGGTGGTCACACATGGGCTGCTAAAAGCTTCCAACAGACCAAGTTTGGCCTGTTTATGGGGCCATCCGACAGGCCTCCCAGACTCATATCTTGCTGGAAATTGAGCAGGTATCGACCAAGCAGGTTTAAAAATCCTGTTGGGATGAGGACTCGTACCTCTTCGCACCAACGGCCTGTATGTACTTATTTGTGGTCCCAAGGGCCAAATGATCAGATCATCCCAGTATAACCCACCTGGGCTTATTGGTAAAATATCCTTGTTTACATGCATGGCCAGCTTTAGTCAGTTTCCTACCTGATCAGAATCATTCATCTTATTTGTAGAGTTCAAATTTTAGGACCTATGAAAAAAGTAATAGATAACAGATGTCATTTTAGTTTCATGCTGGAGAGTAATCAAAAGAATCACCTAAGACATGGCATAGAATAGTTCCATCTATGGTGAACTTCCCCTTTATTCCTGTTCCCAACTAGCCTCCTCACTAAAGCTATGGTGGCATTGTATAATCAATATAATACAAATAATAATATGAGCCATGAATATCCTGTAAATGATAATTCTTATACATGGTGCTTGGTGATGTCATTAGTAATAATCAATTCTCAGTGATGTAATTTCTGTCACATAGTGTGTGTATATATACAATATATATACAATATATATTCAACGGACATTGATTACAGGTAATGCTAAAATGCACATAAAATATAAAACAAGTTAGGGACCGCCATTCGGGGTTTACCTTGACGTGGTATATTGGCTTATCAATTTTATGATCATAACTTTGTAACAAAATAACCCCTGTTTTGGGTACATATGCAATAGCATTTATTATACTTATATATATATACTTTAAAGCCTTTAGAGTGCTCCCACAACCCCCCTGTTTTGATATTATATATATATCTATATATATATATATATATATATATATATATATATATAGTTAATAATGTACCCCCTGTTGAAAAATATAAAGGATATTAGAAGTCACCTCAGAGTCCTATGACCTCTATATACGCTCTTGGCCTTCGGCCTTTCTTTCTAATTTTTCCACAACAAAGCAGAAGCAGTAATGTTTTTGATTGCATTAGAATAGCATATCACTTGATGCTGCATCTAGATTAGGTGCTACAATAAAAGAAAACCATTTTTTGAATCAAAGAATCTCAGATTTGTCATAGTTAACACTTGATGCACACATGAAAATGGTACTTGCCAGTAATACACTATGCCAAGGGACTTTTGCCTGCAGGTTTTTGGGACAGGCTGCCATTTTCTACTGATAATGATGCCTTTGTTTCTTTTTTAATGTGAATATTACATTATGGCATGTTAGTATGTTAAGCCAAGGTCCATTTATTTTATGTACCGTAATCAAGCTATCCCCTGTGGTTCATTTTGTGTGTTTGCCTGTACAGTGCTGAGATGTATTAATATTATGTATAGGACTTTGTGGCCCTGCTACTGTACAAGCTGTGGTGGTCCTAACAGTGGCAAATGCAAACAACAGCCATTACTGTCATATGTATATTTGTGTTAGAAAATTAGTATGTAGTAACCATTTCTGCTTTAGTTACTATCACCAAACAATGATGTTATGTGGAACGTTTCCTTATCACGGGGCATCAAAATTGTTGTCAGTCAGACTGAAACAGTTTTTCTTGGGGCAGTGCTGTTTTTTTCATTAAGTGGGCCCATTAAACAATAAAGTACATTTACATAGCAGATTATATTAAAATAATATAGTGAATAAAGTACCCCCTCTTGTAAAATATAAGGATATTATAAGTTACCGAGGAGTTTCATGACCATATAAAAACACGAGGCCGAAGGCCGAGTGTTTTTATACAGGTCATGGAACTCCGAGGTAACTTCTAATATCCTCATATTTTACAACTGGGGGTACTTTATTAATTATAATACACAAATTTTAGTGAGTCATGTGACAGAAATTACATCACTACTCACCGTTTATAACTGATGACATCACTACTCACCGTTTATAAAGATATAATTTACAAGATATTCATGGCTTTTGTGTATTATAATGTTATACAAAGAAGTTTATGGATGCCTTAGGTAGACAAACTGAATAAAAATCCATTGGAGGATACAAACAACCCATGAGTCTTGATTTGGCTAGCCATTTCAAAGATAATCTTTTGGCACTCATAGGACATGAGGCAAAAAGCACTGGCTTACTTACATGGATATTTAATAATTAATGATTGACACTGGCAGATAGTGCTACAGGTATAGAATGTTCTGGACCTGGGTTTTTCAGGATAAGAGGTCTTTCCAGAATTTAGATCTCCTTGCCTTAATTCAACAACAAATCATTTTAAAAAACAATTAAACCCAATGTGATTTTTGGGTATTTATCCAGTAAGGATTATATCTTACTTGGGATCAAGTACAAGTTACTGTTTTATTATTACAGAGAAAAAGGGATCTTTTTTTTTAAAAAAAAAAGTTCATTATTTGATTAAAAGTATGTGGGAGATGGCCTTCCTGTAATTTGGAGCCTTCTGTATAACAGATTTACAAATAACTAATCACATACCTGTACTAATAATCAATGCTACTTCCATATCTACATATGGGGCAGATTTATCAAGGGTCGAATTTCGAGGGGGTTAAAACCCTTGAAAATTCTACCATAGAATTAAAATCCTAACAATTCGAATATCGAACGATTCGACTGATTTTTAGCGATTGATTGAAGGATTTTTATTTAACGCCAAAAACTTTTAAAAATGCACTGGAAGGTCCCCATAGGCTAATATAGCAATTCGGTAGCTTTAAATCGGAGGATTTTTAAAGAGACAGTGCTTCGACTATCGAATGGTCGAATATATTCAAATGATTTTTACTTTGAATAGAAAGTTGAAGTAAATTCAAAGTCGTATACGCTGCAGTTACCCCCTCTAAAGTCACCGGAAATTTGCCTCCTGGGTCTGTTAGACGATATGATACCAGCCAATAATACCAGGGTTCTCGTGAGGACATTGCTATTTTATGCTAAAAAGGTACTTGTACTGCATTGGATGGCCCCTGCTCCTCCCAAGAAAGCGATCTGGTTTGCTTATGTTAATAAGATGCTGCCTCTAATAAAGTTGACCTACGAGGCTAGAGGGCAACCCGACAAATTTGATAGGATATGGGGTGTCTGGATGGAGACACATATGTTAACTTTGCCATAACTGTGTGGTCCTTATATTGCTGTGCTTTGTCAGACTGTGAAGTTAAGACTGCTGCTGTATTATTATTTTATTTTCTTGCTTTCTTTTTCAAAGTCGTAGTATCCTATTCGATGGTCGAAGTATCCAAAAAATTACTTCGAAATTCGAACTTTTTGGACTTCAAAAATTTACTCGAGCTCAGTAAATCTGCCCCTTAATGTATGTGTGTGTGCTTGCTGTTATAATATTGGTTTGGTAGTGTATGTATTAAAGGGGTGGATCAACTTAGTTAACTTTTAGTATGTTAAAGAATTGCCAATTCTAAGCAACTTTTCAATGGGTATTCATTAGTTATTTTGTTTAGTTTTTTTTAAATTATTTGCTTTTTTCTTCCGACTCTTTCCAGTTTTCTAATGGGAGTCGCCGACCCCCATCTATAAAACAAATGCTCTCTAAGGCTACAAATGTATTGTTATTGTTACTTTTTATTTCTTATCTTTCTAATCAGGCTTCTCCTATTCAAATTCCAGTCATTTATTCAAATTAGTGCATGGTTGCTAGAGTACTTTGGACCCTAGCAACCAGATTACTGGAATTGGAAACTGGAGAGCTGCTGAATCAAAAGCTAAATAACTCAAAAACCACAAATGATAAAAATTGAGAACCAATTGCAGATTGTCTCAGAATATCACACTCAACATGATATTAAACGTTAATCTAAAGGTGAACAACCCCTTTAATAATGCTTTGTTAATGACTGAGGGTTAGGTTGGGTCAGAGCCAATAGAAAATGTACTTTATGTGGCAAGTTCAGTACACAGCAACCTCAGTGTGCCCTAGTTTACACTCATAGCCCAAGGAACCCCCTATACCTCCAGGATGTGTCCCTACCATTCAATTAAAACACAGAGACGTATTCTGGCAAAAATCTGTGGAGATCACAGGCTTTATTTAACAGTTTAAACCAAGGACTAGGTACACCCTGACCCCAGCTGCGGCTCTTATTCTCCAAACTTGGGCTCACTGCCCAAAAAATTATATTCTCAAAAAACGTGGGCTCACTGCCCAAAAATTGGTCACACATGAAGCAAGGATCGTGGGGCCGAGCGCCCTCTGTGAACACTTTTTAGCCCACCCCCTGCTCTCTCATTGTGCATAAATGACGCTAACCCAGTCTCTTGCATGCCTCAGACAAGACCGTGCAGTCCAAATCTGATGCACATTTGCGACTCGTACTCCTAGAGCCGCACTGACGCCACCCAATGGAAAAAAGGGAGGGGTGACACCTATCCTTTTCCAATGGTCCATCTACCCGGCCCGTGACCTCCACCAATCAGGTCCAGACTGAGAATTAAAATAGGCCCTGGCATTTCAGATACACAGAGGCCCAATCAGCCCACACAGAGGTCCATATTTTTTTGCTTTATCACACCCACACCAGAGGAACACATGAATTACTGCAAGGCCCTGTTAACTTTCTTCCTGGCCTTCTCTATGCCCCTGCCAATTGCTCCTTTGTATTATATCTATTGATGCTATACACCTGACTCTTCCGCTCCTTAACATATCTGTTAATCGGCCCTCATGGCGTCAATAAAGGGCTGGGGTCTTATGTGCCTTAAGGTTGTTCCCCCCATGTGTATAATTAACAAATTTTTGGGACTCTGGCATGATGCCTCAAAGAACATACCTCTCTGCTGTTCTCATCTCATACCTCTCTTACCCCGCCAAAAGATCTTCACCTGCAGCCCCTGCATGCTTCATCGCCCAGAGATTTAATAAATGCCCTAATATCAAAACGTTGCAATTTGTTGCACCTCCTGCTGCGATAAAGACAGAACATGAGTTGACACCTCTCCTGCATCAGTTATGGGCCTTATGTATCTCCCATATACCTTTGACTTCCCTCTTCCCAGTGATTTTATCCTTTTGCTACTTTCCCCGCCCATTGCTGCCTCGGTTGCCTCACCCATTCTGAAAGAATGTGATCCAAACCTCTTTGGATCCCCCCCATTATCTATCTATCTATCTATCTTCTTCAGTACCTGCCTAACAATAGCTGCCCTCCTGATGGACACACCGCCATATATTCCCTTACTAACCTAACTGGGCATGACACTTTCCCTGTTTCCCATATGCTTACCCATTTCCCTTTACCCATCTGATCCATTTTAGAACTACTAATATAAATCAACAATTTCCCTTCCTGTATCAACACATTTGTACCATAACCCCTTTCCTCTTTTTTTTTACATTTGCTGACCTAAATTAACACTCTCCTATCTTGTACCTTGTTTGGCTATTAAACCTTTTCCTACTGTCTTCATAGATGTGGCGTGACATTCAAAATGGTCAAACATACCCTTTTTTTTAATGCCCCTAATATCAACTGTAACCTATCTTTCACTATTGGTTCTCTTTTATCCACTTTGGGGCCCCCAAACGCTATCCCATCCTCTTATTAAATTTTCAATTACTGGGTTGTGTGTTAAATCTGGTTTACCCTCTGCTATGGAGAAGTGTGAAATAGCCGCTAATGCGGCACTAGCTCCCACTTTTGATTTACCCTCCTTGTAAAGTACCATCAAAATGACAACAAATCTTTTATGTCACCATTCCTCTTACCACCCTCGCAGAATAGCTGCCATCTTTTCCATGCCCTTTTATAGGTGGAAAGAGGTTTTTTTTTGATACAGACCTTTTCTACAGTTCTTCTAAGAGGGGTTCACCAGCTGCCTTAAATTATCAGGGCATGTATGAGCTATTGTTTTAAACATTAGGCCAAGCTTAAAGAAAGCTCCCTTCTCTCCCTAGACAAGGCATATGTTATGTTGCTCTCCACATATGGGACATGTTGGGCTTTCAACGAGATATTATGTCTCATGCAGATTAACACTATAAACATATAACCAGGGGTGAGTCTGGTGACAACTCTGCCTTTGTTGCTTTTGTTAATCTTATCATATAATGTGGTTGCTTTGCTTTCCTTAACCAACCTGCTATCTTCTGTTAATTATCCACCCCATCCTTTAGTGTGACCTTGTCCTTGGCCACCAAACCCCTCCATAACATCCTAGCCTTTATAACCTTCTCAATTGGCAGTCTGCATACTCTTATCTCTGTGTCAATTTTACTGTTTTTTCAACTGCCACTGGAACAACAAATTCATTTAACAAAAGTTATGGATTTTGATAGCAACTACCCACAGACTGTTGATTCTTCATGGCTCCTAAACAATAGGAAATCAGTTAAATAGTGGGCTATGCTGCTATGCCCTGACCTTACTTCCAGAAACCAATGCAAGAAAGTGCTAAAGCTTTTGAAAAATGCACAAGATATTGCACAACCCATGGGTAAGCACTTGTCAATAAAATAGCCCCCCATGAAAGTAACAACCAGTAAATTTAAACTGTCTGGATGCAGTTGCAGAAAGCAAAAAGATGACTCTATTTCCAACTTGGTCATTTCACAGACATGTAGCAACTTAAATATAGCATGAACCCTTTTATCTATTCTGATATGCTTTCATCTTTTTTGCTAAATGCTTATGATTGACAGCAATCCCACTAGAATACATATCACCAGCAGCTGCTATCATCATCATCATCATCATCATTTATTTATATAGCGCTGTCAAGATACGCAGTGCTTTACTGCAGTTATAGCAAACAGGGAATAAATGGTGGATAACAGACAAGGATTACAGAATACAATAGGGTTTACAAACTAAAAGGTTAGGGTACAATTGAGACATTAGGATTGTATAAACACTTTGTCATTTTTGATACAGCAATGATTAATTAAGGTACATCGAATAGGCCTCTTTAAACAGATGGGTCTTTAAGGAGCACTTGAAAGTTTGGAAGGAAGGAGAAAGTCTGACAGCTTGTGGCAGAGAGTTCCAGAGAAAAGCAGAAGCCCGAGAGAAGTCTTGTAGAAGTGAGAAGTGACCAGAGGAGAAGTGAGGCGAAGATCAGAAGCAGAGCTTAGGTTTCGTGAAGGAGTGTATTTGGAGATTAGAGATGAAATATAGGGAGGGGTTTCATTATTAAGGGCCTTGAAAGTGAGTGTAAGTAATTTGAATTTGATTCTAGAAGAGATTGGGAGCCAGTGAAGGGACATACATATGGGAGCAGCTGATGTTGAGCGGCGAGCTAGATGAATGAGTCTAGCGGCCGCGTTTAGAACAGATTGGAGTTGTGAAAGGTGACTTGTTGGAATACCTGTGAGGAGTAAGTTGCAGTAATCAAGGCGGCAGATGATGAGAGACTGAAACAGTGTTTTAGTTGATTCTGAACTGAGATAGGGTCGTATTCGAGCAATGTTGCACAGTTGAATACTGCAAGATTTTGCAAGGGTTTTGATTGTGTGGTGAAAAAGACAGATGAGAGTCTAAGATGACTCCTAGGCAGCGTGCCTGTGTGGTGGAATGAAAGGTGGTGTTGTCTACGGTGAGTGATATCTGAGGGACAGGGGAAGATCTTGGAGGAAATATAATGAGTTCTGTTTTAGAAAGGTTCAGTTTCAGGTGGCGCTGTGACATCCAGGAGGAGACAGCAGAGAGACAGTCTGTGACTTGGGAAAGGACAGAATTAGAAAGATCAGGAGTAGACAAGTAGAGTTGGGTGTCATCAGCATAAAGGTGATACTGAAGTCCAAATGACTGAATAAGTTTTCCTAGTGAAGTTGTGTAGAGTGAGAACAGCAGGGGGCCAATAACAGAGCCTTGAGGAACTCCAACAGAGAGTGGGAAAGTAGAAGAAGTAGAGTTAGAGAAGGAAACTTTAAAGGAACGGTCAGACAGATAAGATGTAAACTGTGAAACAGCAGTGTCCTGAATGCCAGCTGAGTGTAGAATGTCAAGGAGGAGTGTGTGGTCAACTTTGTCAAAGGCTGCAGAGAGATCTAGAAGGATTAGAATGGAATAATGACCTTTAGACTTTGCCAATAGAAGATCATTGGTTACTTTGGTGAGTGCAGTTTCAGTCGAGTGTGATGGGCGGAAGCCAGATTGCAAGGGGTCGAGGAGGGAGTTGTGAGTGAGATGCTGGATCAGGCGTTTGTAAACAAGCCTTTCTAGTAATTTGGATGCGAATGGAAGAAGGGAGACCGGTCGATAGTTAGTGGGAGAGCTGGGATCAAGGGAAGGTTTTTTGAGGATAGGAGTGATTAGTGCTTGTTTGTATAATGATGGAAAGGTACCAGTAGAGAGTGAAAGATTGAATAGGTGGGTAAGTGCAGGAGAGAGTGTATCAGAGATTGGGTGGAGAAGGCGAGAGGGTATGGGGTCAAGGGAGCAGGTGGTGGGTTTTGAGCTGGCTAGAAGTTTGCTAACTTCATCTAGAGTTGCAGGGGTGAAGGAGTGCAAAGTAGATGTGAGTGGACTGCACGTTGGTCTGAGATTGTTGTCGGACGGTATGCTCAGCCTAATGAGATCGATTTTTTCATTAAAGAAATGAGCAAGGTCTTGGGCGGTAACATTAATAGGTGGAGGAGGTGGAGGGGGGCATAGGAGTGAGTTAAATGTGGCAAACAGCTGTTGTGGTTTGGAGGACATAGTAGATATTAGATAAGAGAAGTATTGTTCTTTGTCTAATGATAGAGCTCGGTTATAGCAGGAGAGCATGAATTTGAAGTGGATGAAGTCAGGATCAGTTCGTGACTTTCTCCACCGTCGCTCAGCTGATCTACTACATCTTCTGAGGTACCGAGTTACACTAGTGTGCCAGGGTTGGGGTTTAGCTGGCCGGCTGTGACGGGTGGTAGAAGGTACAAGGGAGTCAAGTGCTGTTGAACGGGCATCGTTGTAGAGAGAAGCTGCCATATTGGGACAGGAGAGAGTATTAATATGAGATATGCTATATACATTTTCCCCCTTTCTAGATAATGCAGCCCCACCACTGTTACCCTCCTTACCTATTCTCTTAATTTATTTGCTCTTAACAACCTTCAAGTAGTTCTCAAGAGTTTTGTATGTATCATCCCCCTCAAACTCACTATCTGAATCATACTCTGTATCACAATCAGAACATCACTTTTCGTATACTTGCCCTTACCCTTGTCCATTTCTGTTGATCTGTGCTGCTTGAACCATTCCTGTAACCCTCTGTTGACTCTGTGTCGAATCTCAACCCTCTGCTAATGATAATTGTTGTGCATTCTTTTCCCTTTTCCTTCCCCATTTCGCTGTCTGTTCCATTCCTCATCTCCTCCCATTGACTGCATCTGGAATGGTATGAACGAACTCGGGCCCTATGAACCCAATAATCCCTCACCTGCCTAAACCTGCTTTGGGATCTCCTGCAGGGGCTATATGACCAGTATCTGCGTGGGGTACGGCTGCTCTCCCTGCATGCCTGGTGCCTGGGAACTGTGGGGTTGTGGGACCAGTACCCCCTGTGAGAATATCGGGATGGTGACCGTTTATACTCCCTGCGGTTCTTCCTGAATAGGAGGGGTGTGGTAAGGGGTGTGCTTGGGCTCCTGTGGTGGCTGCACTGCTGCCTGTCCCGAGGCTGTCTGTGAGGGCCTGAATGAGGTGACCGAGTGGGGGACTGGCTTCTGGCGTGGGGAGAGCGGTCACTTACCTTCCACTGCTCCCTTTCCCATGTCCGGTCCTGGCCGCCATCTTGGATCTCGCAATCCAAGATGGCACCTGCTCTGGTGCTCGGCGTGCCTCACACTGGGCAGGACAGGAGAGCCTGAAAAGCCTCCCCCTAGCTGCCCTGGGCTGCGGTGGTGTCGTGGCCCCTGCCTGCTGCTGGACCTCCAAAAACCCTTCAAAAAAAGCACTCCTCCCCTAGCCCGCCCCCCTTTTTCCCTCCACTGTTAGCCCCTCCATTGTTCTTACCTGGGGGCTGGGGAGTGAGAGGCTAGGCTACACCTGGGGGGAATGGGGGCCCTGCCTAACCCCATGTCAGCCCTAAACGGGCTTCATTCCTCCATATAAATAAAAACACTGCTTGGGGATCTCCTTTGAGGCACACAAGAAGCCTTTTGCCGCCCAGCACCGCGAAACCCTGCACTTGTCCCAAACGCAAACTCCAAATAAAGGAGTTAACGTGCCCCCCCCCCAGAGCCAGACTTCTCTTAGTTTTGACGTGTGAAACTAAACAGACACGAGACATAGGATTCTGGCATTTTCATAGCCCACCATATAGCCCTGCGTGATAATAGAACATATAGCATCACCTTTACGAGCATAGGTGGTTGCGACGATAGGCGGGGTACACTAGCATCAACTGCCCCTCCCGCTCCTGTCTCTTTAAAGAGTGGTTCCCGGGGCGTGTGCAAGGCGTTTTTTAGGGGTTGGCCGGTCCCGAAGTGTATGGATTCCGAAGCTTCCCTGGCAGTGTGAGGTTGAAGCTACTACGCATGCACGCGCATTTGTATAAATATGTTTACATACAGACATATATATATGTTTTAGACACACACACATATCTGTCATATATATATATATCCGTATAAATACACAGCAGTGCTTTCACCCTTCACACACTTAAGGACCAGAGAATGATGTCATTTGGAAGTAAAGTATGATGACTTTGATGATTCTGTAGGTGACTGTGATATTGCTGTGCTCCCTCCCTTTCTTATTACCTCTCTCTATCCACATGAAACACAAAAAAAAGAGGCAGAACTTTTTCCCCTCCAAAGAAGAAAAATTCTGTTCTTTTCCATCGAATAAATACTATTTTTTAAATATATAATTTTTTAAATACTATTTTTTAAATATATAATTCTTCAACTCTCAAATCAACTATTTTTTAGGCAATAGGGAGCAGATCTTGCGTTGGATTAGACCCAGCACTTGTATTTAATTCTAAGACTATATCTAATATCGAGGTTGTCTTTTCTTGTTACCATTTATATAATGCCACATGAAATTGTAGATCACGAAAAATTCTTCTGGGTGTATTTTGAGGAATGGGGAATTATTATATATATTTCTACTTTTATATATGTCTTCACACACACACACACACACACACAGGGCCGGACATAGGGGTATGCATAGTAGGAATGTGCCTAGGGGCACAAAGCCGGAGGGGCACGCATGCACCTTATCTGCCTCTCCTACCCCCTAGTCCAGTCCCCGATTGACGCTCTGCCTGGCGTGTGCTGTCCTCCTTTATGTGCAAATCTTTTTTTATCCAAGCAGGGTGGTTGTTGCGCATGCACGCGCAGCTTCTCGTGCACGCGCGTGTGTGCATTTTTCTGCGCATGCACACTCGATTGTTGGGCGCTCGGACTGCCAAGGCTGCCTGGGGCGCCTGCCCGGGCTGGCCAGGCACTATATATATATATATATATATATATATATATATATAGGCAGTGATTCAACGGCACTCACCACTCCAAAGTTAAGGCTGGGTGCGTTTCAACCCACACAGGGCCGTCATCAGGATATATATATACCTGTATATGTGTGTGAATTTATGCATATATATTTTAGATAAAAAAAAAAGATGTATTTCTTCTAAAAAGTGGGCCAATTCGTGAACAGGGAAATGTCGGGGGGAGGAATTAGCCAAAGGGATGGACTGGTTACGAGGAAACCTAGCGTGAAATTAAAGATACCTCCATTTTCTTCATAGACGCTGATACATTTGCTCAGTTTTTTTTTTGTTTTAGCTTACTCAAATTTATTTTTTCTTTAAAAAAACAGAAAATTGAAATGCATCTTCTTCACATTTGTTGGGGGGTTGACATTCGAAGACAAAAGCTTTCTTCGTTTTTTTTTGTTGTTTTCCCATTTCAGTGTTTTCTGCTTTTTTTGCTCCTTTTCAATTTGATTTGAAAAAAAAAAATATTTTTTTCAAACCAGATCATTCATTTGGAAGCAGAGTCACCAAGATATTTAAAGGAGAAATTAGATTTCTTTTAAAATGCTTAGGATATGGACTATCTTTTTTTGTTAGTGTGCTTTTAAATGATTATTTAAAAATGATATTTCTGCTTCCCCTCCACAAGTCTTGCATTTACCGATAACACTTAAAACAGAGTGGTAAGTGTAGTCCATCTGGGTACAGGCGATAGATTTTTAGATTGTGTGCTGGCAGTGTAAATCTGGGGCTTCAGGGTGTCAGTTCTATCTTGTTTATATGTATTTTTTTCCATGTATTTTTTTTAGGTAAATCTGAGAGAGACAAGCAGGAAAAAAGGTCTAATTATTCTGCTGATTGCTAGAACTGGCTGACTATTTAGTTTCATTATCCATAAGACGCATTATTTCACCCCATCACTGTAAAAGTGGACGAGAGTGTGCAGGAGGGAGAGGAGGAGGGGGCTTTAATAGCAGTGTGATCAGATCCACAACCTCTCCCGCTCCTGTCTCTTTAAAGAGGGGCGTGTGCAAGGCGTTTTTTAGGGCGTGGCCGGTCCTAAAGTGTGTGGATTCCAAAGCTTCCCTGGCAGTGTGAGGTTGAAGCTGCTCCGCACACAGGACGTTCATTTCCCGGCGGCCAGGTCAGCATCCAGGGTTTAACACATGGACTGGGGAGGGGGAGAAAGTCAAACACAGCAGAAAGGACTTAGCACCTAATGGTAGTCACTACCATTATTCCTTCAACTAATAACACTTCTATTTCCTGTAACAATTTGTACTTCTGCGTGTACCTGATGTAGGCATCTCCCCAAAAATACCTGTGTACCCCTACGTCTTCTCATTTATGTGTCAGTCTGTTATGCTTGCCTTCAGTTAATTTGTTTTCTGTGTTAGCCTTATAAATATATAGGATTTATGCTGCACGCACATGTGTATAAATATGCTTACATACACACACATATATTTATATATATATGTTTTAGACACACACACATATGTGCATATATATATATATATATATCTATATAAATACACAGCAGTGCTTTCACCCTTCACACACTTAAGGACCAGAAAATGATGTCATTTGGAAGTAAAGTATGATGACTTTGATGATTCTGTAGGTGACTGTGATATTGCTGTGCTCCCTCCCTCTCTTATTCCCCCTCTCTATCCACATGAAACACAAAAAAAAGAGCCAGAACTTTTTTCCCCCCAAAGAAAAAAAATTCTGTTCTTTTCCCATCGAATAAATACAATTTTTTTAAATATATAATTCTCCAACTCTCTCATAAACTATTTTTTAGGCAATAGGGAGCAGATCTTGCGTTGGATTAGACACAGCACTTGTATTTAATTCTAAGACTATATCTAATATCGAGGTTGTCTTTTCTTGTTGCCATTTATATAATGCCACATGAAATTGTAAATCACGAAAAATGATTCTCGGTGTATTTTGAGGAATGGGGAATTATAATATATTTCTACTTTTATATATGTCTTGTTATATATATATATATATGTGTGCGTGTGTGCATTTATGTATATATATATTTTAGATAAAAAAAAGATATATTTCGTCTAAAAAATGGGCCAATTCGTGAACAGGGAGATGTCGGGGGGAGGAATTAGCCAAAGGGATGGACTGGTTGCGAGGAAACCTAGCGTGAAATTAAAGATACCTCCATTTTCTTCATAGACGCTGATACATTTGCTCATTTTTTTTTTGTTTTCGCTTATTCAAATTTATTTTTTCTATAAAAAACAGAAAATTTAAATGCATCTTCTTCACATTTGTTGGGGGATTGACATTCGAAGACAAAGCTTTTTTAGTTTTTTTTTGTTGTTTTCCCATTTCAGTGTTTTCTGCTTTTTTTTTGCTCCTTTTCAATTTGATTTGAAAAATATATATTTTGTTCAAACCAGATCATTCATTTGGAAGTGGAGACACCAAGATATTTAAAGGAAGAATTGGATTTGTTTTAAAATGCTTAGGATACTGACTATCATTTTTGTTAGTGTGCTTTTAAATGACTATCTAAAAAATTATATTTCTGCTTCCCCTCCACAAATCTTGCATTTACCGATAACACTTAAAACAGAGTGGTAAGTGCAGTCTGGGTACAGGCGATAGATTTTTAGATTGTGTGCCTTTTGACTGGCAGTGTAAATCTGGGGCTTCAGGGTGTCAGTTCTATCTTGTTTATCATGTATTTTTTTCCATGTATTTTTTTGAGGTAAATCTGAGAGAGACGAGCAGGAAAAAGGGTCCAATTATTCTGCTGATTGCTAGAACTGGCTGCCTATTTAGTTTCATTGTACATGAGACGCATTATTTCCCCCCATCACTGTAAAAGTGGACGAGAGTGTGTGTGTGCAGGAGGGAGAGGAGGAGGGGGCTTTAATAGCAGTGTGATTAGACCCACAGCTGCAAAACTGAGATATCAGGAGCCCTAACAATCACACACTCACACACATATTTTTTGGGATGGATTAGCAAACTGATTCTGTAATGTTGTTTTCCATTGAGTTTTGGTTATTTTACATTTTGTTTCAGGATTTTCACGCGCAACCCTCTACTTAATTCAATTGCACATCCCACTTTGAACCCCATTATTCGGTATGGCTTTAGAATATTTAATGGTCGTGAATTTTTGCGTGTTGCAGTTATGTTGAGGGGGATGGATACACACAAAGAATCACGTTCTCCCCCTCGTGAAGAATGTTTTTCCCCCCTCCACCTTTCGCCCTCTCCTGGTGCAATGTACAACATGTTATGCTTTGCCAAAGTGGATCGTCGGAGGGTGTGTGTGTGGGGGGCTGTGGTAGGGGGAGGAGAGAGGCAGTGATGGGGGAAAGACAAGGGAGGAGAAGGGGACGAATGTGGAACCCAACGCCATTTTCCCTGCCGTGTTCGGCATTCTGTCGCAATTTGTAGAAAATGGGGGTCATCGGTATTATGGGGGTCTATGACTAAGAAGCTGGCAGAATTGAAAAATAGACTCAGGGCTGAAGCTTCATTGGAAGGACAAGCGTGTAGTGATAATGATTATGGGTAACCATCCATGAAATGTTGGCTAAGAAGATGAACAGGCACTCTTTGCCTAGCCTGAAGCATTGATGATAACATGTTTGAGAAGGTGGGGGAGGAATATGATGGCAATTCGTGCAACACCCCCAAATGTCTGACCCTTTGTCCCCCATAATTCTTCTTTAGCAGAGCCTTAAATAACTATTCACTTAAATGGAAAACACAGGGGTGTTCTTAGATATCTCTCATGGGGTCCATTCCGGTATTTATCTCATAAGGCGTCGAGAGGGCTCAGTACTAGAATATATTAAAAGCTTGCGCAGTAGCGCAGAGAATTGTCAAACTCAACGCGTGTTCAGACACCTCCCCCTTACCTCATCGCTTTGCTTTTTTCCCATCAAATGATTTTAAATGCTTTTTATTTGACTCTTTCATTGCTGAATGGGTGTACAAGGTGTTGCAAGGTGTTGGAAGGAAAATCATTTAGTGCATGTTTATTTTCAGAAACATTACATTCATTAGGTCTCTTTCATTGATCCTATACATTTTTCTACTCATTGTTACTGGTAGATTCCATAATGTCAGATAAACTGTAGGACTTTTGCTTCCGTTCATTGTGCAAATCCATAGGCTTCCCGTCTTGTAGGGTTGTAGTGTTTAGGCTTGATAATGATACCTGCTGCCTCTTCTCATCAGATGGCTGACACTAAAAAGCATATTAAGAGATTTATAATAAACTGGAAAGGGTCAGGGATTTTTTTTCCAAACAGAGCCTCTTGCCCATGCAAACAAGATGCGTTTCGTGCAAGCAAAATGCTGGCATTAAGGAAATAGAGGAAACCGACTCTTCCCATTTCACTGGTTGCACAGTGTTATTTAATTATGCTTTGGCTGTAGTGCAGTGTTTCATACTTGGTTTGCCATAGCCAGAGAGAGGATCCTTGCACTCTCTCTATATTTTCTGTGTACCTTTCTTTTCTGCTGTTATGGTTCTGTATGTGCTTGTGTTTATTTTACCATTTTATGCAGAGTAGTAATCACTTCCTGATTAGCTGCATGATGAATGATTGCTGAAGAGGAATTTTTGTTATTTGAAATTACTATTCAGTATTCTGTGATTTCCTCCCAGTCACTGCAGACTGCTAGTGAGCACCTGTCTATTAAAAGAATGAAGGCCTCTCAGAAATCTTAAAATCAGATGAGGTTATTGGCAGTGTAGCTAATACAGAAAATATTGCATTCCTTCCTTATGGTGTTGCACTTTATCTCTCGTTTACTTTCTATTAAAAAATACTCTTTAGTGCCACTACTTTATACATTGTAATATTGTACACGTGCACGTAACATATTTCCAAAACGTCCTTACACAACTTTGCGAGTTTATGGATCATACATTATATTAAAGTGACCATGTTTGGTGCATTTTAGCAATTTTTTAAATTTTTTTTATAAATTGTCCCTATATGTAATGGGCATTATAGGTTGGAGTTGCTTCCATTCAACTGCACACATATCTTCATACATTATGATTCTACTACCTTCCCTGTGACGCCTGTTGGATTGTGTGACCTAGATCCTAGATTTATAAAAGTGGTGCTAGTCGCTCCCAGGCTGGTTTTCTCAATATCAGATTGTATAGTTCATTGCATGTTATGTCAGTATGGCAACAGGTGTGATGCTTTTTGATCCTATTAGAAGCTGTAATTTGGCACCCAGCATAATTTTAGTCTTGACTTTTTATTGGGAAGCATTTGTAGAGTTTCCTGCTTTGACACTTGTGTATAAATTTGTTTTAAGGACATTCACTTCTATATTGCTGTTGTACAGCATTGTGTACCTTGCTTTGTTAATAACATACAAACAATAATATCATGACATTTATTAAGGCAATACACATAGAACAAAGTAATGATGTGGTGGGAAAACAAAGTGGAGGTAAAAGTGATTGGAAGAGTCATACAATAAACTGAAAGAGGAACTAATACAACATATGAAACAAGTGAAACACTAAATAAAGTTTGGATTTAGGGTTCATGAAGAGAGATGCACTGAATTGATGCACAAGGGCAGTGAGGCAAATGGGTAAATACATTGAGGAGAATGATGCTCAATGGAGAGGGACACCTCAGGGAAAGACACGGGGGGGGGGGAAGCAAACTAGAAGGGTGATTTCAAGGGCAGAGACAAACAGGGGAAGACAACTAAGAGATGTAATACTGTATACATTAGAATGTATAGGAATGGACTCATAGGAAAAGAAAGGCACAAGGTTGAGCGATACATTGGGAGAGAGATTAAAGTACCACAGCCATGTAAATGAGCCTTTATTGAGGGTGCTGGTTGAAAATACACAGAGCATGGAAAGAATTCAGACTCTCAAACCAGAGGCTAGGTACTCTGTATTGCCATCATTCTCTTGTTCTTTCATCATAAGTCTCTAAAAATAGACTTTACTGCTCTGAAAACTGTGCTCCTTTGTATCCGTGTAATGCATTTTTTGTTCTCTCTCTCTTCCGCTACCATTGTTGCATTCAGATTTCATTTATTCTCTCCATGTATTTTTTGACTTTATTCTTTTCTTGACCTTCTTCTTTTTTTCTTTACACAAACTTAACTGTTTTTCCTGTACTCATACTTTTCCCTTGCCTCTAAGCGCTTTGGAGGTGATTGGTCAGTCTGCGCTGCTTTCTGTAGCTCTATAGACTCGTTGTGAGTTGAGGTAATTGGTGTAGATGTGTAATCAATGTGTCGGCAAGTCCCCCGGGTGCTTGGTATATCACCTGGCTATGATTAAAGAGGGGTCACAGCAACACGTCACTTTCAGCACAAGCGGAAGAGAGGCACTTAACAAATTTGATAGCCAGTTGCAGTGCTTTTATTTGGCATTATGGACTGTGTTGTGTTCCTTTGAGCCTAACTAGATATCATTTTGCTCTGCTCAATCCAGTGCTTGGTTAAAGAGCTGACATTCCTGTATTTGTATCTCATGTGGCAGAATCTTAAGAGTTAATTTAGTGTAGCAGAGAGTAGGTCATTAGCCACGGGCAGTGTGGTGGGCTTGTCTGGGTTACTGTGAGGGGAAATATTAATGTGAGCTGACAGCACACATTGTCTGCCACCCCAGCTATGAAAAATCAGTGCATGATGGGAAGCTCACCTCATTTTTTCCCCTGCAGCCCTCTCTGCTATTTCAGTTGGTGAAAGACACAGCCTTGTGTGCTACAGTCGTAGTCCATTTCAGTTCTGATCAGAAAACATATACTTGCTCGCAGTGCATCTTGAGTTGCCAGTGAATTAGCTCTAATGGTAAACTACTCCTGCTTTTTCTGTGCTATACAGAATTTTAAAGGGGTTGTTCATCTTTAAGTTAACTGTTAGTATGATGTAGAGAGTGATATTCTGAGACAATTTACAATTGGTTTTCATTTTTGATTATTTTTCTTTTTTGAGTTATTTAGCTTTTTATTCAGCAGCTCTCCAGTTTGCAATTTCAGCAATCTGGTTGCTAGGGTCCAACTTACTCTAGCAACCATGCATTGACTTAAATAAGAGACTGTAATATAAATAGGAAAGGCCAGAATAGAAAGATGAGGAATAAAAAGCAATAACAATATATTTGTAGCCTTACAGAGCATTTGTTTTTTAGATGACCCCCATTTGAAAGTTGGCAGGAGTTGGAAGAAGAGGACAAATAATTAAAAAAACTATAACAAATAAATAATGAAGACCAATTGCAAAGTTGCTTAGAATTAGCCATTCTATAACATACTAAAAGTTAACTTAAAGGTGAACCCCCTTTCTAATTTCTAATACTTAAAAGGATATACTCTAGCCCTATGAGTCCAGGCCCGGACTGGCAATCTTTAGGTTCTGGCAAATGCCAGAGGAGCTGCTGCAAGTTGCCATAAACAGTCACTATGTATTGGGCTGGTCAGGGGCTGTTTAGGTCTCTTTGTACTTGAAATACCAGGGCCTATTTTGACTTCCAGTCCAGACCTGTATGATTCTGTATATTTTGTACCACATTAAAGGTCATAATTACTTTAGTGTATTATATTAAATTATATATAGGGGCTTCCATGAGACCTGGACGGTCAGTTCTAAAGCAAGGCAGTATGAGTCAGTGCTAACTTATAGCATGCTGCCTTGAGTCGAATAATTTACGTAACCATTTAAGTACCAGCATTCAGAACCTTTTTCTATGTCCTCTGTAGACTAACTGTCCCTAAAGTAATTCTGCTGACGACAGTCTGCTACCAGTTAAAGCTGACGACAGTCTGCTACCAGTTAAAGCTGACATGATTCAGCCTGCTTGACTGTGGAAGTGTTCACGTGTCTATAGGTTCTGATGTAATGCTGTGTATTCTTGTACAAGAAGCATGTCAATATGGTAAAATATTTGTCATGGAGGCACCCATATGTAATAAACAGAGCAAATACATATACTGTAAATGCTGAATTAAGAATGTAGTTTTTAATAAAATATATAGATTTGGCAAGAAAATGGTCTGTACATGATATATGCCCTTTTAGTATATAAAGAAGCATGCTTTGTTTTCTTTGCATTTGTGGAGATTGCTTCATACTTTCCACAAAGCTACCTTTAATTTCAGTATCCAGTGTACCTAAATATTTGACACCCCCAGTAGTCGCTGAACTGATGTGCTCCTGTTAGCTGAAAAGTCTGGGGTCGTACTGTATAAGCACCACACCATGACTTTATTCCTCTTTTTAGATCTTCTCTTTATCCTTGGGACAGATGTACATGCACAGTAGAGTGAATATGCCATCTTTTTGCTTCCAAGTTTTTCTTTTCATTCTGTTGCACGTGTGCACCTGAGGTGACACAGTAGAAGAAGATCCAGAAGAAGAAGATATCAGCATGGAGCTCCTGCAGTAGAACCCGGGGCTGGTGCACATTAAGCAAACATTTTGGCACCCCCAGTAACTCTCTCTTTCCTTCTGCTTTAAAATGTTATTCCAATAGTAACAAGGCCATAAGGAAAGACTTGCACATCTGTTTGCTCTTTTGAGAAATGGATTTAAGGGCAGAATTCTGTTGGAACAGCACTATTAACTGATTCATTTTGAAAAAAAAAATTCTTCCCATGACAGTATCCCTTTAAATATAAATGCTATATGCATTGTATACTAGTGTAGTAGAGGAGGGGAAAAGAAGACTTACAAGGAGCAGGTGTCCTGACAGAAGCTGTGGGTTCATACCTGGCTGCCAAGTATTGATTGTGAAATGATTGAAGGCACGTTGGAATTAGGAATGGCTGGCAGCGCGTCCTGCTTTTAATGTGGTTCTTGGCAGAGCAGCAAGTCTACAGAAGAGAAACATGAAAATGTAAAGGCAGGAAAAAGACAGATAGGCCCATCTAGTCTGTCCAGTTTCTCTTTGTAGTGTGAAACTAGTTTTTGCTTGTCCTTGCTGGGCTTTGCGGTGTTCATGTATCCCACTATTTTTAAACATTTTATTGTTAGAGATGACTTGCCTTTCATTAAATATTGCTTCCCAACAATAACTCTTGATAGCATTTTCCATCAAAGATACTAACCAGTCTCCACACTTCTTGGGTACACATTTATATGGACTGTTACAATTTTGCAACATTTATTTGATAGATTTCCCCCCCACCCCTTCCTAGAGCTGCTTTAGAAGGTGAAAAATGACACTTAACACTTCAATATTAGAAACAGTCATACAAAGAAAATAGTAAGTAATTGCAAAAAGTCTTTATTTCTGGTAAACTATCTGAAATCAACTGAACAGAAAAAAGTGTTGGAAGGTTAACAACCCTTTAACCCCTTTATTTCACATGCAACTTTAAGTGGAGGCATAGTGCATTGTAGCCACCATTTACACTATCAGATACGCTTTATTATTACAGTTGAACTGCATGTTCCATGATAGCTTTCAGTTTTAAAAGCTTGGTTTGTTCCCAGGGACACAAACTGCCAAACAGTTGCATACAAGGTATTACAAGAAGTATAAATGCCTAATGGGTCCATAAAATGGTTCATTTGTGGCAATAAATGGGGTGGTAACTTTAGCAGTTTATTATTTATTAACATCAATTCTGTAATAATAATTTTGTTCTGACCGGTTCGAATTTACATTGTATCCAGTTGCACCCTTTTTCTCCAGTCCTCCCAGTAAAGGCAACATAATACCATCCCATGTAAGACTAGTCTGCCTGTCTCACACCACTGCTCAGAGATCATCTTACAGTAACTTGGATCTGCTTCCATACATACTGAATAAAAAATAAGCAACAGTTTATCTCTGGTTACCACTCTGGTCCCTGTGTTAGCAGACTGCTGCTCCTTGGGAAATACCAGAGAGGTACAGGTAAATGCTGTAGGAAGGAAACTGGCCCATTCCAAGTGTGCTATGTGATATGAGTTCACTGTACATGTAATATGTCAGAGGATAATTACAGTCTTTCTTACTTAATACTTCTTTTTCTGCTCAACTGTTGGGTTAAAAGGATACTGTTGTCACATAGTTATACAATTTTTATTATAAAATCTGTTTTACAAGAAGGTATAATAATACTGTGTTACTTTTGTAACTTTAGACACAAGTTCCAGACTGAGCAGTTAATGTTCTAGTACTCCAGAATGTTTGGTTTGAGTTTCTTTTTTATTGGTTTAAAGAGTTTTCCCTATGGAGAAACTCAGGGATAAAATCCTAGAGGTACGAAGCAGCAAAATAGAGAGGTTTAAGACGAGAGATGGCAGTGTGTATGGAAGATAATCCTCAGGCAGCATGATGAATCAACAGGGTTAATTGTCATGTCATCTGTATCAATGGTTAATGGCAGTAAAAGGTCATCTCTGCAATATTTAACTGGGAAAGGCTTTTGTCAGGGTTCAACACAGAAGGGAAATAGAATGACACTGCTTACTAAATATACATGCCAATATACCCCCCGTATAAGCAAGGAAAGACATTGTAAACATGACCTTTATGAGAAGGTGAGCACCACCTAGACTCTGGGTTGGCAGTAGATGTTATGCACTTGGACTTTGCTAAGTTCCATGAAGGATGCTGTTACTTTGTAGAACGATCTAACCAAACTAGAAAACTGGTTAGCAAAATGACGAATGAGGTTCAGTGTTGATAAGTGCAAGTTAACGGAACAACAAAAAAGTGAAAGTGTTGTAACGTAATGGAAATATAATGTTCTGTTGCAATGCACTGGTACAATTGGTGTGTTTGCTTCAGATATTCACTATAGTTATATAAACAAGTTGTTGTGAAGCTATGGGAGCAGCCATTGAAAGCTGAAAAAGAGAAAAGGCACAGGTTATACAGAGCTTAACTGCTATATACTGTGTAGCCTGTGCTAGAATGGCTTCTACCATGGCTATACAGCAGCTTGTTTGTATTAACTATAGTATTGTGTCTGAAGCAAACACACTAGTTTGACCAGTGCAGGGCAACAGTACATTATATTGTGATTCTTAGAAGACACCTTTTTTAGGTGTTACAGTTCCTTTAATTGAGAAGAATCCAGGGATTTTTTTTGGATAACAAGCTATGTAACTCTAGGCAGCTACTAAAGCAAATTAAGTGCTGTCTTGCAAAAAAGGGCATTAACTCGAGGGATTAAAAATAATATTGCCTCTTTAGGTCCTTGGTTAGGCCTCACCTAATGAATGCAGTGCAGTTTTTGGGATCCAGTCTTTAAAGGAGAAGGAAAGGCTTTGTACACTTGGGGGTGACAAATGTAAGTGATTGTATTGACTTACCTGAAACCCTAGGCGGGTGCTCCTATCAGCAGAAAACTGCAACGGTCAGGGGTTATACCAGTGAGCACCACGGAGAGATCCTCTTCCGTCTTCCTCTTTCCTTTGCGCGGCTGTGCATGCGCAGTAGAACGGAAAGCCGAACTGCGCATGTGTTTGCCCCGGTAAATTTGAAGTATGAAAGACGCTAAAAGAGGATTGCTCCGTGGTGCTCACTGATATAACCCCGGACCGTTGCAGTTTTCTGCTGATAGGAGCATTGGCCCAGGGGTTTCAGGTAAGTAAATACAATATTTAGGAGAAATTATCGGCTCAGTCCCCAAAGTAAATGAAAATAAATCAATCAATAAATAAATTGAATAAATTCACTTAATAGCTCACCCAGCACAGAGCCAGACCCAGGTGTAAAAACCCTGGGTCTCTCGTTTGTAGGGTGTAGCTTCAACCAGTGTACGGCACAAAGTGTAAATCTCGGCAATCTTGTATAAAAGCCTTTCCTTCTCCTTTAAGAAGGATATTAATAATCTGGAAAGATTGCGGAGACGTGCAACAAAACTGGTAGAAGGTATAAAACAATAAAGCTAAAATGGTAGACTATCAAGGTTGGTGTTGTTTTCTCTGGAGAAGAGGCACTTGCGAGGGGGCATAGAAAACATGAATGCTACCCATTTAGACTTCATTGAATTTCATTTGAATCAGCAAGCAATCTCTTCTTCATTGTGAGTAAGGTTGTGGAATACCCTTCCAGGTGATGTTGTTATGGCAGATTATATGAAAGAGTGATATTCTGAGTCATTTTGTAATTGGTTTTCACTTTTTATTATTTGTGGTTTTTGAGTTTATTAGCTTTTTATTCAGCAGCACTCCAGTTTGCAATTTCAGAAATCTGGTTGCCAAGGTCCAAATTACCCTAACAACCATGCATTGATTTGAATAAGAGATAAAAGACTGAAATATTAAGAGAGGTCCTGAATAGAAAGATGAGTAATAAAAAGTAGCAATAACAATACATTTATAGCCTTATAGAACATTTGTTTTAGGTGGGGTCAGTGACCCCCATTTGAAAGCTGTACAGAGTCAGAAGAAGAAGTAAAATAATGAAAAAACTATAAAACCTAAACAATGAAGGCCAACTGAATAGTTGCTGAGAATTAGCCATTTTATAATATACCAAAAGATAACTTAAAGGTGAACCACCACTTTAATGCCTTTAAAGTTGCTGAGAATTAGCCATTCTATAATATACCAAAAGTTAAATTAAAGGTGGTCTCACGCGTACTCATAGGAATACTCCCACAGATACTCCTGGTAGCTCAGAGAAAGTTTTGGGGGTGAACACTTATTTGATAGCCTAGATATTTTAAGGCCCCCATACACGGGCCAATAAAAGCTGCCGACAGACCAAGCCGGCAGCTTATTGGCCTGTGTGTGGGGCCATCCGACGGGCGTCCCTGATCCATATCTGGCAGAGAGTTGGCCAGATGTAGATCGGTCAGGGGTAAAAATCATGTTGGATCATGGCCGCATCTGTTCATTGATGCAGTCCCACGATCCGACCGCCCGTATTGCTTCCATTCTGATCCGTTTGTTGGGCCCTAGGGCCCACGATCAGATCAGCACGATATCGCCCACATCAATATAGGCATCGGGGCTATCAAATTATAAAATATTGGATACAGTAATGTTTGCATATGTCTATAACCTTTTTATGAGCTAAACCAGGCCCTAAATAAATACTGGGTCTCACTGATAATTATGTAGCAATGTTTACTTCCTGCACTTTATCTTCTTTGTGTACACCCTTGTAGCCCTGGTGTGGTGTTATTTCAGGACTTTCTGTTTTTCTACACATGTCAATACCTGCATTATTTACTTTACAAGCTTTTCAGTATTAGTTCAGAATTAGTTTGTGATTGCCTCAGTCCTCTAAGCAAAAACTATGGCAGTAAAAACACCCCTCTCTGCCAATAGTCCCTTCCCATTCCGCCTGTGTTTGACAGATATTAGTGCTGTCAAGAGTGTATTGATTGGGGACTCAGAAGTCAGTGTTCTGAAGTTATACCTGTGTGATAAAGCTAATGTCTGGCATAGGCAGTGTGTTTCCAGTTCATTTGAACGGGAAGTGAATGCCAGAGGAGATGGACATTTTTTTCTTTTGGTTTAACTTATTGATTTATAGCAGCCGATGATACTTGATCCTCTTCTGTCTAGTGCTCATAATGAACAAAGTACTGCCTGCACTGTACTTTTCCTGGTGCTCCCTACTATATATTATATTTATTCTGCTACCAGGTGTTTTTTACCCCCTACTATTTGCTGCACATACAGTGTATTTTCTGTTCTAAACGTAATGCATGTGTCACTATCGTTCATAATGGAAGAACAAACAGTTTTTTATTTATATCCCCTCCAAGATGCCCCAACTCAAGCCATATCAAGGCTCTGACATTTCTGAAATAAATTAATGGAAAGAGGGTTTTGTCACTCACTCTAGGCTGAGGAGCTCATATATTCATTAGACTGGAGTACTATTTACATTTGTACTCAAGCCTATAGAAAGATCATCCAGCACCAGCCTAGCAAGAACTACACTCCTACAAACAACTGACAGGTTTGTCCTAAGCTCACTTGGGCAAGTTTGGTTGTGGATAATTTAAAATAACCAATACTGTAGTCTTGCATTAGTGATAATAACACATTCTAATGTTTTATAGGAACATGTCAGTAGTACTTTAACTTATTTGCTACTTTGCCTCTGTGTTCTTATATGATTTAAAAAGTGTGTTACAAAAAGCAAAGACATTCTTATAGTTATCCTATCTATTCATCTGTTCATCCATCTAACGCTTATTTTCATTTTCTGTTTTAGATCATCTCAAGTTTGAATCTAGATTATCTACATTTGAAAGATTGAAAGGTTTCACGTCAAGTCCTGCTTATGTACTTCTGTTGCGTGAATAGCTTGGGATGCTGGATAAAAAGTTCAGCTACTGAAGTTTAAATTAGGATCTTGGCCTTTTTATTTTTGAATAAAACACCAGGCTCTGTCCCCTCACACTATTCTCTCTTGTCTGCTTTCCTTTACTATTCTTGAAATCACCATGTCCACCAACATGCACTCCCTTAGTCTTTGTCTACGGCTAAGTTTATTAATCTGTTCGTTCTTGGGCCTAAGTTTAGGATTAGAGTTTATGGGCCTGCCCAGTCAGTGGGCACGTTATTTGCGTTGGGATGCCAGCACTCGCAGCGATCTTAGCTTCCAGCTCAGGACCAATGTTTCTGCTGGTCTTCTGCTCTACTTTGATGATGGAGGCATTTGTGACTTTCTCTGCCTTTCATTGGCTGATGGACATGTTCAACTGCGTTTCAGCATTGATTGTGCAGAGAATGCTATTGTAAGTGACAAGAAAGTTAATGATGGTGGTTGGCACTTCCTAATGGTAAGCCGGAACAGGCTGAGAACCACACTAGTTTTGGATGGAGAAGCTAAGCCTGGAGAAGTCCGACCCCAAAGACAGCACATGAATATTGTCAGCGACTTATTTGTTGGAGGAGTTCCAGGTGATATGCGTCCTGGTGCTTTGACCCTTGGTTCTGTCAGGGATATGTCTGCATTTTCTGGATATCTGCTTGATATTAAATATGGGAACACAGAGCCAAGGCTCCTGGGAAGTCATGGAGCTCGTCTGGACCTAGAGGGGCTTTGCACAGAGAATCCATGTGAGAATGGAGGAGCTTGCATACTGTTAGATGGAGAACCTACCTGTGATTGTACAGCCACTGGATATGTGGGAAAATTCTGCTCAGAAGGTAAGTTAGAGTTGAGGGCTCTGTAGGACTGGATTTGAAAGCAATAATATCAAAAGAAAATGCATTCACACTAACATCTCTAATCTTTGATGTTATGTTTATTCTGCTTGGTCTAAGTCTAAGTATAAGCTTAGTAACAGATCTAAGAATTTGCAGCTTTTGTTTTGCTAGTAGAGAATACATAAAAAACGGACTTAAATGGCATTCATCACATTTTTTCTCTTCCAAGCTTCGCCAGTGCTTCTTTTTTTGTTTATCATTCCCTTATATTATATCTTCCAAAACTGGCAGTCCTTCCATAAGCCAATTAGAATACACTTCTCATATCTATGTAAATCTATATAAATACTGTGTTAGCTAATCCCATTGTGTGTTCAGGGTGCTATTGATTTTGATTAATCAACAGAAAACTGCTGCACTAAGTTTGTGTGAGGGCACATGATGTGCAGTATCAGCTTCTCTCTTTCTGCGGTTTCCCTGCGGATTGAGAGAAGCCGATACATTCCCATCCGCTTAGCCAGGGGTCCCCTACCTTTTTTACCCGTGAGCTACATTTAATGTAAAAAGAGTTGGGGAGCAACACAAACATGAAAAAATAAGGCTGGCAATTTGGTAGCCCCTATGTGGACTGGCAGCCTACAGGAACCTCTACTTTCAGTATACTTATTTTTCATGCAATTAAAACTTGCTTCCAAGCCTGGAATTCAAAAATAAGCACCAGCTTTGAGAGCAATATCCAAGGGGTTGGTGAGCAACATGTTGCGCATGAGCTACTGGTTGGGGATCACTGCGCTTAGCTGTTTCTCTGCACTGACAGGCACAGTGTTGACCTGCATGCAGACACATTGCTGATCTAATCAGGTAGACCTGCACCACTTTTGTGACCTGTTATTTGCACTGGAAGCGACACCCTGCACCCTTCTCAGAACTGCAGCTCAATCCAACCTAAAACAGCTTTATCTGCAACCCAACCCCACGTTGCAAGTGATATCATCATAAAATAGAAGTGATGACATCATAGACCCAGAGCTGACTAGTTTAGGGGCTGGGGAAGGTGTGAAGGTATGTGGAGATCTTATTTCCCTGACCCATGGCACCGATACCCACATTAAAATTTCAGACCTGCAACCCATCCAAAAACAGTGAAAGTAACAGTGGGTATCCACCCTGCCCACCTACAAGACTGTAGTGCAAGGCACTGTGGGAACTGGACTCAACTCACGGAAAACTGACTACTGTTATATTATTTTAATGGTTTAACTCATCAAAATTATAAAATTAATGTTATTATGTAATGCAAAATATTTGGATTTACAAGTTTATCCCTGCTCCAGAGGATTTTGATGATATCACTAGTTTGATATTTATTCTGCAGTTACAATTAAAGCTTAAACAATTGTTTTTGTCAGTTTGTCTACACATATTATTGCTTTCACTTATGATCTAATCACAGGACTTATCTACAAATTATTGCATGCATAGGACTTATTATACCAGGGCAGGGGTATATCAATTGTATGGTAAGCTTAGCAGATCATTCAAAAAACCAGCACTAACCAATCAGAGACTTGAGGGGGGCACATGGGTCATAATTGTGTGCTTTTGAATCTGAGCTGTATGAGGATGAATTGCTAACTCACTGAACAGTTATGTCCCATGTGGCCCCTTAAAGTCACTGACTAACGCTGAAAAGCAGGAAGTAGTGTTCTGTTCTGTTAGACATCCGGTCACTCCAGCCTTTCTACATGACATTTTTGAAAAAACTAACTATATTAGAAACATTTTTTTTATTTTGCACAGCCTATCTATTTAACCAGTTCTTATCTTTACACTGAACTGTTCCTTTAAAGGTTGAGTTTGTGAGTTTTTATCTACCTCGATAAACTCAAAATTTTTAAAATTTGAACGTTTGTTGTGTTCCCCTGAAAAATTTGACACCAACCTCCAAAAAACTAATTTTTAAAGAAACCACAACTCAACCTTTAATAAATAACCCACTAATTGTTCCAATTACTGATATAATTTTAGAAATGGGTGACTTCTGTCTGTATGCACAAAAAGGTGCAATTACAAACTTTGCCTCAGAATTTGCACATAGGTGTGCAGTGTTTGGAAGCAAATTGTGTCATTGTTATGTTACAATGAAGATATGTGTGAGTAATGTAAGGCTGGAGATGCATTTATGTGAGCAGTGTTAAGATAGAGATGTGTTATGTGAGTGCAGTGTTGGGATGGCAATCTATATATAGGCAGTCTAGGGATGCAGATGTGTGTGTTTAATGATGTTTGGGTCGAGTTTCCCACTCCGTCCCCTCTATTTATAGACCTGCGCCCGCCCCACAGTAATGTCATGAAAACGCAAGACAGGGCAGGCGCAAGTCTATAAGTCTATAAATTCAGGGAATGGAAGCTGGAAGGCGACAGTGTGAGGTCGCAGGTGACTCGAAGATTTTTTTACAGTAGCCGGCCCCCAACTCACGGGTTTTGGGCTGGCCCGCACATCACTAGTGTATAACTGTCCAATGTTAAAATTAAGGTATGTGTAATTATTGTTATTGTATGTATGTGAACACATGTGAGCTGTTATAGGATGAATTGTGAATGTGCAGTTTTAGGATGGAGGCATATGTGTGAGCAGTGAAAGGATGCAAATTTGTGTGCCCACTGTCAGGCATCTCTATGAACAGTGATAGGATGGTAGGGATGCTCAACATTTTTAGATTTTGGATCCTTTGCAAAATATTCTACAAATGTCACAATTAGTTGTTTAGAACTTCACACTATTTAAAGGAGAACTAAAGCTTAACTAAAGAAGAAGAAGACTAGAAATGTTGTACATTATGTTTTGCGCTTCTGTACTAGCCCATGGCAATGATAATGGAAGGCTTGCCTTAATAACAGTATCTACAAAATGGCTCCTGCCTGCTTTCTAATTTTGATTTCCCAGGCTAAAGGAAACAAGATTCAAATAATTTATATAGTGTAATTAAAGTTAATTTTGTTTGACTAACATGATAAAATAGGATTTGGGATACGTTTTTCGGGTGATGGATCACTTTTAAGGGAGGACTAAACCCTAAAAATACAGCTAGAAATGCAGCATATTATATACCAAACTTACTGCACCAGCCTTAATGCTCTCTATAGCAATAATGATCTAGCCCTACATAGTTTTGCACAGGAGCTCACAATCTTGGGCATTAGGCATGCCAGTGACAATGCACATGCCCAGTGTGCTCTGGGTAGCTTAGAAGCTAAGTTTATGGGTTGTTGCAAACTATCAAACAGAAAATGAGGTTCACCTCTCATAGAAACAGATACTGCAGGGCTGATTGTTTAATTATGATGCAGAATGAACTGGTGTGTCTGCGCTGTCTTAATGTGAATCTAAATTAATTACTAATCAATGTATATAGTTAAGACAAACAGCATTGCATTTTGAAAAATATATTTTTTTTATAAGTGAACCAACAAGGTTCTTAGAATCAACAGTAAAGAAGATGGGGTGGGCATCTTTATAGAGATACAAATCTTCACTGCTAGAGGGATGTAGTTGCCTTGGTCTGGTACAGAACCCCAAAACATTATAAGCAGCATTTTTAACTGACTTTCAATTACGTTAATTTTAGGAAAGACTGTATTTACTTGGGGGTGCCAAAAGTTAGGCACCCCCCAAGTGATTGTATATACTTACCTGAAACCCCCAGGCCGGTGCTTCTAACAGCAGAAAAAAAGCACTGATCCAGTGGGTTCTTCCAGTGAGCACCATGGATCGATCAGCTTCTGGCTTCTTCTTTCTTCACGCAGTATTGCGAAAAGCTGAACTTTAATGAACAAGTCGGCTATTTCATTCTACTTCGCATGCGTCTGCCCTGGGAAATTTGAAGAAAGAAGAAGGAAGCCAATCGCTCCGTGGTGCTTGCTGGAAGAACCCCCGGACCGGTGAACTTTTCTGTTGATAGGAACACTTGCCCAGGGTTTCAGGTAAGTATATACAATCACTTTGGGTGCCTAACTTTTGGCACCCCCAAGTAAATAGGCCTTAACTTCTCATTTAAAAGAGAACCAAACCCTTTTTAAAAAATCCCCAATCTCCCTACCCTACATAGACCCCCCTCCCTGCTCCCCCCCCAGCCTAGGCGTTAGCGTGGGTAAATGGCCCTAACTCTTTACTTACCCCTCGTTGCAGATTCAGGGCATCAGAGTTCATGGGCGCCATATTCTTCTCTTCGGTAATCTTTGTGTGTTCTTCCGGCGCTTCTGCAATTTCCATGGCTTTCAGCACATGCGCAGTTGTTCGGAATAGGCGGATTGCGCCAACTACGCATGCGCTGACACGCTGCTCTCTTCTCGAAGATTGCAGAAGAAAAGAAGTTGGCGCCCGTGACCTCTAATGCCCTGAATCTGCAACAAAGGGTAAGTTAAGCTTTAGGAGCAAGGGTAACACCTAGGCTGGGAGGGGGGTCTATGTAGGGTAGGGAGGTTGGGGATTTTTAAAAAAGGATTTGAATTCAACTCTGTTGAACACTTGTCTGCGAGAGAATTCTGTTAAGATGAAGATGTGTGTGGGGCAATGTTAAAATGGAGTGGTGTTTGCATAAATGAGCAGTACTAAGTTGGTGGCATGTGTATAGCAAAATGTAAATGTTAATTTGTGTGATAATGGCGTAGAGGTTCAGTACAGCAACGTATTTTTCCATCACATATTTTAGCGAGCACACAGATTATGAGGATTAGTAATTCATTTGCTTTTGTGCTGTAAGGAGGTCAATCACGCACCCACCTCCAAATTCACATGACAATTTTATTGCTTACTCTACTGCGAGCAACACAGGCTGGGCTATTCTGCCACTGATTTTGTTGTATGTTTTGAAATTACACAAAATTTGCAGTCTGTTAATAGTATTCATTTCCCTCTTTTTTTCACTGCTTGGACTATATCAAGAGTGTTTGAAATATGCTTAATTTCCTGTGCACACATACGTGCTCTGTTAGATATATACACATGTGTATATCTATATATGTATATATATATATATATATATATATATATATATATATATATATAAATGTGTATATGTGTATATATATATATATATATATATATATATATATATATATATATATATAAAAATAAACACTGTATTTAATCAATCATACACTTTATAGTCAAAATTTTCTGGGCTCATTTGTGGCCTGTGAGCACTCAAACGTGATATGCATTGTAAAAATGCATAGTTTCATAATCTTGCATCAAATTCCATGCCAGTTGTGTGCTCACTGGCTGCAGACGTGTTACAAAGAGTGGAAGCCACTTGTGTGGATGCACAAATAAACAGCTCTGTGTGCCACTAGCTTAGAACAGTAGAATTGTATTCTCTGGAGTGGTAAGTTGTGCTCCAACATATAGCAGTCTGACAAGGTTGGCAGATAGCAATGTGTGTCAAGGTGTAAAGCTGACTTTAATTTGATGGAGCAGGGATAATAGTCTGGGGCTGTTTTCCATGGTTTTGGCTGGGACCCTGGTTCCAGAGAAAGAAAATTTTAAAGGATAAGGAAAGATTAATAAACTCTGGGGTGCCAAGATGTTATACATCTCCCCCCCCCAGTGTACTATATCGCCAACTCTTTTTATACTATGCAAACTATAGGAAAATTTTTGTAAATACTACAAAGTTACAGCACGTAGTGAGAGAGATCACCAGACTGGGGCAATTTTTACTGACCAGGAACAGTGGTCTTTCTCATGAAGCACCATGCCGGCAGTTTTGTAGTATATATTTTTTTGGGATGAACTTGCGCATTTGTGTTTTTCTAATGTTCCTTCTGTATGTATCAGCCAACAAACCCCGAAGAAACTGGAAATTGGGCTATTCTACAAAGATGGTGCATGATCCTTAGGAGGGTAAGATCCCTTGACCTGTGTAATTTTTACAAAACAGGAACACTGGTCCTTAGAAAGAGGGAAAGGGATTAACACATTGGCTCCCCCCCCCGTGTAATAAAATTTCCTTGCCCTGTAATTCTAAACCGTACAGTAACATCCTTGACCATGCTGTGCTTCCTACTTCATGGCAACAATTTCCAGGCCCTTTCCAGTTTCAGCATCATAATGTCCCCCACTGTTGAAGTCCCTATAATCCTATGGAGTTTCTGAATCTTGCTCCCAAAACCCATGCAGATTAACATAATTTAATCTCTGCTCGTGTTTTGTTTTGTCTACTGTTCCCAAAAATTACACCATTATCTCTGATTTCTGCACACACTTCTAACCTGCATTCAAACCCTCTGATTCTAACACACTCTTGTGTTTTAAAGTTTTATTATATTGTAACAACAACAATATGTTACCCCAAGAGTTGGAAAACTAAAGCTGCAAAATCTGACCTGTTCAAATAACGTCTTCCTTTAGTACTTTCTAAGTGCCATAAGGGACAAACCTATGATGGGTGCTTCTTTAAAGGGAAGGTCACCATTAATTCATTTTTCGTATGTTATAGATCAGTGATCCCAAACCAGCACCTTGTGAGCAACAAGTTGCTCCCCAACTCTTTGGATGTTGCTCTCCATGGCCTCAAAGCAGGTGCTTATTTTTGAATTTCAGGCTTGAAAGCAAGTTTTGGTTACATAAAAACCAGATGTACTGCCAAACAGAGACTCTTGTAGACTGCCAGTCCACATAGGGGCTACCAATAGCCAATCACAACCCTTATTGGCACCCCTAGGAACATTTTTCATGCTTGTGTTGCTCCCCAAATCTTTTTTACATCTAAATGTTGCTCACGTGTGAAAAAGGTTGGGGACCCCTGTTATAGATGAACCTAATCTAAACAATTTTTTAGTTGGTGTTTATTATCTATTTTGTAAAGTATTTGAAAGTAAAATATTAGCCTTTCTTTCTGCCTGTTTGCAATTAAAAATGCTCTCTAGCAGTTAGCTTTCTGGTTTCATGCGTTTAGCTGCAGGGGAGTAGACACAAAGAATTCTTTTCAATGTGGCTGTACTCGCAGGTAAAATGCCGCATGCTGTGTCCCAACCTGGGTTCGGCGCTTACATGCGTCTGTGTGAGCACAGCCACATTGAAAGGAATTCAGTGCGTCTACTGCTGCGCTCCCCTGTGGCTGAACGCATGAAACCAGAACGCAGGGGAGCGCAGGTAAAAAACGCTCATCTGTAAGAGCCCTAAAGGTTTTGTTTTATTGTTTCTGTTCTGGCCCTCTACTAGCATCTTCCTTTCTGACTTGCAAGCTGCTGCCTGATTGCTGGGCTAAATAAACTTTGGCAATGATTTCAATTGAAGTACCAAGCCTAAGAGTTGCAGAACAAAATATGTGAAATGTAAAATAAAATCTTAGAAATAAAGGTTAATTGCAGATTGTATAACAAAACTACTGTCTATGTCATACTAAAAGTTAAAAATAAGGTGAATATTCAGGGTAGTTCTCTATAGCTAAAAGGTGTATCTCTCACTTGTGTATCTGTGCAATTTAAGAGCAAAAATAGAATGTCCTAACTGCTTTGACAACACTTTTGTACTTTCTTATAGACGTTGCATTGCCTACAAGGGTAATAATAGCCCTTCTAGGACAGGGTAAAATGTTATTGAATTTTGATTTCCAGGATGGCGGGTAATGTATTTTTTTTTAATTAAAAGGGGTTCAGAAGGTTGTGTTTCCTTGTATTAAAACATCAGTGATCTACAGACTGAAATTGTTTGCCAACTTATTTGAGACAAACGATCACAGCTGCTAGCCAGTAGCAGGCTAAATGTCTGTTCCCTATTACGTAATTTATAGCATTTGTAAGGTACAGTCAGACTGTTTGAGGTAAATACTGTATGTAATATAAACCCATCTCTATGATTTTAATTGTACTTCAAGACGCATTGTCCCATGATCTGTATGTATACCTAACAAATCAACAAAAAGAAACCTTTCAGCCTTGTTCAAACATCTCTAGCAATGGAAAGGAAAACACTAAAGCAGTGGATATTATCCTTTTCTTTCTTTTATTAATTCAATAGGCAGACATTGCACAACCCCATTATACAGAACACAATAGGGCTCATTTAAAGGCAAAGTGCTAAAATTAATGCAAAATCAAGTACAAATTGATGCTATTCACAAAAGGCTTTCATACACACTTTCTCATTAGCAAAGTTTGACAAATGGCAATGTGTAATTTTAGCCTTTTCTGATAACTTGTGCACAGTTATATACATGGAGGCAAGGGAATCCTGGATTTATCATCAGCCTGGTCCTGGCAGTAATTCTGTAATTGACTTATGCCAATTGAATTAAGTGCCAATGCCATTGTTGATACCATGTGCTACAATGGACACCAAATACAGTATGAAAATGGTGTGCCACATCTTGCATGTTATTTGCCATAATGGACATGCGCATATTTGTCCAAAGGCCATGGACATATGCCAAAGAGCAAATAAATGTGCTACAAAGGAAATGTTCAGCTGTGAGATAATTGTAATATTGGAAACATCCTGTAAAATGGCCCATGCACAGGGCTTCCACATAATCACATATTATGTTAGAGTGTGTAGGCCTGGAGTCTGAACTTCTGGACCACACAAAAGCTAGGCACATGGGGCAATTTGTACATTTTGTCGCCCAAGCAGTTTTAATTTTGGAGGGTGAGAAAATTCTAGAAATTGCTCCCACCTTCATTTCAATAGAGACGGTCAGCACCTATTGGTGCACTTGTGTGTCAGACAGTTATCATATCGCAGTGCTAGTGGCTAATGCCAGCACTTTGTTGCAAACTCACCAAGCTGGAAACCTCTTGGGTGGCAAAATGTACACAATCTCCCCATGCGCCATTACCCTTAGGGTCTAAACCCTGTATTTGCCTTCACACTCCGTGTTCAGCATATAACCTTAGACCTTAGAAAATCATTCTTCACTTTTCTTCTGTGGTGCAAGAAAAATTATAGAAGTCTTATCCTGTTTACCTGAATTTCTGTGCACCATAAGTGCATGATATCTGCCTTTATATGAGCTATGCCAGTTCCAGGGATTGTTTCAGTGTAGAGTGCATTACTTTTTCCCTCGTGCAAATGAGTTACTCACCTGACAGTACACCAAAGTTTTAAAAAGAAACTATAGGGAGAGCATGAAAGTAACAATAGAGAGGATTATTTTCACTGGAAATATGAGGCAAAAGGTATAGGTTGTCAGGAGGAATAGGGGAGAGTAATAGAAAGCAGGGGGAACATGAGCTAATGATAAGACGGACAATATATTTCATCTTTGCATTAAATAAAAGCAAGACATGCAGTGCAGAAAAAAGTGTTCTGTATTGGGAGTGGGATAGTGAAACAATACATGGGGTTATCTTAAGAGAATAATGGTATTTGTAGCTTTGAATGAAAGGGTTAACACACTGCAGTGACTCTATGTCCCCTTTCTCTTGTTACCTAATGATGTTTGAACTGGGATGAAAGGATGCAGAGCTGGCCAGGCGTGCAGTGTCTAATGGCTGGATCAAATAACACTGGTAACAGGGAATAAAAGCATGAAATGAATACATATATTAAATATTTACTTTTTCTGCTATATCTATGTTCTCTCTTGTGTTGGACAAGCATCAGCCAATTTCTAGAGGCTAACATCAGCATTCTTAAAATAATTAACTTGTTTGCATATTCACAAAGATACACGCTGGAAGACATTTTCACCATTTGTTCGAGGCCTTCACAAGTAATTGTCCACATGTAAAGACCATGTGGTCAGCGGTGAGTCAATCCCCACTGCAGGAAAATAAAATACTTATAGAAATTATGCATATCTTTGTGCTGTTGTTTGCAATGAGAGTCCATGAGAGAGTACAAGGAACTGGAGGGAAGTCTCATTGGTCCCTTGATTCTCAAACTTTTTCCTGGTACTGATGATAAATTCTGGCAATCCAGCGTTGGATCAGGTTGTGTGTTCACTGAGTTCATGCACACAATCTGTCTGAATTTATTGTCCAAAATACCGGTGTGTGGGGTTATGTCTTTCTTTGGATACAATTGAGATTGTATGTTTTTGATATACATTATTTTTCACGTAAAGAATATTCTAACACATATTCTTGCAGGTTTGTCAGCAATCTGTTCGCTATGGGACAGATTAGAGATGGAGAAATTGATTCATGCATAGTGGATGGCTTGAGTTAATCTCACCTTCCACTTGCATGTGTGCATGGAGAGGGGTAAATGCAGGTGATTCTGCCCTGTTTGCATGACGTGCAATTATCATGCAAAGACTTTGTGTTGAGTGCATAGTGTTTGACTCTCTTTTTTCCTGTCTCTCTCCCTTTCTCTGTTTCCTGTTCTTACCCCACCTGCAATCCTCTTATGCTTCCTTAGATGCTAATGATATTCCAGGTGAGTAGCTTACCAACACAGTTAGATTTTCCCAGTGTTTCAAACTATTCAGTGTACTTACATTATAGAGAGAGAGATAGAGAGAATAATAAATACCTGAAGAATATGTTTTATTTAAAATATGGGGATATGTCGTAACCGGTTTTCTGATACATATAGAATATATTATAAAATCTTTGTGCTGAAAGTTGTTTTGTAGTTCAAGTAGAATATAGATAATACAGTACTAGCCTCAACAATAATATCATCATAGAAAATATTATAGCAACAACTTAAACATTTGTAATATATAAATATAAATATAAATATATATATATATATATATATATATATATATATATATATATATATATATATAAATAGATATATATATATATATATATATATATAATAGATATGTAGAGATCATTGCCCCTCCAAGACAAATACTTGAAAGTGTTGTATCAACTGACATCTGCATCCCTGTTATAAAACAGAGTTCAAGTGCTGTTGATGGACCAGTATTAGTAGTGAACATCACATTAAGATCCCATTGAACTGCTTAGCCTATTTCCATACATTTTATGTATCCTCTTCTGATAAACAGCTTTTCTGCATGATTTGGAAAGCTGGAGTGATAACAGATATGACGCCATACTTCTAGATTAAGTATGTCACCACAATCCCTGTTTAGGGTATTGTACAGCCAGTGTGATAATTATGTGTCTTATTCTCCCTACCCTGTTGTCTCCATCTGTTTTTTTCTCTCTTCTCTATTTCACCCTTTACTATACCCTTCTTCCTCTTGTTTCTATTTCCCCTTTCCTTCCTTTTTAAAGGTCTGGCCCACTTGATGATTGATGACCAAGGTATGGATCTCTCCAAATCTGGGTGCACTTCCTGTTCCATCTCCATTCTATGTCCCTCTCCCCTTTTGTTTTATATGGTATACTGTCAGGTACCAAGTCTGGGTGTAGCGGAGGTATGCTCATTATGCATACTTGACTGAGGACATCCTCTATTACCTATTTTTTATGTATTAATATAATACACATTGAAAACTTTATCCCTTTAAGTTCTCTTCGGTGCCCCCTTTACCTTGGGTCCAAATTAATATGCAGAATTTGCATTCAGAATGTGCACTGGTACAATATACTTCTTACTGCTACAGAGTTTAGAAGGAAGTGTATAATCGAACAATCTCCTATTTACATCAGTGGGAATCATCCATATGGAATCACTTACTCTCAAGACACCCTGCTTTTCTGCATGCCCTGCATGTAGAGTTTCCAATGCAGAGTGTCCCATGTGCATCTTGTGTGTAGTGTGCTGTGATTTGTGTCCTGTGTCCTTTGATCTGTGTGCTGTGCTCATGTCCTATATCATGGTGCTTTAATATGTTTTCAATTTGTTGAAAGCATGTCATAAAAAGCTCAATCCCTGATTTTGGTATCTTTTTCTCTATAACACATTTTTTCTGCTCTCCGGGACTGTCAATGCTGTTGCACCTTACAGGGAGAAGCAAAGGTAGAGAGCTTGTTTACTTCTATGAATAAAAATAGTGGATTTTCTGTCCACACCAACCATGTGTACTGTGTACTGCATATTGTCATATTGTTCTAGACCATTCATTGTTTCATGTTGTCAGTTCACTATGAATTACCCTATTTAATTGCCTCTAGTCAGATTTAGCTACTGTATTTGCTATATTTCAATTTTACAATTTATTTCATACTTCAAACTGTAGATAACTGCAACATATTCAGAGGCATGTTTTATCAATGAATACATTTCTATGTCAGTTTTTCTATATGAATTGGGATAGTTTGGAGGAGGGAGATGTTGATCAATGGAAGAAATTATATGGTGGGTATGTAGAGGAAAATGTGAGTTTTACAAGGCTTGTATACATAAATTGTAAATATAAATTCAGGGGATAATGTGAAAAATAGGGGGGATCGTAAGAGGATATTCTCTAAAGAAAGTTACTTTTCTATAGAGAAATAGTAATGGTTGCAGAAGGCATTTTAGGGAAGATTTTCTATTAAGCAATAGAAGAGGTTACGAATGGGGTAATTGGAGAATCTGCACAAATGATTACATTATTATAGAAAGGGTGTACATGAAGAATTGTATACTTAAAGTGAGCTGTAGGGTAATATATATATATATATATATATATATATATATATATATATGTGTGTGTGTGTGTGTGTGTGTGCGTATGTATGAATAAAGAGAGAGAGAGAGAGAGCTGGGACCTATTACATTTTTAGTTCATTGATCAGGTTTTAAAGTAAAATAATATCATTTCTTAGCTGGTTTATAAGCTTTCATGCACTTGACTTTGTCTGGAGTGTCTGAAGTTTTCAGTCATGCATGTTTGTGCAGTTAATAGCTTTGACCAAAAGCAATACTGTCTTCCTTCAATAACTGGATTCTACTAACTGAGGACTGTTCCTATCTAGGTGTTTATAATATAAGGAACAGCAATCCTGCATGAAGGTCATTGGTACCATTCAGTAATATATCAGTGAATTCTCCTCGGTAAGAAGCAGGTGTGCACAATGTGTGCTCTGTGGCAACTCCCAATAACGCCCTCAGGCTGCTGAACACTTACGCTTCAAAATCAGCACAATATTTGTAGGAGGAAAATTTACATAAGGACATGACTGCAGCAATTTGTTTGCAAATGAGGCTTCTGTGGAGAACCAAAAACCACATGGGGGGCCAGAGTCCCTAGTCACAAGTGCAATTAACCCATCCAGTTCCAGCACAAGGAGCTGGTTCAGCATGATATTTGCAAAATATGCTAACTGAAGATATTACATTTGATAGGTTCTATTTGTTTCACAAATGTAAGTAAGAAGGAAAGCAACATGGTCTTAAATATTTGCTTTTACTGATTGCAAGGTGGAATTTTTCAGGCACTGACTCAGATCTAATTCCCACTTAACAAAAACAAATGTGTAAATCAAGAAAGCTTTCACTCCTAGTCGTGTTATGCAGAATTGTTTTTTTTTTTGTTTATGGATCCTCATCTGATATAATTATTTTTTTAATACTGCATATATATTTAACTCGTTTGCAACATATATGCCTGTTTGTGCATAGAATGTATGTAGAGTATTTTGCTGTGTACAATTCTTTCTACCCTTTTTTGGCAAAACATTCACATCATCAAAAGGGGGTTAATGTCTTTGGAAAATTTACTGTTTTTGTACCTTGGTACAGATTATTAAAGCACGGTATTAGATTAAGATTGTATAAGGGAAAATACTTTTTAGGGACAGTATTTTATTTGGTACACAGTAGTATCCATTACCCTCAAGAGTTTAAATAACAACTAGAATACAATGAGGACCTATGGAAAGGAACTGGCTTATTTTTACTACAGATTTGTAAATTCAGTCAGTTTTTAACCCAAATGTTATGATAATTTGTGCATACATGTGACTGGCTAAGGAAATGGCTACACCAGAATACCAGGATGAAGGTGCAGGCTTTTCAGTTTGGAGCATCATTGCAGCAAACCATCGATATACTCTTGATATTAACATTGTTAGCCCTGTTTTAACCCATACATCACTTTATACCACACACAGTAACTTGTTTTTATTGGCACAAAAATACAATGTACTTGGGTATGACAGTGCCTGTTGTTATAAGACCCTACTTTTCTGCAAAATATATTTTTTTATCTCAAGCCACAGATTAGCAGTGTGAGTAATACAACTGGGATTATTTAGGCTCCTACCACTATAATGGTAACTGTATAAACTAACAAACGGGTTGTATTTTGTTAATGTTTTATACAGGATTTTTTTCTGAAAGATGTCCCAAAACTTTGCCATACCTTCCAACTGTCCCGGTTTTCGCGGAACAGTCCCAATTTTGATGACTTAGCCAGCAGTCCCAGATTGTCACTGAAATGCCCCAACTTTCTCTTTCCTGCACTGAACAGCCAGAAAAAAATACAACGTTTCTTAAGTTTAATTGGCTTTTGGCAGAGAGCCCAGAATATTTGTCAGGTGCACTGGTATACTTTTGTAACAATTTTAGATAAACAAAGAAGCAATTGTAACAAATTAAGATAAGCAGGTCTCTTGGGAAATCTGACTTGCAGCTTAAAGGGCAATTCACCTTCATTAGCAAAACTGTAATAACACATAGAAACCACAGACATGTGTTCAAACTTTCATGACCTGCCAAATTTTGTAAAATGAACATGGTGTGAGCACAAAAATGGATGTGGTCAAAAATATTTTTGTCCCTCTTTCTATTTCCAAAATGTTGTGAGGTATGCTGCGCTAATTCAATTGTTTAACCTTCAGACCAACAATCAAAGATAATCTGATTATTGGATATAATGTGGATATATATATTAGGATCAGGTTTATCAGGAGCCAATTAACCTGCCTGTATTTATACAGTAAAACATGTCTCCTTGCAGAAAGTGCCAAGGTGGGAATCATACTCAGGACCCCAGTGCTGTAAGGCAGAAGTGATACCTAAATTAGCCACCTTGCTTAATCTTCATATATATTTTATATTACAAAAATGGAACACTGAACAATATTATATGAGATATATATATATATATATACTGTGTATATATATATATATATATATATATATATATATATATATATTCAGTTGTCCTGTACCCTTTCTCACGCACATGCCATAATTATAAGCCACTTACTATTACCCTCATCCTACTGTTTGTATATGAGTGTGCATCAGGAACAAACAACCACACATTTTCAAGAAAGCAAAGTAGTAGAGCATTACATTACATGTATATGGGTCCAGATTAATTCTCTTAATCAATTATACCAACTAATAATTCCTCTGAGGCTCTTTCAACCCCAATTACTAGTGCAGAGCCACTTTGTTCTGAATTTGGTGACAGAAAACCAACACACCCTTGCATTGCCATACCTATTTCTGAAATTGGTCAAGTTGAATGCACACTAGATGACACACTTGGCGCCTCTTTACAGAACCCTGTAACTTCCCCTTGTTGCAGTAAAGAGATGTTTATTGCAAAAATCCTTTCCAAGGCAGTGTTAGATTTTTGATTGTCAGGAGAGTCAGTTCTTCCATAAAATTAAGTTGAATAACATGTCTGACCGTGACTGTATGCATCCAAGCGAGAGGGAACATACTTTATTTAAGTTTCATTCACTCCATCACTTTTTTGCATACTTCTTCAGGATTGCCAGAAATCAGATGTAGCCCGAGTATTTCATTTTAATTATTAGGTCAAAAGAAAGTACAATCCAAACTTGACAGATTTGACTGATAAGTTTTTATAACTGCTGAAAATTTAAATAATAGATGCAATTTTACTTATATGCATTTATTGAAAGCGAGATGGTGGCTTGTCTGTGAAGATGCACTTGTAAAGGTATTGGACCTGTTATCCAGAATGCGTAGGACCTGGGGTTTTCTGGATAATAGATTTTTCTGTAATTTGGATCTTCATACCTTAAGTCTAATAGAAAATCATGTAACTATTAAATAAACCCAATAGGCTGTTTTTGCTTTCAATAAGGATTCATTAAATCTCAGTTAAGATCAAGTACAAGGTACTGTTTTATTATTAAATGGAAAAAGGAAATCATTTTAAAAAATTTGGATTTTTTAGATAAAATGGAGTCTATGGGAGACTGCCTTTCCGTAAGTCTGAGCTTTCTGGATAACTGATTCCATATCTGTACTAAAATATGATGTTGGCGCAGCATGTTGCTGCAAAGATTCAACAAAAACTTAATGGAAGTGAAAAGTTTCTATTAGCCAACAATGATTCATTTGCAGTAATTGGATGAAAAGATGTATTGCACCATGCACCTTTATTTTGGTCAATATTCCATGACTAGATATTTGGCACAAATCTTACTAGTAATGCATTTCTGTGTGTTTACATGGAGTTATTTGACCTACAATATACAGTAGTTATATGGGAAATAAGGAATGCCAAGCAAATTCCCCTTTACAGTAGCTGGGCAGCAAGAATGTAAAAACAAGTTCTGTGGACACTGCATAAAATATGTTGTGTTCCCAAAGCATTTGAGGGGTCTAGGAGAAACCATTGGATAGAATAACTGGATAAATACTTGAGTTCTTTCCTGGGCTGCTTATTTTAAATTTGTTTATTAAAGAATTTCTGGTTAGTAATGAGCATTTTAGGATGCTGGTGATAGTAAAATATGAGGTCAAGTAAAATGAGACATAGATGCTTGCATAAAACTTTAGATTTTAAACTTTAGGTTTGCCATAGTGATGTGCGGGTCAAGAAATTCTCGACCCCCTACCCGACCCTAGCCCGCCCCCCTCCCAATCCGCATCTGGTCTGGCCCACTATTGCCCCCTATTTTTAGACCTGTGCCCGACCTGCCCAGCAGTGATGTCACAAAAGGGGCGGGGCGAGCTCGAGTCTATAAATTTAGGTGCCGGTAGCCAAAACTGCTAGGTTGTGGGCGGGGAGAGCAGGAGAAGAGCTTGACCCGAAGATTTGGTGCAGGAGTCGGCCCACACATCATTAGTTTGCCACTGTTTTTACCTTAAAGGAACAGTAAGAACAAAAAATGTTGTCCTGCCATGGTGTGTTTCAGAAACACTGCTTATGTAAATATACAATGTCATGTAGTCAGGAAGGCAGCCATTCAAACTATAATAGGGCTAAATGGCACATGTTAAATAGCAGATACACTGAGTAAAATACAATGGGTTTAGTTCTTACACTGGGAAGGGTCCAAATGTCAATTATGGCTTCTGTCAATACAACAAACCCTCTCACATATAAGACAAGATGGTGAGAAATAGTTTATTTGCAGGTTCTAGATCAGAAGATACAAGCTTTAAATGTAAAAAATATATATATTTTCACCTTGACATTACTTGTTCTTTAATATCTTTCTCTGCTACCTATTACGACATTAAGTGGCAATATGCAACTGTGTTGCCTCTGATAGAATGGGAAGTTTTAATATTTTCATGCCAATGGTAGAATCATCCTTTGCTGTCTCTAAAACACACTTCATTTGAAGTGGCTTCAACGTACATAGCATTACATGCAGTTAAATGCCTCCCAGCAGTGAAAGAGTTAAGTGCTCCCCAGTGGGTTGGGCAGGTGCATTGACATGAAAGCTAATACAGTGAACGAATCCCGTGTAAAAACAATCAGAGGCAAACGCACATCCCAGATGGCTGCTTGGCCTGTGACCTCCTTTTAATAAGCTACTCAGGGCTAATTATTGCTCCCTTTCAGGCAGGGTAATTTACTCCTGCTTTCTTATTTTAAAGACGCAGCTCTCAGCCATTTTTCTCCCAGTCCTTTCCGATACTGTGCGCCAGACTGTGCTGTCACAGAAGGTCATTTAATTTGACACCAATAATGATGCAAAACAGCCAGAGAGAAACAGGGGGGTAAAGACAGGACGTAAAAATATTTGTCATAGCGTTAGAAAAGCTATGGTCTGATTCAGAGCTGCAGAATGCTCGTGAAAATTGCGTTTGCTGACTCATTATGCTAGTAGTAGCCTAAATATCCATTTATTTCTTATGCATGCATCATACAATAGGAGAATAATATATTTTTAAATTCTAGACACACTCTAGCATGACTCCTAGCATTATTTTAGTAATTACATTTAGAATAAAATGTATTATAAATGTATAAATATTTTTTAAAAAATCTATCATCTATCTATTTATCTATCATCATTTCATTCTGTTTGTCTCTGTCTCTCTCTCTCTCTGTCTGTCTCTGTCTCTGTCTCTGTCTCTCTCTCTCTCTCTCTCTCTCTCTCTCTCTATATATTTAATTTCAATTGTATAGGCTGACACCTTAGATAGCTTTAAAGGAGAACTAAAGCCTGTTTTGTGCTTCTGTACCAGCCCAAGGCAACCACAGCCCTTTAGCAGTAAAGATCTGTGTCTCCAAAGATGCCCCAGTAGCTCCCCATCTTCTTTTCTGCTGATTCATTGCACATACTCTGTGCTAATGTCAGTTACTGAGCTTAGGGACTGACTCAAAATATACAATACTCATAGAATAAAAATATAACAATATATGGCTGAATAATAATTAATACTGATAATTACTACAGGGCAGCTCAGAAACCAGTGCAACTAGCATCAGACTTTAATAATCAGCCTTGTAGCATCAGCTTATATTATAGGTCAACTTCATTTTCTGATTGTAAATTTGCGAAACCCTTAAGCTTAGCTTCTCAACAGCTGCTCAGAGCCCACTGAGCATGTGAGTGTCGCTGACACTTTCCAAGATGGTGACCCCCTGCGACATGTTTGAAGTCCTGGATCATTGCTGCTATAGAGAGGCTGAAACTTTCTGCTGGTGCAATAAGTTCGGTATATAAAATATGGTATTTTTAACGGTATTCATTTTTAGGACTTAGTTCTCCTTTAAGAAGGGGTTGGATGTCTTTTTAGCAAGTGAGGGAATACAGGGTTATGGAAGATAGCTCATAGTACAAGTTGATCCAGGGACTGGTCCGATTGCCATTTTGGAGTCAGGAAGGATCTTTTCCCTCTCTGAAGCAAATTGGAGAGGCTTCAGATTGGTCTTATTTGACTTCCTGTGGCTCAACTAGTAGTTAGGCAGATTAAAATAGAGTTACAAGGTTGAACTTGATGGATGTGTGTCTTTATTCAACCTAACTTAAGCTGGCCATAGATGCAAAGATCCGATCGTACGAATCATCATACGATCAGACTTCCCCATCTCCCGACCTGCCACTAACCCTTCCGATCAAGTAAAGTACAAAAGAACAGATCAGCCGATGTTCTGCCCCTGACAGCAATCGTATGAAAGTTATGTCCGACCAAAGCTAGTGACAGTCTCCCTCTGAAAAACGTACGATCAGCAATACAGGCAGAGATATTACCCGCAGCCGACAGAAATCTTTTAACCTGTCCGATCGACCAAATGACTGTTCTCCGCTGGACGAAAAATGTCAGGCCTCTCTACACACGGTCCAAAAATCGCACAAATACTCGATTCGTACGATCTGATCTTTGCGTCTATGGCCAGCTTTACTATGTTTCTATGTTACAGGTTAAGTGATGATCAGCCTTAGATGCAGGATCTCATGCTAGAGATCCTGGTTTGATTCCAGAGGCAAGTCCTTGTGCCCCTGGACAAGTCACTTAAGGGGTGGTTTACCTTTAAGTCAACTTTTAGAATATTATAGAATAGCTAATTCTAAGCAATATTTCTTCATTATTTCTTCAATCATTTATTTATTTTAACATTTGTCTTTTTCTTATGACTCCAGCTTTCAAATGAATGTCACTGACCCCAATCTAAAAAACAAATGCTCTGTAAGGCTACATATGTATTGTTATTGCTACTTTTTATTACTCATCTTTCTATTCAGCCCCTCTCCTATTCAACTTCAAGTCTCTTATTCAAATCAATGCATGGCTGCTATGGTAATTTGGACCCTAGCAACCAGATTGCTAAAATTGCAAACTGGAGAGCTGCTGAATAAAAAGCTAAATTACTCAAAAACCACAAATAATAAAACAGGAAAACCAATTGCAAATTGTCTCAGAATGTCACTCTCTACATCATACTTACGCAGGCGTCAAGTCGTATGCAACGGAAATAAGGTAAGCAATAGCAATGTCAGATGTTGTCGCAGTGTTCATACGACACCACTGTCTGATGCAGATGCTGCATGCTGCGTCTGTATCCGACAGTTGTGTCGTGTTGGATGAACGCTGCGACAACATCCGACATTGGTATTTCTTACCTTATTTCCGTCGCATACTACTTAACGGCTGTGTAGTTCAACTCTTAAATAATAACTCTTACTGAAGTCTGTTTTATTGGTTATGGCATTTTGGCTTCCTTAACAACTTAGTAACCTCACACATTGTGTTACATGGTCAGAGATGTCCATAACAACAGATGGGATGGGAACATGTAATAACAGATGCCAAATGCTCCATTTCTACTTTTCATTGCAGCTATTCAAAATTATTATTTAATGCAGATTGATATGGTGAGAGTTACTAGACCTGTAGTAAGCTCTGTGCATGTCATTTTGTTTTTTTCATTATTCTCACATATCTTTGTTGTAAGCAATAATGTTATTGAAATTTGTTGAAGATGTGCAGACAAGGTTCGTTGGGTTTATTTGCTATTTTTCAGTGCTGGGGGTTGCAGGAAGGTGCAGTTTATTAATGATGTAGCCATTTCTACCACTACATTGTCACACATTGGTGATGTTATTATTAGATAAGCTTATGAATACCCAGTTAGAACCATGCAGGTCATAACATGATTAAAGAAAGTTGTTATAAGTTTTTTGATCCACAAATATATATACCAACAGCTAAGACCTGCATGGTTCTAACTGGGTATATCTGACTGGTGTGTTTGAACATTTTGAGCTAAATGTATGCACAGTAAACATTTAATTCTACGGCAGCTAAAGCAGTGACAGGTGTTTCTCTGCCTGCAAAAAACACTGTCAGAGCAAAAGCCTGGTTTTCCACCATGCGCCCAAGAGAAATACAGGGCCTTGCACCTTGTATGATCAGGAGCAAAATCAAAGTGAGAATTTTGTTGTAGTCCTGCTTTAAAGAATGTGCATAGAATTAGGTCTCTCGTTTTCTGCCCCATGTCATATGGGAGATAAATGACCCCTGACTGTTATCTCCGTGATTTATTCTTCAATCTTTCCTTTCTCTGGGACTCTTTTTTTTAAACTTCTCTCTCATTTGTATTTTGCTGCGTCCCTGTCCACCCCCTCCCTCTTTCTCTGTCTCTCCATTCCATTTATCTTCCATTTCTCTCTCCTTATCTCTTGCTTCCAGTCTGCTGGTTATTTAATGGATTTTTAACTCTTTGTTTCACAGCAGATAAGGCTCTCCCCCTCCCTTACATGATTGTTTCTTATTGAGCTGCACTCCCAAGGATAAGAAGACATTTTATGACATTACTCTGCCACATTTAACCGCGTGAACTATGTAGTTGCTGTGTAAAAAATTTGTGTATTAGTATATTGTACATGTCTGAAATCTTCATTGGCCTACACAGGTTTATATCTGTTTCATGCATTTTGTTCTAGTGGGTCATAAAACCCAGTTCAAGCTTTGTGACAAAAACTATTTTACTTGAATACAAATCCTCATCTCTTGCAGTGCTGCAACCCTGTGCCACTCTTATCTGTCTCTGTTATGGGGGAGACATATGTGTCAGTCACAGAGTATCTGCAACAAGTAATTGTAACACAAATGTTAAACATATGATCTGTGCAGAGATGGTTAGGGAAGGTATATTGTGTGTGTAACATATATAACCAGCTGCAGAAAAAAAGTTACTTTCAAACTGTGATGACATTAGTTTAGATGTATTGGCATCACTTCAAAGGGTCACTTTATTTTCAGTTTGTCACCAAATAAAGTGTGGAATAATGGTCAAACGCAGATCTCTGCTGCAATCTTTAAGGGGCACATTTACTAAGGGTCAAAGTGAATTTTCGAATTTAAAGGGATACAGTCATGGGAAAAAATTTTTTTTCCAAAATGAATCAGTTAATAGTGCTGCTCCAGCAGAATTCTGCACTGAAATCCATTTCTCAAAAGAGCAAACAGATTTTTTTATATTCAGTTTTGAAATCTGACATGGGGCTAGACATATTGTCAATTTCCCAGCTGCCCCTGGTCATGTGACTTGTGCTCTGATAAACTTCAATCACTCTTTACTGCTGTACTGCAAGTTGGAGTGATATCACCCCCCTCCCTTTTCCCCCCCCAGCAGCCAAACAAAAGAACAATGGGAAGGTAACCAGATAGCAGCTCCCTAACACAAGATAACAGCTACCTGGTAGATCTAAGAACAACACTCAATAGTAAAAACCCATGTCCCACTGAGACACATTCAGTTACATTGAGATGGAAAAACAGCAGCCTGCCAGAAAGCATTTCTCTCCTAAAGTGCTGGCACAAGTCACATGACATGGGGCAGCTGGGAAATTGACAAAATGTCTAGCGCCATGTTAGATTTCAAAATTGAATATAAAAAAAAGCTCTTTTGAGAAATGGATTTCAGTGAAGAAGTCTGCTGGAGCAGCACTATTAACTGGTTCATTTTGAAAAAAAAAATTTTTCCGAAGACAGTATCACTTTAAAAACTAATTTTTGGGTACTTCGACCATCGAATAGGCCTAAATTTGACTTCAACTCAAAGTAAAAAAGTTCATCTTCAAAAATCGAAGTACTGTCTCATTAAAAAAGTTTGACTTCGACACTTCGCCACCTTAAACCTGCCGAATTGCTATGTTAGCCTATGGGGACCTCCTAGAACCTATAGCCAACATTTGGCTAAGTTTTTAGAAGTAGAAGTAAAATCGTTCGATCAATCAATTAAATCGTTCGAATAGTTTGATTCGAAGGATTTCATCGTATGATCGAACGATTTTACTTCGACTGAATATGGCCAAATTCGATAAAAAAAAACCTTCCACTTCGATGTCGAATATCGAAAGTAATACAATTTGATGGTCGAATTTAGACGTTTTTTACAATTCGAAATTCGGCCCTTGATAAATCTGCCCCTAAGTGTTTATTAGCTTCGAGCTTAGTCTTTTTCAAATACTTTTCAAACGAGCCATTTAAGCACAAAATCACACCCCCAACATTGTGTGATTGGTTATGGCCACTGCTGGGAGGGTCCTTTTTGTAACCTGGCCACATAAAAACCACTGTGTACTGCCAAGTGCCAAAATCCTGAAATTACATTAGAATTGGTAAAAGTTTTGTGTCAGTGCATCACTTATGAGCAGATTTATCAAATATCGAGGTGAATTTACAAATGAAAAAAAAAAAAATCGAATTTCGAGCTATTTCTCTGTACTTCGACTAGGGAAAAGTTCAAATCCGATTCAAATTTGAAAAAAATTAAAAAATTAGAATATCGAAATTTATCATGTACTGTCTCTTTTAAAATTCGACTACGACCATTCCCCATCTAAAACCTGCCGAATTGCTGTTTTAGCCTATGGGGGACCTCCTAGAACCTATTTGGAGTCAATTGGTGGACTATGAAAAATCTTAAGTTTTTCTTGAGGAAAATCGAATTCGATCGAATTCACTATCAATTAGATGCGAACGATTCGAATTTGGCCGAATATGGACCTATTCTTCAGCTTAGGAGATGTTGCACATCTCATTAAATACCCAATATGTAAATCCTTCCCAGGTATTTGTGAACTTTGTCCTTCATCCTGCCAATTTCTAGTGTGAAAATGATCACATTCATCCTTTAGATATTTTGTCCCAGTGTACAAATATATCATGTGTTAAAGTAATAGGAAAACATGAGCTAAAATGTAGCAAATGTTTGAGTTACATATTCTGCAGGAATCAAAGGAAATTTGTATTTATCACAGCAAAATGCTGATGTACCTTCAAAGTGGCCAAAAATGCACCCGTTCACGAAAATGCACAAAACAAAAACTTTCCTTCAGTATTTCTTGTACTATTTACAGCATCCACTTTTACAATGATTGCCTTGCTTTCATGCGAATATAGAATATAAAAAAACAAGTTTCATTCCTATAAAAAAAAAATTTTTCTCCACATGATGGAGCAAGTACGACTAGCATATATGTTTGTAATATCTGAAAACTGTTCTTGCATATGAAATAGAAAGCTCGAAAACATCAACTGAATAGCTTCAGTATTATTACCAGTGGGTGGGAAATGCATAGATCAAAGGGAAAAAGTATATAGCTGCCTTTACAGTTAATAGAATTTTTTTTTGCCAATAGCATACTTTCTCATGATTACACAATACTGTTCTTTTGTGTTATGGCAAATGTTAAATTAATGTTCTTCTATATAGTGTGTGTGTATATCTATATATATATATATATATATATATATATATATATATATATATATATATATATATTATATATATAGTCAAATACAAGTGTCCTCTGCACTCAACCCATTATCAATATATTTAAGACAGCGACATTTTGTGCATACTGCTACTAAAAAATGCCTTACCCTTTAAACAAAACAGGGATTGTTTGTCCATATATTGCAATATATTTAAGCTGGCCAACTACGTCAAAGTCATCCCATATCTGGCCAGTCCTATGCTCAATTTTCATCTGATTCATTAAGAATTCTATGGTTTAATTATACATTTTATAAAAGGGACGAATACGTTTTACCTGCAACTTACTAGCTGCTTTCAAAGTAAAACTCCCAAACTTGGCTGCCCTTTTATTAGACACCAGTGGGATCACCTGACTATAGTTGGAGAGGGTGGGAGCTACAACATGGAGCTGGTCACTGCTCTTGTAGAACTATAACAAACAAGGGAAAGTTGTGCTCACCACTAGTTTTTAAAAATCATTAGGCGGGGGTGCAATGAGGGTGTGACCACAAAATACATATAGTCAAATACAAGAGTCCTCTGCACTCAACCCATTATCAATATATTTAAGACAGCGACATTTTGTGCATACTACTACTAAAAAATGCCTTACCCGTTAAACAAAACAGGGATTGTTTGTCCATATATTGCAATATATTTAAGCTGGCCAACTACGTCAAAGTCATCCCATATCTGGCCAGTCCTATGCTCAATTTTCATCTGATTCATTAAGAATTCTATGGTTTAATTATACATTTTATAAAAGGGACGAATACGTTTTACCTGCAACTTACTAGCTGCTTTCAAAGTAAAACTATATATATATAGTGACTGAAGTACCCCCTCTTGTAAAATATATCATGGAACTCCTGTATTTTTTTTTTTTTTTACTCCTCCATGCAAAATTTATCCAACGTCCATTTTACATCCAGGATCTCAATAGGATTTAGATCCTCAATTTCTTCAGAGATTCCTTGTATTTATTGGGATATTTACGGTCATTAAACTTTGATCTTGCACTAATCTTCTTAACAATATAGGTTTCTTCCTGGCCTACCTCCCATGCAAATCTAATTTGTGCATCCTCTTGATAAAAACACCATAACACGATGATTGTTTCCCATTAACTAATTAAAATACAGTGTATTGACTGGGCTAGTCAGTATCTGGTTTCAGAAAACCCTATTTAAAATCAATTGTTAAATATTTGATTCGTTGTTAAATATTTTAAAATGCAGTACTTGGCAACCCAAACTGGGCATAATTTAGGCTGTTGTCTTCAAATATGAACCTTTAGGGCAGAGACACATGCTCAGATTCGGGGAGATTAGTCACCCGGCGACAAATCTCCTCTTCTTTGGGGCGACTAATCTCCGGAAATGCCTGTCCTTGCCTTCCTTCCGACTAAAATGTTACCGGCGGGATGGCACTCGGAGCGCTTCATTTTCCGAAGTCACCTGAAGTTTCCTCATGAGACAACTTCGGACGACTTCGGAAAATGAAGTGATCAGAGAGCCATCCCGCCGGCGATTAACATTCTAGCAAGCGGAAAGGCAGGGGAGGCAGTTCGGAGAGATTAGGTCACTAACCGACGGGGAGATTTGTCGAAAATGGCTCTCCATTTCAAACAATTGCAATCACTGGCGGTATTCTCAACTTATCGCTAAATAGCCTGAAGTTGCCTCTGGAGAAAACCAGGTGATTTAGCGATATGTTGGGCATGCCATCAGCTAGTTTATTTATTTGCAATGCAGAGGCATTTTCGGGAGCAGTTTCTTATAAAAAATCACAGATGGCAAATCTCCCCGTTGTGCACTGCCCTTATATCCCAAAAATATCTATTCAACAACTTAGATGCTTTTTGGTTTTAGTCTGATTAGGGCTCTATCAGTCTGGGGTTTGTGTATTTTTCCTGTGTTGGGTAGGTTAAATGTCCAGGTTTTCTTGTATAGTTCTTTTGACCCAGAGTCAATTGGCTTTTGATTTAACTGATCATGGCTCAGGAATTGCATTTAAAAACTGGGACTTCACGATTCCCTTAATACAACCTAGTTGCCTCCTACAATAGACAATGTTAATTCAAAGTATGCCCACAATTAACTGTAAACCAACTATGGGGTTGCAAAGCTGATTCCACACTTAATCTGGTTCCAATGAGGAAAAGCTTAAGAAAGATTGCCATATTGTGTGTATTTGTGGTTGTGCTCTTGTATTAGGTGAATTAGATTGTCATCTAAGCTAGTGCAATGAATGATGGGTATGATTAAACATTCTCTGTAAAGCACTGCATAATGTTAATGCCACAGTGTGTGTTGTCTTAGGCAAAAGAAAACACTGGTAGAAAAATCCAAGGCTACCAATGAAGCCCTGTCTGTGTACTAACTGACATGAGAAACATTTTTTTCTTCTCCAAAATTAATCAGTTAATAGTGCTGCTCCAGCAGAATTCTGCACTGAAATCCATTTCTCAAAAGAGCAAACAGATTTTTTTATATTCAATTTTGAAATCTGACATGGGGCTAGACATATTGTCAATTTCCCAGCTGCCCCAAGTCATGTGACTTGTGCTCTGATAAACTTCAATCACTCTTTACTGCTGTACTGCAATTTGGAGTGATATCACCCCCTCCCTTCCCCCCCCCCAGCAGCCTAACAACAGAACAATCAGAAGGTAACCTGATAGCAGCTCCCTAACACAAGATAACAGCTGCCTGGTAGATCTAACAACACTCAATAGTAAAAACCCATGTCCCACTGAGACACATTCAGTTACATTGAGAAGGAAAAACAGCAGCCTGCCAGAAAGCATCTCTCTGCCTAAAGTGCCGGCACAAGTCAAATGACCAGGGGCAGCTGGGAAATTGACAAAATATCCTTTATGTCAGTTACAGCATAAATGGGATAGCATCAGTTGGGGTCTGCATTTTCTATTCTGCCAGGAAAATGCATATTCTGACATGTCTAATATGTCTAATAGGGTATTTAAATAAAGGATGGTAACTTTCTGCAATTGTGCATAAGGAAGTCACTTTCAAGTATGAATTTCAACTACAACTAGCCAACATGGTAATAGCTGATCAGCATATCTGTACATCCAGAACAAAAAGTATACGTTCTTTGTACATACAGGGGGATTCTGCAGTTAGATTAATTTCAATATTACAAGACCATTGGCCTAACTCTATGTATTACAGATGGAATGGATTTGAGGGAAGGTAAATGTGAAGCTTTTGACATTACTGCTCATGATGCTGTACAAGGCAATGCTTGGTTTACTTGTTGCTATTAAAGTAGGGGTGGGGTTGCTTCTGTTGCTCACTATGCAGCATCTATGACCAGCTGCCTATGTTTTCATAACCGTGTGTATAGTCTCAAATAGGAGAACTGCCAGTGTTCATTTCTGAGGCCTGCACGTCTAGGACAATCACAAGGTCCTTTCTGACACCAGTTGTGATTGATGTCCCAGAAAAGTGTCCAAGCGATGTGATATGGGCAGCATGTTACAGGCAATTAGAATCCAGACAGGTTCCTTGTGACACAAGGGAGAGGTGCCAGACTAATCATTTAACCTCTTCATTACCATCTGTTATTAACACACTGGTGTGAGCTGAAGTGAATCATTGGACTTTTTCTGCATTACGGTAGTTAGGGGACAGATTCTCAGTTTATTAAACACTGGCAGAAACAACCTCCGTGGCACAGTTGAATGCAGCAGGGAGGGGATTCTTTTGTAACTTCATTTTGCACTTTTTCTGTTTGGTTTTCGTTTCAATTAGCATATTAGAGGTTAAAGCTTCCTTTTCTTGTTAGTTTTCTTTGACCTGAGATAGTGAGCGGTTGAAGGGACAATGTTATCTCTGTTCTCTGCAACCACAGTCATAGTGCTGGTGGTCCTCATGCACTCCTGTGCACAAAGATAAGCAGCTATTCAAACCCATATCAATATGCATGGACCTTATTAACATATAATGAGTCTGCCTGTGATGCTAATGATTTATTTGCAAATGTATTTTTCCTTAAAGGGAAAGTGCCACTGAGAAACCAAGGTCTCTTCAACACAGTATTGCTACCAGAGAAAAAGTGTGCTTTAACAAGAATATGAATCATTAGTACAGTTCATACAGTATGTACACAATGAAAGGAAACTTAAGGGAGAGAATGGTGTAGGTGACATTATGGAACTGTTGGACTGGTTTATAAATGTTTAGGGAAGCTAATACTGTCCAAAAAGACAGCTCTTATAAACAAAACTCTTTGCATTATCACAATATGTTGTGTTTGCTTTTTTCAATTTTGTGCAGCCATATAATTGGTATTCTTTACAAGTGCGAAGGTGGCAAGCAGAAAGACAAGAAGACACAGTCTTAATTAGGAATGACTTATAAGTAGAATAATAAAATAGACAAAGATACGTAAACTTTCAGGGGTGAAAGTTGATCTTTTGGATAACTAGTGGTTAGGCAGGTTATATATATATAGACATAAAAGGTTGAACTGGATGGACATTTGTCTTTTTTTTCCAACCAAACTTACTATATATACAGTAAAGTTTAAATTCTATGAGATATATCCTTTGGTTCTTAGCTGTCGTTCAGTTCTTTATTTCTGTTACTCATACCATAAGCATTATAAAGTAATTAAAGTATATGTATAGAATGTCAAATGTGAAAGGGAAAATTGTTTTTGCTTTACATTTCTGGTACTGTCTCTTGATATGCTTTGTGACCCATACACAGGGGTGATTGTTGTGCATTATATAGGCAAATGCAATCTGCAGCCCTATAGTTATTGATAAACCCCTTTACTTTAAAGGGATTTTAAGAGTTGTAGTATAACATTAGATTCAAATCTACAGGCTTAAGCATATGTAAGTCAAAAGATGATCATCAACGTCAAGGATAGGCAGCTCAGTAATACTGCCTCTGTTTTGCACTGGTATCTCCCATCCTGCTTGCTGTTATCATAGATGTGTCGTAGTGAATTAGGTGAGCAGCTGCGACAATGGTAGTCTCAGTGCTGCAGGCAGCAAGGAGCTGCTCCCTACTTTGTTAGCTGTGGCAGAGAAACCAACAAGCAGTATCAGAGAATGAGGCCATACAGTGTTGTGCTGAAAGAAAATAATAGCCTGAGGTATTGATGTTGTATCTGGAACGTCAGGGAGCATTTGTGTTGGATTAAGCATAGTGTCCTTCCCTATTGAGCTGGCGATACAGAGCTCACACTGCAGATGGTCAGTATCTCTCAGCTTACACTGTGCCCTACAGTGGCACGCAGTTTTCTGCTAATGCCTCGGTCTCCTGTTCAAATGCTACTGCCCTACATACTTTTTTCTAACAACTTCTACCATTTATAGAGGCACACATGTTGTGCTACTAACAATAATGCCCTCCACAGTGGAATACATTTTGCTACCAATATTTCTTCTTACGACACATACTTTCCCACTAACATCTAGAATTACCATTCTTTACACTGGCACACACATATTGCAAAACTAGCACTGCTTACAATGAAACTGGCACAGATATTGTGTAACACATGACAGCCCCTAACACTGGCATTCATGTTGTGTACAGTGTCTAGCACTAGTCACAGTGACTGTAAGCAAGGAAGTTGTTGTTGGCTGTGGGTACTGGTTTTTGTTTTCTTCAGTATCTGGAGTAAAGTGGCCTGTAGCTGCTCAAGTTAAAAGTACAGAGTTGCTGTCCATGGTGCTGGGCTGCTGACCTCCTCAGTCTCATCTCTTTCACTCCTGACCTGACACCATACCCCTTTCACTTACACATCCAGATACTGTTCAGTTACTCAAGACTTATCCTAACATAAATATCCTGCTGCAATCATAACTATCCCTCAGTATGCTATAATAATTTCTTCCTACTCTGAGAAATTGAAAATGAATGATCTAGACCTTAAAAGCTTTTGTGAGGTACTATATATACTGCATTAAATATTTCCAAGGGCACACAGTGTTTTGGGTTAAAGAGAGAATACTATGAAAATAAATTATACATGTGTCACTAATTAGACATTTGCATACATTCTAAAACAATATATTAAAAATATGTTAACCCTTTTATAGATAGTGCTGATCTCTTCTGACACATTGCTGTTGGGGTTTTTGTCAGATTTTCTTAAAGAAAGCACAAGTTATGATGCTTTAGCTGTTGGATGAGCTAAAATCATATTTTGGCCAGATCAGTACAACAAGCAAGGTTCAGGTATATGACCTGTTATCCAGAATGCTCGGGACCTGGGGTTTTCCAGATTATGGATCTTTCCGTAATTTGGATTTTCCTACCATAAATCTACTAGAAAATAATGTAAACATGAAATAAACCCAATAGGATTGTTTTGCTTCCAATAAGGATTAATTATATATTCGTTTGGAGCAAGTACAATGTACTGTTTTATTATTACAGAGTAAAAGGAAAACATTTTTAAAAAAATGTAGATTATTTTAATAAAGCAGTGTCTATGGTAGACAGCCTTTCCTTAATTCAGAGCTTTCTGGATAATGGGTTTTCAAATACCTGTAGTAGTCTCCAAAATTGACAGAACCCCAGACTGTGTCTTAGACATAGCCCCTGCAGCAGTATGTCACATGGGATCAATGCTACTGCCAAGCAAGGTAGAGGAATATATTGGAAAAAGTTACATATTACATTTAGAAAAACTCTTGAACCCACACCAGAATTTTACATTAATAACATTTAAATGTTATTTTCATTATAGTTCCAGTTTAAGATTGTTATAATCTGGGGTTTTATTGCTTTGCACCCACTAGTTCTTATGTACAGTGGTTGGCAGACTCTTTTCTATTTTCAGTATTTTATGGCAGTGCTAGCTTCCCAGATTACCTCAGCACTAATATTATGATCGGGATTTATTTAACTGGCAGCAATTATTACTTTTATGTTCAGGGTTTGAGTGAATTACTTATACTAACAAAGTCTGACAAACTGGTTGCTATATACAGAAGTCGTGATTTTTATATATAGCTGTTCTGACACACAGAGCCTCCCTGTAATCATACTCAGTGTATATATACAGGCCATCACCTACAATGCCGACACACTCTTTAACTCTTTAATGTCCCCCCTCCCTTTTCCTCTCAAATCCTGTGTAATCCTAAATCAAATCCCATCCCTCCTTCTGAAAATCGGATCCCACTGACTGCTTATCCACAGTGCTTTGGGTTATTACATTTTACAGATGACTTTTTGATGTAAGATTAACTATTTGAAACCTTGGAATACCATCTGGCATTGGTAATGGTGGATAAGAAAAATATTTTTCTGTTAAAAAATAATTCCTCAATCTCAGTAGGAGGTTTTCAGCTTGGGTATTATATGGAAGGAGGTGACTACTTTGTAGGAAATGTCTGTAACCCTAACATCGCCAGTCCAGATAGGCCTTTATCTTGTTCCAAGCATTCCATTCTGATTAGAAGAATACAGAAACGTTTTACTCTTGATGAAGGTAGCAGAGTTTCTTTTAAAATTAAAACAGGCTTTTGTTACAACAACCTGGCATCTGGCATCATAATGAATATATGTCAGGATACTATAAAACAGATACAACTGTAAAGAATACAGACATTGGATACTCAAGAAGTAGCTTCACATTAAACCATACCAATACTGTAGCTTTCTGCTTTCTCACAGTCCTTTTACAGTACATTTAGCTGTTAGCTGACAATAAACAGCACTCCTAATCTCTTGGGGAACAGGTATCATAATAATAGAAGTAAATTTAATCAGATCATGAGTACAGTACCATTCTCTTAAGGGCTTCTGCACATTATGGGGCAGATTCACTAACTTCGAGTGAAGGATTCGAATGAAAAAAATTCGAATTTCGAAGTATTTTTTGGGTACTTCGACCATCGAATTGGTTAAATTCGTTCGAATTCGAACGAAATCGAACGAATCGAAGTAAAAATCGTTCGACTATTCGACCATTCGATAGTCGAAGTACTTTCCCTTTAAAAAAAACTTCGACCCCCTACTTCGGCAGATAAAACCTACCGAAGTCAATGTTAGCCTATGGGGAAGGTCCCCATAGGTTTGCTAACCTTTTTTTGATCGAAGGATTTTCCTTCGATCGTTGGATTAAAATCGTTCGAATCGTTCGATTCGAAGGATTTAATCGTTCGATCGAACGAAAAATCCTTCGATCGATCGATCGCAGGATTAGCGCTAAATCCTTCAACTTCGATATTCGAAGTCGAAGGATTTCAATTCGAGGGTCGAATTTCGAAGTATTTTTAACTTCGAAATTCGACCCTTAGTGAATCTGCCCCTATGTGTTACTATTTAGAAATGGAAACCAGATTTATAATATACATTGTTTTCTATTTTAGCTTATAGTACAGACTATTTTTTTTTAGACAGAAAATGCTTTGCATTAGTAATATATTTGCTACAGAGTACTTATGCAAGATGGTATGTAGGTAATAATGTGTATGATCTAAATAGCCAAATTCAATAATTAGAAAGGTTGCCTATATATGTCTAGCCGTAAGGGATACTGTCATGGTTAAACATTTTTTTTTTCAAAATGCATCAGTTAATATTTCTGCTCCAGCAGACTTCTGCACTGAAATCCTTTTTTTCAAAAGAACAATGAATTTTGTTATATTTTGAAATTTGACATGGAGTTAGACATATGGTCACATTTCCAGGTGCCCCCAGGCATGTGACTTGTGCTCTGATAAACTTCAGTCACTCTTTACTACTGTACTGCAAGTTGGAGTGATATCACCCCCTCCCTAACCAGATAGCAGCTCCCTAACACCGGATAACAGCTACCTGGTAGATATAAGAACAGCACTCAATAGTAAAAATCCAGGTCTCACTGTGACTCCTTCAATTACATTGAGTAGGAGAAACAACAGCCTGCCAGAAAGCAGTTCCATAGTGCAGCACTGACTCTTTCTGAAAGTACATGACCAGGCAAAATGCAATGAGATGGCTGCTTACACACAAATATTACAACAACAACAAAAAATACACTTGTTGAATCAGGAATTAAATTTTAAATTGTAGAGTGAATTGTTTGCAGTGTAAACTGTAATTTAGAAATAAAAACGACACCATAAAAATATGAAATAATCACTTTATGTTATGCTGCAGAGATTTGAATTTAGTGTAATGCATATGTAAACAAAAATATAGGGTATGGAGGCATATAAACAGTGTACTATGTGTTTTGGCCTTGCAATCTTAGGTGCGCTTATTTCTGGCACGGTGCTCTGAAAATATTGTTTTGTACTCCTGTACATATATATATATATATATATATATATATACATATATATATATATATATATATATTTACAAATCAAAAATCTCTAACCCGTAATTGCTTAATAAAAATCAGCTTGCTCTGAAAGGGTTTATTGTATTGAACAGGAATATGTCAAATGATATTCAAATTTTATGCTGTACAACCTGTGAATTTTAAGGGGTATATTTATCATGTTGTGTAAAACAATGGAGAAAACATCTCTGATGGTCACGTACAAGTTAGACAACAAAAGGAAAGATCTGATTGGTTGCTAAGTTTTTCTCCAATGTTTTACACTGCAATGGGCCCTTAAAAGTAACACTGGAATTTGCTCATATATCAAACGGTGTTATGTTGTTCAGAAGCATAATTAGTCAATCTGATTTTGTTTTTAAAAGGTTTACTGAATAGCTTACGCCCTCATAATTTTGTTCGGTAAAAAACGGGCAGACGTTATTCAGGACAGGATTTCAGAAAACATTCTTTCGTTTACAGAAATATATCAGGGCAGATATAAGATAAGTGTTACAGGGGTGACTGCTATTCATTTTTTTAACAGGAGTCTGTAGGGTTCAGACTTGCCACTTTTTCTAGAAAAAAAAAAACAACCTTCCTATATTTTTATCTTTTTTCTCTAATAAGAATATTGTAGTAGGGTTTGGGGCAGTAAATCAACCTTGTGTTTTCCACATTGTTGATGACTTTATGTGCCATACAACTTGAATTCCTGATCATTTTACATGTATGGCAGATTACTGATTAAATATAGCCTTTGTTCAGGCACACTGCAAAATAATGTTTCTGTTTCTCTCCAAACTGCTGCAGTTTCAAAGCCGTATCAGCATTAGTGGTCAACTGGTAAATTTTTATCTTTCCAAGAAACTATAACAGTTAACTGCTATTGCTTACAGAATTTGTTGCTGCAGCAGAATTAGAGAGCCAAGCACAGACTGGCAACTGCTCTAAATGAAGTAAGAGGTGTGTTGGGAGTACAAAGGTAAGATTAGTGTAACTAATACTGTATATAGTAAATACAGTTAAAAAGGAACTTTAGCAAGCAATGCCACATTTGGGAAGGGATAGTCTACCCCTCCTCCTCGTTTTGGCCAAATAATTTTGCAGGGTGAAGGGAAAGTGGTTTTTCATTTCAGCTATATAGTATCATAAAAATGAATCTCCCATGAGAATCATTTCATGGGGAATCCCCCATGAAAATCATTTCATGGGGGGTTGGCCTTATGTTAATTAGGGAGTCTATAGTTCCTCTTTTTTACCACTTACATTAAGGAAAACTTTACCCCCAAAATGAATACTTAAGCAACAGACAGTTTACATCATATTAAGTGGTCTATTAAAGAATCTTACCAAACTGGAATATATTTTTAAGTAAATATTGCGCTTTTATATCTTTCCCTTGAGCCACCATTTTATTATTCTCTGTGCTGCCTCAGACATCACCTGACCAGAAATAATGCAGCTCTAACTGTAACAGGAAGAAGTCAAACACAGAACCTTGTCTCTTAATTGACTCATGTGACCTAACATGTATGGTCTGTTTGGTTTGTTTGTGTGCACTGCAAATCCTAGGATCCCAGAGGATGGCCCTTATTTTTTAAAATGGCAATTTTCTATCTAGGATTACCTAGTGGCACATACTACTAAAAAGTATGTTATTACTAAAGTAGTTTATTTACATGAAGCAGAGTTTTATATATGAGCTGTTTTATGCAATATCTTTTTATAGAGACCTACATTGTTCGGGGGTATAGTTTTCCTTTAAGCTGCAGCCCAGAGATGTCTCAGGATTGCACTGCACTGATTTGGTGTGCTTGTACTGAATTAGCAACTATAGAACAATGGCCTATATAAACCCACAATGTGATGATAGAGTACATTACTAATCAAGTTTATCTGAAGTCAGAAGGAAATACATATGTGGGCCCAGGGTGCTGGGCTGGAGACCCCTTGCTCATGAAAATGCTGTAGAATAGGAGTATACTGCAAATTAATACTGGAGTGTGCTAATCGCGAATTGCAGCAAATATTCCTGAAGCAAGGGGATAAATGAATATTTGCAAATGAATTGTTGAGCACAGGCTAAAATCCATATTAAATGTCAATAATTGCAATTCAAAAGTCCCCCTGCTGCCATAAGCAGCCTCCATGGCCCCAAGCTGGAAGAGAAATAATAATCTTAGAAGGAAAATAACATGCCAAAGCATCCCTCGCAACCATAATAACCTCCATAACATACTGTACCAAATCATCACTGAGACTAGGGGGCAGATTTATGAAAATGTGAGATTAGAGCTCACCACAGAAAAATTCACTTACTTACTCTAATCCTTTGGGATTTTTAGAATCATATTTATTAATGTGTGAAAGTTAGTGTTCACTATTTCATAAATACAATTCTATAAATCCTACAGGAATGAATACAAATTAACTGATTTTTCTGTTGTGAGCTCTAATCTCTCATTTTCTTAAATCTGCCCCCAGTAAATTTGGACATTTTAGAAATGACCCAGTGGTATCATTTCATTAGCAACCAAGGTCTAGTGTATCAAGGTTGAACATAAAAATATCTTGCCTTTTACCTACGTCTGCTCCATCACGGAACACAGCAACATACATTGTGAAGAAAACAATAGGAAGCAATCTGTGTTGTGTAGCAGGCTTTTAGAAGAAAAACACCCTTTGTGTCATAGCCCTTAGAGAGACAATATATCCACTTCAGTTTCCTGTAAATGTTTAGTTAAACATATTGGCATAGGTTATTCTGCACAGGGGTCTTATTTAAATGAATATTGGTTTGTATTCATGCCAGTGAGAACAGCCACAATTGCTCAGCTGAGATAATTATCTGTAGATTTTTACCAAGCTGTAGCTTTTGAACTAACAATCTCTCAGATCCCCATGTTTCACTGTGTGAAACACCATACAAAGCCTGTATAGTTTTCTGAATCAATAACTGGCTAGTGTAATGTCCTTTTTAAAGCATCTGGGCTTACACAGTTGTTTGCATATTGCTCTGGGCACTGAGCAGTGGATGACACTCATCCACTATGTAAGACCACAAAGCCATGCTTAGGATTTTTCTTACACCACACAAGGATTTGATGGAACCCTATTTAAAGTGGTCCTCTGAGCACTTTTGCAATTTACTTCTTTGCAATTCTGTCAATGGACTTTGTATGCACTTCCTTTATTCAGTCAACCCTTGGGCTGCTGATCCTCAGTTGAGCCAAAAGCCTGGTATTAGCAGTCTAGAAATGCAAGTATCTAAGAAACTGCTAACAACAGAATAATTCCACCATTCACCTTGACTTTGGTTATTCTAAAACACATTCTGTGAATTTTGAACACGTGTATATAAAGAGCCTGGTTGGTTTGTGTTTATGAACATTACGGTTCTCAGATTGTGTTATTAATTTGTATTACCTCAAATTTTCTTTCCTTTTATTGGTGCTTTGGCTCTTTATTGCACCCTGAGAATTTCTGTTGATCCCATTTTTTACTATTTTATTTTCTTATTTACTAACCATCCCTCTTATAGGGCAACCCAAACATAGTTTCACTTTTGCATTGTGGAAGCCTTCACTGCTCCAGTTTGTTTTGTGTGCTTTGTACAATTCTCATTTGACTGCACAGCAGCTCATAACTGTAGCCTGTCTCGCACCTGGGAGTGCATAAGTGTGCCACGCTAGCCCATCTCCTTTCATTGGAGCATTGCCATGAGCTGGCTGGGAGCTGGCATTAGCCTGGAAGGCAATGTTAATGTAATTAGCTTGAGCGCAGAGCACTGAGGTGTGCACTGTGAATCGCTGCTCTCCCTGAAAAGAGCTCAGATGGAAACAAAAAAAACACAGATATTAACCATTTTGTGCCTGAGCTTCCATATTCAATTCCATATCTAAAATCATAGTTTCAATTTAATAGCAGAAACTGTAAAAATGAATAGATTATTTTCTAGATTACAAAATGAACAAAAGTGGTCAATAACATTAGATCTAGATGATGCTAATAAAATTTTTTTTTTTCAGTGTTGCTTGTAGAATATAATTAAACTCATGAAACTATTTAAGTGTTTATTTGCTACATGATATTTTTGTTGGGGGGGAGAAAGGGAGATTAATGTTAGAAGGTACAGAAAGTCAGAAACACCGCTTAGAAGATTATTTTTACCATTTACATTCGTTATGTATCTATGTCACATCTTAATGACTTATCTAGTTATCGGAGAACATACTGGGAATGGTAGTGGTGTACATAATGGCAGATTGTTTTTACCGTACATAATAGGTACAAATAAATACAGTATTTACATGAACCCAATATGTCACCCTGAAATAAAAACGTTTCCTTTCATGTAATCCATTGCTTCTCTGGAACTTCTCACTTGTGTCTGTCATCTATAATGTTATATTACTATCCCTTATTTATATAGCACCAACATATTCTGCAGCACTTTACAGAGACTGTACAGTCTAACAGTCCCTAACAGTCTAAAGTCCCTAACATACTACATACACACAAAAACACACATACTATAGGGGTTATTTATCCAAACTTATCTCAATATTTTCTGCTACAAACTCTGATCAAATCTGCTCGGGTTTTTAATGCTTATTTATTATTACATTTTCCAGAAAATTTGCTTTGCCGGTAAAAATCTGAATTTCACAATTTTTTTCTGATTTTTTCATCCGATTTTCAAGATTTTCACGTTTTTTCGGAATTTTCACCTGAAAACTCTGAAAACTTTGGGGTATTGCACAAAACCCAGCGGACATCAAAAAATCATTGGGACTTCTCCCATTGACTTATATGCAACCTCAACAGGTCTGAGATGCCACATTTTCAGATTCTGACTTTTCCATCCTCGGGGTATAATAAATTCTGAAAAATTTGGAATTTTTTTAAGTCTGATTTTGTAAAAAAAAAAAAAAAAAATCATTTTTCGTAATTTTTGCATTCAGAGTTTAGTAAATAACCCCCTATGTGTAATAGAAACTAGTTAACCATCTGGTATGTTTTTGGAGTGTGTGTTTTTAAGCAGTAGAGATTTTGTGCAGCTATTCTTGCTGAATTAAACACAAGGATACTGATATCCAAGAGATATCTTGTTGCATGCCTTATATGAGTATATAAGCAAAAGAGGCACTTTAATTTCAGAGTATTCTATGATTTTTTTTTTGCCTTCAACTGTCATTCCAAGTGGTTGATTTTACAGGATGCTTCTAAAATCAACATTGATAGGGATTTGAGTGATTCTAGTAACCCAAATATGCTTCACTATAAGAAATGTTAATGGGAAATAGCAAGAAACGCAAATAGAGTAGAAGATGAGGTAAGAGAGTTGATCTAGCAGACAGAATAAGTATCAGAATAATGAGCTTTGTAGCTTACCCTAGACACAGAGCTGAGCTGTAATTACAGTGATTAAAGTGCACAAGAGGTGAGAAGATTTGTTTGACTATGGCAAATGTTATGTGGATGATATTGTCTTCCATATTTTTAAGAAAAGCAACTACTGCTTTGCCCCAGTTGTGAGCAAAATGACTAAATAAACAGGCTAATTGTCAACCTCAAGCAGCCTAAATGTAATCTGGCTTGAGGCTTTTGAGCAGCGGATATCTGCTTGCCAGCGTGGCTTGCAATCCTATACGTGACTTTTTTTTAAATAAAATGCAATGTAGCCCTTAAAATTACATATCAAAGCTTAACTACAACTGCTAGACACAACAGTTAGTTCAAAATTGCTAAAAAAAGAAAAACCAACCTGGACAAAGGGCTTGTTTCTACTTGAACTCATCCATACTAGTGCTGGGTACCAGTATGCCAATATGAGGCAAGCCTTAGCAGGCACAGGTGAGCCCACCTTGACTAGAGTTAAATATATTGCTCTATTTGTGTGTTGCACCCATGGGACACAGAGGTGCAAGTTGGACCCACTAAGTACTGCAAATCTTTGTACCTCCTATAAACAATGCAACATTTTGCACTTTTGTGGCAGGTGTAATTACCCTGGAATTCTTGGAATCGTTGGTTGTGGATAAAAAAACACAGGGCAATTTGCTTGTACTGCACTTAGTAAATGAGTCCTACTCATAAAGTAAACCAGACTGAGAGACGTTAAATGTATTTTATCCTGTTTAAAGAAAACAGCTATGCAGTGCTTCTCCAGTATATTCACTGAAAACTGTATATTTCCTGAACCATGTGACTTCAATATTCTCTAAACCTAAACCAGAAAAAGCACCAAACTTTTATTTTGGATTACATACTTAAAATCTATTCTGGTTTTGTTAAATATTACAATATTTGATCATAAGAAGAACCCTCAGACATGATCTAAGCACCTATACTTAAGGAATTAAAAATAAACAATTTATTTGCATAATTTCAGAAATAATCCATTAGAAAGAGCTAATTGGCACATTAATTAGTGTGTGGTTTTGTTTTGTTTATTCCAAACTAAAGGCCTATAAACCCATTTTTTACACCACTCTAAACAATGCATAACCAATTGAAGTCAGTGGTAAAAATAAAGCCGGCAAATCATTTTTTGGCACAACAAATGGTGCAAAAGGCTCTATAACTAAGATACATGTTGCTGGAACATAGCATTAAAGTATTCCAATAAGTGGCCAGCTTACCAAAACAAACTTGGATAGAAATTCACATGCACATTTATTTAGATTACTGCTAATTTACCCAAATTCACAGAAATGTTAACTTAGAATATTTAAGGGCTAGTTCACTTTTATTTTTTATTTTTTTTTCTTAGCATTTGGTGTTCCTTTCTATATTTATTGCAGATTTTGTGAAACTTTGCTCCAGATAAAGAATGTAAAAACTGTGTTTCTCCAAGTATTGCTAAAAGAAAGAGCTTGACCTTTCATTATTAGTATTAAACTGTTGAGCTTAACTGGGAAATGAAGTTCAAGAAAAACAGCTGAGCCCCCAGTTCGATCATCTGCACATTTAGAAAACCTGTATGTTATGTAAAGTCGTGTGATATTCTATAGGCACGACCCTGTTTTCCAAGTAGACATTGCATACGGTAGTAGTTCCTCACTTTTTTGGTGATGACCCTGTAGCCACAGCACAGTATGTACTATAAGGGTTTTTTTTTACATTTGCTTTTGCATATTGTCAATCTCTCTCTCACTCTTCATCTTGGGATAACGAACAACCACAGTGTCTCTGTCTGCTCTTATTTCTGGTTGGAAACATAATCATTGATGCAGCGAAGCTCATTTCAAGCTTTTAACAAGCTCGGCACTGTTTTATTACAGAAGAAATCAGGCTCTGATCTCTTTTATCTGCTAGCTTCCTCAAGAAACACATTATCCATGGGTCGTATCTTGTAGAGTTGAATGTTGATTGGTCAGGCTGGAGGAGGAAGGTCATGTTAAACAAGGACCAGTAAAGGAAAGTTAAAAATGATTACACAATACTAGGGATAAACTCCCAGGTATGAGGTGTTTTTTTTTGCGCTATTGGATAGACATTTGAAAGAAATAATATTTATAATGGTCATTGTAAGTGTCGGTAGCAGCCACTTATTCTACATATAACAATAAGAAATTCTTGTGCTGATGCTGCTCCACAGACATTTCTGAACTGAGCAGTGACTGTTCCAACTGGGAAACATGCCATTATTATTTACTACATGATTTTGCATCTAGGGGCCTACTTTATGAATTTGTGGGACCTATGGTTCATGACTGAAACTGCTGTTGCCATTTTACTTTAAGTTGAGTATATCGGCTTTAGCGGTTCAGAAATTTAATGAACTGACTTGTTGACATGGTGATATCCTATGATGGTACCACATTGAAGGGGTTATTTATGAAAGGTCAAGTTTTAGAGGTTTGTGACATTTTTTATATCTCAAATGGTTTCTAATTTAAGAAAAAACTGGAATGGAAAAAACTCAAATCAGTGAATTCAGGGTTAACAACCTGAAAACTCAAATTCTGTGAAAAAAAACCTCACATCGCTCGAATTAATAGAGTTTTTGAGAGAAAGCCACTGAAAAAAACTCGAGCATCATGAAGGCTGTTAACATCTTAAATGGTTCAAGGGACCTTTGCTATTGACTTCTACGTGACCTCGAAAGGTTTTAGATGGTGTATTTTCAGATTAGAGCTACTTCTAGGTTCAAGGTATAATAAAATAAATTTTGCTATGGCTATGAATTATTCACCTGTGTCAGGACTAGGCATGATTTAAATAAACAATTCCGTGAATTTGAACATTTGGGCTCATTTATATTTTTACTTTTTTCACAGTTTTTTTTCTTTTTTCGTTCTTCCTTTACTCACTTTTTCACTCTTCTAACATTTTTTACTAACTGTATTTTTCCTCTTCATTTTTGAGTATTATCAGAGTATTGATGAGGCAAATTTTTGTCAAGTTTCGCTTCGAAAATGACGCCTTATAGACTCCAATGGGAGAAATAATGTTGTACATCAAAAAAAATTGGTGCAGCAAATTTAAAGAAAAAAATTTGATGCAGAAAAGTCAAGGTTTGTTTTAGAAAAATTCAATTAGAAATAGATTTGAGTTTTTGGGTCAGACTATTTGATAAAATTGTAGACGTTTGCATTTTTTCATAAATAACTTACCATTGAAATTGTGAATAAAATTGAAATTTATTAGATTTTAAAAAAATTCACATTGCTCTAAAAATCAACCTTTGATGAATTACCCCCTTTGTGTCTTCTTCTTATTCGATTCTATCATCTTTTATTGCAGCTTGCCATTTTATTCCCTTCTCTGCTTTTTATTCTGAATTTACCTCATTTCTTTCATCCCCTCTCCTTTTTTACATTTTTTCTACCACTCTCCTTTCTTTGTTTCCCGTCTTTTACTTTCATTCCTCTTTCGTCCCTGTATTCTAATTACCTTCTGTCGTTATTCGATCTCCTCTGATAATTATTCTCTTCTTTTTTTCAATCCGCTTTCCCCTACCTTAAGGGCGGTGGCCCTTAAGGGCAAAGAATTGCCTCTTCTTCGGGTGACTAATCTCCCCTAAATGCCTTCCCGCCGGTGCAATGGTACTCGGATCGTTTTGGCTTTCCGAAGTCGCCGGAAGTTTCCTCGTGAGGGACTCCGGAAAGCCAAAGCGAATGCCATCCCGCCAGCGATTTACATTCTAGCCAACGACTAATCTGCCCGAATAGCCACGTCTGCCACCACCCTAAATCAACCACTTTTCTGCACTCTCCTTTTTTTTCATTATCCCATTTTGCATTCTCCTAAACTTTTTATGTCATTGCATTTTTACTTTTTGTCAAACTTTCACGATGCTGTTGTCACATTTTATCTCCCCATGTGCTGTCTCACTGATTTTATCTTTTGCAATTCCCCTCACACTTTGTATTGTCTGGCTTCCTTGCTAGCATTATGTGATGTGACTTGCTCCTGAGGTGTTAATATGTAATGTGTAACTTCCAGGCTGGGTTTAGAATTTATTCTCTGACCGTGCCTGAATGTTCATCCTCCATCAGTGCATTTCAGGGAGTGGCATTATCTGTGTGCCAGTGTCTGTTCTTGCAGACTTGTCTATATATTTTTATGGTCTTATTTTGCCAGTTCCATTGGCTGAGGCCTGCTTTTGTGTTCTTGTCTCTCGGGTGAAAAGGTGAAGTGCAGATGAACGCATTTAATAGTTGGGTGAAATGGTAATGTATTTCTTTATTGCTTAGTTAGTATGTGACAGGCTTTTAGCTGTGTGAAAGTGATAATTCAGTGTAAGATCACGCCCCATAGCACCTCATTTACATTCTACATGATACCTGTTTTTCTGGAACTTCATTGTAAAGTATCTATCTATCTATCTATCTATCTATCTATCTATCTATCTATCTATCTATCTATCTATATATATATATATATATATATATAAATATATGCTCAGAAATATGGAAAGGCAGTCTCCCATTGACTCTGTTTTTTCAAAATAATCCAAATCTTTAATAATGATTTCCTTTTTCTCTGTAATAATAATAAAACAGTATCTGGTACTTGATCCAAACTAAGATCTAATTAATCCTCATTGGAAACAGAACTAGCCTATTGGGTTTATTTAATGTGTAAATCATTTTCTAAGAGACTTAAGGTATGAAGAGCCAAATTACGGAGAGATCCATTATCCGGAAAACTCCAGGTCTCACATTTTGGATAACAGGTCCTATACCTGTATGTATCAGTGCTGATCAGTGAGAGCTACTGAGCACAATTTTTTTCTAGATCAATTTGAAAGAATCTTGTTTCTAACGGATATTATCATGATCAGGATACTCTCACCTCCTAAATATAAATAGCTAAACTTACTGTAGCATTCACTTATATGAATCATAACATATGTACATTATATTTAATTTAAAAGGGGAGGTGTAGGCCCAATTTAAGCGCCCATGGCTGCATTCTGTGTATTAGAACCTAAAATGAAGTTTCCAGCACATTGGTCTTGTATGTTGTACTATTCCAGAAAACATGGCACTGCTGTTTTTCTCAGAACAAATATTTCTTTCTTTCACTGGGGGATTGCATTTTACAAATATCACCACTGGGTGGTGTACTGTCTGCCTGGTTCACATTCACAAACCTGCAGTTCAGTCAATGTACTAACAGTTTGGGCGTGAGAGAATATAATTTTGTTTCAGACCCTGGCCGTAATTGTCTATAGCTTTCATAAAATACACAAAGAACATTTGTAGTATTTTGCCTTAATTATGGTGAATAGATGTGGCTAACAAGGGACAGACTTTCATGTACAAAATACAGTCTGACTCAGTTCAATGTTTAAAAGGCAAAACATGTAGCCATTTACTTGTTTGTGATAGGGGTGGATATGGCAAATATCTTTCCATTTGGCTCTTATAAGTCAACCACAAAATTTCTCTAGTAATGGAATGCAAATTTCCAGTAGCTACATTATCAACCATTTACCTAGTTGCATTGTTTACATTGTGGACTTTGTTGTTTTACTCTGCCATTAAATTGAAAATGTCACAAACATATTACACCATTCTAGGCTATGTGCAATCCATTACCTTAAAAGTAGCATCATTAGCCAGTGTCATTACATCTGTAATGGTTTTACAGATTTAACTGGACCTTGTTTTTTAAATGTCTCTTTCTTTTTGTTCACTTTCTGAATTTATCAGCTGCAGTACCCCCCACCACCCCTGTACTCCCGCAGGATTCCATTGCTTGCTGAAATATGGGGGCATCTGCAACATTTTAAATAGGCCATTTAGCATTAACCCTGCACATATAGTAATATGCATCCTCATTGGAAGTGCTATAGTAACCCTTTGATACTAGATGTTAAAAATTATGCATTTATTTAGACATGCAGCTTTTTATTAATGCAGGGAACATTCTGAACATTGCTATTTGTGAAACTATTTCTTTGTGTTTTTTCTTTAAATTAATGGGGAAAGTAATTAGAATTTGGAAGTTGAGCTAAAAGTAGTTAAGATGCGTGAGAGATCAGTTTCTCTATAAAATTTTTATATGGGTTATAGAGGTCCCATATGCAGCCAGGTCTCCTTGGGTAAAGTTAAACTGGGTTTCCCCAGGCACGACAGAAAGGACTCTGGGTCCGTTCTCACAGCAATTAGATAATGATGAATGGTATAGGTTTTTATTTAGGGAAACAGTGGAAAGAAGTGGGAATAGTCTTAATCTGGGGCCCACTAGGACTAACCCCTGTCAGCAAAACTGTCCGGGTTCTTAACAGAGCTATTATATAAATGTCCCTATATGTTGATGTAGGGGAGCTTATATGGAGTTAGCTCAATTTAAAATTTAAAAATGTAGCTGCACAAATTTTTTTTTTCATGTACGTAATGAAAATGACCTCTGTTGTAAGGAGCTAGCTTCAAATAAATGCCATTGTTTTTAGTGGGGCAACCTATATTTATGAGTTTGTAAGAAATAAGTCTACTTTAGAGTCGCAACTAAAAATCACTTTGTATGACAGGGATCTAAAACAGTAGTACAGTAATACACTGAATGTGTTAATCAGTGGAATTAAATTTAAGTAGGTAACTTAGTAGGTAACTTAGTCAATTTTAGGCTGTTTCCAGTTTTGGTGAGCACAGGAGAATTCTTACAATTCTTGCCCCTTATCAAGTCACTGTTACACTGAAGCACTTATCTGGTCTCCACACTCCAGGTTTAGGAATGATGAAGTTACCAGGGCAACCTGGCTATTTACAGACCACAGTAATTGGTGGTTGCATCTGAGGACTTCAGTTTCACTAAGAGCTTCTGCAGGACCTACAGGATTATTTAACCACTTGCTTAAAAGAGGGAACATTATTGGTGTTGGTGATTCAATAATAAATAAAAACAATATGGCTAAATGTGTCATGTGTTAGTAAAATTAGCATGTGCCGAAGCAGAACAATACTGTGCACACTTACAGGTGTGCTGCAATGAATATTATTGTTCTGCACTTCATAAACAAATAAATGATTTGTTAGACGGAGAGGCTTGCTGATGTTAGCTTCAAATTTAATGAATGCTGTATAGAACTGTATTTAATGCATGCATTCCTTATGCATTTTTAGGTTTCAGCTATGTATTAGCTGGTTTAGTTGGTGATCAGTAGAGCTATTTTCAGTAACTGTATTTTTTGTACTTGCTAGAATGCCATCCAAACCCTATCTAATGCTATCTAACCTATCTGCCAGTACCACCATTCCACAACTTCATTACTCTTACTGTAAATGAATAAGGAACCGCACTCCTTCTATTCTTGGTGGATGGCCTTTTGTCTCCTGGAAGGGCCTACTGGAAATTAAGCACCTATTTATTATATGGTCCCTTTATATATTTATATTGTTTTAAACTTTCCATACCTTTTACCAGCACTGAAACACAGAAGACCAAAACTGCACAGCATATTTTAGATGGGAAAAATTACCATTTTCTTCCTCAAATCTATATCCCTTTTAATACAGCTCAAAATTTTTGTTGCTCTTACAACTGCTGACATGACCGTTCCTTGATAAAGCCATGCTGATTTCTACTCAATGACATTCTTTGTCTCTCTCTCTTGCTCTAATATACAAAAGCCATGAATATCCTATAAATTATATCCTTATAAACAGCTCTTAGTGATGTCATCAGTTATAAATGGAGCTTAGCTTCATAGGGTCATGGAACTCCTCGGTAACTTATACTATCCTTATATTTTACAAGAGGGGGTACTTTATTCACTATATATACCTTCTTAAGGAGATCGTTACAGTTGCAGCTCTATATGGAAGTTGTTAAACTTAAAGCTTTTTAAATATATTATATATATTATATTATATAATTTAAATATATTTTTAAATATGCAGGGAGAATGTTCCTATTTCAGCTACTGTATATAATATATTGCATGGAAGATTAATTTACTATCAGTGTTCTGGGTAAGCTTGTTGCAGTTTTCTTCATATGTTCTTTAGGAGAATGTTACTGTTTCAGCTCCATTATTTTGTGGAAGCTTGTTAAAATATCAGCAGTGTTTTCTGGGGGATTGTTACAGTTTCAGCCAAGTATTCTGTGGAAGATTGTTTCCTTTTCAGCAATCCATTTTGTGATAGATTATTACTGCTTAAAGGATAACTAAACCCTTAATTAAAAAAACCCTACCCTACATAGACCCCCTCCCTGCTCCCCCCCAGCCTAGCTGTTACACCTGGTAAATGCCCCTAACTCTTTACTTACCCCTCGGTGCAGATTTAGGGCATCAGAGTTCATGAGCGACATCTTCTTCTCTTCGATCTTCTTTGGGAAGTAAGTGCTGTATCGGCGAATGCACAGTAGGAGCAGACTTCGGGTTTTTGACAACTGCGCATGCGCCGAAATTGGCAGAAATTGCAGAAGCGCCGGAAGAATACCCGAAGAGAAGAAGATGGCGCCCTCAATCTGCACCGAGGGGTAAGTAAAGAGTTAGGGGTATTTACCAGGGGTAACAGCTAGGCTGGGGGGAGCAGGGAGGGGGTCTATGTAAGGTAGGGGGGTAGGCTTTTTTTTAGTTTAGGGATTAGTTCTCCTTTAAGCATGTAGATATTACAGTTTGGAAATGCATCTGCCACCCTTCTGTTGGAAACTGTTACTGGTGCAGCTGTTTAAGCTACAGTATTTATTTCAAGGGTGATTGTCTTTTAATATCACTTGTGTATTCTGTTGAAGACCTGCAGAAGCTTCAACTGTACATTCTGTTGATTCAGCCGTTGCAATTGTAATTTTTATTTTGTGGCTGGAGATTTTTCTGAAGTTTTGTTTCTATATGTTGCTGTTTCCGATCTATTCATGTATTCAGAGGGTTACTGCATATTAAATCTGAATTTCAGATTTGTGTAACCAATGTTATGTTATTTTATGTGGGCTATCTCTGGCATCAGGTGTTCAGTTTATGATTGCTCTTACAGAGCTTGATAATGGTTTTTAGTATTCTCCTTTTTTCTGTTTTGGGTACTTGTTGTTTCACACTACTCCTTCTATTCCTGCTTATATTCATTTTAGTTTCAGCCCTGCCCTTCATGTTGGACTTATTCAAACACACACAACAATGTTATACATGACGTAATTCCCAATTCAAATCTGTATACTGTGTCTTGGCTGTGAGCCTACCATTTAAGGCAAAGTATATTAAGTATAATTGTTTGCAAATGTTGGACTGCTGTAAATTGGCATATACCAGTGCTTTACAGTGGGCCTGTTTGTTCCGTGGAATACTCAAATACCTTATAACGAGACCTGTTTTGTATATGTCTGTACAAGGCACATGTGCAGTGATTTTATTTTCAGGGCTGTAGGTTTTGTATGATTTTGTGTTTGTATCCTGTGTGTTATCTTGATTGCATGTTCTTCATTCTGCTCATTCCATGCTCCATCGGGCATCGCATAGCTCCCAGCTCTCTGCTGAACTCAATCATTGCTTGGAGTCAATCACAGATCCTCTGACACAGCTGATAATATCTCAGTGTATTTTTCTAACTGGCTAGCACAGGATGCAGTTATAGATGCTTAACTTTCCCTGCAAAGCTGCAGTGTACACAGGCTGTTGACTGAGAATTGTATTTATTTATCATGCGGTTGTGGAAATGGGATCAAATATTAATGTTGGTTATTATTTTACCAAATCTTGTGCTGTGATGGATATTGTAAATATAATTTTTCTAGTTTGTGTAGATTAATTCTGTGTGTTAACTCTGTCTATGTACATTAGTTATTATGTATCTATACAGTTCAACCCTGGTGTAAGCTTTTGAGCTTCTCCTTATTATGACTGACTTTAGACTTGTTCTGCAGGCGGGTCCTTGTTGCACAGTAATATGTTCTTGGCAGCATAGCAGGGGAGGCAAGATAAGTGATGTCGCCCATAGCTCCTTGTTCCTCCACATCTGCTGCATGAAAGGCCTTTATTACAGCTGCTCAACCTCTCAAGTCTTCTCATTATGTGGCCAAGTGGGACATCTAAGGGGGCTGTTAACATGCCTGAGAGTGATGTGATCAAGCTGAGTGTGTGTGAGATAGCTAGTATAATTGGATATATATTTTTGGGGGGCTTGTACTTGTTAATAACCTTCTTTATAATTATATACAAGTTATCATACTTAAATATGGATAATTGTGTAAGAATGTTCAAATATACATCTATTGTCATAGGACTGTTCTACATTAGGACACGTATGGCATACCTTATCCTTTAAACCTATAAATGAAACACAAGTTTTGCACTTTAGTATTTCAATACTATATATGTATTATTTAATAGAGATTTTGGTTTGTATAGATCTAAAACCCCACAGCAGTACAAAGCAGAACTTTGAAACACACTCTCTGTGTTTTATGTTTGATAAGAGTCCTTAAGAGTAATTTCACATTTCAAATTTATAATTTATAAATATATAAATATGTTACCTCAAAGCTTGAATGAAAGCGTCTGAGAACTTAGATATTATGTACAGGATAATCTATGAAGAAGCACGCACTCCAGGAGCCAGCTGATGTAGTTAAAAAGCCTTTATTCCAAACAGCTAGAAAAAATGTTCCTTATGCGTTTCGTATCCGAAGATACTTACTCATAGGCATTAACTTTAGGGGAGTTTGCCGCTGTTTTCCCATTGTGCATTATGTACAGGATAACCTAACTATGTCGCACGTAGAGAACCATAAATTAACACACAGAGCACACATGTGTATGACTACTTTACCTTTACCTAATCTAAAACCAGCTAATTTACTGTATTTTGTGTATTGTGAGAGACCCTAAAAGTAAGTTTGGTCCAGATAACAAAACTGCAGATTGAAGCTGTATTTAGCAGTTTTTATTAAATTTACTTTATGAAAAATAAGACAACATCATTGTAAATGCCATGGATCTTCTGAAGAATTTGGCCTCCATTAAGCTTAACTATTAGAGAGAGAGAGAAGGGTAGTCAAGATTGGAGAAAGCAATACATTTTTTTTAAAAAAGCAATAAAAGCGCAATAAATTATAAAACAGTGAAAGTGGTGACCATGTGCACATACAAGTAATCAACAGCAACACTGGACATAAAATGAAATAAAACCACTAAAAATACAATAAAATCAGTAACAATTAAATATAGTCACCAAAATATAATAAGGTCATTTACACAGTGTGATTAGTGTTCTTGCTGATCACAATGGGAAAAACCCTTTTAGAGCAAAAAGCCCCTACCCCAAAACATTATGCTTGTGAGTGTATAAAAAGTGTATGTGTGCCAATTACCTGGGTAGGTCATCTTACCTACTATAAATAACCAAAACAGTGTTTTATTCTCCAGATAAATGGAGTGTTTTCATTTTATGTCACTGGATTTTGCCCATTCTATTTTTTTTGCTGCTGTAAAATAGCAATAGTTAATTGGATAGTGTAATAACTCGTCTACGCGGAAGACCACTGAAGAAACCAGTTCTTACAGTATTCAATATTAAATTTAATACCAATACAAAGCTTACTAACTAGGAATCTTTTATGACTGTAATATAAACACCTCACATAAACCCTTGTGAAATTCTGGTGCAGCATTGCTCAAATTCACTCTTGCCATAGAAACAGCCAAAAAAATGATATACTCTTATACCAGTCTACATTACTGCAAGTTACCCTTTCCAGGCATTGCACCATGAACTCTTTTGTTGCACCATTCAATTTAGTGCTCCCAATGAAAATCTCTTCCCTGGCTCCCAAGGACCCCTAGAACCCCGCTCTAATTCTCAGCTCTAATCAGGAGATAATGGGATTTGCCTGGGATCCCCCTATTCTCTGCCCTCCTCTAAACATATTCCTTTATGCTCACCACACTCTGATTCTGATGGTTACCCCTCTATCATAAGCTTATATCATTCACATCTGCAAGAATTTTCTGGAGCCTCTCTCTCTTTGGAATTCATTAAAATAAACAAGGGTAAAACCCCCTTTAAAAATAAGGCTTAACTTAAGCTGGGTATAATATAAAATCACATTTTTAATAGCATATACCTAAAAACAGACCTGTGGGCCTTGCACTTTGCTGATTATTCTATACAATCTGTACTCGTAAATCCCTGCACTTTACTTGTGGGATGTACGAGTACATAGTTTAGGGTACAGATATTTTGACTATTTGAACATGCCTGAACATTTATCCACTTATTACTTGTATATTACTGCTATTTTTGTTAATTTATTATCCACTGCTGCTCCAGCTGTCAAAAGCTGCAGGAAAGACTTGGTGCATTATAATATAGCAGTTACTATAAAATTATTGAAGTCATATTTTCTTTCAACTAACCAGCTTAAAGTCCCAGTGCTTGCGAATAAGTAAGGTCATTAGACTGAGCTATTTGGTGGAGATTTATGACCAATTGCTCACACAGTCTTATGACATCCAGGAACATATAAAATAGTGATGAAATATGGTGTGTTTTACTGTAACATATTCTTTTATGCATAGTCCAACAGATACTGGCCTATTGTGTAAATAAGCCTTGCACTTGTCATTTTCATGCTTTTTATTCAGAAAGCCCCGGTGGGTATTGGTAAGGGTAAAACAAGGTGAAGACCGTAAAAATAAAAACAAATAGATTAGGTGCAAATCTCAAACTTTCAGGTTAATGTCCTCATGGTGCTGAACGTTTCATGTTTTCCTTGTTGCCCCCCCCATCATCACAAGCTAAAGCTCACAGGATTAATGGCTCGCAGAAGGAGCGAGTCTGCACTGAGAGATTACTGTAGCCACATCTCTGTAAAATATGGAGTTGCTAGTCCTGGAATATTTACTGTTGTCTGGGGGAAGAAAATTCAGTCCAAGCTCTCATGAGCACAGCCTTTTAAGTGTGATAAGATCTCTTGAAATAAACACCTCCCTGCACAGGGAGATTAAGGATTAGAAGTGGAATGTGGAGTACTCTCCACTCATTTAGAAAGATGCAGTCATATATAAAGTGACAGTAGGATCCAACTGCAGTCACATATAGAGAGGTGCACTGTGACAAATCTAGAAAGGGTTAAAACACACACATTTTTGAAAGTGTAGCAATGCAAATACAGAGCTGCTGAATATATTATTTTAAATATGCAATTGTAAGAATTATTGGGGTGACTATTGACCCTACTCATTCCTTACCCTTGCCTATGAGTAGAGTAGAGCTCTTTAGTGCTTACCTCTATTCAGTTTGCATCGTGTCAGTGGGAGGTTCAGGGAGAATAACCCTCAAGGGAATCAGTCATTGAAAGAGCAATCATTAGTGGCTAGGGTGTAAATATTTGCAGTCTCCAGTGGGAATGGATATTGTATGTGATCCTATAATAGCCAGACCTATAAAACACATTCACAGCAAGGAATTGTGCTCAAAGGTACATCATTTAATTCAGTGTGGCTTATCAGAGAGAAAACCCTTCTTGAAGTGCCCCTAGAAACTAGATGGCATTTAAAAAAATGGCTACAATCTCAACTCAACTTTGCCACCATGTGACCCATACAGATTCAGTACAATATGTTACATATATAACTTTAACCACTTAGAAAGAATACAAGATACCTGAAGTAAAATATTAATAATAATTTATAAATTGAATGTCCATTGCACAGTCCTTCAATTTCATCAATCATAAATGTCCATGCTTCAGTTATCCATGTTCCTGGAAATATAAACTTAATATTTTAATATTTACTTTGCCATGCCATTCAAAAAAGGCCAAGAGAAGAAAATGTTCTAATTAGATCTGTGACCCTCCCTGGACCCAAGTAGAAAAAAAGGAATTCAGATGGTCAACTAAAGCCCTACAGTTTTCAGAAATACAATGTAACTGAATATTTAAAACATTTTTAACCCGTTGGCAGCTGACGTGTAACAACATAATTTTTTGTGACAAGCACTGTAATACTGACACTTTTGCAGACTGTCTTTTGGCCATTTGCATCTAAAAACTGAATTTAAAAAATTGGTTTTCTACCTTTTCATATGGTCTCAGTGTATAATGAGAAGCTGCAGGCTGTAGACTCTATACATGTCAATTTCTGCTGTAAGTATACATTATAGAAATAATTGCTAGCATACTTTTTAGTACATATAGCACTGGCTGTCACTGTACACTTTGTATAATCAGCTTCTGTCTATATACTCTGTATCTGTAATTAACTTCTCTCAGGATGCTCTTTATATGCACTGTAATTAACAGCAACAACATGAGAAAATATGCATCTGAACTAATATTACATCTGTCATTTGTTCTCTTTTCCCCACATTTCAGAATGCAGTGCTTGCAGCAGGGTAGAGATGATGCATTGCGTTGCAGGGGTTTGAGGGGTGTATTGAAACTGGTTTGCGTGTGGGGATGAACATGAAACTGCGAGGGCAGGGAAAGCATGTAGCATAAAGACCTTGTGAAAATTGTCTTTGCAGATAATTATTGCCTGTAGGATGTTCTCTTAAAGCCAGTGGGAAGCATGGCAGGGCTGTTGGTACAGAGTACAGACTCACAAAGAAATCAGTAAGCGCATAGAGAAGAGAAAGCAGTTCAGCTTTTTCAGCCCTTCTCTTCAAACACAAGGTATATACAATGAAATGATAAATATCAGTAAATGCATATTATTACCAGCCTTATTCTGTGAATAAATGAGCATTTTGTGAAAGATGTAAAGTCCTCTGTTAAATTTTGTATTATATTCCATAAACAAAATGATACAAACAAATCTTTCAGCAACCACAGCTGTTCATCTGGAAACACGGAACTGGAATAACCCCACTAGGGAAGGACTTTGCAAGGAGGTGATCAACTCCTATGAAGGTCATAGAATAGACATTATGAAGAGCTCCTCAAAGCCAGTTTTTCCCAGGCCCCACCACCACTAAATAAAGCACTGATGATCCTTGCTCGCCTATCATTTGTAAATGGACAAATATAGCTCTCTAAACAGAAAAATTCCAGCAAAGAAATTGGAATGGAAATGCATTCCTATTATATAGTGTAAATAATCACATGTGGAAAGTAATTGCTTTTCATGGATATTGAAACGTCTTAATAATCTCAGGATGTTTTCAAAGAATCTCTTAGATGTAAGCATAGGCAGATGCCTTTGAGGTCTGATGAAAGTTGCTGAGATGCATTATATATAATTCCTAGATTGCTGCATTTATGGGATTGTCCCCATGCATCTGGCCATGCCTGTTCTCTCTATAAAATGTTTATGTTTGGATCAACACTGCCTAACAACTTCAATGCTTTTCTCAGCCTCATGGGAGTACAACGGGGGATATTCCATACGACAGAAGATTGTGAATCATCTGATTTTGAATCTGAATATTTAAAACAATATTTTTTTCAGACCATACAGTGTTCCTAGTATTAACATAATAGATTAACATTTAAAACCTTACACACCTCCCATGTTCAGATCTACATTTATGTTTTAAGATCATTGGTCTCTTGCCTTCGTGAATATACTTGACTTTATGTGCAAATAACAAAGTGGTATATGGGCCCCTAGTAAACATATGTGTGTCTTGAATTGCCAGTGTGAGGTCTATCGTGCTGTGGCATCATTTGTGTTAAATACAGCTGTGGTATATATCTGTATTGTATGTATCTAAGTAAGCCACAAAAGCATCGGTACAGGGGTTGCTACCTGCACAAGGATCTTAACTTGTGTTTATAAGTGTTAGAATCTTGTCATTTGATTGGGTAACTCCTCTTTGAATACTGACTGGTGCAGACACTGTTGTGTTGCTTTCCTTTATACCAAGCATTTTTAGCACTTTGAATGTATATCAGTATGGCGGTGCAGAGTTGTAACAATAAAGATGGGAGACCCAAAAACTTCTGGAGTGCCAATAAGTACAATGATGGCTGTGTATTTGGAATGTTGGTAGTGGATGTACAGTACAGGCAAGCACACATGGGTAGGGTGTCTCAGTGTTTGGGAGTTGCCAGCCTGCAGAAGGGTGCTTTGGGATTGCCTTTTTACAGCTGGCCTTCATTTTATTCCAGAGGCACCAGACAAGGTCTGCTCCCCTGCTACACACTCAAAAAATATTAAAGAAGTCAGCCAAATGTACAATAGTCTTTCTCAAAATTAGCAGTGGCACATAACTCTACATATTCCAGAGCTTTGGAGTCATAAACTGCCTTTCCAGCTTCCCACTTCTCTTTCACTACAGTATACCACTCATACTGTATTCCTGCTTCCCATTGCCCAGACCACTTTGGGTCTTCTTTCTATACAGTGTTCTTTCTTAATGCCTTGTCTTTCACAAACTGGACTTGAAGGGAAAGTAAACCCAAATGATGAAAGCAATATTAATTACACTCATTAAGTGTTTTCAATTATTTTAAATAAAAAAAAAAATTATAGGTAAATGTATTTAATACTGAAAGCAGGGCTTGTTAGTCCCTGTTGCCTTTATTGCAGGTCCAGAATATATGTAACAATGAAGTAAGTCACCTACCCTCCAGCCAAGACTCCAGTTTTCAGAATTCTCTGTGATTAACAGACATTCAAAGAAAGATAATCACAGAGGTGTGCAAAGCATTGTGGGAGCTGGAGCTAAATACTGTTATGTTGTTTGAGTGGTATGTATAGACTGGTTGTGCATTGCACAGAATAGATTAGCAAACATAAGAACAGACAAATACTGTTTCCAGTAGCAGTTACATTTACAGATGTCTAATAAAACAGTTACATTTAATTTATATTGACAGTTGCTCAGAATTAATCACATCCAATTAATTTAAGGGAATGAAACAGGATATGCAACATATAATGTATATGTTAGGGAAATAGGGAATAGCAGGCCATAAATATGATTCATATAAATGTAGCCTAGGGGTCTCTGTATTTATAAAAACCTGCACAATTTGTGGCATTCACAGATATCATTCAGCACCCCAGTGGAACTAGTGCATAGATTATTGGACAACAAGATCTTGGGAGACTTATTCTTTCCTGTTAAAATCCAAATACATTGTCCTGCTTTGTATAGTGCCACAGTGCCTAATAATTTGTGAAATTAGGCAATAAAGAGAGGTTAGGAGAGAGAATTCTGTTAAATCTCCCTGCACCCTCTTTTTTTTAGTATTTCTCTTTATCCATGTCCCTTGCTTGTCTCTGCTTCCCTCGCCCCTCCCCTGTCTCTTGCCCAGTTTCTTCAGGAGCAGGCTATGATTAATATACATAATTGTAACAAATTGTCGCTAACTGCACCAAATCGCTCTCCCAGCTGCTGGCTGGAAGAAGTGCTGACGCTTCTCTCTGCATCTATAGAAAGTAGAAGAAAGGCTCCAGTCGCAGCAGGAAGCGGAGCGCAGAATGCCGCGCCCCCACCCAGCCTGCACCTTTCATTCTGCAGCTGGAGGTCTGAAAGGGAATGTTTAAATGCAGATTGATCCCCTGTCATTATGATGACATTGCATTTTTATCTGTATTAACCCATTGTGCCTTCGAAGCTCAGTGTTTGAAATCTATTTTAATATTTGTATTGTAGCAAACTGTACTCATTGTCGGACACTTTAGAAATATTACTAGAAATCCATCTGTGAAATTTGCATCATTTTGATGCAAGAGATTGTGCAATCTGTTTGTATTTAGAACCACAGCACATAGACTTGGGGTGGATTTATTTGTATCCAAATATGTATTTAGCTACTATTTTAATCCCTTCTAGGCTAGATTATTATTTTAATTATCTACTTCCAAATTAAAGTATGTCTACCATATATTCCAGGGAACCGTTCAGGTTATACAGTGAACAAATGAGATAGGCCTACAAGCTCTTTTAAAGTGGACCCGTCATCCAGACACAAAAATCTGTATAATAAAAGTCCTTTTCAAATTAAACATGAAATCCAATTTCTATTTTTTTATTAAAGCATTCATAGCTGTTGTAAACTCATTTAAAAATCTTAGCTGTCAATCAAATATTGTCTGCCCCGCCTCTATGCCTAGGCATAGAGGCGGGGCAGACAATTACTTTCACTTTCCATTCAGCACTTCCTAGATGTCACTGCTCTCCCCACATTCCTCCCATTCTCTTCACCATTTAATTGTGTAGCCAGGGCATGGGAATGGACATCAGGTCCCCCATTCTGGTGCACAAACAAGATTCTGAGATGATACAAGGCTTGTCTTAATAACAGTGTCCACAAAATGGCTCCTGCCTGCTTGTTATAATTATGAATTCCCAGACTGAACGAAACAAGATTCAAATAATTTATATAGTGTAATTAAAGTTCATTTTGCTTGACTAATGTGATAAAATAAGATTTTGAATAATTTTTTTCGGTGACGGGTCCACTTTAATCCAAATTGATTCATTTTAAAAATGACATCATGATGTATTCTTGGCAATAATTAGGACACCTAGTCCATTGCCACTGATGGAGGCTTATGCTTTTCTTTTTTTTACCTGGTCATTTGTCACTTGACATGTCACAGGATTCCACATGGCTACCCTGCAGGTTATACATTATCAACTGTAATGCTTAAAAATACAATATTACGTATTGGTATGTTGCCCATGGTGCATATATTTTTGCATTATACATACATTTAAAGCAGTACTTTTGTGCCAAATGCCAAATGCCAAGGTAAAATGCCAGAAACAGCACCATTATTAGAAATTGTGCAAAGTGTTTTCTTGGAGGATGTGAATCGCAAGTGGGAGGGGCCCTGAAAACGGAAAGAAGTGCTGCAGCTCCATAACATTCTTAAATTCTGGCTTTTTCTCCTAAAGACCAACTGGGTCTACAATGTTTTCTTGGTAAGCTGTGCAACATTCAGTCACCTGTGCTGCTTAACTTTATTACTAGCTAACCAACACAGCCTAATTAGCCTGTACATAAGATTAAATCTGGCATAAAGTTAGGCTTCCTGTCTATACTGTTTTGCTGGAATGGCTAAAAAGTGCCGTTGTGATCCATGTGTGCCCTTTGCATTTAACTAATTTGCTCAGTAAATATCCCCAGTACATTGGTTAAGTTCCAATGGTGGTGTTATTTTCACTGCTGAACCAGCTACTGTATATGCCATAAAGCCCCCTTTCTGCTTGTGCAGCTGTTATTCAGATGCCAAATTTTCATTTAGTGGAGTTCTTTTGGATCTTAACGGCTTACTATATAAATATTGTTAATTTGCCCAGTTTATCAACACAGTAATGAATCAATATTGGTTTACACAATATTAGGTAAAAGTAAATGGATTTGCTTCAGTAACTGTGACTCTGGTACATGTAGTAAGACCAGGCACTGGATCATGTTGTGTGAATGTGGAACTTGTCCTAATGCCTTTTGCACTTCTGCGGGGACAGAAAGCTCGGTGTCATCAGTATGACAAGAGAGGAGCAGCTGTCTGAGATGATTATAAGGGATGGTTGTAGAGCTACTCTTGGTGCTTAGCTAGGGTGAGAAATCTGAGGGCAGTAGAGCATATTATAGATTTCTTTTTATTCAACCAAGACATGCAGTGACCCATGAAATGCACCAGAGAGTCTCAGGTCATCACAGAAAATCCATAAACACATTCTTGCTCTTTCTGTGCTTTGTTTAATTACTGGTGCAGTGAAGATCTATTATTAGAGGTTCCGAAAAAGATCATTAATGTATTTTTTATTCTGTGTGATACAATGAGGAGGAGGGCAAACTGTTAACTCTTGTGCTGCAGGACAGCTGTCTTCTCTGCTGCAAACAGACGTGAATTTCAGATTTAATCTTCAGTCCCAGAGGTGCCTCCAACTCTAAATTGTATTCACCTCTGGAAGGGAGGTTAAAATAGGCTTTAGGTCTCAATGGTACTAACAAAAATGACTTTTGTCAATGAGTTTTGAAGAAACTAGAAAAAGTAATATGCACGTTGAGAGTGGTTTAAAAATATAATTGCAAATACAGACTGTGTGTTATTTTTATTTACACATACTATGCATTTTTTCATAGTTATAGTGTTGTGGTTAGGGTAGTTATAAATTACTGTAGGTGAACTGGAACTAGACAAAAATTATACTGGAGTGTAGGCAATATCAACAATGTATTTTTGCTGGTCCCTAGGCACTGGACCTCCAATTGACCCGTCTGTCCTCTATTGGTGCACATGCAAAAGAAACTGCTGTGCTGCACATTCACCGCCCTTATGCAAGTGCCTATACAGTAAACACACCTGGGCAATTTGGCTCATAGTGTTCAATAATAGATTTAGTTGTACTACTTTGATAATTGAGCTTTAAATAACTACCCCTATTCGTTGTAGAACCACTCTTTCTGGCATTAATACTTGACATCAACATGCAGCCCTTTAAATGTCCATTATTTGTTTTATTTTGTACATTATAGTTAATAGGTCCATAAAATATGGATTGCGCAAACCAATACTTGGTAATGGATAATCCGCCAGATGTTATTGAATTATTGTGCATGCCTTGTTGATAAATTGTGCCAACTATATTGTGTACATCTGTTTACTGTAGGAACCAGGCTGTGCTGGTCACACATAGAGCAGAACCGATGCATTTTTCTACTAATTTGAATAATTGAATCCAGCCACCTTTGCTTCATTAAGCAGATACTTAAAATCAGCCACATCTGAAAACGAATTCTGTTTTTATTATAATGATTATATTATTTATTCAGATTGGGAATATCAATATTGGTAGTGCACTGATGTCCTTACAGTACTTACACCAGCACCAACTGTGGTGTGCAAAGTGCATGATATACAGAGCCAGCTAAGTGGCATTTTCAGTATTTCACAATCTGCTAAACTAGAGGAACAATGAGCTTCCAAATGATGCAGATATTGGTCCAATCTTTGTGCATCCTGAGCACAAAGGGAAAGTGCTTTATCAGCTTGCGTAATGGTAGGAATGACGTACAAGGCACTTAGACACAGGACACGGGAATACAGAGTCTTGCATCAAACTCCCGACATAAGATAAAAGGTTGGACTAAATATTTTGCATTATGAATTTATATTGTATGGCCAGTAATGTGCTTAAATAATTACGCTTCATTTCTGTGTCATCAGTGCCCAGCTGTGCTAAAATACATTCGGCTCTTTCCCAACACTTGTTACCTTTTTGGTATTGTCTGCAATCTAAATATACCTTTTCCTTTATCCCTTTAAAATGATTAAGACCGCATAGGCAGCGTAGATTTGATTTCAGCTGCACTGACTAAAAATATATTAGACTGGGCAGCTTGCATGGCAAACATTCACACTGCTTACTTACCTTGACTACTGTATATGATCCAATGTTGATTCTTGGACAAAAGTTGAAGCACTCTGTAAAGGCAGAGCTCTCTTGACATGAATGTACTCTCAGGGCATGTATTTACTCCTATTTCCTTTTATTTGGATACAACAATAAGAGGTTAGCTTGTAGCCCTTTTTACCGCCTGTTTTTTGTTATTGATGGTTTTTTGTGTGTTTTCCTGTATGTTTAATATATACACCAATTTATTTTTTAACACTGCAAAATATGCTGAAGTTCTCTAACTATATAGTGAATAAAGTATCCCCTCTTGCAAAATATAAGGATATTATAAGTTACAAGGAGTCCCATGACTATATAAAAACACGAGGCCGAAGGCCAAGTGTTTTTATACAGGTCATGGAACTCTGAGGTGACTTCTAATATCCTCATATTTTGCAACAGGATGTACTTCATTTATTATAATACACACGTTTCAGTAAGTTGTGTGACAGAAATGACATCACTAAGCTTTGATTATAACCAATGACATCACTAAGTACCGTTTATAAGGATATAATTTATAGGATATTCATGGCTCTTGTGTATTATACAGTATATTAATGATAATACTTTGCATTGCATCCTGACTGATTAATTCTATATAATAATTATATATTGAATTCCCTGGTTCTCTATATGTCCCTGAAGTTGCTGAAAGCGCACATAGAACAGCTGTATAACTGTTCATAATTCATATTTTGCATTAAGGATATTTTCTAAAAATAAGCACTTGTTTTTTAGCTGTATTTCCATGAAATGTTACCTGAACTGCCCTAACCACAATTTTCCCACCCTGCAGCCAGTAATACACTGGCCAGTAATACACCTTCATATTCTACTCCCATTCTTACCATGTCTATCCTGACTATTCCTTGACTCTCTCTAAGAGCGACCGAGGATATAGATTAAAGGAATTTTGATTTCTTAAACCCATCTTTGCTGTACCAACTTTGCCTTCTGGGCTATTGTGTTTCTGTGGTGTGAGAGGTTAGTTGGAGAAGACATCTGTCTTGTACTGATAAGAGCATGTAGTGGGAGGCTGGTTTTGGTTCATTAGTCTGTCTCAAACTAGACACTTCTAGCGACTTCAATGTCGCTGTGAGAGGTTCATATTTAAACCTGCATTGTGACTTGGTGTCTTTATCCGTATTGGCAACCAAGTGGTTAATGTTTGCTGCTTTTCAGCATTAAGATGTAACATTGGAAACTATGGATTCTCATACCTCCCAACTGTCCCTTTTTCGGAGGGACAGTCCCTCTTTTGACAGCTCAACCCGCAGTCCCTCATTTGTACTGGAAAGTCCCTCTTTTCTCTGCACTGAACAGCCAGAAAAAGAAACAAATTTTCTCACTTAATTGGCTTTTAGCAGAGAGAACAGAACAGCAGGTGCAAATAAGATACTTTGTAACAATTTTGAGACACAAAAACAGTTTAGATAAGGAGAAATATTTTCAAACTTTCATAACCTGCCAAATTTTGTAAAACAAACATGGTAATTAGGGGGCGTGGCCACAGAAAGGGGTGTGGTCAAAAAATTGCTGCGCTACGTGCGGAAAATTTTTTTGTCCCTCTTTTTACTTCCTAAATGTTGGGAGATATGGATTCTAATACACACCCTTTTATAGATGATGGCTCTACTGATTATGGCCACATGGTAAAAGGCTTCTTATAAATATGTTGTAAATTTAAAAAAAACAAGGTCAGTGAATTTATGTTATTGAGAAAGTGTTATATTCTTGGTAATGCTTTAGGCCTGCGGCAAAGCTGTGTTACAGTCTCGTGCAGAGAACATCGTAATACAAAACACCTTACTGAGAAGAATATGCTGGTGGCTGAATAGCTGCAGGGATGCTTTGCATTATTGTAGTTAAATAGTATTAAACATGTTTGCTTATGAAACACTGGCTTCTAAATCTGTACATCTCAGACCACGTCATTGTGCATAGGGAACCTTTATTTTGATTACATTTTATTAGCTATGAAAATAACTGCCAAAATAAATCTTCTCATTTGCTTATGATGTTTGCAGTAACAATTCTGTCTTTTTTATTAAAGTCATGAGTTTTTTTGTAGCTTGCCAAAGCAATCAAGATATAGGGTACAAGTGCATCAGTAATACATTACATATAAATTATTCAGTCACCGCCTTTCTTTTACAACGGTTGCTCCTTTTAGCAATTAAGTTCAAATTCATTATTTGGTCATCATTTTCTTTTAATTATAATTCACGCCCTTGTCTCCGATGGACAAAGAACTGTGTCACAGTGTGGGGACCTCTGCTGGTCGTAGCTCAGTACTGCATATGTCCCTTTGCAGCTGTCAAGGACATAGAAGCCGCGGCATCTCTCTGAGGCCATACCTATAAACCGTCACACACTGACACGATTAGTAAAAGCTGGAATTAATAGTGAACAGTACAACTTGATTTCCTTTGCAAGGTATAATTTGCACTTTTAATTCACAGACGGAAAAAAATATTTTCTAGGGGCGTGAGCTGTATCTGGATTATGTCATTTCCTAATGCACCAAGCTCCAGCAGCAAATGTTAAGAATGCCTGATTGCATAGAAGCGTTTTTATGGTGATGTCAGTAAATAATGAAACCATTTGTAAGCTTCGGAGTCATTGAAACAGAATGTGTTTGTCCTGCTCTGTCTGCTCAGTTTTCTGATCTAGAAAGTTCCGCAGTATTTGCATGGATGTGAGTGCCTCATTTCAGCAGATTGTTAAAAGGTTGTAATAATCATAATTAAGGACCACCAATCATTCTTGCCTAACCATCCAATGCCTTCTTATTTTTCGAATGCATAGCATCCTTCCATTTCCCTTTTAGTTCTGGGATCTCTTTTGGGTCCTTTCCTGTAGGCTTTGTAACTGAGCTTGTATTTAAAATATTAACCCTTTGTGCACATTTGCAAGCTCTCATCATTATGCAAGCTCTCATCATTATGGGTAATGCCCTTGGTGGGGACTATAGTCATTTGTTGTGGTATTAAGCACCTGCTTTCTGATTTCATAAATGGTTTATATAGTATGAATGAAGCAGGGAAGTGGAGGATACCACTTGAGCTTTACCCCCCATACTGAAATGATTTTTAGAATTTTGAGTTACATCTATTTGCTGTCCTTGTGGTGTAATATTTGTTTAACTCCTCCTTAACAAAAACAAGTTTAGTTATGCAGACATATTGTCAACGGGCTGTGTTTTGTATTGTTCCAAGAGAAAATTGGCATTGAGCCTAAATCCCTCTTTGCCTTAAGCTGGGCATAGACGCAAAGATCCGATCGAACGAATCGAGGATTCCTACGATTTTTGGACCATGTGTGGAGAGTCCTGTCATTTTAAGTCCGGCGGAGATCAGTCGTCTGGTTGATAGGATAGGTTAAAAGATTTCTGTCTGCTGCCAATAATTTCTTTGTTTGTATTGCCGATCGTACGATTTTCAGTGGGAGACTGTCACCAGCTTTGTCGGACATAACTTTCATATGATTGCTGTCAGGGGCAGAACACCAGCTGATCTGTTCTTTTACTACTTTATTTGATCTGAGTGGTTAGTGACAGGTCATTAGGATTCGAACGATCGGATCTTTGCATCTATGGCCAGCTTTACTGTCTATATAGACGCACCCTCCACTGCTACTTGGCTACTTCGTAGTTACCCAAATAGGGAAAGAAGGTTCTCTAACTGTAGAAAGGCCAACGTGTAGAGGACTCATTGGGGCCCTCATCAACAAGGGATATAAATGTATATTTGTGAAAAAATGATCGGCCTAAATTTGTGAGGACCATAAGAATTCTGCTGTTGGTCCCAGTAACTTTATCACTTTGTGTTATTTTGCCAGCAGCTCTAAACCATTCCAAATAATATGATAACTGTCACAAGTTACTTAGCTGCTTTCCAGGGAAGTAACTGTAAAGCTGGCCATAGACGTTGAGATTTTTAAAAGATCAGATCCTGATCATGAGACCACGATCTTCTCAGAACGATTGTACGATCGTACGAATTTACCTTCAACTAAAAAGACCAATTTGCCAGGAAAACAAAGGGGGAGCTGCCTGCTTGGCCCTGCAAACATAGAGAGATTGCACTGGGACCGACAAAGATTTTTTGACCTGGCCGATCAATTTCCTGACAGATGTCGGCCGAAAAATCGTAAGATGTACGATCGTTCGAATACCACTAACCGCACAATAATTTCGAAGGATTGGTCGGGCTTCCCTAAAATCGGTCGTTCGGCAAGAAGAATCATCGCGTCTATGGGGAGCTTTAGTCAAACTGGAGATGATTATGACAAAAATATTTTTACTTTAATATCATTGAGCTATAATGTCTGGTGGCATAACTAGATATTACTGGGCCCTGTAGCAATTTTTTTTCAGGTCCCCAAAATGTCTAGTGGTTCACCTGTTTTACTAATATCTATTGAAATTGTATATGAATTAGGACCTTGTGGAGCCCTATAACTCATGGGCCCCCCTGCAGCCATGGGGTCTGCTTCCTTGTTACGACCCTGATATTGTTGATATTACTGCTGTAGTAGTAATAGTAGTTTAGGGTGATGGCACAAGGGGAGACTGGTCACCCACAGTTTAATCTTCAATATCGCAGTGACTAATTATGGGGAAATATGCAAAACAATATTTATATATGTATTAAATAGATCTCTAAGGGTTTATTTCCACTTTTTCTACCTAAATATTTGGGTAATCTCTTTATTATCAGGTTAATAATACTTCTTTGGCTGTTCATAAGAAAATGCAGAGTACGTTTTACATCTGTAAAGTAAGCTATCCTATTTCAATTCTTGCTTTTAACATGATTTGCATTTGACAAATCTTTCACATGGAAACTAGAGTTTAAGTCTCCAGGTCACTTGGCTGAAATTGGTCCTCCACGCAAAAACTGTTTTTTGCAGAATGAAAGAAAATGTAAACAGCCAGGCAGATGCGTTCGAAAGCAATTACATTTACAAGTAATTTTGAAACTGTTGAAAACAGTTATTGGCTGGGGTGGAGGTTCTCTTTACTAAAAACCCAGTGAAGTACATTAAGCACTTCATAAAGCTTAAAATGAAAGGGTTGCTGTTTGTTGATCATTGGCCAAATGGCAAAAAAGTATGACCACTGCTATGTATGGATTCATAAAGGCTATCGTACAAAAGAAAATGGAGAAACAGACTTTTATTTGTGCATTTTACAGTGGCATAGTAGCAGCCCAACTGCTTGAAACTTGGAGCTCATAAGTCCTTTTCTGTAGCCATCATTATTTTTCCCACCATTGTAAATAACTGCGCTCTTGCACCTCTTAGTGCTCTTGTAGTTCTGCCCAGGAAGTTAAAGACTCCTTATATTTCACTTCAACAAATCTCTACAGTACTGTATATAGCATTACTAGCTATTGCAGCCTTGCAAAATTAGTACTGGCTGAGATGGAATTAGCGGATACCGTCTATCTAGAACTAGTATATAGAGTTTAATGTATTAAAGTATTCATTTTTGGATAAATACAACACTAAGCACAGGAAGGAGGCCAAAGCTTGCATTGGCTGTGAATAAGACTCAGCAGATGTGGTGGGGGTTGTTTCATATTCCTACAGTTTACAGTTCTAAAAAAAGGGAACAGTGTCACTGCCCCTTGCATCTTTTATATTTTTTGTGCCCTTTCAATGCCCGCAGTTTTACTGGGCATTAATATTGTAAGCTCTTGAGGACAGGGACCTCCATTCTGTTGTGTCTTTACTACACAACAGTAAATATTGTCTATGTATTATAATATTTGTACCTTCCTACTATGTAAAATTGTACAGCACTGCATATTTTAGTAGCACTATATAAATTGCTATACAATGCATGTACAATCCTTATGATTTTAGACTGCTTTGAGCATACACATAACAATACCTCACTCTCAACACTTTTTAAATTCATTATTGCACATGATTCCTTATCCTGTGCTTGAATATTTATCCTGTTTTGTTCCCCAAAGATCTTCTTTTCTCATGATCTATTTTTATCTTTGTTCCTGTTTTCTTTCCATCATTTCACATTGTTTGCATCAGCCAGCCCATTAAACTCTTTCCCCTTATTATGTTTTTTCCCCTCTCACTTACTCCCACCTCTCTGTGTTCTCTCATTGCCCCTCCTCTCTCCACCTTGTATGTCCCTTTTTCTCCTATCCTATTGAAATGTTTTCCTGCCCTCAATTCTCAAGTGCATTTGCTGCAGTGCTTAATGTAAGCACAGCCATGTTCGATTAGCCACATTTAACAGAGCAACAAGTCTTTATTGTGTAATAAAGTGTCCTATAGATCTTTTCCTGCTCTTGAAGGCTATTTACAAGTCACTGAGTGCGTCTGACCTGGACAGAATTGCTGTTGGTGGGGGTATGAGGGAAATAAGATATATTATAGTCCATCTATGTAGTTGTTAAATAAGCAGTCACTGTGGTTTTAAGTGCAAGCTCTCCAGACAAAATTTTAATGTAGCAGAGATATGAGATGCTTACAGATCTGCAATATACGTAGGTTACTGTATATAGATAAAGAATCCACATTGATAAAGTACAACAGCGTAATTGTATGCTGTATTTATAAATCACTTATAAGCCAGAGGCAAGTTGACTTGATTAATTGCAATTGATAGAACGATATGAGACTTGGCTTATCTGCTATCTCTAAAGGTGGCCATGGACGCACAGATAATATCGTACGAAACAAATTTTCGTACGATATTCGGTACGTGCATGGTGGGAAACGATATCGGCAGAAGACTTGAATATCGATCGGTTTAACAAAAACATATATATAATCTCAAAGCATTTTAAAAGATATTCTGATAAATTCGGATAAAATGGAAATTATTTTGATAAGCAGGAAGGATTTAATGGGTTTGTGTATTCTTGTTATAGTATTCATAGTGCTGGAGGGGTTTGTCTATACAAATGCAGTCCCCAGCAAGCTGCCTCCCTCTGCACATGTAGTCCCTGCTCTAGACTTCCATTTTCTCCATTGCTTAGTTCCCCGCAGGCCAGTTGACTGTAAGTTGATTTGAGCAGAGAGGCCAGCGGTGTGAAGTGTTCGATTTCCTGCAAGCTTTCCCCTGGGACCCTTTATGTAATGTTACACGGTTACTGGAAGAGAAAAAGTCGCAGCTCCTGGGATTATGTTAGCAAACAATCTATACTCCGTTTACATTAACATCAGTTGTAGGTGTGTAAAGAAACCAGCTCATGATCAAGAGGGAGGGAGGCACATATTTATGGACCTGTTTCGCACGCGACGTAGTTCTTGCAAGGTTACAACGATCCTGGCTTTGGATGCATCTTGTAAAGTGGCTAAACATGAAATTATAATGAATTGTCTGTTAACAGTAGCTGCAGTTATGTGTAATGATTGCTGGCAATTTTTACAGTTAGGATGCATGTCTTTTTGCACTGTTCTTTGAGTTTTTTAGGCAATTAATTGTAGAACTCATCTGTAGTGTTTTTAAACAAATAATGTTTCTCTCATCATCCATTCATTGTCTTATTTTCAAATAGGTACAAATAGACAAGGAAACATTTTAAGGGGTAAGTCTTGGAGATTCAGAGAGAACAAAAAGGAGCTTTATTACATAAGCACATCAAGCTAGAATACTACTATTAGTACATTCTTCCACCTTCATAAGCTTTTTAATTTTATATGGTACAGAGAAGGAATTGAAGGAGAAAATTTGCTGCAATAAACATTAATAAACAAGCATGCCTGCATGTCATGAGTATTGATCAAATGCTGCTCTTATTAGTGGTTGATAAGAAGGGACTGGAAACATTGGATATATGATGTCTGAAAAATGATGCAGAACACAGAAACAGCACAAGATAGGGTTTTTATAATGCAGATGTTTTATTAGCATTCTATAGTGCAGAGAGATTCCTGCTGTGGATCATATCACATACATTGATCAGAATTTTCATACACAATTAAGTTTGAAATTGTGAGTCTCAGTGCTCATCGACAAGTCTGTCTTAAAGCTATCAGGAAGTTCACATACGGATCAATTCATTTTAGTTGCAATTGTCTTCTTTCCCTAATTCATAGTGTTCTCTGAATGTGTATACATTTCCACATCATACATATCAAATGCAGAAATGGAGTTGTTGGGTCCATATTCAAGATCTTTTGTACTTCCCCTGCAGCTAAGGAGGAAAATGTGGCTACATTCCGTGGTTCCGAGTATTTGTGCTACGACCTTTCTCAGAATCCCATCCAAAGCAGCAGCGATGAGATCACCTTGTCTTTCAAAACTCGACAAAGGAACGGGCTCATCCTACACACCGGCAAGTCTGCAGACTATGTCAACCTGGCACTTAAGGGAGGGGCTGTCTCCCTGGTCATCAACTTGGGCTCTGGTGCCTTTGAAGCTCTTGTAGAACCAACCAATGACAAGTTCAATGACAACGAGTGGCATGAGGTCAAGGTCACCCGGAATTTACGCCAGGTAAGGAATCCAGGGGACCATTAGTAAAGCCTTGTTATGATAGAATAGGAGTAAAGTGGTGACCTTTGTTCACTAGAGCGAGAGCAGCAATTAATTATTGACAACATAAGATTGGAAATAATGTATCCCATGTCCTGGTTTGCGTTCTCTTCTCATTGTGATATAGGTGTTCCATGTCATTTTTTAAAATTACTTATTAAGTATCGAGGTGCGTTTGCCTTCTATTATATGCTCAAGTGCAGTGGTTTTTGTAGGGTTTATTCATTGGCTTACTAAAATCTATCACTGCATGAATGTCTACATGTTTACATGAGTGTGTGTACTCACACAGAAGTTATGGCCTATTGCTGCATTATTAATTAATAGCATAACTGTTTAACATCTTATCAGAAAAGATTTTACATAGAAATATAAAAATATTGTTTTTATTTCTCAGTATTTGATAGAGACTACCGTAAATACTAATGCATTATGGAACTGGCATTGCATCTTTCCTGATCTGTACAAAATTCCAAGAATATTTGCAGTTACACAGTACAGTGCTGATTTAGAACATGATGTCGTTTTCCATATGTACTAAGCGCTTACATATTGGCCTGGCAACTAATGCCATATTAAAAACATTACATTTGCTAAATCATTACATATATCCAGCTATATTCATATTCAGCTAATACTTTAAAGATATAATACACATTATTCTAATATGAAGTATGATACAACATAACTGTTGGCATCTTAAGGCAGCTGTCAAGGGTGCTTTGTACTCGGCATTGGTGTTGGGCAACCCCTCTGAGTCACCACTGTAATGGCTTCTTGAACAGTGCTAATTATCATTATTTCTGTGTTGTGATGACACATGTTAGGAATGCCCTGCTTGCACAGAACTTGGGAACCGTAAGTATGGCGTATGTGCTGGGAAATTTGTGGAGGCGAGTCACTTGACTGAATGAAGAGAGATTGTACTGCTTCTGATGTGTGAGAGAAGAATGAGGACTGGGGTCTGGTCCAAGTGAGATATATGAAAGAAGGTGATCTGAGGGGATGAAAAGGGTGGGATAGTCGCACTACCTGCTTCAGAGCAATTAACCCCAAATCATTCATGTAATGTTTCATTGCTACTAACCAAAACCTTTCCAAGGTTGTACTAACACCCTCTGAACTGATCATCTTTGTTTTTCTGTTTTATTTTCCTTATTTTATTTGGTTGGATCTAACAGTCCTTCTGTTCACAGTTATTCAATTTCCTTTCTTCCCCACTTTTCCGCAAAGCACTCTGGCATTGGACACGCTATGGTAAACAAACTACATTGTCTGGTAGATATCATTCTTATTTGTCAAATTATTTTCTCTGGAGCTGCGGTGTGTTCTATCCTTTTGCCTTTTTTCTATTTTTTTGCTCTAACGGAAATCTCTTCTTTCTCTTTCATGCCAACTCCTCCCATTTTGTTTCACACTTCAGGGCTCTTAACTTGCAGATATACACCAGTGTCTAACACAAAGCAACCAATTGAAGTAAAGCAAATATAAGAATTGGTTTCTATGAGTTACTTCACTGGAGCAAATTTGCACCTGTATTAGCAAATGAGCCCTTGTAAGGTCATCCCATCTTCTGTTCTAAAATAAATAAATAAATATGTTTTTCTGTTACAAACATGTATGTAATGTGGATTATTTACATATATGTATGTTCAGTTCATTTTCAGGTCAGATTCATTAAATGCCAGTAGTTTATTTTATTTCATTATTATGTTATCATTTATGTTATACTTACATTGATCACTATTACCCTGCTTTCACCCACCCCAAGGAGTGTTGCTGTCCTTCCACATATTTATTTATTTATTCGCTGTCCCATAAGGCACATTTCAAACCTTGGGCAGTGATGACTGAGTCCTTCTTGCACAGTCCTTATCTCTCTTAAGGAGCAGCTAGGTAATCACAGCTGCTTCTAATACTCAGTTATTATACCCATTATACATTCTGCATGCATTTTTACCATCGCCTGAAATGGCTTGAGTGTTGCTGCTGGCAATAGTGACCCTCTTGTGATTAAATCTTACATCTCTCCTACCTTGATAGCTTTCAGTTTCCACAGTGCCTAAGACAAATATGCTAGCATTAAGCAACATGTGTCCAGATGTAGGGGCAAATCAGAAAACTACTAGGGGAGATTGAAACAAAGTTGTCAACACTGTGCCACTAAAAACAACACACACACATACTTTATTATGGGAAACTGCATGAATACTCTAATTAGGGTGCTGTGATATTAAAAATCATGATGTCAAGGCCACTCCTGAGTGCCCATGAAAATCGCTGAAAATGTCATGTACAAACTTTAAAAAGACACCTGGGCCATTGCAGTGCCCAAAGGATAACCTTAAATTATCATATTACATTCTCTTTGGTGCTAAGGGAATCCCAACTTTCTCTATGATCTCCTGCACTGAACAATGTTTCTAACTTAATTGGCTTTTGGCAGAGAGCCTAGAACAGTCACCGAGTGCACTTGGATAATTTTGTAACAATTTAAGATAAGCAAAGAAACGATTATAACAGTTTAATACAAGTAGGTCTCTTGGTGAAACTGTGACTTGCAGCAAAACTGTAATAACACATAAATGTGAGAACAGAAATGTGTTCAACTTTCATAACCTGCCAAATTTTGTAAAATGAACATGGTTATTAGGGGGTGTAGCCACAAAATGGGCGGATCAGAGTACATTTGCCGCCCTTGGTTTTAGATTTTGAAAAAACACTAACTTTCACTAACTTCACTTTCATAAAGAGGGTGGGTTCTGAATTGCACTGATATGGTCTCAGGAGGAAGTTCAATAGAGCAATGTCAAACTACTTTATAAGTCAATTGGATTTGGACAGGGAGCAGGGAAGCAGAATCAGTACTACCAAAATCATTCTCCCCAACATATCTCAGTGTTATAAGCACATAACTCATTATCAGTAAAGTGTTCTTTTCCCTTCTACTGTAAAGGTAGAGACCAAAAGGTGAATCTGATTTAACAACAGAGAGAGTTGAGTCATGGCAATAGGTTCATCTCTGTCTTGGCGTTGCAGTTGGTGCAGATTGAGGAACCAGGGTTCTTTGAAAATGTGGAGTCAGAATCAGTTGAGAGCCTAATGTGATCTTTCTCTGGTTCTTTGCGATAGCATATAGGACAGTGATCCCTAACCAGTAGCTCATGAGCAACATGTTGCTCCCACCAGCCTCAAAGCAGATGCTTATTTTGAATTCCTAGCTTGGAGGCAAATTTTGGTTGCATAAAAAAACAGGTATACTGACAAATTGAGCCTCCTGTAGTCTACCAGTTCACACACAAGCTGTCAGATAGACCTTATTTGGCTCTCTAGTGTTGCTCTCTAGCTTTAGTTTACATTTGAATGTAGCTTTCGGGTAAAAAAAAGTTTGGGGACCCCTGATTTAGGAGGTGGGGCCCCAATTCAGATGAATTTTTCATGGATCCCACAGTTAATTACCATGTTAGAGTCGTAAGGCCAAGAGGATTAGGAAGTGAAGATTTAGGACTAAGGAGGAATTTAAGCACTGGGCATTGTGGAACAGGCAAAGAAGTAAATTCCATTCTCGTTTACAAAATGTAAACTTGATCAGATTCTTGGTATATAAAAAATAATAAGAAATAACAAGAAAATATGGATCCCACTTAATTTTTATGTGTATATTAACATTTTTTTAAGACAAGAAATCAACAGATCCCTCTTGAAGACAAAGCCAACCAACACTCTAGCCTTCTTCCCCTCACCTTGTGCATTATTCCATCTAACAATTTACTTCATCCTCATTTCTCATGCTTGGTTCAGCCCATCACATTTTGGAGATGGGTCAGGGCGGGTAAGGTGTAGGGAGAGGATTTTTCTTGGCATGTGTGTGAGCAGCTTTTCCTTCTTTCTGCTCTTCCTTCCTTCTTGTTTGGTTTGAAGGTTTGAAGATGTAATCAGGGCTGTGGGCAAAAAGATTTTGGTGATCCAGACCTGGTATCTCATAAATGTAATCTCTTCAGTGCTCCATGGGGCATAGAACACTCATCCAGCATTATGATTACATTTTGTGTTAATTTATTTTGTTTTGGCTATTCTTTTTGGTGGAGGGTGGTGGATTATGTGTTAAAGGGATTCTTATGGATGGTGGCTGTAGCTATTAACTCTGTCATTGCTAGAGGTCTAACTCTAACTAACCCTTGTATTTCAAGACAGCATTGTTCTAGAAGTTCATGTGTCAAGAAAAAGGGTTATTATTTTTGATCCCTCCAGCAACACAGTGTTAAACGATTTTCATTGTAAGCAGCTGAACACGTGTGCCTGACAAGACATTCTTCTGGAAGGGACAGAAGCCTTAAATATTTCACATAATGCTTCACATAATTCTGAAACAGTGCCTTACAAATAGTATTTAGATTTTCCACCAGTTTTCTAATTTTATGAAATTATAAATTCTACAATGACATGTTATGCAATGTGTTATTTTTCTTTCAAGGCACTGAAACACAAAGGTAGTTTTGATGTGATATTGTTTTAACGTATAGAAATCTAAATATTGAAATGTGCTGTTTGCATAGTTATTACATCTCTGTCCTAGGAGATCTTAGGTTACGCAGATGAAAAATTGTTGCCCTAACAAGCACACAAGTCATTACTTTCACCAGTACATTGTTAAAATAACGGACACATTTAGGATAATAAAATGGACACATTTAGGATAATAACACCGCAGTTAAGAGGATAGATGTAAAAAAAAAAACATGCCTTAAAATATTCCAAAAAGTTAAAGTAAACCAAATGCATAAATAAGGAAAATCAAAACAATATCCAAGTGTATGTATACCCTAGTGGGCATTGTTGGTTCAGACATCAGAAAGTTGAAGCGTTATATCTGCTATAAGTTAGCATTGGACCTGATACTATGAACTTAGCAGGGCCCTCTAGCAGGAAGTACAAAAACCTGAAAAATAGAGCTGACCCCATATGGAAAGCGGTAAGCTTATCCTTACATTCTTAAATGTCCATGATTTATATAATTTCCCATCCTCTAGCAGGAAGCCCCATTTATTAGTCCACCATTTACCAGTGTCACCTGGACAGTGGGCCCTGGCAACCAGGCCTGGACTGGCAATCTGTGGATTTTGGCAAATACCAGAGGGGCTGCTGTAAGTTGCTATAGACAATTACTATTTATTGGGCTATTGGCTGTTTTGGCCTCTGTATACTTGAAATGCCAGGGTCTGTTTTAAATCCCAGTTCAGGTTTGCTGCCAACAGTAGAATAGGGACTGGTGCACAAAGAATGTTTGGCCATGACTTTAATCTGCCTGGCCAGAATCCATTGTGTTACAACTCTTATTATCTTATTATGCTTATTATCTGACCAATCCCATCCACTCCCAAGACTCACTCCCCTTTGTGACCTGAAAATCCCACTTTCATCTTTCTTGTCCCCTCCTTTCTGTCATTGGGCCCCTGTCTGGAGTACCCCATTTTCCCCTGATGAAAACCCTGGTTGAAGCTACATCAAACCATTGAGCTGCTGCCATGTAAATGTTGTTCTAGGAATGCAGTTGTTCAGACAGGAATATGACTTTCTAGGGTTGCCACCTTTTCTGGAAGAAAATGCTGGCCTCCCTATATATTTATCTTTTTTCCCTATTAATAACATTGGGATCAACCATCAGTTTTACCGGCCAGGCAAGTAAAATACCGGCCAGGTGGCAACCCTACTTTGAACAGAAGCCACAGAAAAGCCAGTTAGTTATATTTTTTATTTTATATAAAACCAAAGATGCCTCGGCGGTTAACCTTATGAACTGCATTTGGCTTACTAGTTTTATTAAAATGTCAAACAATTGTTGATATAGTGGCCATGTGTTCAGCCGCTGACATGAGTTATAAAGCATTTCATATTCTGGAAGTCTCTCTAAAGGTGCACATGCTGACTCCTTTGAAATACAGTAGTAATGAGTATAACTATACACAACTAAAGACATTCATCATTTGGAGTGCAATTTTGGAAGTCTGATGGTAACGGGTATGTATATGTATGAGTTTGAGGATCTTTTTAAGCTTGATGGAAAGTGTATGGGAATACTCAGTAGAAATCTGTAGTACAGCATGTTCTTGATAATAGAAGAGCTTTTCCATCTGAACATGAAATGTTTTTCCCTCACACAGTGATTCTCTTTTCAAGATTTTGATGTTGGCGTAGGACTTGGGTACAGGTCCAAGTTTATTTATGGTGTTGGTATATTCAAGGCAGTAAGGAAAGGAATATTGTTATGGTATATTAAATTCCACAGTGAAAATTCTGAAATGTACTTTAGCAAGTTATTTTTTTCAACATAAACTGGGGTGAAGAGAATAGATGGTATTACACTCCCCCAGAAAATAATAGCTTTGGGAATTGGGATATGTTCCTTATCTTTCTACAAGGTTACAATCTCGGTGGATGGTATTCTTACTACTACGGGTTATACTCAAGAAGACTACACCATGCTGGGATCTGATGACTTCTTCTATGTAGGAGGTAGCCCAAGCACTGCAGACCTCCCAGGCTCTCCTGTCAGCAACAACTTCATGGGGTGCCTAAAAGAGGTAAGTGTAAACGTTAAAGGGGAATTAAACCCCTTCAACATGAGTTCAATGAGTAGGCTGACATATTGTTTGCCTATTGTTTTAATTAAGACATATACATATACAGTATACTATATATAACATGTATTTTTGTTATTCCTTGAGCTACACAGGACAAACAGAAGCAGTTTAAGCTGCTTTATTTTTCTGACTTCTTGGTTCTTGCAGGCAGTTGTGGGAGACTGTAGTATTTAATTAAATTGTCAAAACTGATTCCTATTTGTAAACTAGGCAGCAAAGGAAGTAAGGGAGTAAATTGGGGGCTGTACATACAGAACTCATTTGGGCTCATTTATAATGCCCACTGTGTTTCTGATCCTACTCTCAGACAGAGAAGAGCAACCATGTGGGTGCAAGTGCTCTGTAAGTGAGCACTAAGGGGTGTGCTCTTGCACTTGTACCCCCAGGGTTCATAGGTTCATACAATAGTAATTGTAGCAACAGTACTACAGTGATTGGTTAGGCAAATACAGGCATAAATGTGGAAAGAAAACATTTTCAGCCATTGTATTTATGTTTCCCATATTCAAAAGGATGCATATGGGTGTATAATACCCTTTTAAATGATGTGAAGGATTCAATTATTTAGAAATAATTTTCAATAATTGTGGCTATTATTATTAACATAAAGTCTTGATACATAATACCATTGTCATATATAGCTGTTAACTAATTGTATACATTGATAAGATGGGCCAAACAAGAACAAGGCAAATGCCCTAGGACATTTAATGTCTCACACTGGTGCATCATTGGTATAGAAATGGTCTTTGAAACACAGGAATTGATTAATTGGAGAAGGGAGGTTATCCCATGAGAAAGATGTACGGGCGAAGATAATGATCCATTATAGTAACAATTGAAAAAATAGGAGAATAACCAGTAGATTTCAGTGTCACAAAAGTCAATAGAATAGAAAGATTGGAGGAGAAAATGGTGTAGCTGCTGCACACAGAGAATCACCTGTTACCTCTGTGTTTCATATAATTGAACTTTATTATAATTCTTTTAACATCAATATTCCTGTGTTAGTTTTTTTTTGACTGTACTAAACAATTCCATATGCTGTGAGGTTTTGTAAATTAATAGAATCCATTGCCCTGAAAGGACATTTAGATTATTTTATCTAGGGTTCTCCTTGAGGCTAGATGAGCTGGCATATGGATAATTATCTGTTCGTAACACTTTATATCTGTGAAATGGAAACAATAAAAAGGGTATTCTGTATCAGAATCCAGGAAAAAAAGGGAATTGGAAAGAGCTGATTTAGGTACAAGACCATCCCATTTCCCTTGTAATCATTTTGCTGTCTGACTTGCTTCATTGATTTCTCATGTTGCTCAGCCATGATCACTGCTTCTCTGGAAGGGCTCCATGACTTTATACACTGTAATAATTGCAAGCCCATGGTGAGGTCATGAAAATGTAATTTATTGCACAATGGGAAATGAGCATTGTGGTTTATTATGAATATTTGATCACAATGCTTTAGGGGTTTAGGGAAGAGCTGACTCATAATTGATTGTGCCAGGTTAGAGGCAGGTGTGTCTTTCCTCTGTGATTGCTGCATACTTGCCTTCTCTGTTCCTGGTGTATGGTAGGAATTTTTGAGCCAGTGAACAAATGATTAATAGCTACATATGCCATAATGTTATATTCCAACCGCCCTGAGCGCCAGCCACATCTGCCTGCAGCAGCTATTTAAAGCTGTTTTAATTCCTCTAATTGCTATACATTTATTTGGATTGCTGGCACCTGCAGTGATCAGAATAATGTGTCATTTTATGTTCTCTAGTTTGGTTTCACATTTTTTGCTGAACTGATAACTGTCTATTACTATTCCCCATTTTGTGACTACTTCCATTTTGCATCTTTCCTTTCTATCACAACGTCTTTCAATGACGAGTATAGGCAGAGGTATTACAAGCAGGAATGTTACACTTTATATGTCCTAGCTATGTCCTATTTATAATACTCTTATTTTTGGAGGTTGGACAAGGCAATTCAGTTTCAGGCTGTTTAAATAAAACAATTTAATATTGTTGATATGTTTTACCGAAGTCCTCTACACTTTGTTCATATAAAAAAATATTCATTGGATAAGGGTTCTAAGGGTAAATTCATAGCATCCATCATCATCCATGGATGATTTGTGTTTTATACATAATGATGGAAATAGGACTCTTTATCTTATGTTATAAATATCCACCACACGTTCTGGAGCAACCAACAGGTAGTTTTTTTTCAGAATTTATCTTTACGGGAAATAATAAACTAATGTCTATCCCATAACAATTTACATTTAAGTCTTAGGTAAATGTTAGTCTGAAAATCATATTTGCTATTTGCTTTTTATTTTGGGTAGCCTTGTGTCCAAGGATGTTTGATATTAATATATCAAATACCTATGTGAAGGTGGCCTATTGTGAGTCGTGGTTGCTGCTGCAGGGAGGACATCTAGTGGGAGCCAAGAAAGCAGCATCATTGTGAAAAACTGCAAAGGATTACATTAAAGTTAAAGAACTGAAAGGGAATTGAAATTTAAAAAACTATTTAATCTCCGGCACATCCCCAGTGTTTATGAACCAATGTGGGTGTGGTTGGGCAGCATGCCGCCCCCTAAAATCCTGCCGCATAAGGCTGGGCCTTGGTGGCCTTTCTACAAATCCGGGCTTGCTTATAAAGACTGGGATAACTGATGCCTTCTCTGTTGCCTTTGTTTAAAAAAAAAATGTTTTAAAGAAACAGTTTAGTGTAAAAAATAAAAGTGGTTAAATAGTCTGTGCAAAATTAACAGTCTAAGTTACCCAGTTTTATTTTTACATTGAAATCCTTTAGAGCATAACTTCAGTTAAGGTATGCAGTAACAGAATTCTGCATATTTAAGCTTATACTGCGTCAGACCACATTTCACACTTCTGATATTGCCTATTTCATTATTGGTTTTCTGCATACAACAAATGCACATTAGATAAAATATGCATTTACCCATATTTATTATTTGAAAACCAAATGCAATGCATTAAATACTACAGCCTTTGGTACTGGTTTCTAAAAAAAAGTATGTATCCTGTATCACTTGCCTTTGTAGGTTGTCTACAAGAACAATGATATCCGTCTGGAACTTTCCCGCTTGGCTCATATTGTAGACACAAAAATGAAGATATATGGAGACGTGGTATTCAAGTGTGAGAATGTAGCTACTCTTGATCCTATAAGCTTTGAAAGTCCAGAGGCCTATATCAGCCTACCTAAGTGGAACACTAAACGCATGGGTTCCATCTCCTTTGACTTCCGTACCACAGAACCCAATGGCCTCATCCTTTTCACCCATGGGAAACCTCAAGAGAGAAAGGATGTCAGGAGCCAAAAGAACACCAAGGTGGATTTCTTTGCAGTTGAACTGCTGGATGGACATCTCTACCTCCTGTTGGACATGGGCTCAGGAACCATTAAGGTGAAAGCCACCAACAAAAAGGCCAATGATGGAGAGTGGTGCCATGTTGATATCCAAAGGGACGGAAGATCTGGTTAGTATGGAGATTAGTGATACGATTGTGCGAGACTGTATAGTTTAGAAGGGAACTTGAATATATTTGAATTTCTTTGTGGCATACAGTATATGCTAGGTTAGGTGCAGCATACAGTAAGGTGAGACCTAACGTCACCTAGCTTTTTAAGTGTCTCAAGTGTTTGGAAATGAAATATGTAGGCTGGAAAAATGACATGTAGGATCACAGACATGTGAATACATAGCTCAACAAAAAATGTACATATGTTTAATCACAAAATTCAGAATAGCATAGGAAAGAGAGTGCTTAATTTCTGTAACAGATCTGAGGAATAACATCAAGCAAAAGTTGTTATGTGAGAAAGAGAAAACCAGTGCTGGTAGACCTGGATTTTTTTGCAGTCAGTAGCTTATAACACACTGGGCATTTTAACTGCTGCTGTTTCAGCATAAAACAATGATGGTCAGAATACCCAAATCTGCTTGTCAATGCTTCTAAACATGGTATATGGGAAACATACTACTAACAGTAAACATGGTGGTTGCAGGTGGACCTCTAATCAGAAATAGTGAAGTGAGCAAAATGTTTTGACCCATAGCAAAAATCTTTTTGGGGCTTATCAAACCTTGGGAAAGACTAATATTTCTTAAACAAATATTAAAAACAGACATCATTGAAGATTTCACCAGGCCCTCCACTTATTAACCACAAAGCAGTAGCAAGGTCTGCTTTTTCTTTTGGAAATACATTTTGTGTATACCACTGCAGGAAGTCTGACAAGTGGATTCAGAATGAAAAGAAAGTAGTTACAGTCGAAGTACAATTTTTGGTTTGTAGGAGTTCAGAAATTTATTTTGCCAAACAAAAATTGCAGGTGAATTCTTATTTACTGGGCTTTCTTTAGTAAATACAAAATCCAATATGGTATCGTCTTTGCATGTTCACTATAATTTAATACTTGAGTGCACAGGTGTAGAAAGACACATTAACACTATGCAACCTGAAAGAGGTTAGTACACATCCATGTATTCCATCTCCAAATTATAATGTAAAGCATATTAAAAGGTATCACTAACAATTACAGACTAACCTTTACAATACAAATGTACTTGACATTTAACTATGCAGCATTCATTCTTCAGTCATTAAGACTGATTGCATCATCTTTATAAAATCCTCTAGACATAAAATGCAAAATTTTATATAGAGGGTAAACAATGCCATTATCTATTGCCTAGACGTACATGAGCTATAAAATGTAACTATCATTTGTTCGGTTTGGCTGTGTAGGTACTGGTGTAACAACATATTCACTGATTCTGCTTACATTTCTTGGGCCCAGGATTAAACATTTAGCCCCTGACCCTCCTGTGTTTTGGTCCCCATTCTCTTTAGTTTACATACAAGACACATGAGATACAACTATATGCACTGACAGGATGCTGTAACAGGTTTGATTGGTCAAGAAGGTTTGATTGGTCAGGGGATTGTAGAACCATTCCCCCTTGAGAGGGGCTTAATTACATATGTAACCACTATTTAAAAGCAAAGACTTGTTTCAAACCCCATTATACTATGGACTTAAGAAGGGCTAAGCTGTAAATATGTCACAGCCATTAATAACAATCGAATCCAGTCCTAGTTAGAGCAAAGCAATAAACATTTCTCTGTCATTTAGATTACTACATTTTCTTGCAAGCAAGGACACAGCCATAAACAAGTCAGTGCCATTAGAGCTCTTAGGGTCTAGTAAGGAATCAATTTATAGTGTTACTGCTGTAAGTAAGCTTAAGTCATATGTCTTACATGTGAAAAGTTCACCCATAGATATGATGCCATTATTAGTACATATAGGAAGAACTGATGCATAACTACATTGTCGCTATAATTATATTTTTCTTTTACTGATCATTAATTCATGTTTCTCGTTAGTACAGTATTTAATGCTATGTCCTTAGGAGGAATGCTACATTCTGATAATTTTAAGACAATTTTTACCTTCACTCCAAAGCCTTGGCCTGCCTTTCCTTATGTGTAGCAGTGCAGGAGTAGGACAATCTATTTTTAATAATGATCCTAATTATGAGTCAGGGTATAAAATTTGCTGTTTTGATATTATAAAAACAATTCCTGTTTCCTGTTTCCTCATTTGTGTTGTCTGGCTCTATAGCAACTGCAAGCAATCTCATATGGACTCAATGTACAGTCTTACCTTGTATCTAGTCCATATCAGATTACTGTTGGTACACCATATTTATACACTGGGGGGCTTGAAAAGCTGTTGTAAAATGGAAGGAAGCTTTAAAAAAAGGAGACAAGGAGAGAACTATGAAGAGCGTCATCCTTTGGAGATGATGCTTGCATAGTCTGTTAACCCTTCCCAACAATGTAGTCTGAACAATGTTAAATTAAATTAATATCAATTTATTTAGATCACTTTTAATTTATTTAAAAATTTGTAGACACAGTGCAGACCAGATATAGAAGTTGAAAGTAGGGGCTGGTTGAAGGGGTGAGTACTCTCCCCTGAGATGTAAATAACCATGCTGCCTACTTCTCTGCAACGGATACATCATTGTGTAAAAAGCATTAAGTAAGTTTGCATATAGACATTTCAAATCCATAGACGTAGAGACCGTACAGAGCCAACATTTGCATTCTCAATCAAGGAGCCTGACTCTCAGCGCTGCACTAAATTTTATTGCCCATTATAGAATGTATATATAAGACAATTCTGAAGGGTATCTACTTATATAACTCTCTTCATTTAGGCACTATTTCCGTAAACACCAGGCGGACTCCATTCACAGCCAGTGGGGAGAGTGAGATTCTCGACTTGGAAGGGGATATGTATTTAGGTGGTCTTCCTGAAAATCGTGCAGGTCTCATACTGCCCACTGAACTTTGGACTGCCATGCTCAACTATGGCTATGTGGGTTGCATCCGTGACCTCTTTATTGATGGTCGCAGTAAAAACATTCGACAACTTGCTGAGGCACAGAATGCAGCAGGTGTGAAATTGTCATGTTCTAAACTCAGCGGCAGACAGTGCGACAGCTATCCCTGCAAAAACAATGCTGATTGTAGGGATGGCTGGAACCGCTTTGTATGTGACTGTACTGGCACTGGGCACTGGGGCAGAACCTGTGAAAGGGGTGAGTATTCCTAAACAAAACAGATATTGGTGTCTTGATAAATGTTTTGTTATAGGGTTTCAGCGTAAATTGCAGACAGAGAATGTCATGTTGTTAAACAGTGCTGGTCGCTTTGTACATGTATCCCACTTTCTTTACATTTACATTTCTCTGCCATCTCTCTGTGTTTATTCTTCATCAATCCACTGATATCTCTGTACCCTGCCCTTTTTGTAGATACTGTCCTATATGTAATTCCAGTATCTTGTTTCTGTGCATACAACTCATTAAATTCTTTCTTCCTGGACTTATCTTTGTACCCAGAATTTTAAAAGGCTTAATTACAAATGTAAGTTCCAAAAACTGGACACAAATCTCAATTATTTACCGGCAATGCAGCGCTTTTCTCCAAAATTAGTAAGAATTTCTTTGGGTAAATGGCATCACTTCTGGCGTTTCACATGGCCTGATTAATGACATTATTTGGATTCTCTAGACCCAAATCAGTTGTGTGTGTATTTAGGTGCCACATACTAAAGAAACAGATATTACTGGGCTTTTTGTGTCTGCATTCCCTGTTCTTTACACCTTGTGTACAGTTCATTAAAGCAGGCTGAATGGCTGTCTTTGGGCTTGTATTACAAAGTACTCTGCCAGATTTGCATTTTAGTTAGTACCTTCCTACATTGCCAACCCTAAAATATGTAGGTTTACTACTCCTAGATCTGTTGGTATGTAAGTGGAATATGTTGAAAGTCAATACTATAATTTATGAGTCTACTGAGAAAAAGAGAATTTTAACATAGGATTGCTATTGTTGACGACATCCCAGCATTGCAGCAGAATATCATACAGATACGCATGGCATATCAAGGAGAACATTGGTCCTTTTAATCTATCTGGTTCATTGTCTAAAGCACTAGTCCTGATCATTATAAAGAAAAAACCATCAGAGGGGAAATACAAGTGATTGCTTCCAAAGCAGAGTGGGTATGTGAGAAGAGGGGAACAATGTTACCATTGTATCTTTGATGTTAGCCTATTGGAGTTACACTAATTGCTTAATGATCTGATTAGTTACTAGAGAGGATATTTCACAGCCTATAGAGTTCGTAGCAGCTGTTGTTTAACCAATTCCTTGCAGGCTGAAAAGGCTGGAGTGAAGCCCTTCATTTCATGAACCAGACAAGGTGATCCCTTTCTAAGTTTAAGGGCAGAGACACACGCGAAGATTCGGGGAGATTTAGTCGCCCGGCGACAAATTGCCTCTTCTTCGGGCGACTAATCTCCCTGAAAAGCCTTCCCGCCAGGCTAGAATCTTAATCTCCGGGGAATGGCATATATATATATATATATATATATATAGATCCTTGATAAAGGCCCCAATGTGGGCTGAAACATTGGATGCACAGTGATTATGCAATTAATATTTTTTGATTGATGAAAATGGTGTGCTGGTCCATCCTGAATGTATATATATGACTTATTTGACCAAGCACCCACAAAGCAGCGTGGACAGAGTGAAAGTACCTTTTGAAAATTATATATATATATATATATATATATATATATATTTTTTTGTTCATTTGTTTTCTCCTGACGAAGAGCCCTGTGTGGGCTCGAAACGTCGAGTTCAATAAAAATCTTTTATTTGCATTAAGAAACCCTGTGAGTGTCGCTATTTTGCAAATCTCTATTTACCTTCATTGCTGAGCACCCAGGTATTGCCTTGGTCTACGGAGTGCACCTTTGGAACTGGATATATATTTATATATATATCCTTTATAAGACACTATTGCTCTCTGAGATTCTCTGAGCTTAGATCTTTCGATTGGAAAGTTTTTCTAGCTGTGTGTCAAAACATGGAATTTTCGTGCCCTTTAACTAGCCATAGTTAACAACTGTCCTTAACTTTTGATGGAGTGTCTGAGGATATATGTCTTTGGCTGTTAACATTGGCCAACCTCACAAATATACAGTATTTCAGTAATCAGTGGCCCATTTTCTGCTTCTACTCTTTAACCTATATTTATGCAAAAGGGGAGCTTAAAATATTAGTTGAATCACCTTCACAATTACCATTTCTATATATGGTAGCTGTTGTACATTTTGCCCCTTATAAGTTCATATGCCATATGGTGCAAAGTCCAGATGTTGGCAACTATGGCTCAGTCCAAAGGGCACCAGAGCTGTAATGACTTTTATATTTATCTTACCCCACAATGCACTAGGATGTTTGAGAGTTAAGATTGATTTTCTTGAAGCATTTTCTTTGGAATAATTCCCTATCAGTACAAGTGGGTCTTGTGAAATAATGTCTATAGTATCCATCCTCTTTTGAAAACACTTGTATAAAATAGCCATAAAATATCTGGCTCTCAACCTCACATATGAGCATTTTGTCCTCAGTGCTTTACCCTGTTCCATTAGAAAATCCCCTTCCATTTACTAATCTTTAGATTTCTGCTGCATTCACATTATCAGTTGATAACATAATTTCTAAGAATGTGATTAACTGTTCCTTGCTGACTCTGTCCAATCTACTTATCTTATTGTTTACCAAGCTCCCATAATTGCAGAACTGGCTCAAAACTGTGCATCTAAGATTGGTGCTTTCCATTATTTTGTAAATTGTGAAATCATAATGCAAACGGTATAGCACTTGAAAGATATTTCTGTGATTTGAGTAAAAGCCCTTCAAGAAGATTGGAAATATAGCCCATAAAGTGGCACTTTTGTATTGTAGTATACAATTTGAAAAATATTTAGATTTTTAATTATGATGTGTTATAGTTAAAAAGGAGTTATGCCTCCTGTCACTGTGAATTAAGACATTTTATTCAGTAAAACCTTTTCGATTATATAATGGAGTTTTCTAATACTGCATATGTAATAATGTTTTATACTCGAAATGCTTAACTTTTAAGAATGGTTTGAAACACACCAAACAAATAATTATAAGCAAATGTGATGTAAACATAAAAAAAGAGTGAAATAAAAGTTCTTACCAGCACTGTGCCCTTTGATATGTAAAATTGCAGTGAAAGACTTCCAAAATATACATATGCTAGATACAGCGAATGATCCGCCACACTTTGCACCACTTTGTCAGGCGCAAATACATTACCGCTACGCTAATTCACTAAAATCCAAAGTTGCATCTTAGCAGCTGAACTCTGGCGAAGTTTCGTTTAATTTTGATCACATAATGCTCATTTTAGTGCAGTCTGTTGTGCTTTTTCTCAGATTTTCCAGCTGGCACTCTGCATGATCAAGTACTTTATTGTTGTCACTAAAAGGTTGTAGGGTGTGATTGTTGTATGCACTACAATCACAGCAACCCTTTATATTTTTGGTATTTTAATTAAAAGAAAAATAGCTCTACACTTAATAACATTGTTATAGATCGTAGCCACTCAAATGAGCCCCATAGCTCAAAATACGATGTGGTGTAAGCAGAGGCCAAAGCAGCCTTGGGCCAGTAGAGTGGCACCGGCTGCAGCACTGAGTATCACTGGATTTAATCCCCAGGCAGCTTTTTTCCAATTAATTTCACAAATCTGCCAACGGAGTCTTTCCACTTTATTCTAATCCCGCCATCTCCGAAGGGAATATGTACGGATAAGCTGATAAGATGCACATGAAGGCCGAAGCCAAGGCCGCAGCATGATCTCATCTGGTTAATGAGAGCATCATACAGCAGAACAGCCAGCACAACTTAACCTTTCCTCTGCTGGAAGAATGAAGGGTTCTGATTCTTGTTACTTGACCAATATGCCAATATACTCAGGATTTAAGAATTATTTTAAAAAGTGATTTAGGGGTAAATTTAATTGTGTTTGTATAAGTCATTCTTTCTGTGTGTGAGAGACTGAGCCATTTCTTACTATGTACAGTGATGTGAAAAACTATTTGCCCCCTTCCTGATTTCTTATTCTTTTGCATGTTTGTCACACTTAAATGTTTCTGCTCATCAAAAACCGTTAACTATTAGTCAAAGATAACATAATTGAACACAAAATGCAGTTTTTAAATGAAGGTTTACGTTATTAAGGGAGAAAAAAAACTCCAAATCTACATGGGCCTGTGTGAAAAAGTGATTGCCCGCCTTGTTAAAAAATAACTTAACTGTGGTTTATCACACCTGAGTTCAATTTCAAAGGTTATAAAGCCATTTCTAAAGCTTTGGGACTCCAGCGAACCACAGTGAGAGCCATCCACAAATGGCAAAAACATGGAACAGTGGTGAACCTTCCCAGGAGTGGCCGGCCGACCAAAATTACCCCAAGAGCGCAGAGACAACTCATCCGAGAGGCCACAAAAGACCCCAGGACAAAATCTAAAGAACTGCAGGCCTCACTTGCCTCAATTAAGGTCAGGGTTCACGACTCCACCATAAGAAAGAGACTGGGCAAAAACGGCCTGCATGGCAGATTTCCAAGGCGCAAACCACTTTTAAGCAAAAAGAACATTAAGGCTTGTCTCAATTTTGCTAAAAAACATCTCAATGATTGCCAAGACTTTTGGGAAAATACCTTGTGGACCGACGAGACAAAAGTTGAACTTTTTGGAAGGTGCGCGTCCCGTTACATCTGGCGTAAAAGTAACACAGCATTTCAGAAAAAGAACATCATACCAACAGTAAAATATGGTGGTGGTAGTGTGATGGTCTGGGGTTGTTTTGCTGCTTCAGGACCTGAAAGACTTGCTGTGATAGATGGAACCATGAATTCTACTGTCTACCAAAAAATCCTGAAGGAGAATGTCCGGCCATCTGTTCGTCAACTCAAGCTGAAGCGATCTTGGGTGCTGCAGCAGGACAATGACCCAAAACACACCAGCAAATCCACCTCTGAATGGCTGAAGAAAAACAAAATGAAGACTTTGGAGTGGCCTAGTCAAAGTCCTGACCTGAATCCTATTGAGATGTTGTGGCATGACCTTAAAAAGGCGGTTCATGCTAGAAAACCCTCAAATAAAGCTGAATTACAACAATTCTGCAAAGATGAGTGGGCCAAAATTCCTCCAGAGCGCTGTAAAAGACTCGTTGCAAGTTATCGCAAACGCTTGATTGCAGTTATTGCTGCTAAGGGTGGCCCAACCAGTTATTAGGTTCAGGGGGCAATTACTTTTTCACACAGGTTTGGATTTCTTTTCTCCCTAAATAATAAAAACCCTCATTTAAAAACTGCATTTTGTGTTTACTTGTTTTATCTTTGACTAATAGTTAAATGTGTTTGATGATCAGAAACATTTTGTGTGACAAACATGCAAAAGAATAAGAAATCAGGAAGGGGGCAAATAGTTTTTCACACCACTGTATAAGAAAGAAACCGAGAACTATATGTAAAAATATTAATTCCTGTGTGTGTGAACCTGATGCAATAGTGTGTAATGTGTTTATATGTGCATATGTAAATTAGGCTGGGTACCGTATGCATCATGCGGTTAAAGTGATGTAAAGTGATAATGACACTAAAAAAAATATTCAAAATATTATATACATCAAAAGTTACTTGTAGCTCATGTTGATCATTTTTCGTTGATAGGGCTGCTTTTGTAAGTAATTGTTACTTGAAGTTCCTAAACCTGACTGTTTTGCCAACCTGGCTGTCCCTTCTCAACACATGATTTTAAGATTTGGATTCAGTTAGAATCTTGGCTGAATCACTAACCGAATCCTGGATTTGGTGCATCCCTAATATATACGTAGGTAGTGAATTCAAAGTGTAATTGACGGAATACACCTATACCTTATTGATACGTGTGCACTGTTTGATTCCGTACTACACTACTACATTATACATATATTTCACTGTTTATTGATAACCAGCATTTTATCACCTCATTGTGCTGCACAGCTCATCTAGCACTCTTCCATCCCTGCATCCCATTAGTGCTCACTGCACTACACATTTACCACATTTCCATCTATATATATTTCATTGTAGTGTACAAGATGTATGCCATTCTTTTTAGCTTTTAGTTTTGTGCAGCCAATATAGTATTAGGTGTTTACAGCATGTAATTTACAGCACAACCAGTATAGAACACATCCATCTGTACATTTCATTGTATCGCACAATCAGTATATCACAATTCCATCTGTATTTGTCATTGTACTGTACAACCAATATAGCACACTTCTATGTGTACATCATTGCACAGCTAATATATCAACATTCCACCCATACAGGTCATTGTACTGTACAACCAGCACACCACTCTCTCTGGGAAAAATGGCAAGGGCACGCTGCACTCAATGGCCCCTCGCTCATCACTATAGAGTGCAAATACTACTACTTTTCACTCTTTCCCCTTGTTCACAGATCCTTGAGTTCTGCAGCCAACAGCTATAGTTACAGAAAGCAAACTAGGGCTAGGCAGACTTTAATATTTTGTTGTAATTTTTTGTCTTTATGGTAACACATATAACAATAACATTGTGCTATAACACCTTTCATAATTAATAATGTGCTGAACTGTATGTATGTATGTATGTATTTTAATCTATTTATACAGCACTACTGCTTTCAAGAGTAGTATCAGTAAAAAGCTGAAATCTGAAAATACACCAGCTAAAGCTCGTTGAGGTCATGTAGATGTCATTGGCAGAGGTCCCTTTAACCGTTTGAAGACGTTTTTAGCCTTCCTGATTTTCGTTTTTTTTGGTGGTTTGTGCTCAAAAACTCGATTTATTTGAGGTTTTTTTGCCGATAACTTGAGTATTCGAGTCCCCCTCCCAATTGCATTTGTTCTAGTTTTTTTACATTCAAGTTTTTTTCATAAATAAGCAAACATTTGAGTTGTGAGTTTATTCAAGGTAGTAAAAACCTGGCGAAAGAGACACAGAGGAGGAGGAGGTCCCTGTCTTGTAGAGTTTACAAGCTAAGTATGTAATATGGTACAGCTGTTATACATCATGGCACATGCGCTTATTTCTGTGTAATTTTCATTAGCTTTTCTTTTGTCTATGTTTACCTTACAATGCAATCCATATTATCTCTAATATTGAAGTATCAGCATGTTCCAGTAAGATGCACTTGCAATTTTATTCAGTTTATTCAGGCAAGGCCTAAACCTGTTTGTGTCAAAAAAAGTCTAATTGTTAACTGTGCTGTAGTGTTTTGTGATGTTACCACTGAGTCACCAGTTTGACCTCACAATGTAATCACGCAAAGTGTATTCTGTTGATAGCAAAGCCTAACATTAAATAGCTGTCAGCTGAATGCCAGGCCCGGATTTGTGGCGAGGCCACATAGACCTGGGCCTAGGGCGGCACATTTTTGGGGGCGGCATGCCGGCCAGCCGCTCTGTGGGGAGCCTGTGCTCCCTTTTGCGCCAGCGTGTGGTAGTGCGGGCGGGCGCTAGGACCGTGCGGAGCGCTCGGCCTAGGGGCGCCCGCCCAGCGAATCCGGCGCTGCTGAATGCCATATATCAAATTCATGCTATTTTGCCACAGAGCTCTGGACTTGTTTATGTTGATGTGATAATCAGGAAAGACTTTGTAATAATTGATACACATTTTTTGCTTTTCTGCACTGAAAGGGTCAATAAAGAGCAGTGGAAAATTGCTCTATAACAAGTATTTTGGGTGCTTGGTTTGTTGAAGGGCAGGGCTCCACACTACTCATACCCCTGGATAATTTTGTGTGCAAATGTTGTGCTGACATTTGTGTGGGCTTATATATGTTGTGTGTGTGTCTAGATGTACTGCCCCCCGCCTCTCTCCTTGGTAATCTCTGTGTTTGGCTGGTATCCCAGGGCGACTGCTAACATTTACTGAACTTGCAAGAATATCTTCCTGCAAACATTCCCTTGCTACTGCTGGGTGCCCACATTTAGCTACCCACACTGTGTGTCTGCTTATACTGCATGTGTATCTAGATATGTGATACACGACTGTATACTGTCTATACATTCATGCATGTCTCTAGTTGAGACATACATACAAACATTATTAAAAAAATGCCATTTTCCCATATCCTGCCTAAAATGATAATATATTTATTTTCAATTCTGAAATATTTCAGTTTATCAGTTATGTTTTGGTTCAACCAGAGAGTGATTTCAGGCCCTAATCCAGACAATTATTCATGTCACAAAATGTCTGCTTCTGCTGTTTGCTGGTGGGGGCTTGGCTCCCTCCATCACTGGGGAATCTGTTACACTAAGCCCACATAGCATGTCCTGATTTCTGTAGAAAGCATGATGAGTTCTGCTGAGGAGGAAGCCACATTGCTAAGCTGTCTAATGAGCTGAAGAGGAGACAGCAAACAAAATGGTGGTGCACCAGAATGAGGCACTGCTTTAAGAGAGTCTTGTTATACAGAGATTTGCTTAGGCAGAGGTTCGAAATTGTAGGTGTCATATGTGTTAAAAGGCCAGAAGATGAAAATATTCTGTTTATCTATTTGAATTTTTACCATCATCTACTGTTTTTTTTACCATGAGAAAACCTTCTTTAGCGAGCAGCACAAAAATCTGTGTTTAATCTTAGGTGCTTAGTTGGGGCTTCAAAGCTATATGTTCAGCAGCATGAGACAGCATAAGTAACGTATGGGTGTACCGCAGTCAATAATGTGACTTAAACAGAACACAGAGTGGATGAGAGAATGTGAATTGTTGCTAATTCCTCCCTTTTCTGCTTAATGAGGATAAAACAGACACATGGGTTTGCTGTATTTCTCGCACCGATTTTTCTCACTTAAGGTTAATCTAATTTAATTAATTGTAAGACACACTGAAAAAGGTTAAAGGGAAAAGCTTTCTCTCCTTTTGTGTATTATATTTTTTTGCCTAGAATATTTCATGCCATTGATAAGATATGTAAGCATACGGACAAATACATCAGATCACCAGGCTTCTTATAATATTAAGCATTCACTATCTCTACAAAAAAAGTGGAGTTCATAAGGTGATAAAAAAGGGGGGATGAGAGAAAAGGTCCTGGGGGTCTCAACATTTTAAGTAGATTATGTTTATATTTTGCATGTAACATTCAAGGAATGATGACACACAAATAATTTTTTTGCTATTAACCACAGAATAATCAAGAGGTATAACAAGTGAATTACCGTATATACTCGAGTATAAGCAGAGTTTTTCAGCATCCAAAATGTGCTGAAAAAGTCTACCTCGGCTTATATTCGAGTCAGTGGGCAGTAGCTGAGATATCGGTCACTTTTAATCATTCCTATACCAGCAGTTGGCTTGGGGAGAGACTGCAATATCACACAGCGCCCTCTGTTGGTTATATGAAAGAATAACAGTGACTGCAATATCACACAGCGCCCTCTGTTGTTTATATGAAAGAATAACAGTGCGCCCTCTGTTGGTTATATGAAAGAATAACAGTAACTGCAATATCACACAGCGCCATCTGTTGGTTATATGAAAGAATAACAGTGCGCCCTCTGTTGGTTATATGAAAGATTAACAGTGACTGCAATATCACACAGCGCCCTCTGTTGGTTATATGAAAGAATAACAGTGACTGCAATATCACACAGCGCCCTCTGTTGGTTATATGAAGGATTAACAGTGATGGCAATATCACACAATCCCCTCTGTTGGTTATACGAAAGATTAACATTGATGGCAATATCACACAGCACCCTCTGCAAATGGTAGTAGGACAGTGGGACAATGCACACAGTAATCCATTTGGCAATTCTCTGTCACCATCAACTTTGCAAAGAAGTCCGGTTGATCGCTGGGGGGTCGCTTTGGCGGAATGTGCGCTGCTGGGAGACAGGGCTGTAGTTGTGTCTAGGCTTATACTCGAGTCAATAAGTTTTCCCAGTTTTCGTAGGTAAAATTAGGTACCTCGGCTTATACTCGGGTCGGCTTATACTCGAGTATATACGGTACTTATGAGCAATAGGCAGGCCTCTTTATCAAAACTATTGCTCGATCACCAAGAAAAGGGTTAATCTACAGCTGAGTATATTTTCTCTGGCACAAATATACATGAATCAGAACTCCCTTTTCTGCAAGGGAACTAACTAATAGTTATCTACCAGTAGGAGGAAATATCTTATCGCTTATGTAGTTGTGCCAATATTACACCATCCATGCTACTATAGAACATCCTAATAATATCATTTTATATTTAATTACATAAAAATAATTTTTTTCCTGCCTCCCTTGCTATTTCCACTACTCCACTGAAACATTCTTAGACACTGGGATGTCTTCTTTGCCATTTACACTGCTTGCAGTTTTACTCGGTTTCTTCTCCCTCCCTAGCAAAGCAATGCTGGATCCTGGTCACGTCACAGCCATTTCACACTCTGTCGCGCTGTTCGTTCTTGATATGGTTGATTATAACTCTCTGGCTGCCATTATCCCACCCTCTCTTCACCTCCACATTGTATTGTCTACCTTATTCTGCAGTGCATTCTGGTTCTTATGGGCCTGTTTATTTTTTTCAACCTGTCTACGATTAGTATTAAAGGTTAGAGACCGAAGGCCTATTTATGAAAGGGCGAACAGACCAGTCACAGAGTTTACCAGAGGAAAACTCTATCCTTAGTACAGACTGTGGCAAACTGTTCATCCTTTTATATATTTGCCCCTTTGTGACCACAACCTACTTTTAATTGAATAATGGAAAATAACAGTTTTGTAGAATTCTCTTTAATATAGACGTATGCTTTGCATCTACTAAATAATGTCGTAACCATTCAGCTGAAGCCAAGAGATACAAAAATCTAGAAAGAACACAGGTGGTTGTGGTTAATAAAGACCAGCTGTATTTTTATTGTAAATTATTAAGACATATTTACTTGCTCTTCTTTTCACTTTGCTGCTGCTTGTTTTGTTAACTATCATCTATCAGTCATTCCTATTACTGAACCAGTAATCATTTAAAGGCTAGCTAATGGGGTAATTGACTAAAAGGTCTAATGTTTGCCTACATCTACTAACCCATAGCATCCAATTAAAATTGTGTTTTCAAACAGCAGACGAGTAAATGCTAACTGCTGAGTTCTGTGGGTTGCTAGACAAGCAGCACACTTTAGATGGTTTATTACTTCTCCCTTGCATTTTTCTTCTTTACTCTACAAAAGGTCATACTCATTTTCCCTGAAGGAATATAGTGCAAGTAAATACAAAAACTATTGCACCCCATTTCAAATGGTAACATTTCTACACATGAAAGATGTAAGTGGCAGAATAACACCAGTCCATCATTTGACCTTCAGCTGTGCTTTCTCCCTACAGAGGCCTCTATTTTGAGCTACGATGGAGGCATGTATATGAAGATCATCATGCCAGTGGTCATGCATACTGAGGCAGAGGATGTTTCCTTACGCTTCAAGTCCCAGAGAGCTTATGGGCTATTAGTAGCCACGACATCCAGGGACTCTGCCGATACGATGCGACTGGAGCTTGATGGTGGGAAGGTCAAGCTTATGGTTAACTTAGGTATCGTATAAATCCTTCCTTTCTTTGGGAAGTCGAAGGGAGGTCATTTTTGTCAGTGTTTTTCTGTTGATTTCATCTGGCCGCTTTAATGATGTCAATCATTTTACCATTGCATGTTTCCTTCTATCTGAAGTCCCAAAATATACCTGAGGCACATCTCTGTGCTTTCACTGGTCCTGCCAATAACCCTTTGCTTTCTGTGGAAGGCAGCTCTGGAATTTGCTATAACATTCAAACAGTAACCTGATTTTCTTCCTCCAGAAAAAAAAAGGTTATAGGAGACCTGGGACAGGTGCGGCCACCAATCCTATACTTCATTCCACTCTTTAATCCCCAATAATGATCTTTTATGAAGATAGAAAACTATAGACATTTTAAGATACATACAAAGCTGCTCAAATAATCTACTCAATAGTTGTTTAGATAAAAACAATGTTGTCACAAGCAGTGTACTGGCCCTAAATGGCTTCAACTATATCTTATAGTCTTCTCTGTGCTGACTTTGGTAATTAAGAGTGAAATGATTCAGTGACGGGGGATTTTCTCAGTCCCTTTCCCTCTATATTTCCCATGAAGCTTTAAGAGCTTTGTTTCCATTAGTCTTAATCTTAAATGTCTCATTTTTGTCCATCTTTTATCAGAAGTCTACTATCCAAAACAGTCTCTGTTTCTGTGACTAGCACATTTTGGTTTAAACTGAACACACCATGGGAAAACATAATTTCCTTGTAATGGACAGTCTTGATGGTGGTGAATATATTTTTCCAGAAATATAAATATCAAACATAATCTCTGCAGGAGACTGGCTTATGCCATTTCTTTTCTGGGAAGAGACTGTTTTCGATGCTGTCTTTGTAGACACTGTCTGTGCTCTGTGTGCTTTGTGTCTATGTACTTTGTGAGTACTGTGAATTGTCTGTTGTCAGTCCCCCTGCATCTTTAAGTTTATTAAATATGTTCCATTGGCCACGTTCGTTCAAAAGATGGCATTCACTACCCTTCAAAGGCCTGAAGCCTGCGGCCCGTACAGCAAACAGCCTTGAGAACACAGTGTGCTGAGCAGCTTGTAGGGGGTATGCAATATGCCCATCACTTCCCCACATGCTTGCTCTAACCCACAGGGCATTGCCAGAGTGGGAAGCCAGAAGCAAGGGAATTGGCCGAGTTGAACCATTCTTGCTGGTGATCAGAACTCCCGACCTATGCTCTGGTTCCCCTCCTTATCCAAGGGCATTCCACCCCAGTTCAGGAAAAAAAAAGATCTGCTCTGTGTCGCTGAAATATCATATCACAAAGTGTGCCAGTGAGCAGAGTTAGTGAATGAGTAATGGAGACATAACGGAACAGAGGTCATATAATGGGCAGCCAAGGACAGGAGTGTATTCCCTCCTAGTAACCACATGTCCTGCCGTTGCATTTATTTCATTTATTTATATTACTATTTTTTACCTTTCTTATCGTTGATATTTTGTTTATACCCACCCCTCAACTGATTTTCTACTCCCCAAGTACCCTCCTTTTTTTGCATCCTTTCTCCCCTCTGCTAGAAGAATGGGGCTCTGGTCCTGTTCTCAGCACCTTTTCAAGGTTTTAGGGTGCCCCACTCTCTGCTTGTATTCACTGCCCTGCTGCCCCCCACTGTTTGCTGGTCTCACATGTTCTCTGAGGCTGTTTGCTCCCACTTTTCTGTTGCGGTTGACGACACATAGCAAACCTAATCGCACGAAACATCAGAGTGCCAGAAACTCTAGATAGGATCCTTCCTTCTTACCAAAATGATAATAGTCCCCTTGTATAGTCCATGAGCTCAGGCCTGGAGAGAGAGTCTTAAAAGGTGTCTTTGCTTATTTGAACAATGTTAGTAGCTTGGTAAATACCAGTTGCTCATATGCAGCAGTGAAGTTTGTACTATTAGTGTGTCTCCACACCATAGCAGAATATAAAAATAGAAAGAAGTTTAGTAGTTTTATTCGTTTACTTCCAGTTGTTTCTGTGCAGAATGCTACTGCATTGTTACAAGGGACTATTTTGTCAGTATATAGTACTTTTCATCTAAATCTGGTGCAGCTTCATATATGAGTAACTAGTATTTTACTAGTACTTCTCTTTTAAACAATTGAACTGTCTTTGTCAGTAAAGCTGGTGGTTATATCTACAAATGTTATGAGCTGTATGCACCTTTTATTGGCCACATATACTGCCTTATACCATACTGCTTATAATATAAATTAAGCACAAATGAGCCCAGTTTCCCCTTGTCTTCTGCGATACTGGGAAAATGAAATTACATTGACCAGGGCCAGATCAGAGAAGTCCCCTGCACTGTCGAGGCCCCAAACTCGCTTTCTCTACATTCTGGCACAATGTGTTCGTGCGGTTTGAAGTTTGTACGTGGCCATTTTATAGACAGTAAAATATTCTATGTGAGTCATGCACACTAAAGCATTCAGGCACTTTCAACATACAAGATTGTAAATACAGTCCCTTCTCCCTTAAAATGTAATGCATATAGTGCTTTTAATCACACTTTTCTTTGAGACTTATAACTTGCATATATTGCACTGCACTCTGACACTCACAAGCCCCCCCTGCTCTCACTAACTGTACACAAATATAAAATGGCCACTATTGTTGCGTGTGTCTGTCCCCGGAAGGGTGGACCTTACTGTTTTTGGATGACTGCAGCTGTAACCTTGAAGGATGCGATTTCATCTTTCATTTATTTTTTTCCCATCTAGACTGTATCAGGATAAACTGTAACTCCAGTAAGTTTATACCCTCAAATCTCATTTTGTTATCTCTATTTCTCACTTTTGTTGTATAATAATATATAAGCTGCTTCTTTTTGCCTTCTCTCAATGCTTATTTTGTTTTATCTTAAAGGAATGGTTAGCAATGTGCAGCTGTATCTTTGACTTCACTGCCTGAAGAGTCAGGCATGCAGATATCTGTGCCACAACACTGACATCCGGTGGCAATATTGTAAATTGCAGGCATGCGATATCTGCTGTGTTTTTCTTGTGCTGGGTTGTGAAGTCACATGTGCTGCTGCTCAATCTTATGTTTACTGTTTGCATACAAATCATTCTCTACTTTAACTCTGCACTGCATTATTCGTTTATCTGCCTTATGTTTTTGTAGAAAATGTAAACAGCCAACAGTCCTAGCTCTTGGTTACAGGTACTGACTGTTCTGCATTCAGAGCTTCAAATGAACTGAAGTGCTCAGAGTAATTGCTATATTAACTCTCAGTTTGAAAAACAATGTTTAGAACATGCGGTGATTACTTATTCTGGGGGCTTCAGTATCCTTCAGCTGCTGCAGACCCACCATTATGTGCACTACAGTGGAAACAGACTGAACCCCCAGAAAGAAACACCTTCATAATTATATACTGCTTGAACATTTAAAATGGTGGTGGTAGATGTTACACTCAGCATTTCTGTGTGCATGTTGAACGTCTCAAATAGCAAATAAGTACATTTCTCTGCTCTTACATACTGATATGTGTTGCATGCATAAAAATTAAATGTTGCGTTTTAAAAAGGACATCATGAAATGGAAGGCAACATTCCTAAACAACAGGTCTTAAGACTCCTGGGTACAATCAGGACAGCTCAGTTGTTGTCAAAGCTGCATCTAAGGTACGTGTCGAAGGCACAAATAATCCTGTGAGTAAGGGCCCTACGTGTCTGATACTGTTAGATATACCTGGAAAAAAAACCTCACAGACTTGAACTCTCCAGTATAGAGACAGACAATCTGTGGCTTAACTGAAAAAGAAACAGGCAGTTTTCTGGTGCAGGTTACACATAGTCTTAGTAAGGTACAAAATATGTGTGGGGAGAATAAGCTAATATTTGCTTTATTTGATACCTTCTCCTTTCATATAGAAATGATATTTCTCAGAACAGGTAAAGTTGTGAATATAATAAGCAAATGGAAAGTCATCTTGACAATAGGTAAAATGCAAATACTTGCCTCAAGAGAGTTAGCTTGTTATGCATAAGATGTATCAGTTCTTACCACTGTAAATGGGATGCCAGTGCGTATTTGTAAACGTAATGCAATTGCTTTTCTGTGCATTTGATATACAGAATGTACTGTATGTAAACATATTACTTACACATGTGGCTGGATTATTGTGTGTATGAGTAGATCTGTGGATGCGTTTTTGTAAATATGTAGACTTTTAAATGCACCTTAAACAGACTATGTCCAGCTACATTAGATAGAGCATGGGTTACATTAGACCCTTTTACAGCAGGATGGGTCTTTGCTATGGGGAAGTGACAAAGTGAGGATGTTGTTGAACTACACCTCTCCACTGGCAAAATGTAATAGAATAGAGGACACCAGGAGTTCTTTCAAAATAGAGAACAAAGGCTTTATTATCATTATTATTTTTAACGTGTATTTTTAGAGTGCCAACGTATTTGGCAGCGCTATAAAATAAATGTATTTATACAAAGCACATACAGACTTACATACATAGAATTACATAGCGACCAGTAACCAATACAAGGGTGAGAAAGGCCCTGTGCAAAACAGTTTACAATCTAAAAGGGGAAGGGATTGAGACACAAGGGGTGGGAGTGGGCAAGATTAGAAATAAGACAGGTGAGAGATGTATCATATGGTAGGGCTTTTGGTAGCTAAGCAGAATGAGGGTAGGCTTCTCTAAATAAGTTTTAAGAGATCTTTGGAAGCAGAAAGGTTGGGAGAAAGTCAGACAGACCGTGGCAAAGCTTTGCAAAGCTTTGAATGCAAGTATGTGTGAAGGTAATGAGAGAAGAGTTGAAGAGCAGGTCAGTAGAGGATCGTAGTAAGCAGTTGGGTGAGTATCTAGAGATGAATTCAGAGATGTAGGGTGGGGCAGAGTTATGAAGTGCTTTGAATGTCAGGGTCATTAGTTTGAATTTTATTCTGAAAAGTAGTGGAAGCCAGTGCAGGGGTTGGCAGAGTGGCATGGCAGAGGAGAAGGGTCGGACTGGGGCTCAGCGCAGTATGAGCATGCGCAAACTAGCTTAATTGTTTTGCTGTGACCGCCCAACAAAGGGCGATCGCGGCATTAAAGAGTCAGCACAGTCCGACCCTGCAGGGGAGGAGCGGATGCTAATGTGTATAAGCCTGGCGGCAGTGTTCTTTGTAGACTGGAGAGGACAATAAATATAGGGTTACAGTAATCTAGACATGATATGATGAGAGAGCAAATAAGAATTTTAGCTGCATCATGGGTGATAAATGATCGTATTTTGGATATGTTCCTTAGGGGAAAGTGACATGATTTAATAAGTTACTAGATATGAAGAGTGAAGGATATGAGGAGTGAAGGACAGGGCAGAATCAGATAACCCCAAGGCACCAGGCCTGGGGAAATGGGGTTATAGTAGAATTGTTAGCTATGACAGATACTTCTGGGATGTTACTAGTGTTAGTTGGGGGTAAGAGAACCATTAACATTTTAGAGAGGTTTAATTAAAGGTAGCATTGTGACATCAAAGTAGAGATAGTGGACAGGCAGGAGGAGACCTGAGTTAAGCTCTGGGTTTAGATCAGGAGAGGAGAGATACTGTATATCTGAGTACAGGGTCGGACTGGGCTGGTGGGGCACTGGGAAAAAAGCAAGCCCAGATCCGCTCCCTGCCGAATCTCTCAGCAGAATCTCCCTGCTGTGACCTCCCTTTATCGTGCAGGTCACGGCAAATACAAAGTGCGCGGATGCGCAGTGCGGTGGGTGGCCCGGCTCAGCAGGGGACACGGCGGGGGGGCCTGCTTGGCAGGGGACCTGGAGCGGGAGCCCTGTGGGCCCCAGGCCCCCAGTCCGACCCTGTCTGAGTATCATAAGCATAGAGGTGGTATTGGAAACCATATGCGTTGATTAGTTTGCTGAGGGTGAAAGTATAAGGATAAAATAGTTAGGGGCCCAGGAAAGATCCTTGAGGAATCAGAAAGAGGTTGGGGAGAAGATGGTACTCCATTGTTAGAGACACTGAAGGATCAATAGTGAGGTAAGAGAACCAGGACAAGGCCATGTCATGAGGCCAAGCAAATCGAGGGACTGGAGGCTCTATTCAATAGAAAGCGCAACTGGGGATTGATACTCACAATAGTTGAGGTTGTTTAATAAATGGTGGGTATAATCACAGGTGTTAGCAAAACTTTACTGGACCTTGTTGATCCCAGGCTTAATGTAACATCGAACTAGATGCAGGCCAAAGAGGAAGGACCACCCCTTGCAAAACACTATATGCCAGGAAATGGTCATAGATGTAAGGGTCAATGAAAGAAATATGTAAATTGTAATTACTGGATACATCAGACCTTCCCAACTGTCCTATTTTTAGCAGGACAGTCTCAATTTTGACAGCTCAGCACCTGCACTCAGATACAATTTTAACTCATAAGGTCTCGAGGGAACTGTGACTTGCAGCTTAAAGGGCTATTTTGCCTTCATTAGCAAAACTGTTATAACACATAAAACATGACCCTAAAACCCCCAGAAATGTGTTCAAACTTTCAATAACCTGACAAATTTTGTAAAATGGACATGGACAAACAATGGACAAACATAAATGTTTGTTTTCGAATAAATATATATATTTCTAATAAAATATAAGTGTAGTAGAAAGAATAGGTATTTTAAAAACTGTAGTACCTCTGAATATTGCAGAATTATTTTCATAGGAATTATGGATGTATCTCTGAAGTAATGTGAACAAACATATCAATAATGCATAATATTCTCATTGGGGCTATATATTCAAGTTAAGGTATATGTAAGTATTTACAAAGGAATGCATGTGGAAGTAGATTTATATATTTTTCTGGGATTATTAATGTATGTGTTGATGAAGATATTGATTAACCATACACTTAGACATTTAGACTATTAAGCAGAGCTGTCTTTACCTCTTGTACCAGTTATTCAATGTATTTTTACACCTAATCTGAATTTTCAATGTATGCAGCCATCTATAAACTAATGCAGAGTATAAACATGTTTATTAACAATGACAATTGTTATGTATCTTAGAGTTTCAGCAAACTGGAAAATGAAAATATGCAGTTTGGCAGAAATAATTTAAATGCAAGTTATTCATTATTGAAATGGCAGTGTGTTGGGGGTTTCCTTAATTGAGAAGGATCAGGGGTTTGTCTAATTGCAGCGTAATTCTGTGGCTACTAAAGCAAACACTGTGTTTCATACAATTAATTCAAGGGGTGAAAACATAATTTTGTCTGGAGTGTGCAGTGAGGGTAGATTGTCAAAAAACTACACTTGTAATGGGACATGATTACTCTGTACAAGCACATTAGAGGGCATTATAGACATATAGCAGGAGATCTTTTTTTCCATAAAATGGATCACTGCACAAGAGGACACCCCATTAGACTAGAGCAGTGATCCACAACCAGTAACTTGTGAGCAACATGTTGCTCTCCAACCCCTTGGATGTTGCTCTCAGTGTCCTCTTAATGTCCTCAAAGCAGGGGCTTATTTTTGAATTCCAGGCTTGGAAGCAAGTTTTAATTGCATAAAAATGAGGTATAGTGCCAAGTAGAGCCTCTTGTAGGCTGCCAGTCCACATAGGGACTACCAAATAGCCAATCACAGTCCTAATTTGGCACCCCAAGGGACTTTTTCATGCTTGTGTTGCTCCCCAACTCTTTTTACATTTGAATTTGGCTTATGGGTAAAAAAAGGTTGGGGACCCCTGGACTAGAGGATAAGAACTTTCATTTGAAGCAGCGTAGGTGGTTCTTCACAGTGAGGACAGTGAGATTGTGGAATGCCCTGCAGGATGATGTTGTGATGGCTGATTCTGTTAATGTATTGGATGATTTCTTGGACAAGCATTATATCCAAGGCTATAGTGATACGAATATTTACAATTAGTATAGATATGGGTATATATGTATGGACACTGGGTTTCATTTGGAGCGGTTGAACTTGATGGAGTATGGAATTTTTCAGCCCAACTTAACTATATTTAACTATGTATCCCATAAATGCACTAAAGTACAAAACAGCAGTCATGATGGGGCATGTTGTATTGCCTCCCAATACCTGGATAGGTCCTAGGCAACAGCCTGTGCACTGACTAGTGCATAATGGAGCCACCCCTGGGACAAGGTCCTAACCTGACTTTATGGCTCAAGTGCCCTGAATAGGTGTTTTCACATTAGAAGTCTGTTGCCAAATGTTCATCCATTCATATGGTTACCTAGATATTGCAAGGTTATATCTCTAGCATGCCCCATGGCTTACAACCATAGTAGCAGGCAATGGATAAAGGGTTTGGAATGCTTCCCTTGTCTTTTGAGATCTGCTCACCTGGAAAGTGAATCTTTGCTGGTCTGCCTGGGACAGAGTGCTTGTCTTGAGTTCTCTGGGCAGTATGTCTCATTGTGACCTTGCCTGGAGAGTAAATGTGGGCATATCGGGGAGAGATCTGCTCATTTGGCGATGAAGATACTGGTGACTCTCAGGATGTGTCCCTGTTCTAATCTCTAACAGTATGTCTTTTTAAAGGGTCCCATACACAGGCAGATATAAGATGCCTATGCAAAAAACTTGAGGAAGGGCAGCTGTTGCCCCGAAACGTTTGATCGTGACCTGCGTGTCTTGGGCACTTCAATAAACCTGGGAACAGCCTACTTTTGACAAAGGTATTGGCATTCCATTTTTTTCAGATATAAGCTGCCAACAATTTATTGCCCAGTGTATGGGGCCCTCTGATGGGCTTCCGCGATCGATATCTGGCTGAAAGTCGGCCAGATGTCGATCGGCTGGTCTTAAAAGTCTTGTCGGATCAAGGATAGGTTCGTTGATGTGGTCCTCGATCTGACAGCCCATTTTCACCTCATTCATGATCAGATCAGCCTGATATCGCCTACCTAGCCAAGCGAGTTGATCTCCACATGTATAGCCAGCTTAAGTCTTTTTGGGACAAAGGGTATGTGTATTTTTTTTTCAGGACTGTTTTTTTGTCAGGTGTTTTTGTTTAGTTTGTGATGATTTCCTTGTAAAAGGGGGGATGTGTTGGTCTCACTAGGGGAGTGAGACTGGTTTCTCTGGAACAATGTGTATGCGTTAATCTGTTTGGGTTTGGTCTGTAATGCTCTCAGTATGGAACAGTCTTTGTAGTGCAAAATGTGTGGGCCCTGGTTTGTCTATGAGAGTTTGTTCTGCTGGTGTTTCTGTATTTGTCCTATAGGTCCAGTGTATCTTTTGAGGTATCACATGCACCATGTCTACACTAATCTCTCTGGGAGCATTTGGCTGTTTTGGTGTGTCTAGGAAAATGTGTCTATGCTGGTCGTTTAGCACAGTATTTTTCTTTTGGTTTCTATGGGCAACATGTTTGGTGCTGCTGATTTTTAGAGTAGTGTTAGTCTCTGTTGGTCAGTTTGTGCTGGGGCATCTGTCTGAACTTCTCCATGTCATATTGTTTGCACCATCTCAGAAGAAACAAGGGCACTTGCTTAAGCACATCTATGTTTCTTTTGAAATTTAGATCTGACTAATCTGTGGAATAACTGGGCCATATACTGTAATGTTTTCTTGTTTGATTTTGGTTTGATTTTACTTAGCAAATCACATTTCCTTTATAAAAAAAACCCCAACCCTATCCAGCAATCACATATTGTAAATGTCTTTCACATGAAAATGACGTTGTATAATGATTTTGCGCTTGACTTGGTGGGAAGAAAAATACAGGTGTTGAAAAGGATAAGTCTTTTAACTAACTAGTTCACAATGTTATTTTAATTTGACTGCAAAATTATTTTGATGTTCACAGAATCATTTTCAACTGATAGACTTCTTTTGTTATAATTTATTAATAATTAATAATTTTGTAGTTAATTTTGAGCACAATATAAATTTTGTCAGCACAAAACTTGTTTTGTAGGGGTCTCAGGGGACCCATGGAGCTACCAGGATTGGTATTGTTATGCCTCCAATAGGCATTTAATTTATCTTAGTTGAGATCAAGTACAAGATTCTCTTTTATTATTACAGAGGAAAAGAAAATGTGTTTTAAAATATTGAATTACATGATTAAAATGGAGTCTGTGGGAGATGGCCTTCCTGTAATTCTGAATAATGGATCCCATACTTGTTATTTACGTGTTTGCCTGTATTGTAATGTGTATGTACAGTTTTCTTTCTGGCTGGTATCATTGATTTGGTCTGACCTTGAAGAGTTACTTATGTGATTGCTCGTGCATTTGCGCAAGGCGTTTTGCCTCTTAGGATTGTCATCATGATTAATCTTTCCATATTGATCTCATTGTACTTTTATAAGTTATTGCTCTACATGTCTTCAGTAGCCTGGAATAGTGATGCCATTCTGTGACATGAATCTGAGTCTTGGGACTTTTCTAATGTAACTGTTAATGATCTGTTTAATTGATCTGCTTATATGTTTGCATGTTTGTTTGTGGTGCTATGTTAGTATTAAGCTTTATGCAGATGTCAGTCTGATTCAGCCTGGTAGGAACAGTATTACAAGAACATACATAGGTAACAGATTGTAGTTTGTTAATAGTGTTCCATTCATATTTTCCCCTTATGATTTATATTCAAAACTGCCTATCATGAATATATATTCATGACCCCTGTGGATCGAAACGCATATATATAAATATACACGCGTATATATGGAGGAATAAAGGATTGTCACATAGCTACCCAAATTCATTCATGCCTCCCAACTGTCCTGTTTTCAGCGGGACAGTCCTGCTATTGACAGCTGAACCCGCAGTGCTGCATTTGTACTGAAAAGTCCCAACTTTCTCTGCAGTGAACAGCCAAAAGTTTCTATGTTAATTGGCTTTTGGCAGAGAGCCCAGAACAGCCACCAGGTGCAACTAAGATACTTTGTAACAATTTTGAGATAAGCAAAAAAGTAAAAATTTAGATAAGGATGGCCCTTGGGAAAAGTTAGACTCACAGCTTAAATTCACCTTCATTAGCAAAACTGTAATAAATGAAAAAAAAAACACAGAAATATGTTCAAACTTTCATAACCTGCCACATTTTGTAAAATGAACATGGTAATTAGGTGGGTGTGGTGGTATTTAGCCAGGATTTTGCCAGGATTCAGATTTGGGCAAATACTCTTGCCTGGCCGATCCAAATCCTTAAAATCATGTGACTTTTTATCACAAAACTGCACACGTGGTTCACCTTTTCCCTTCCCGGCCCTGATTTACATATGCAAATTAGGACTAGCTTCTGAATTCTACCAGAATTTTGCCAAATGATTTAGGGTGCAGCTGAATTTCGAAATAGTGGATTTTGTGCATCCCAATTATATATATATTATATTATTATATCTCCAAATAAATCTGTCACAAATTATAATTTACAAGAAGGTTTCTTAAAGTGTGAATTTAATCAAGTCTAATCTCAAATCCTAAAATTACCTACATACTGTAAGGCTAAACACTGGGTTCAGAATGTATTACAATGGAAGACAGAAAGCCAGTGGGGGATATATAATACTTTTTAGAGAAATCATTTAAAATGTGACGAGCAATAGCCCAGTTCAATATTATGTATACAGAAGACAAATACTCCTGGCATTCCGCAAATGATGAGACTCTATATTAACAGATATTCTTTCAGCTTTATTGATTTACACAAAAGAACACAGCAGTGTGCAGGATATTCAGCAACACCCTAATATACCTAATGCATGTCATGAAAGCTATTGTACTTAATCTTAGACAGTATTGGGTACTCATTCCATTTGTGTGTTTATAATCTCGAAATGGAAATTGAAAGCATTGTCTTCATTTGCAGGCGACACTAAAATATGCTAGAAAATAACATGCAGCAGGCTTTCTATTTTACCAAATAGTGTGAGGATATAATAAACTGGATACAGAAAATTGCAGTGGATTACAGATAAACTTTAACATAAATATGTATTTGGTGAACAAAACAAGCAGTTTAAAAGCCCATTTTATGCTACTGTGTTTAAGGGAGTCCCTGAGGGAAAATAATTTGTCTGAGCATGAGAATTATAAGCTTTTTTAATAGCAAGCAATGTCATACAGTAGTGTAAAATGGCAGAAAGTTAGTATAACAGCGCATGCATCACATTGTGGTAGATCGTTGTTTTATGGGCATGGTCGTTTCTTAATTTGTAGAATATTTACATATTTTTAATGAAAGGGCAGTCAAAACATAGACTTTATGCATTTAGGGGCAGATTTATCAAGGGTCGAATTTCGAAGTAATGGGAGTTTTTTTTGAACTCCCATAACTTCAAATTCGAATAAAAAAAGACCAATCGAAATGTATCAAATAATCGAAGTTTTGTTTTGGCCGAAAAGGTCTGTTTTCGATCAAATTCGAATCGTACGAATCAAAGTAACAGCGCATTCAATTCGAATTCGATTAGAAGTTTTTCTAAAAAAAACCCTTTGATTTTTCAAAGCAATTCACAAAGGGACTAGAGAGAAACATTTCAGTCTCTAAGCTGTACAAAAATTTCAAAAGGTGGATCAGCGCCTGAAGCTATGGAGAAAACAAACAACAACAAAAAAAATAAAAATATGCTGTAGTAATTTTGAATAATTTAGTTTGTCACCATGTGTTGGATTAAGAAAGGAAAGTGCTGTTTTAGGTTAGTTCCCCTTGAGTTGGCAAGTCTTCACTTTAAAGGGTAAAAGGTATCCTGTGCAAGTTTCCCTTTAAACAAGCCAAGGAGTTTTCCATGCATGCATAAGCGCTTAAATCAAAAAGCTTCCACCAAATCTGGCTAGAGGGCCTACTTACAAGATAGTAGGTTTTTTATTGCCTGTAATTCTGCCTCCTCCTTAGCAGCTCCGTTATGCTCCAATACAAAATTACAAAGATTCCATAGCGTCATACTGTTTTATTATTAAAAAGTTTAAAATTAAATAAAATGCACTCACAATCTGTATTGAGTATCACCCAAAAGTAGGCTTCTTTAGCAGGTTTCACCAGTTGGATCTGGGATAAGAGTGTTGCCGGCGTCTTTTTTTCCCTCATAGCTTTTCCCTGCAGCTCGCTGTGAAGCCCCTCCTGCCTGACGCGTTTTGCTGAACCAATCAGCTTCCTCAAAATCATGGGGCATGATTCATGTGTGTGTGATTTTCTTAAAAAGCCGGTCGCAACTCGATTTTTCAAAGTCCACCAATTGACTCCAAATAGGTTCTAGGAGGTCCCCCATAGGCTAAAACAGCAATTCATCAGGTTTTAGATTACAGTACACGATACATTTTGAATTTTCGATTTTTTTTTTCAAATTCTAATCAAATTTGGACTATTCCCTAGTCAAAGTACACAAAAACTAGTTTGAAATTCAAATTTTTTTTAATTCGAATTTTCACTTCGACCTTTGATAAATCTGCCCCTTAATCTCTGTCCCTCGGCTAGGCTGGCATACAGTAATGTCAAATGCCAGAAAGTTAGTATAATATATCACATGGGGATGGGGGTGCTGGATCATTGTTTTATGGGCATGAAGGCTTCTTTAATTTGTAAATTATTTATACATTTTTAATGAAAGGGCAGTCTAAATATTGACTTTATGCATTTAATCTCTGTCCCTGGAGACAAATTCAGAGGGGAAAATACCTGATTTGCCCATTCCCTTTCTACACTTTGTTAAAATTATAGGATCAAAAAGAACGAAGATTTAAAAGTATTGTAGTGTAAGCACTGACTCTTCCCCAGTGGTGTGGTTAAAAGTTTCTGAGCCCTACATTAACATATTTTGCTATAAGTGAAACATCTAGCGCTGTAGCTCTATATATCGGCCATTGTATTGTGTGAATATTAAAAGTAAGTAGCAGATTATGCTCAGTTCAGGGGAATACCTATACAAAAGTAATTATTTATATTCTATAGTAGATGAGATTGACATAAAACACATCCATAACATTAAAATAACCTCCATCAAATTAAAAAGGCCTTTGCTTAGAAGATATGTTTCTGCAGCTGCTTTCCCATTAAGAGACTGACATCAGCCCATGCCTCCTGCTGGTTTTGTGAAAATTATTTTAAAATTACTCCTGTTGGAAGTGGTTAGGAAACACAAGTAAAGGACAATGTTATGTTTTATACATCAACTCCACTATTTTACGATTCTGACAAAACCCATATCCTTTGTAAAAGATTCAAACCCTAATTTGCATAAGTAAATTAGGAGGAAAAGGAGGAAAGACAACCGCGTGCCCAGTGCATAAAAAAAAATTTGACTTCTTCATTTGTGTGACAAAAAGTCGCGATTTTTTGGATTCGGATTCAGGCCAGACACTTGGATTCGGCTGAACCCAAACCCTGCTGAAAAAGGCAGAATCTTGGCTGAATCTTGAACCGAATCCTGAATTCGGTGCATTCCTAGTTTTATGTCATCATGGCAGCAACTCACTAGCATGGGTAATTCCTGTGTCTTAGGTCACTGATCAGAAAAGAGTTAACAGAATAAAGGATCCATCCTCACTCAAACGTCTTTTTCCTGTGCACTTTACTAGGGCATAGTCTTGTCTGACCTACCAATATAATATTTCCATATAGGGTTCATATGCTCTCTCCCCACAATGATGCCTTCTCTAATGCTCCCGTTGCTTCATTTTCCAACCATAATGGTAATTTTCTGGTGCTTTTTCTTCATGCTTTCTCCTTTGCAATCCCATCCCCTGCACTGGTAGAACATATTAATTTAATTCATATGGCCATTTTAATGTCATGATCCAAAATCAGATCAAGAAGGCCTATCAGATTTTAGTCTAAAACTGTCTAACTTGAAAAGAGAAGTGGAGCACAGCTTTACCTGCCTATACTTCTTGTCACCCCAAGAGGTCCAAGGAGATATATAGCTCCCATGATGATAACCATCAGTAACTGGATTATTCTTTGCATCTTAGTGTCTTACCAATTAGCAGGCAGGGAGGTTCCTTTAAGGCACTTTCTACCAAAGCAATAGCCAGACAGATGGACATCATTTAATAGTATAATTTGTCATTATAAGATTAATGTCTCAGGATATTAAATTTGAGGGGAAAGTTCTTTAGCCTATAATTTATAAGTACATTTCTTTGATGTAAGATGTACTTTTGTCCCTTCCTTCTGTGGCTTTAGACATTTTAGGCTAATAGACTCTTGAGCTGAATAAAGGGCCTTCTTATGGATATACTGTATCTGGTTGGCTGCCTCATATATGTAAGTAGCCATAAAATACAGTCTATAGTACAGTTTTTGGAATTTGAGGTAAAGTTGGTGAGGCTTGAATAGATTTCCTGCTAATCTACATAGGACAATTGTTAAACTACTGTGTTTCACTTGTTCTTCTTTTCAGATTGGTTAAAAAGATGAAGGTTAATTTTTTAGATTCCATACTGCCACGTGCTGCCCCAGAGCACTTACTTACTCTCTAATAATTTGTATGGTCCAGTGGTTTGGGAAAGGATTTCTATATTTTAGAGATAACATTTCTTATTTTTAAACTGCCATTTAGTTGACCAATGATTCCTAACTCAGAGGGCTACTTTCCAAGCAGGATCCCAAAGCAGTGGCTGATGGTGCCCAGTGTGAAAACCAGATAGACCAAGATCTGGGGAAAATGCCTAATTTATATCCTGGAAGCTCAACTTGAAGGTCAATTAAATTTTGAGACAACAACTCATTTGCCGATAATTAGTCAGTAAAGAATATAATTAGAAATTACCATCCTGGGAAGAAAATCTGCAGCATACACCTTTACAGATGGGAGGTCAGGGGCATAGTTATCAATGATTAAAAGTAATGCTTATTACAGTTGGCCAGAGTGAAGTTTTGCTGCTCTATATTAATTTCTTTTTTTTACTGCCGAATTGTGCCTTAGGCTGCAGCACAGCTTACCGGTCAGGCAGACCAGATACCTAGAACAACACTTAGAATAAGGGACATCGACATATCCACAACGCAGGAGGGAACTCTATGTGCATGAAGGGGTTGGTGTTCCAAGTGGATTGAAGGGGCAGACCTAATCGTTTGCATAACTACCGGGTTGTGCCTTAGGTTGCAATATAGCACACCGGTTAGGCTGGCTATAAATCTGCTTTCACATTTACTTTACATATATGCTGCCAGTACTTAAAACAAGAAAAAGCAGTAAAACCCCACACTACCTTACTAAAATGTATTTAGATCTAATTATATAAGTGCTCAGTACTATTATAATCCTATGCTTAGTTCTCAATCAATTTAGCACCAACATGCAATTAATGGTATTTCAATCTATTGTGTTATATACAAACAATTAAAATGATTAAAGTGCTATAAATTAGGTGCTGTGACTTTCAATAAAATGTATCTACACACAATTGATGAATAATCTAAGTTCATGGTTCTTATATGAATTAAATAAGGTGCTAGTGCTGTAGTTATAATTTTAAAGTGAGTTCATGGTATCAAACAATTAAAAATAAAGCGTCAGCAATTCATGAATAAAAGTTAGAAATTAGAAAATAATATAGAGGTGGAGTTGTCCCGAAGAAACTAGCTGCGTTGTTCTAAGCCCTGGGACACCACACGTGGGAGAAAGGCAGAACACTGAGGACTGTGGTCTCGTTACTACGTTTAACTGTCTTGTAAGGAGAGCTAACTTTGCTATAAAACCAACAAATCCTCAGTGCCTTAGGATTAAAAGAGAATAAAAGGAATGAATGCTGCGCTAGTAGCACTACAATTCCATTAAATTTCTCTGGATCTGAGATTCAATTAAAGTTTAAAAAAGGTAAGATTTCAATAATAAGCTTTTTTTTTTTTTTTTTTTAAAAAAAAAAAAGGTTTGAAGGCTCGCTGACGCACGTTTTGCATATGCTTTATCAATAAACATTAATTACAAGTGAACTATATTTTTGTTTGTGATATATGATGCCAGCCCATTGCCTCCAGTTGTTCTGTCCTCCTGTTCCTAACCTCAGTTTTAATTAATTTTCATTGGACACTTTCTCCATATATGAGTTCTCAGATTCAATAGATGGGAAGCATATGGGTCAGTTCTTTTATCTTTTTCATATGTCTACCCATTCATAGTATATGCTCCCAAAAATCCAACAGAAATGAATAGCCCCTAACCGTGTGCTGTAAAATACTTCATCAATAGCATTGTCACAGACTATCTGAACCCATAGGCCAAAATGGTGTATTTACTAGGGGACTGAAGATAGATGTCAGGGATATTATTTTCAAGTAATTTAATTCAGCAATCAGCACAAGATGTTGGTGCCATTTCACATCAGTTAGTAATACCAACTGGCTGGATTTATCTGAGATGCCCATAGATTTGAATATTGTAGTCCAATATTGTCCATAATGTTATTGTTCTTCTAAGTTACACAAATCCAGTGAGGCTGATAGTTTCATCAAAGTCCAAAGGGCTTTAATAGGAGGAATGTTGATCTTTGGACCTCCCTTCAACAGTGAAGGATGGTTCCCATTCCAAAAGTTATTTTATAAATCATAGCTATTTCTGCCAGCAACCAAGTAATTATAAAAAGAAAAGGAAAAACAATTGTAACTATTCCATGCTTCACAGTCTTCCCACATTTAATGTGTATACTATAGGTTAAACTGACTAGAGCAACTTGATCTGTATGAGGATTAGGTCTTTCAGGGCAGTAGCTTCAAAAAATATTAGGCACTCAATCCTGACCTTAAATGACCTAATACTTGTGCTGAAACTTAGCAGACATAATTGTAGGCAGAAGCCAAATGAAATCCAATTGGAAGGGGAAAAAAATCTCTTTTTATCCACATGCCTCCAGTCAATAATCTTGTTTTCATTGCTCTATACCTAGACCACAGTTGGCATGGCAGAAGAGGGAGAACTTCAAGGAAGGGTACAATGGTACATTTAAGACTGGTGAATAACAAGAACCTTTCACTTCAAGTTATACATGTCAAAGCCTATAGATGTGTCCTTATGTCAACACAAGAGGGCTTATGTACGTTCACAAGTGCAGTCGTAGTTCCTGCAAATTAAATGCAATTAGTTGTACGAAAACCACTTTCATTAAAGACACTTGCATCAAAATGTGCTCCTTGCACATCATTTCTTTTTATCACACTGAACATTATTGCTTTTTTTTAAAAAAAAAAAAACAACAAACAAAGCAAATCAAAAGCTTGCCACCTAACCTGGTCACCTAATATGGCACAAGGAAAAAAAAGAAAGTTAGATTTATATAGAGCTTTCATCTGAACGCAAACTACAATCTTTAATAAATCTGCCCATTAGGGCAATGGCACAAAGACAGATTTGTCACCCGCGGTAAAACTGCACTACTGCAGGCAAGAAATCACCTAAAAATGCTTTCCCATTGGCAATAGTGTAAATTGTGGGAAAACATACATTCTGCTTCATTCTCCAAAGTCACACATTTATTGCTCACAAGGCAACTTCCGAAAACTGAATTTGCACTGGCGATTTACATTATTGTCAATAGGAAAGTGTTTTCAGGAGATTTGTCACCTGCAGTGGGGCAAATTTAACTGTGGGTGACAAATCCTCCAGTGTGCCATTGCTATTTTCTAATCTTGGTCCTGATTGGATTACAATATAGGGAGGGGACAGACAGGCATTTTTCTCTTCTGGAGTAAATTGGAGAAACTATGGAAGAGTTAACAGTGCAATTATGTTTTTTTCTAAAATATGGACTGATTACAAATATAAATGCATTCAATACAATTTAAAGCTGGCCTGTGTATAACTTTCCTAGCTTAGAAACAGGGACATTACTATAGAGAAGTAGACCATTTGTCCCCCACTCCCCTGTCGGAAAAGGTACGAGAGTGAGGGGAGGAGGAGTTTTCTTAACTATAGCGGAAGCAAACCTGCCGTCTGCCCCCCCCTGCGGCTGTGAGGTCTGCTTCCTTTATAGTTATTCCAGTTAACCACAATAATTACCCAACTGATGTCATGACATTGTGTCCCAAAATAGCTACACTTATTCTAGCTATTGTGGTATACAGCACACATATATTCAGTTTCTGAGAGGTGGTGGCAGACGTGGCTACTCGGGGAGATTAGTAGCCCAGCGACAAATCGCCTCTTTTTCGGGTGACTAATCTCCCCAATGCCTCACGAGGAAACTTCGGGCGACTTTGGAAAGCCGATTCGGTCCGAGTGCCATCCTGCTGGCGATTTGCATTATCGACAGCGGGAAGGCATTTCGGGGATATTAGTCGCCCAAAGATGAGCCGATTTGTCGCTGGGCAACTAATCTCCCGGAGTAGCAGCGTGTGCCACCACCCTAAAGGTATTTAACAGATGTCTAACTGGCAGGTTTCCATCTGTTGTTGATCTACAACTTCTGGCAGTTGTAAATCAACAACAGCTGGAGGGCTGCAAGGTAGACATCTTTGTTGTATACACTGCACACATTTCTGACAGTTGTTATACAATATGTCATTTTCAATTTTAGGTATGCTTTTCTGCCCAAAAAGTCCCTTTGATACTGGGGCCAAGGAACATGTCCTCTATGCCATAAACCAGTCTTGTAGAAAGGTATTACTACAGATTATGGGCATATGCCTTTTATTTGTAGCTGGGGCTAGTGGAGGGAGATGTGTATGTCTTGCTTGTATGCTAGGAATACTGGCAGGTGCATCCATCCATTCAAGCTTTAAATAAAGAGTAAGGGCAGGCCTCGATGATGTGTTTTTACCCGACATGTCGCAATGCGACTAAACGCATGCGACGTGTCGGATGTTTTACTAAAAACGGAGCTGAAGGAGAAATCGCATGTTACAACTACATTGATCAGACAGTCGGATCAATGTAGTTGTAACATGCGATATCTCCTTCACTTACCGTATGTTTTCAGTAAAACATCCGACACGTCGCATGCGTTTAGTCGCATTGTGACGTGTCGGGTCAAAACGCATCATCGAGTCCTGCCCTAAGAAAATACAGTTTGATGGGGAAAGGACTTTGAAAGGCCTCTCTTTCCATTTAGGGAAAATTAGCTATTTATTGAAGCCTGCAGTCTCAGAATTATATAAATACTGCAAAACGAAGATTTCCACTTGCCTATTAACATGTCTGTAGTAGCAGAAATTAATTCCCCTGTGTAAAAAATGTTGAATACACAGAGTAACCTGAAAAATTATTTCTTTGTTACTGAAAAAAGATGATTTGCATTGTATTTTGGTTTCCTAATACAAATAGTGTGCATATGTTATTAAGTGTTATAAGTGAATGTTGTACACTGGATAATAGTTCAGCCTGTCATTGCCCACTGTCAAATCCTGCCTGCCTACTGATTACTTAATAAAAGTATGCCCAAGACTTCATTCATTTGTTTGCAGCCATGCACAGTGCTTTTAAATTAACTGCTAATTAGCATGAGCCATGCTGCTTGGTAACTTAGTGTGGGACTGACAAAGCCTGTAATAGGTAAGCTTTGAAAGCAATATCTACATGCCAAATACACTAGGGTAGAAATACACTGAAGATGATTTTTGCAAGATTTTGTGGATAAGACTTTATCTGACAAACAGAATCTTATCATACCTGTTCAGAGAAAGTAAGTTGGGCTCGTTTTCATGCATTTATATTTGTATATTGTATTTCAATGACTTTATAGAATATTGTTAGATGAAAATTCATCATGTGGTTTTCCATTCCAGCACCCAGTTAGTTTTATCTCTGCCAAAAGTTGGCAACCCGAGCTGGGATACAGTTCTCAAGTTAAATTAAAATAATATGATGTCCCTCAAGGTAACTGAACAGTTTCTCCAATACTATACTGACAGTTGGCAGACTTTCTACAAGAAAAGTATTAGGTGCAAAATTTTATTTTATTCACTGTCATTTTATTAATCATATTTTTTATCATATAATTAGGAGCAGATTTATCAAAGTGCATATTATTAACTGCTAACCTACTGTCTTCATCTTGCCCTACTGAGTTCACAATTTAATAAATATGCCGCTAAAAATCCCATAGGAATGAATAGAGAATGGTGGAACTTTACTGTGGTGAGCTCCAATTTCACACTTTGATAAATCTGCCCTTAAGGCTATGGCTCAGGAGCATTCTTGTACCTTCCTGCAGTGAACTGCTCCCTATTGGTAGCAATGAGTAAGTATCATTCTGCACAATCTAATAACATGAAAGTATGCATTTTTTGTTAAATATTCTGCTGCATTGTGGCCTGCTGCCTCACCATTTAATACTGGACACATATTAATCCATATCCTGCATGGTAGATGCGTGCTGTGTGGCTGCAAATAAATCCGTATACCCTCGGGCAAAAGAGTACAGTTTAGATATAATGATAATATTTTCCCCATTTGGGGTCTGCATTGGTTACAGAAGAGGTGAAAGAAAAGTTGCCTCTGTTAGGATACTCACAGACTAATATATTAAAATTATATTATTAGTTTCAGATAATCTACAAAATTGAATACAACAGAATTCTTGCCTTTGCCTCTGTCAATTTAGGAATTTTCAGGCTATACCACATTGTGTCAAGTAGAGGGCGCTCCTGCTCAATTAATGTATAATTATACAACTATTGCTGCATAGCACAGCACTTTTTAAATCCTTAACTTTGTGGGCCAGGTTTGTCACCATTGGCAAAAAAGTATATCAGAAGAGAGTTGGTCTTTTTTTTTCTTTCTTGCTGAATATTGATTAATGATGGGATTAATGCTGCGGCTAATGTTTCAGCAAATATTTACCATATGTAAAGGGCCAGTTCACCCTAATAAAACCTATTATTTTTACATAGTACACAAGAAGTAATGACTTTTTTTCAAATTCTATTTTGTATTGTTTTTCTAAAATATACATTTTAAAAATACATTAGTTTAATTTCTTCCCTTTTGATGTTTCCAAGTAACAGCTGAGAAATGAGGTAAAATGTCAAAAGCAATTCTAATGTATTCTATTTTAAAGTTACAGATTTGTAAAGGCAGACTGTCCCTATGATGTGGAATAATGTTGACAGCTCAAACCTGTCTTATTAGGGGAACTGTAGATTGCTTAATGCTTGCAGATTGAGAGTGCCTTGAAACTAAATTAGGTCTGTTTGTTCCTGCCAATACTGAACATATTTCTTACATTAAAGGGATACTGTCATTGGAAAAAAATTTTTTTTCAAAATAAATCAGTTAATAGTGCTGCTCCAGCAGAATTCTGCACTGAAATCCATTTCTCAAAAGAGCAAACAGATTTTTTTATTTTCAATTTTGAAATCTGACATGGGGCTAGACATATTGTCAATTTCCCAGCTGGGGGGGTAATTACCTTAAATTACTGGAATTAACTTAATTCCAGGACATAGAACATGATACCGGGAAGTAACTGTCATTTTATTTCCCAAGGAGACACAGATGTTATCATGATCACACATGCCAGCCAATACTTTTCACAACCTACACTTACAATGAGGCATTCACAAGGTAGTTCAGTGTACAGGCACAACATTTTGGCTGATTACTCACAACTCTATCTGAAGTATTCGCCCATCCTTGTCACCAGCCTTCAGTGCCACTGTGGGTATCCAGTGGGTATCAACACATGAATTTTGAATTCATGTGAGTTTTTAAAAACTCCCATAAACTCCCATGAACTTGAAATTCGACCCATCTAAATTTATTTAAACAATTTAATTTCCTAAACTTGGGTGAATAGGATCGACCCGAAAACTCGAATGTCAGGAAGGCTGCAAACAACTCCAAATTGATCTTTGGATGTCTCCCATTGACTAAAACAGCAATTTGGCAGAAAGCTCCGAATTACGGAATGGCTGTCTCCCATAGACTCCATTTCATCCAAATAATCCAAATTTTTAAAAATGATAAAACAGTAGCTTGTACTTGATCCCAACTGAGATATAATTAATACTTATTGGAAGCAAAACCACCCTACTGGGTTTATTTAATGTTTAAATTAATTTATAGTAGACTTAAGGAATGAAGACCCAAATTATGGAAAGATCCGTTATCTGGAAAACCCCAGGTCCCAAGCATTCTGGATAACAGGTCCCATACCTGTACAGTGCCTCCCATAACTAGAGATCTTTCATGTTTTCATTTATCATTGAAATACATAGACAATTATGTTTTATTCTTTTGAAACCAGACAAACACTTGGCAGGAGACTTAATCACTGTTGTATTTTATAGAATAAATTGATGTTTACTGCAGTATGTTGTGGCTTTAAGGTTTTATATGTAGAGGCTCCGGTTGTTCTGTTTATAAAAACATGTATAAATATAGCATAGATGCTCAGTGTCCCAACTGAATATTTTCCCTCTAAATATATACACCCTTTTAAAAATAAAAGGGTTATGGGTGAAAAAAAAGGAGTGGTGCTCTTGTTGGATTACAGCTCCCAAATTGGGTAATTCATGGGTGGGTACCCACAGACCCTCTGTAGAACATAGGCACATCAAAAACTGGAGTTAAAAACAGCATTTCTCATTCAGGTATGGGAGCTGTTATCCAAAATGCCCCTAGGGTTTTGCAGATAATGGATCTTTCTGTAATTTGGATCTTCAAACATTAAATCTACTAGAAAATAATTTAAACATAAAATAAACCCAATAGGCTGGTTTTGCTTCCAATAAGGATTAATTATATCTTAGTTGGGATCAAGCCTTAGTTGAGACAGCCTTTCCATACAGGAAAACGGGTTTTTGGATAACAGATCCAATACCTGTACCTACTGTTTGTTTCTACTATAAAAGAATGTATGCCAGAATCACAACAATATTATGCACAAAGCAAACAAAGTGGTGCAAGTCAGTAAATAATTTATATATTTTATGTAGTTTACTAACTAGGCTATAGGTTTACGACACATAATTCCCTTTTCTAGACACTCTCAAGACAATTTTCTGCTAAATAACTTAACCTGCTTTTACACGATGGAGCACTTTTAGCAATGAAAGGCATGTAATATTGATTGTATTTCCTACTATCCCCACTAGAGGGAGACAGAATTCTTCCACAGAATTGTAATTTAGTTTTGTCTATGGCTTTGTATCACTGAAAATTAAAATGTTGCAGCAGAAGGTATTAGAATTTGTATATTTGCTGACATATGCATAAGAGAACTATCATGCATTTAGAAAACATATTTCTAAATCAATTTAAAATTGTGTACCATTCTAAAATCATTCTAAAGTTAGGATGGCCATAGACCTGAAGATCTGATTGTTTTGCAAAGTCACCAAACAATTGGATCTTTGTCTGATATTGCTACCTGTGTGTTGGACCATATCAGGCTGGGCCTATTGTTTGACCCATGTCCTCACTATTGGATCATAGTGGATGTCAATGCAGGCTTTCAGTAGAGGACCAGAATCAATGGGGTTCTCAACCCGACGGGATTTTAATCCAGCCCAATAAATGTATGGCCGATGTTCGGGAATATAGTCTGTGAGGAAGTCAGAGAGGGTCCATGCATGGAGAGATAAACTACTGAGTCAGTCTGAAGGAGCCAAATCTACAACCTAAATGTGCCTATGTAAGGTCAGCTTTACCCCTCAGTATCCTCCTCTTCACATTCTTTACACACAGGGGCTGATTTATCAATGGTCACAGTGAATTTTCGAGGTTAAAAACATTGAATTTCAAGCTATTTTTTGTGTACTTCGACTAGGGAATAGTCCAACCTCCAATCAAATTTTATATAAACTTCGAAATTAGAATATCAAAATTTATCATGTACTGTCTCTTTAAAACTTTGACTGCGACCATCTAAAACCTGCCGAAGTGCTGTTTTAGCCTATGGGGGACCTCCTAGAACCAATATGGAGTCAATTGGTGGGCTTTGAGAAGTTCAAAGTTTTTTGGGGGAAAAACTTTGAATCGAATTTGATTGAATGCGCTATTCCTTCGATCGTACGATTAGAATTTGGCCGAATACGGACCTCTTCGACCCAAAAAAAACTTGTATTTCAATTCGAAACTCAAGCCTTGATATGCCCCACAGAGTCAAATTTTGATTTTGTGAGCTTAACCATATTGCCAGTTAGATGTAACATATGACAGTGAGACTTGACCTTTAACAACCTGCCCCCAAATCTCTGTATTGTGGTGATGATCCACAGACCAAAGTCTGATTCAGTAAAATACTAAATAGCATAATTGTGCAACAATGTGGGAGAAGGCAATTTTGTGTGATTCAGACTGACAACAGTACAAAGGTGTTTTTCGGACATTTGTTGTCCTTGCTGGAGGAGATTTAGCTTGAGGGACAAAACTTCCTGTGTACTATCACCTTTCTACTTTTAGGGGGTTCTTTATCAAAGGTTACGTTTGTGAGGTTTTTTCTACCTCAAATAAACTCACAGCTTGAAGGTTTGCTTATTTATGAAAAACCCTGAATGTAAAAAACTTGAATTGATCGAGTTAACAGCTATAAAAGCTTGAATACCTTGAATTGATCGTGTTGAAAACCACCATAAAAAAACCCAAAAATTGTGAAGGCAAAAAACAACTTCAAATGGTTCAAGAGACCTCTGCCATTGCCTTTAACATGATCTTGACAGGTTTTAGCTGGAGTCTTTTCGGATTCTGGCTATTAGCAGCTTTGGGCATAATAAATCTCAAAAAATTCAAGTTTATTTTTTATCTTGAAAAATTTGAGTTTTTACTGAAACTACCCTCAAGAATAACAAAATTCAACCTTTAATGAATAACCCCCTTAAAATCCCCCTTTGCTCTTGTGGAGTATGTTATAGGGATAGACAGCAGAGTTTGGGTGTTTACTTTTACTTGCAGCTGCTTTCTTGCCCAAAAACATTTATAGTTCACTGCCAAGAAACATTTTATTGTTTTGCTGCATACAAATATTTCTACAAGCTGTTAGGATTGTACAGGATGCCCTTGTTTAGTAACATATTTTGCTGAGTTCCAGTTCTATCCCTCTTATACGTTTAACTGTTAACACCAGCTGGTATATTTTGCATGTTTTTTATCTGTAATACAGAGACACGGATATGTTTTAACGTTTGAGCAAAAGAACACTTTGTACATGAGCAGGAAACTGACTGAGGGGCTGGCAGTAGTCGGTAGTATCGCCTAATTGGGGTGGTTTTCCATAGGGATCTGATTTGGTTATTTTTATTGAATCTTATTATTAAAAACTTGGAAATGAGCATTGAAAGTCATTCTCTTAAAGAAGATGAGCATAGGAGCACATTGGGACTATGCTCTAACACAATTCAGCATTATTCCCATAATTCCAGTTTCATTGCATCTGATATATCAAAATTTCATTTTAATTGTGGGGATGGCGTCACTGCCTGCAGGTGGCATAAAAATGGCATTCTTTGGGTGCATGTCTAGTTCACCTATTGATCAAATGCTCTGAATAAATGCTGGAAGCATCACCACATCCTGGTTGGCAGCAGCATCAGGGTTCCCCAGCATCAGTAGTTGCACAAATCTTTGTAAAGCGGCTGGATGATCAAATGCATACTCAGCGCAACTACTGTATGTGAAAGTGCAGGGAATGAATTAGACACAAGAACGTTTAATAAATGGCATTGATTCAACTGTGCCTTTCCTTGTGTGACTTTGTAAATGATTCCTTCTGTGATGTCATAGCCTTATCTTCATACTAAGGCAAACACAAAATATAAGAATATATATTTTTTAAATTAAAGTCTGTGTTTTTTTTATAAGATGTGCAGAATTGTGTTGCACAATTGTGCTGTGAGTCCTCTCACTGGCAGTCAACAGGGCATCACTAGTGTTTCATTTCTATCTATGGCTTTATTCTATCTTGAATCTGTACTCATGGTTAAATCCAAGTCAATGATATTTTGGTGGGATCACAAAGGTTTGGCTTTAACAATGAACAATATGTCAGCGAATGATTCATTTTCTCATATAATTTTGGCTTCTTCTGAAGAAATATGTGGTACTGAGCCAGACATGTTTCTGGGTGATAAATCAATAGAGGAATCTTTATTTTGTTTCACGATTAAGATCTTTTCTGCTGGCTCAGCTCAATGTGTGGATGGAAATGAATCATTGGGCATCAAGCCCACAAGGAATTTCATTTGGACACAATTTAATTTTTAGCGATAGTTTAGACATATTACTGTTTTGTTTACATATCACCTTGGATTCAAAGTTAAAGCATATTCATCCTTTTCATAACAACAAGAACATTGTGTTAAACCAGTAAAGTATGTGTAACAGACTTCCATTTTGTAGCACAGGAAGCACACAAATTGTTTCAAATAATGTAAGTGTTGAAACTTAAAGGATAACTAAACCATAAAGCAGGGATGTCCAACCTCATATTGTTGAATTGCAGTTCCCAGCATACCACCGAGACCCACAAGTGGGATGGAAAAGGCAAATTAAATATATATGGTATAGTATATTTGTCAAGCTCTGTAATGTCTATGTATAACTTATGTAATCTTATATACCTAAACATTGCAGTGCTTCACATTCAGTCTTTCTAAGATATAATTTAGCCCTCTCTTCAGCTCCAGTCAGCCCACCATTAAAGTGGTTTCCAATATTGAAAAGCTGTTTAAATAAGATTGTGGGGCAGATGTATCAAGGTTCGAATTTCTTGAGATGTATCAAGAATCGAATAGGCAATTCTGGCGAATTTACGCACTGTTGAATAGTCGAATGGGCGAATATTCGCCCGGCGAATAGTCGTATGATCGAATATTCGATCGAAGGATTTTCATTCGATCGAATGATCGATCGAATGCCTTTTTATTCGATCAAAAACTTAGAAAACAAGCCTATGGGACTTTCCCATAGGCTTTTACAGCAATTCGGTAGGTTTAATCTGGCGAAGTAGGCAGTCAAAGTATTTTTAAAAGAGACAGTACTTCGACTATCGAATGGGCGAATAGTCGCAGCGTTTTTCCGCTCTATATATTCGAATCATTCTACTCAGGCAAATTTACGCCAATTTGTTAGTCGAGGAGCACAAAAAACAACTCGAAATTTGAGTTTTTTTCCCTCTATTCATTCACCCGAGCTTGGTGAATGTGTCCCTGTATGTCATAAGAGCTCCCAAAAAAGAGCGGGCATGCATAAAATCATTTTACTGGTTGTCATAAATTAAATAAATATGAAATTAAGTTATTATTGATTATTAATGCTGTAGACTACTCTAGGTGCTGGGAGGAAGGCAGGCTTGTAGATCACTTGAAATATCAGGGAAACTTCTAATAAATGCAGGTTACTGTGCTGACTAGATTTTCACTAGATCTGGTAAGCTTAGTCTACGATTTATGTGGTGTGTCTTCCATAAGCAGAGTTACCCATTAGTGGCGTACTGACAACATGCTAACCCCCACACACAAAAAATATTCAGTGGGGCCTGGTGTGCACCAGCAGACACCCAACCCCCTACCACAACCCTCCTCTGCTGCCGCAGCCATTGGCAGGGAGTGAGGGGCTGGTGAGTTTGACGTTGCTGGGGTGGGGGAAACTACCACACAGCAGACTTCACAGTACAGGTCCCCTGCAACTGCTGGGCCTTCTGTATGGCAGTTACACCACTATTATCCATCCATTTGAATACAAAGTTTATGGAGAAGGGATAGTCAGAAAGTGGGCATTTTGACCACTACAGTTAAGTACCATGTGTGCTATAGACCCACATGCTCAGCAGTCAGCATATTTTCCCATATTTTTGCTGGGGCCCTAACTCAAACCATCAAAACAGCCCTAGACCATTGTTAAAAAGGGACATTGTATTAATTATATTGGGTGATTTCAGCATGTGCTTTCCTTTATTTGCTTCACTTGTATACATATTGCTCTATATGTTTGCAAATCATTTCAGACATGTCAAAGCTGATATCTAATTCTAAGTCAAAAGTTACATTTGCCAACATTTTCCTATTCGTGCTCACTTGCAGCACTATGATGTAGGTTATGGTTGACACAGAGAAACTAATTTTAATGGCATACAGCATTGTGGGGGTAGAACCAAGGAGCAGGGTTGAAAATGCTATTTTTATCTTGGGAAGCTGAGTGGTGGTCAGGATGGTGTATGAAAAAAACAACCTTTATCTACCCTGAATAGTGAGTTTGCTTGTGTCTCCATTTGGCTCATTAAGCTCATGTACCAAAGTGAATGTGATGTGTGATTGTTTGTACCATCATATAGCTCTTTGATATTTGCCTATTTATTTTTCTGTTAGAACTTTTGTTTGTGTCTTTTTTTTTGGGGTGGGGGGTTATGAATTCTGTCACAGCTAGTAGCAGTCATTTAAGTGAATGGAAGGTGTTTCTCTACTGGCAGAAGTAAGATGGTAAAGCAAATGTCTGAAGTGCCATGGATGGAACATGTCTCCTTTGTGTCATGGAGATGGTGTTGGGAAAAAGAATTTTGGGTTCTGTACTTTGTCCTGAATCAAGATGTACCTTGGTTGGGTGCAAAGGTTTAAATATCAAAAATGTAGTTGACAAAAGAAATAGTTATGTTGGCCAAAGGAATAGAGTTAAACGTTCTATCATATTTAAAATCTCATCTTTTTAAAGTGCAGAAGGGGTGGCCTAAAATAGAGGCCCAAGGAGTGTAGAGGGCCCAGTGAGATCATAATTATTGAGCAATTTAAATATATAAAATATATCTTGGTAGAATAGGTCAACCTACAAATATTTTAGGGCCCAAAATTGAATTTGCCATGGGGCCCAGTAACATCTAGTTATGCCACTGGAGGGGCATCTCAACATATAAATCGCAACAATGTATACTTTAGGTTGCCAGTCAATTCCACGTGCTTCATTTAGATCAGGGGTGTCCAACCTGCGGCCCTAGGGCCGCATGAGGCCCAGGATGAATATAAATGCGGCCCAGCTTGAAACGCTCAGTTCCCTAGGAAACGTCATAATAATATAATAATAAGTCTATTTAATATCCAGGTGTCCCATATTCCAGTGTATAGCTCCATCTGGTTATCCAACTGGTATTGTAGTTCTTTTATGTGTATTTTCTTTACTTTTACAAATCAAAAGTGTTTCTGTATTTCATGTGTGGTCCCAGACAATTTTTCTTTTTCCCATGTGGCCCAGGAAAGCCAAAAGGTTGGACACCCCTGATTTAGATGTTCTACAGATTGTTCTACAGGTCAGTGAATACATATCCACTTAAAAGACTTTGAACTCATGCCTTTATGTTTATAAAATATACTTAAAATAAAGTTGTATAGGTTTCAACATACAACCTGACTGCAAAAGGGTCAATTACAAATCCAAAAGCATTTATACCAAGCATGCATATACGCTAGGGACTTTACCCGGTGGTAATTCCATGGATTTCCTAGCTGGTAGACTGACTTAGATGTTAATGCCATTATTGGCAATAAACAACTAAGATGCCATTCCCACTCTGAAAAACAGGCACTAATTTGCAGCATAATTGGTGGATCTGACACATGGCAACTACTCTACTAAGTGTGGTACCATTATTACACTGGAGTTCTAGGAAAAGCTCTGCATTGTGAGCAATTTCTATCCCAGTTCTTGGCCACAATGTAATTTTGCCTTTCCCTCCACTACAATGCATTTTGGAAAAAATGTCATGGTTTTGTAAAATTTTTGGAGAAACACTGCAAGTTTGGTCATCCAGCATAGCCTACATAGTGTACTGTTAATTTTGAAAGGCAATGTTGTGGGGGGCACAATGGTGCATCTAGACTCAGGACCATTGAAATGCTTCATAATTCCTTTTTTTTTTAATCCTGCTAACAACAATTTTTAATGCATAAGTTTGCTTTATAGGCACTGAAAAGGCCATGAATGATCAATAGTCCAAAATTAATTTACAGTTATGATGCATGGTGCAAAGTGCAATTCTTTGGATGCATATAGCATGTTTCTTTACCTGCAATGCAGCATTTTTCGTAGAATTTCAGCATTAAAGCATCTTTGAATAGGGATGTGTGAATTTATTCGATAGGAATGGTTTTGTGGTGAATTTCCGCACTTCACCGACTGCAAATATTTTTGCAAAACTGGCACAAAAATTAAATTTGATGTGTCAAATTGTCGCTTGTCAAAATTATTCAGACGTCCATTGACTTCAATGCACTTGGACAAAAGAGTTGCACGTGTAAAAATTGTCGTTCATGTCAAAATTATTTTGACGCCCATTGACTTCAATGCATTTCGTGAATTTTTCGCTGTTTAGTGAATTATTTTAATTTCGTAATTTTTTTGGCAAGGCAAAACATAATCGCATTTGATGTGCCAATATACAAATGAATTAGCATCAACTTGAAGCTATCACCACAAACTGTTGTAAAAAGTCCCAGACAGCCTCACATGCCTTACAAAATTTAGCAAATGCACACAGTGCAGAAGGTAGGGTTTTCACCCTTTCTGAATTAAAGGGGACTGGTCCATGCTGATCAGACCTCACGTACCTGTTGGCAAAGCGCAGGCCCCAAAGCTGCTGAATGACAGCATGGCCATATTTATATACATTTTTAGAAAAATAAAAAAACCTTCCCCAGCCAACAGCAGAGCTGAGGGTTGTCGATTCCTGGGGGTGTGACATCACCGATAGTGGCAGTGACATCACATGCAGCAGTGCGTTTGATGTCACACATACACACCTGGCAGATCAAAACAAATGTGTATGAATGGAGGCACCCAAGTGAATTCATCATTAACAAACACAGTTGCACACCTATGAGGTCAGGGGTGTAGAGGGTAGTCAAACTGAATCCTTGGGTGCCAAAGTTCCCTGGCATAGCTTTGCTATCTCTATTACAAACAAGCATCTTATCAAATCCCTAAAACCCCATTTATTATTTAGGCATTGTTTGATGTTTGAAGCTTAGATGATGCATGAGAGCTTTACATATCTAAAGAATATCTAAACTTTCAGAGATATAATTTTTCTTTCTGAATCATTCGTAGATTTAATCTGCCCCAGAAACAGGGGTTGCATTTTGTACAGTATTTTTTTTTAAAATTTGCTTGCAACAGAGTATGAATAATGAATATACACCTTTACCTGCATAAGTAACATTTGAACAAAAAACAACTACGAATAGAGACAGAAGGGGGTGGGGGTCCTTTCAGAATTGTTTACTTCAATATTCAGAATAACTTTAGCTGTATTGGCAAGTTTTTCACAATTTTACCTAAACATTTAGCTAAACATTAGGTTTAGTTATATTAAATATTTATTTTCAGGACATCCAATGCAGTAAAAGTCCAGTTTTACTTCTTGTATAGAGCTAGGTGTACAGTGTTTCTGAATAAATTCACCTGGCACAAATTCACAGCGAATTCCCGTGTTTCAGCGCCGGCGAATAAATTCGTGAATCTCCCGCGGAAATTAGGCAGTGAAAATTCGCCAGCGTCAATTTCCGATTTATCCGTAAAAAGGTTTGAATTGATCGATTTTATAGTGAAAATGTTAGAATTTCTCGATTTTTTCATGAAAACGTTCGAATTGTTCGATTTTTTCGTGAAAACGTTAGCATTTCACTATTTTTTCATGAACTTTCTGATTTCACGATTTTTCATGAATTTTTCGTGTTTCGCGAATGTTGCGGGAAATTCGCAAATTTTTCAGCAAAGCAAAACAGGAGACAATCGCCCATCAATACCCTTGATGCTATGTCATAAAAAAATTTAGGAGTAGTTTAAAAAGTGAGGCAAAGCAGAAGGAAGGAAAACTCAGAAAAATAACAGAAAAATTATATTAGTGGAGCATAAGATAAATTAGAAATTGAGTAGAGAAACTGATAAAAGAAAAGAGCCAAAGAAAAAGGCTAAGATAAAGGAACACAGAAAAACAAGGGGACAAAAAAATAAAGAAAAGGTTATGAAAAAATAGAAACATAATAACTAAACTGAAACGGGGTGAAGTAAGAAACAGAAAACTTTAGAAAAAACTGGAAAGAAGATGAGAGTAAAAACATCCATGAAGGAAAGTTTGGGTAGGGAAGAGTGCAGTGGAGAATTAGAAAAAAAGAGAAATGGGTTGAGGAGGGACAGTTAGTAAAATGGGGTGCTGGATGGAAAGGTGCTAGAGAAAGGGACAACATAAAGCAGATGTAAAGATGTCCAGTATTGGAGAGAAATATGGAACAATGAGACAAAGAGGCAAATTCACTAAAGGGCAAATGTTCACCTGCGAAGGCTTCGGCACACTTGCCAGCCGTTATTTCGCTACCACTACGCTAATTCACTAAAATGCAAAGTTGTGTCTTGGCACTGAACGCTGGTGAAGTTTATAAATTAGTTAGCACAAGCATTTTATGGCATTTCTGCCTAGCGAAATTTTGTTACTACACTTACACGTAGGTCAATTTGAATAGGATGGGTACATATAGGTGGTATGGACGTCTTTATTAGAAATATAGGTGCAAATGCTTCAAGTGGTCCCTTTTTATTATAATATCCAAGGAAGCAAAATAAAGACAAAAGCGATTCTCTAATGTCCTAGACATGAGCCCACCCTAAAACAAATGTGGCATGCCCTTCAAATGGTTAAGAAAAATGTAAAACAAAACTTTTTTTTAACAGTTACAACTTTTAACGGCAATCCTACTTTAAAATATGTAAAAACGCCAGCGTTGTTTTTCCCATTTTTATGACTCTTCAGCATTCAGGATAGGATGTCCCTGACATAAGATTGAGGAGGATTTAGCTTCAGCTTATCAGTTCACCAAGTCTATGCGAAGGAAACTCTGGCAAAAGGGGTAACGTAATAGAAAATTCACATTTTAGTGAATTTACGGAGTAACACCAGAAAATTTGCCTGGCGAAAGGGTGTTAGTGATGTACTCTTTCACTACTACTCCTGTTAGTAAATTTGGCGATGTATCTCTGGATTTTCACTAGCGACGGCCACTTTGTCCTTTAGTAAATCTGCCCCAACGCCTTTAAGAGGACAAACTGATTGGAATTGGGAAGTGGTGATGAGAGATATTCACAGGACAACAGTTAAAGATGCAGATAAACATAGGAAAAATATTGAAAACTGAAGGAAGAGTGCAAAAAGAACTTTAGTAAAAGGGACAGAACTGTATCATTGATGGACAGTGGTGTAGTGAATGACAGTAGGGAGGCTTTTCCATCTGTATGTTTTTGGTGTAGTTATTTTGAAGCATTGGTTTTTATGACCAACATTTGTAGAAAACTGATCTAGAGCTAGTCCAGAACCAGTACAACTTTTCCAGATCTTTTTTAAACACCTGCTTTGTATTTGTTTTTCTCAAACGTTATAATTTAAGGGGTTATTTAGCAAAGGCCGAATATTACAAAAAAAAACCCGGTGGGCCTGACCCTCATGGGCCCTGACAGCCCAGATCTGCTCCGCAAATTGGAAAATCTTGTGCCACACCAAATAGCACCCGAGCATGCAGCGGCTCTCCGTTTGGTCCGTTTTCATGGAAAACACAACTTGATCCTTAAAGGGGTTGTTCACCTTTGAGATAACTTTTAGTATGATGTACAGAGTGATATTCTGAGACAATTTGCAATTTGTTTTCATTTTTTATTATTGAAGGTTTTTGAGTTATTCAGCTTTTTATTCAAATCACCCTAGCAACCATGCATTGATTTGAATAAGAGACTAGAATATGAATAAGAGAGGGCCTGAATAGAAGGATCAGTAAAAAAAAAAAGTAACAGTAACAATACATTTGTAGCCTTACAGAGCATTCGTTTTTTAGAAGGGAGTCAGCAACGCCCATTTGAAAGCTGCAAAGATAAAGAGTCTGAAGAAAATCAAATAACTATAAAACTATGAAAAATAAATAATGAAAACCAATTGTAAAGTTGGTTAGAATTAGCCGTTCTATAACATAATAAAAGTTACCTTAAAGATGAGCCCATGACTAAGCATCCTGAGGGATGCGATGGAGATACAGCTATATTTTTAACTTTTCTATCAATAAAATAATTTTTTAACTGAATATCTCTGGTCCTGTGGATCTGTTCGAGTGCCGGTCAGCTCCGCTTTCCAATGTTTTAAAGGTGAACCACCCCTTTAATAAAAGCTGCCCCTTACCATGCTCTCAGAAATGTTTAAAAAAGGTATCCAAATATCTATCTCAAATATTAATTAATTAAATTATGAGAAAACGAACAAAGTCAAGCTATTATATACAAGTCCATATTTCTGTTGATGATCTCTGTTAATGCCATTGGAATATAAAAGCAAAGGATACAGCAATATTCTTGTATCTGTGACATCTTCTAGCATTAACACTTAAAAGCCATCCACACTGCTACTTTTCACCTGTTGCTATACTACAGTTCACAGACATAGTCTTATTAATTTTAAATAGGTTAAAGCTGGCCATAGACGTGCAGACTATAGCCTATGTCGGACAAACTATTGTCCATGCCAATCTTCCAACCTGCAATTCACCATTCAGATTAATATAAAGTAGTGAAGAGAATTAAATAATGCTCAGGCCATTAATTGACAGACCGCAATCGTATGAAAGTTATGTCCGACAAATAGTATTGACAGTCTCCCATTGATATCATCAGAAAGGTATTTATTAGAGATTGTGGTGTTCATGCAAATGGCCTGTAGATGTCACTGTGCTCATACTTATTCTGTACATACTTCCTGACAGCTTAAAAGTGAAAGTTACTGTTGTTTAATGGCTGCATGAGTCTCTGCTAATAAAGCACTGTTATACTCTCCTTATCCTCGGCTACACAAAACATAACAGAGATCTTATTGGTAGACAATATAAATCTTTTTATTAGAACCAGTATAACGGGTTTGTCATTTCTACCTTTACCCCACAATTATCACTGTTATAATCCACTAACATATTGCTTGGGTCTGCTTCCTCTGTAGTTATACCCCTGTCTAGTAGGAGAAAATTATTACTTACATGATGCTTGCATGCGCTAGTTTTTTTAAAGCAAGTACCTGTTGTGACATATGCAAAATAAATGAAACAGGCACTGATTAGATACTAAAAACTTAGATATTACATTTTCACCAGGGTGGCAAACCAACCAATCAGCAAGTAACTTCTAAATAACTAATGCAATTAGAACTGTCAGGGTAATTTCTGCTTGCAGTAACTATAATAAATTATTGGATTTGCATATCTATATTACATAATAAAATCAGAGGTAATCCAGTTTGTGTTCCCAAACGGCAAGTGTGTATATTCTTCTTTCATGGGTTTGTTTTCCTTTATGTTAACTTTAGTATGATTTAGTAAATCATATTCTGGGACAATTTGCAATTGGTTTTCATTTTTATTATTTGTGGTTTTTGAGTTATTTAACTTTTGATTTGGCAGCTCTCCAGTTTGCAATTTTAGCAATCTGGTTGCTGGGACCCAAATTACCCTAGCAAATTTGTATTCGAATAAGAAGAAAGATGACTAGTAAAAAGTAAATAAAAAATAATAAAGACCAATTGAACAGTTTAGAATTGGCCATTCTCTAACACACCAAACGTTAACGTAAAAGTGAACCACCCCTTTAAATGGATTGATTGGCTAAACCTATAGCATGACTTCTGCTTTATGTACAGAATTACCTGGCCAGCAGCCATATTACTGATGTGTGTACCAGATTCTTTGCATAAGAATATATCTTACAGAAGAATGAAGTGTACCAGTAATAAAATAATTCTCTTTTGTTTTTGCTGATTGTTTTGTTAATGTAACGTTTTCAGTGTTTCTTTGTAATAATGGCTGCCATTCCTCTATTTTTAAGTTTTCATTTCAATGTTTCTAATGGAACTATTATAACCGCAATGTATAATTATTTAAAATTTTGCTTGCGTTTCATAGTTTCTGTAAAAGTGTTAATGCCTCCTTTTACAGTGTCAGGCTTACCTAAATAGCCATTGCCTCAGGATGGTTAGCCATAGCCTTATTACCTCCTATAATATATCCCTGAGTGGGGGTGTGGACAGATGTAAATGGGAGCATGGTCAGGTATCTCAGGCTGGTAAATGGAATATTCCAAACATTGCTTTAGCAGGAAACTACAGGGAAATACCATAAAACATTGTCATCATGGAACTAATACTGTAGTAAGAACAATTTGTTTTTCACTTTTAATGTTAAAATATAAGCTACTAATACAGTAGTGTATAAGGTGTTGCAGATGCTACTTTCATTGGGTTATGAGTACCTATGGAAAATACAGTATATGGATGTAGCCTGATGCCATTCAGAGTATATTGATTTTCACAGGACTATACCAACCTTTAGCCAGCTAAAGCTGTATAACATTTTAGTTTAATAAAACTGTATAATGCATAAGCAAAACTGGGTACAAAATTACAAATATATTAAGAGTTCTCTCCCCTCATGTGAATTGTTAATGTACAGATTTGTCAAAGATGTACACAATATAAACATCAATATTTCCCCTTATATATTGAATTCAGTTCATTATGCAGCAGTATAAAGAAACACAAATATAGTTTTAATGTTTCCCACGTTATATGCAGTAGTAAAAGTAAAAATCCCACAGCATCAGGCAGCAACCAAAGACCCGAGCCTGTCCTGAAACTGTGTGGAATCTTGCTTTAGGAATCATCTAACAGTGACACCTCTCTCCCATCGTACGTTAGGTAAGGGGCCAGAGATTCTGTATGCGGGGCAGAAGCTGAATGATAATGAATGGCACACTGTTCGTGTTGTCCGGAGAGGAAAAACCCTCAAATTAACCGTGGATGATGATGTTGCTGAAGGTGAGACATTCTAAGGCTTTTATGGAACTGACAATGACATAATGGTTACGTTTTACAGAAGGTTAACCAGAAGAATTACTGGTCAGATACAGACGAATTACAGGCTCTTCAGAATAAAGGCAACTTTGAGTGACTATTAATTTACTTTATTTGCTGTGACCAGAAGGTGGCACTCTAAGTTCAATAGTTTGTGCTATGGCATTAAAATAGGAAATGCAAAGCAACATTTGTGCATCTGGCAATAACGGGGTAAACATATGCATTTCCTGCAGATTGAGACCTAAAATGAATAACCTAAAGTGAATGTATGGATGCATTTTTTGTTGTGTTGCTTAGGGCTATGAGGAATTAGCTAGGATTTGTTTAGTAGCTGCTGTAGAGAGCAAGTCTAATTTTGATGCATCTTAACCCGGCTCTTGTATTACAGTACAACACAGACACCTGTGGCACTGATGATGAGCGAGTCTCATACCTTATTGCTTTTTCTGCTATTCCCTCCTCCATCTCAGGCACAATGGTGGGCGATCATACTCGTCTGGAATTCCACAACATTGAAACTGGGTTCATGACGGAGAAGCGTTTTGCTTCAGCTGTGCCTTCCAGCTTCATTGGGCATCTCCAAAGTCTTATGTTCAATGGTCTGCTATACATCGATTTGTGCAAGAATGGAGACATTGATTATTGTGAATTGAAGGCACGGTTTGGCATGCGCTCTATAATAGCGGACCCTGTCAACTTCAAGACCAAGGCCAGCTATCTGACAGTTTCCACTCTGCAAGCTTACACCTCAATGCACCTCTTCTTTCAGTTCAAGACTATCTCACCTGATGGCTTCATTCTTTTCAACAGCGGAGATGGCAATGACTTCATTGCAGTGGAGCTGGTGAAGGGGTAGGAGGAATGGGGTGAATGGGGGCAGGTTGTACTGTCACATAGTATAATACAGAGTTGAGGAAGTATGCAATGAAGGCAACAATGTGGGGTAAATGGAGGAGCGGGTGGGAATGACGCAAGAAGTGAAAAGACATATTAGGGTGAAAAGATGAGAAAAGCCTATATTGACTGAAAATATTCTTTATATTAAAAACATAAGTGTCTTACACCATTTTCAACTAGTTTGTGTTATTTTCTTGGGTTTTATTAAGAAATAGTTTTAGTTTTGCATTAGGAATCTAAAAAAAAAGTTTCTTTTTTGCCTCTTCACCAATATCGTGTTGATGGCGCACGAGAGACAATTTAGTAATCTGCTCTCATAATAATTTCAGATTAGCCCTTTTGTGAATCATCTCTAATGGCTGTACACTTGTTCTTACTCTTTTGTGCTTCAGGTACATCCACTACGTGTTTGATCTTGGAAACGGCGCTAATATCATTAAAGGCAACAGTGAAAGGCCTCTAAATGACAATCAGTGGCATAATGTAGTTATCACAAGAGACAACAGCAATACTCATACTCTGAAAGTAGACACCAAAGCAGTTACACAAGTCATTAATGGTGCCAAAAATCTGGACTTAAAAGGTGAGGAATTTTATTATTAATAAAGTATTACTTATTATATCATTAAAGGGACACAAGCTTGCTTGTCAATCCAATTCAATGTGATGTCTACTCAAAATTGTTTTTGGCATAATGAAAGAAAATGCAATTCTAAACAAATTTCCAATATACGTTAATTAAAATGTTGACGTGGGTTTAAAATTGTTCATGAATGCAATTGCAAGTGAACTTGGTATTTATCTAGATGTTTATAGTCTCTGTACTACTAGCTCCGACTACTGACACAATGTAGCAAAAGCCAGCTGTATAACAGATCTGGAGAAATGTCTGCTACATTATTTCAAGGGTCAAAACTACGGAACAAAGGGTGATAAACAAATACTGCTTTCACTTTGCATTTAGAATACCCATGTTTAATCAATGTTTAATTGGTCTAATGCTCTCATTGGTCATGCTGATGTACCCACATTTACCCTAAAAAGTGGGTAGGAGTGTGATGAAAGACATCTTAGAATACTGGCATTGAAGTCAAAGCTGCAATTAAATAGCAATGTTATAGTTTCAATATATTCGTATTCACTCACTAAAATAATTTGTGTATTTTGAATTTTGAGTTATGAGGGCTGAGAAATAGATTTATGAATTTGTTTGATGCATTAGTACTTTTAGATGTGATGTACTGGTATTATTTGAGATGAAAAGAGCTTAACATTTCTCTGAAGAGAAAATTGTGATATAAAGAGAGACAAATTCTGGCTAAACTCAGGGGCAAATGAACAACATGTCCACAGGCCTCCAGGCTAGCGTAGTAGTAGTAGTGGCATATTGCCTCTGAAGTGGATTTCCATATTAGTTTGTGCTGTTTCTGGTTGATCAGTAAACCCATACTGTTCATGCACCTAATACTGTTCCATTGGGCTAACTATATATTATGGCTAGATAGTTTCCCTCAAGGCCCATATGCATAAACTTTTATAGCCTGATTGAAAGTGTGTAAAATATGAATGCATTGGTGAAAACATATTGACAGTGATTAGGATTCATTAAGATAATAATGAGACATTGCCACAACAAATGGACTTTTTGACATCAGGTATTATTTATAATGACAAAATATTTTGTTAAAATGTTTAATTCACAGGTGAACTGTACATCGCAGGAATAGCTCAAAGTAAACACAGCACTTTACCAAAACTTGTGGCATCACGGGATGGATTTGAGGGCTGTTTAGCATCGGTTGATCTCAATGGACGCCTCCCTGACCTGATTGGTGATGCCTTGCAACGCATCGGGCAGATAGAGCGTGGATGTGAAGGTACACAATCATATAAGAGTGCCATCCACAATAAGGGCAGTACAGGCCATTGGGATCCATACCTACCACTCCTCACTGACTCCATCTCATCTCCTTCTTCACCTCTCTCCTGTTACTGCACCTTCACGGTATCCCTCACTGCCACTCTCCTCACCTACATCAAAAGTTGCTATTGACCATCCGCAGGAAACATTTGGACTTGGATTCTACTCGCCATAAAGATTATTGTTTTCACTTGAAATATTTTGTAAAAATCATTAGAGATATTTAATTTTGTTGTCTAAAAAAATAAAAGATTTTTTTTTATAGCTGCAGTATTGGACTTGTGAGCAGGAAAACCTTACAGCACAGAGAATTATATCACTGCAAAGTGGGGTCAATAGGGGTCATTTACTTACTGCTCTGTGGTGCTATTTGGGGGGGCAGTCATATTTTAACCCAGAGTGAGAAAATTTAATCCATCAATCCAGTGTCAATGTGGTCACCAGGGGGAGTTACCCCTGATGCAATTCCAGTTGCCATCGTTTCTGCCGTTTATCATGAGAGCACTGATTGACACAGGCTAGTGTGGGAGCCCTGGAGCTACTGCCTGGTTTGGAGGGGTTCCCACAGTGGGCTGCATCAATAGGCACAATTGCGTTCAGTTCAGAAAACAAGGCAGTGGCACCGAACGCATCTGTACGGAAGAGAAATGTTGACTCAAGTACATTTTAATGAATGAGATTTTTCATGCACCTGACTGCAGCCAAGTAAAACTGTGGTATGGTAAGTAAATGACCCCTGATGTCTTATACCAAGACCCTATTCGCTCATGAGGAATCTCTACAATCATTTAGCAATGTTTTCAGATTATAATCATTATAATTAGGGGCTCTCTAATTTGTAACAGAATTAAGGAGATAGTTATTAAGCTCCAGCAGGTATGGGGTTCTCATGTGTACTTTACTTGTCGGTCATGGAATAGGTATGATGCTGACATACAGTCACTATGGCCGTTGGCCAGGCATTCAAACCTTGTGATATCCAGTAAAACAAGAATCCATTCTGAGCATAGCTACAAGTGAAGAGCCAGTAAATTAAAACAATACTGCTTAAAGACACAATTATTTTATTTTTGTTTTGGGATATATTGCCAGATATTGTAGTTGCTTGATATAAATCTTTGTTATACACTGTGCTAAGTGTCAATGGGATTTCCTTAGAATTCTTCCATTATGGAGGAGAAACAATTTCTCTGTTATGCAAGCAAAACCAAAATTAGAAGGTAAAGACTTTTGAGCCAAGAAAGTTCTTTTTGCTTTGCCGGGAGCACTAACATCACAGCATAGTTATACTCACACTTGGCAGAAAAAGAGTGAACTCTGATCTTTTGGTGAGTTATAAACCACAATGTTTTATTTTAAAAGCCATTCTATTTGTTCACACCTCATCCCCGCAATGCATTTTTTCAACCACATGCCACCCTCATGGCTGACATGGCTCAGAACACCTAATTCAGCAGGATTCTTAATCCCAGTTTTGTTATATTTTTCCCAAATACTTCTCTTAATCATTGATATGGTTTTGCAATACTTTGTAGCCCTACAGTCTGTATTATGTGAAAATCAGAGATGTCCAAGCTGAACCACAGTTTAAATCCTCTCTCAAAACCATTACTATTATGTGCAATCTAGCAGACTGTGTTGAGAGAGATTAATAGAATACACAGAATAAGTGATGGGCGAATTTATTCGCCAGGCGCAAATTCACAGAGAATTTGCGCGATTCACTGCCGGCGAATAAATTTGTCAAACGGCCGCGGAAATTTGCCGGCGTCAAAAAAAATTGTCGACGGCATCAAAAAAAGGACGCCTGCGTCAAAAACGGATACTGGTGTCAAAAACGAGATGCCGGCGCCGTTTCGTGAATTTTTCTCCGTTTCTGGGATTTCTGGGGGAAATTGGGAATTTTTCAGCGAAGCGAAACGGCACAAATTCGCCCAACACTACACAGAATGTGAAACTTGACTTTTTCAAAGCACCTACTTCTACTAACCATTTGGACAATTTGAGCACTACTATTCAATGTGTTGTCTCCCTACATTGCCCTTTATTCACCATGGTTATGCCCAAACTTGTTGCATATGTTTCAAATGAAAGCTATATTTTTTTAATAAGGAATTTAAGGAACGATGCAGAGAAATGTTGCACATATTCCTGTTGTCATGGAAGAACATAACCTCAGTGATATTTTTGTGTCACAAAAGATGAAATTGAGACGAATGTTGGTGATATTATATAAGTATGATATGAAGTATGGAGAACTTTAATTTTAGCAAGATCCAATAAGTATTTTACAGCATATGTGCAGGGAAACAAAGATACTGAAAGCAAAAAAAAAAAACATTTTAACACATTAATCTTTGCCTTTGTGGCATTACTAATCTCTGTAATACATCAAATATTAATATTTTTATGAATAAAATGTACATTATTTATTGAAATAAAGTGAGAAATGCTTCATATATATTACAACTTTTGTAATAATTATGTGTTTTCATAAAGATATGAAAGAGCCCCAGTGATATGTGGTCCTGAGGCCTAGGTGGATAAGGTGCCGCAGAGCCTGGGTTTGAACAGCTGGGCTTTTTCAGATATTGTGATTGCACTGCTATTGCACTGTGAGCTTTACTTGTGGACATATGCTCTGCTCCTTCCTGTGTCTGGCTGCTTGCCCTCTGGCTGGCTACTTGTCCTGTAAAGGGACTGCTTAGCCTTTGGCTGGCACATAGCTGGAATGCTTCTGCTCTTGTGTTTTAACTGTTTTTGTTCCTGACCCTTTCATGCAGGGGTGTACAAGAGGGTGCAGGGAGATGTTCTGTGGGTGCTTGTAGCAGCAGGAAGGGTTAGGGGAACATACTAACATCTGCTTTGTTTTTGTTTCTTGCCTAACAAAGATGCTTTGACCAAAGCTAATCTACAAGGTAGTTTGCACCCCCTAACGTGTCACCATCAGTACCTTATCCACACCACAGCCAGAGACAATCTCGTCATCTGTAAACATTTCTCCTGTATTGAACCTGGACATGGAGTCCTTTTGGGGAATGGGACGTACAACTGGAGATGACTGGCTGCTGGTTTGGTTACTTTTTTAACTAAAAGCATGGCATGGGACTATGGCCAAAAATACAAACCTTTCTTTTTCATGTGGTTTGTCCACAATTTTTTTTATATAGTTTATAGTCAACAGTAATAGGATAGTGAACTGAGAAAATATATTGTATAAAAAAAAAAGAAATCAGACACAAAAGAAACACATTGGAATTGTATTACAGTACAAAGCAATGACTGAACACAGTCAGAAGGATATAATTCAGCCACAAATGCAGAAAGATTTCTACAGTCCCATATTCTTGGCTCTCCACGCTTAGATGTGTAGCTTTATGTGAAGTGGTGAGTACAGCCATAAGAATGGCAAATTTTGCTGGCAAAATTTAACTGTTTGCTTCATTGCTTTGCACAAGAAATATTAATATCCCACTCATTAGTACTCAATGGTAAACAAGTTTTTTGCCATGCTTTTAGTCCTCTCTGCATGATTTTTCATTAATTGGTCGCCTTGCAGTGTGTGCCTGATGCATGCCAATATATTTTATGTGTACCTAGCTGTTTGAGCGGTCAGTAAAACAGTTGAGATGGCCTTTACCCACTTCTTGATAAGCACCGAAGTAGTTTGCATAGTAAAAATGGTTAATGTGCAGCACTCTAAAACTTTGCTTTTTGGGATCAATGCATGTTCTTTGTTGTGAGGTGGGATTTGCTGCTTTAAAACTTTACAAAAATAATATTGTGTAGCTCAACACCTTTAAGCAGTAAAAATAAAATTAATTTTGGATTATTTGCAGCTGTAAGGAAAAGAGGTTATATTGGTGTATTGTAAGGGCTTTGCATTTCTAGATGTAAGAATATCTGGAAACCATAGCACAATATGTTGGACTTCTCTACGAGTAGCCTAAATCAATGTCTGGTTTATTGTAAAAGCTTTTTTAAAATGATGGTCTATATTCAGTATAAAATACATTAACCACCCCACTCTTACCCTATGATAATTTAACATTTTCCCCAGTTCCTTTAAATAGGTGAAGTGTAAGTCTTACAAGGCCTGATATTCCTGACTTAGTTGGTAAGGTACCAGGATTTGGTTCGGGATTCGGCCAGGATTCTGCCTTTTTCAGCAAGTTACGGCCAAATCCTCCTGCCCGGCTGAACCAAATCCAAAATTAGGGGTGGAGAAGGAAATCACGTGATTTTTGTCACAAAACAAGGAAGTAAAAAAGTTTTCCCTTCCCATGCCTAATTTGCTTATGCTAATTAGGATTCGGATTCTGTTCAGTATTCGGGCGAATCTTTCGCAATGGATTCGGGGGTTTAGCCGACAGGTGTGACCCCAACGAGGCGAGTTGAGAAACTCGCCTCAGGCGGCACGCCGGGGCGGTTTCCAGGGGTGGCAAAAAGCCTCTCCTGGTACCTTTAAGAGCCGAATTTCCGTTTTTTAAACCGGAAATTTGGCTTTACTAATGCGGGAGAGCGCAATTGCGCTCTCTGTATTAGAGTTCCTGCCTCCGCTCCCGACGGGTAAACCGGGGAGGGGGGGGCGCCATTGCAGTGGATTTGTTGCATCCCTACCCTTTACTGTTGTTGTATAGGTCCAGCGCATCTTCCACCATGGTTACTGTACCTATTTGTAGTTTAGTGATTACTGGAGGAATACAGGCTGTGTAGCAATGCTGTTAAGCAAAGTAATAAAAGATGAACCACAGACCCCAGCACAGTCATAGCGGGAGGCTAAGCAATGATTCAGGGTGAAATTTGGGGAGAATGCCTGCTTGCATTCATAGATTCTTCTGAAAGCCCACCTTGAAGAATGATATTTGGTTGATCACTTTTGTGCCCTACTAAATATTCTTGGCTATTGTTGGATGGCATATCTGTAACCTTGTTATACATTTATGGGGGCTTATTAAAAGTATCTATAAGGGTCTATACTTAGAAGTGTGCAAAAAGTACTGATGTCCTCTTCTGTTCAAGAGGGCCACTTTTCAACTTAGATCCAAGAATAATGTCCTGTATACGCTGCTCTGCCTTGTAAATGCTGAAGGACTGTATACAGAGATGGGTTCTCAGTGTAATAATGCTCTAAGGGGTGCACCAGATTATTTTTGGGGCAACTTTGATATATATTATTTAATTAATGATTACGATCATGTACTGTTCAAAAGATGCACTTTTATGTAGAGGTTGAAATCTGCTGAAGTGTAGATAGGCAAGTGACAGCAGCTGCTGTATTCTGTGACCAGTACCATATACTATAATAGATGAGGGAGCTTGCAGCACCAATATATTTTGCCATTCGCTCAGTTATTCTCAATTCCTCTGTCCTGCCCACTACTAGCACGTGAGACAAGTGCTGATGTAGCTAGCTTCTAAAGGCAGATAGAGCAAAAGAATCTAGATGTGCCACTTTTTAACCCAGTCAAAATGGAACACGGTAGAACATACTAGGCCGACCATAAATAAATGCTTGTAAGTATTTAAACTTAGCAAATGTTTTCTACATTTAAAACTGTAAACTACCTACTATATAGGTTAGCCTGTATATTATTTTGCACTCTGTTGCTACTGTATATACAAAGTGCATTACAAGCAGGACAGGTTGGTTTCTACAGTAAAGTTTTGCAAGAGAATGGCAAACTATACAACACTATATGTTTCATGAGGTTCAGTATTTTGCATGTTTCACTGCATTTTCCATATAGAACAGCTCTAGACCAGCAAAAATTAGGGATGAGCCAGGTATTTCATAATATTTGTTTTGTATTGGGTAGTAAACTTTATTCAGATGAGACATAATCATCTCTTCCTTAATATGATTACTTATAGCTGCATAATTCCCCAATTAACAGTTTTTTTTTAAATTAATTATTTTTATATGAAATCCCTGTTAGCACCCAGTGGAGAGAACTGCTGTTTTTATAATGTGCAGGCAAACTGCTTAAACAGCTCACGCTAGGGAAGTAAGTAGAAATTATAATTTAGTATCAGGATATTTTGAGCAAACTGACACATGCAGATATAACATTCTTTGTAAAAGCTATTCCTGATGAAAGGGAACATTGATTTTTCCCTGGTCGCATCCTTGGCAAAAATAAACAGGCTTGGTATATGGAACGTGAGTGTGGTTCCTATTACTGCTGAAAATCTGCACTTGGAACATTAGCTTTACAGGATCTTTCTACTTTATATACAGGAGGTTGAACCCAACCAAATCTAAACCCTAACCAAATGTTGCAAGGGGTATTATATGATGTAGTTGTAGGGGAGCTAGGGCAAGGATTTTATATTGTAGCAGGGGCAGTTGCAGGATTTGGTATATATGGAACAATATATATCACATTAGGCTAGGGATATAAATAGTTATTTTTAATGCACAAATACAATAAAGGTACAGGTATCTGCACAGGGAACATGTGATATCAATACTTTAGTCACTGTACCTGCATGTAACAGCTGCTCTTCCCTTCTTTAGGCCCTGCATGAATGAAGTTTGTCAGTGTTGCATGCCATGGGATCTTTGCAAATAAAGTATTGTTGTGCTATCTGTATTTCTTTAATATCTTTTTTTTTTGCTCCTGGATCTTAGGTCCCACCAATACCTGTCAAGAGGATTCCTGTGCAAATCAGGGTGTCTGCATGCAGCAATGGGAGGGCTTTGCCTGCGACTGCTCCATGACATCCTACTCAGGGAATTATTGCAATGATCGTGAGTACAAAGTATATTGCAGGGAATACAAGCAAATGTATATTTTTAAATATGTGCATATTTCGCTTAGTCTGCACCAGGCTTCATTTGGCAACAATGACCATAGTGGTACTATTTACTGTGCCAACAAGCTGCTAATTTGAGGTTAGCAAAAAAGCGCTTGTGTTAAACACACATTCTGCTGTTTTAATTGTAACTATATGTGTATGATTTGTCTTAGATTTTGCACTAGACACTGCAAAACAGTAAAATTAAGAACACTTATATTGAGGGGTTAATTGTGATCTCTATTCTTGAGATAGACAGAGAAAATGTTTTCCAAGGTCAACAACAAGAGGTTGTTTGTGGTTTTAGTTATTTGCTTGTCTGTTAGAGTTTAATTATTTATAATATTTAATTAAGCCACTGTAGAACACAAAAACCGCCTGATGCTCTCTCTCTCTCTATTTTACACCTCCTGATTGTTCTCCTTTTGCCTTTTGTTTGTTCTTTTTCTGACCTGTCGGACTCGGGCAAAACAACCACATCAGGAAACAGCTGGGTGGGGATTTTTAATGCCATACTAACTCCCATCTCAGATACTTGTGTTGTAGTTTTATATTGCCCTAGACAGTTGTCAGTAATGTAAGAGCAGTAGTCACAGTCAGATGTGAGCAGTTATTAAAAAGATATAAGTGGATTAGGCTTGTGTGCACACACAAAGGGGTAGATTGCATGTACGTAAATGGTAGGACATGGAATTGGGCTGCTCTGAGTTGAAATGCGCTAATTAATGACAGCACACAGTATGGCCAGTAACACAAACATTGTGCATTATTATTTGATTATTACTGTTTAATATGACCTCTGGAAGGAAAGTTTTGTTGACTTGCATTCTCAGCAGCTGCCTATGTCTGCTGAATGCCATGTGTGCTACTAATATGGCATTGTAGTTGACTGAATGCACATAATAGATAAAAAAGTAAAAAGTAATTGTTGACAAGCAGGAGCACAGAGATCAAGACTGGTTTCTGGTTAGTCTTGATCTAAGAGCAGGAAATAAGTGCATGACTAAAATTGTGGAATTGTCTCCTTACCCTAAAATCCACATAGAATATATACCATGCTAAAAGTTACTTTAAAGGTAAACAACCGATTTATGTGATGGGTTGGGGGATGCCAGGCTGGCTGGCTTCCTCCTTCCCCTGATGAATACAATGCTGCCAAATGCAGGCAGAGCCATATCAATTGTTGCACCTGCCGTTTCTTTGGGTGAATCAGCCCGTCATTGCACTTGGAATGAATCTTGGCACAAAAAAGCACACTTTTCTGCGTCAAAATCCTCTCTGTGTGGGCTGACTGGCTGATCGTGTGCCTATCAGAGCACATACATTCAGGAAACGGAAGGCAGTGAATCCGCTTTTCACTGTTGACATATATACAGTGAAGGGAAAATAGATAATGCCTTCATTAGCAAATACATTTACCAGTAACTAAAATCATTGAAAATGTTTTATCAATGAATCTTGGAAAGTTGCTGATAATTACATTTGCTTCCATTAGGGCAACTTTTAGATTTTGGTTTACTACCTCTTTAATGACCTTATTTCTGTCTTTATATGATTCTCCCCAGACAATAGGTATCTATGTGCAAGTTAAAATGATCAGTTTTCCAATGTGTTCTTAGGCCCCAAACAAACAGGACCTGGACTATTCAATACACTTCAATTACAGGAAAATTAAACAGAGAGGGTACTTTTGCAAATATCAGTAATTAGCAAATCTCTGGCAATAACACATGGAAATTCACACTTATTTTAGCTTCTTGACCTTCTAAAAGCTTGGAATGAGATATTGAATTCTGAAGAAGATAACTGATACCTAAAATATCTCATGCACAACGTAATTAGCCCATTGTGTGTATGTATGTGTATTAATCCTGCTTTCGCTATCCAGCCTTTTCAGTTCCAACACAGTGGATACAATGGTAAGATTCATTTCCCTTAATAGCTTTTTGGAGAGTTGCACAAATGCTTATTCCTATATATATGCTGGGTGCTCACTTGGTTTTCAGCTGCCGCCTGCAAGTCTGGGAACTGGAAGAATCCCCCAGCAGACATGAAATTACAGGCAATAAGTGATGTTATTTAGCCAATAAGATTTACTATTTCACAAAAGGGAATTATTTCATCCCTGAAAGCTTAATGTAAAGAATAAATTCATTTGATTGTTGTAGGTTTCTGTTGTCACCATAAATGTGTTTGATTTCTAGCCACCTCACGACCATGAAAAAGAGTAATTGGCCAGTGCCAAAATGCTTTTTTGGTATAACATACAGTTCTTTACTCAATCATCTCCGGGGGAAATTGTCCTTTTGTGTTTCCACTGCTAAATCTACTAGAAATCAGTACTTTCTCCAGTTTAGAATAAAACAACTTCTTTACTAGGGAGACATTTATTGTGACATAGCCCATCCATTTAATGAGTCTGTCCTGAACCTGAGATAAATCAAGGACTATTGAGGGTACCTGGGGGAACCATTCTACTGGATAATCTTTTATCAAGAAGTTATTGAACACCCGATTCCAAGAAGATTACCAGTTTCTCACAGATATGATGTCATACAAGAGAAAGCAGACAGAGACAGACAGAGGCCATAAAAAATCTTTTTAGAGCTCCTCTAGTCCACTGCCCTCCAGTTGGACAGCTCTGCATTGCAACAAAGCTTCTGTTGTCACAAGTCCCTTTTAGAAATTCAAACCCTAATTTTGTGTCTTATTTTTGATGATTCTTCCCCCAACTTCTCCACTGTCGCCTGACATCTACATTAGTCTTCTCTATTACCGTAGAGTAAAGGCAGACAAAACACTGACGACTAACATAACAATCAATTAATCATTCAATAAATTTTGTGTATTAACAAGAGCATATGAAGTAGAAAGATGGTCAGCTTAAGGCCTTTTCTATGTGTCTCTGTGCAGCCATAGACGTGAAACACCTGAAAGCAGTCCCATTATGTGTGCTTACACCTTTTATACTAGAGGCACTTTACATGCAATTTACTCATCTCTGCTGCTGCCACTGCAGTGCTTTTACAATCTATGGAATTCTGTAGAGCCATTAACGACGTTGTCTTAATCAAAAATAAGAATATTTTATACTTTGAAGTTTGGCATATAATTTCCCTCCTATTTAAATTCATGCTAATTTCTCCAGCAAAATGGTTTCTGTATACAATGTAATACTCTCCATCCTGCAACATCAGGAGTAATAGAGTGGTTTTTCTCAGTAGTATCAGTAGACAGAAAAATTAACAGTGAATAAGAGTTAAACATTGAGTTTTTTTTTTAATTCTTCCTCCTGTGCTATCCAGAACTAGGTAGCTATTCCCTCACTATGGGCTTTTTTTTTGCCTTTTTCAAGTCTATTCCATAAAGGCTGAAAAACAACAGCTGCCTTTAGATTGGAGCTAGGAGGCGAGTGTCAGAAACAGAAGTCATTTAATAAACATTTTACTTTTAAAATCCTCTCTGCTACCACCAGTGTCTTGTAGTGAAATACATTGTTACTGACTCAGCGGTGAGTCTCGCCATCTGCAGAACCATTAGAGAAATGAGGAGCAGTCTTTTCCAGTTAATCAGAAAGATGAGCCTGCTAACCCAAGGTTCAGTGTAAGATATGGGTTAAGCGAACTCGCAACCAATTTAAGTATAAATGTAACAATCACCATGTAGAAGCAGGGAACCAGAAGAAGAATGTCCAACCAAAAAGTCCCTAAATGTTTTCTGCCATTAAAACTGTCAACTAGGCAGATGAATATCAATTCAACTACTTTGAACTATACATACATTCAGTAAATATCATTTACATAATTAAAGTGGTAGAACAATATGCTTGTGGCCTATGGTCTGCTTCTCTACACATTTGCTGTGTAGGCAGGTGGACAGAAGCAGATCGACACCTATAAACTATAAATATTAATTTATTTTTTTTACACAAATGCAAAGAAAGCCATATTGTAAATACTAATTTCCAAGCCCCACTGCAGGCTATCAGTGTAATGGCCCAAGTGGGTTCTGCAAATTGGTAATAGCAATATGGCTTTTTTCCATCTATGGAACCTTGTGTGTCTGTGTAAAAAAATAATTATAGTTATTATTGGAAGTTTACATGTGTTTACACATCTTTTTAAAATACACCCAATTAAATGAGCCCATGGCACAGAGGGGGTGGGGCATGTTTTGCTTTTAAAATCCAATTCACCAAACAGTTCAGGCTCACTTTCCTTGGGCTGCTAGCATAATCCTTTAATATTTCAATTTTTTTTTTGGTTTTTTAAATTCTATGCTCTTGGTGATTTTCTCATTGACTGTAGTGTTAGGGTGAAGGCAGACCAAGAGATTTGTCACCCACAACAAATATGTGCTACTGCAGGTGATAAATCTCATGGAATCTCAAGTGCCTTATGCCCCTGAAGAAGCCTATGAGTCAGTGAAACTCATTGGGCGCATAGGTGGACGGTGGGTGATTAGCTCCCACTCGCTCCCCATGTAGACAGGTAGAAGGCACTGGGGGACGAATGGAAGGGAGAGAAAAGGTGGTGTGGGTGCATTAGCGCTACTAAGCCAATGTGGGCACTTATATTTTAGCAATTGAACTATTGTGGGAGTATAACACACTAAACAATGCCGTCGGCATTCGTTTACTATTATAGCAGTAACGGCTGGGGGATGCGTAGCTCCCATTAGCTTTCCCTGAACAGAAGTGCGGCAGCATAGTGGGAGGGCATATTAAAGGGCTGATGCGATAATACACATACCTTTAGATTAATAAATAATAATAAGCTAACAAGACTTGATCCAGCTGCTAATACCTACTCTCACCACCGATCAACAATATGTGTTATTTTATGGACACAGCCCAGCACTACTTATATATGAGAGTAGTGAGTCTAGTTTACTAGGCAGTGTGCCTTTTAACCATTTAATAATAAAAGTGAAGTTTTATTATATTATCTTGGTCTATCATCTGAACTGGTTATCTTAAAGTGTCCAGTGGGGGTGCTGATACGTATTTGCATCCTACTTTGAAACACCTTGTTCATATATTTTTTGTGTATAATATTATTTATTATTAACATGTATTTATACAGCGCCAACATATTGCGTAGCACTGTACGTAGCACTATATATATATATATATATATATATATATATATATATATATATATATATATATATATATATATATATATATATATATATATTTGTATACACCCTAACCTGCAAGTGTTGGTGACATTCAATTGTCCTTATACTCGAATATTGGTGATAAACATAAAATAAACCCAATAGGCTAGTTTTGCTGCCAGTAAGGATTAATTACATCTTAGTTTGGATCAAGTACAAGCTACTGTTTTATTATCACAGGGAAATCATTTTTCAAAATTTGCCTTATTTGAATAAATGGAGTTTATGGGAGACAGCCTTACTGTAATTCAGAGCTTTCTGGATAATGGGTTTCTGGATAACGGATCTCATACCTGTACCATGTAGGGTTGCCACCTGTCCGGTATATTACCGGCCTAGCCGGTAAAAAAATTGGTTGATCCCAATGTTATTAATACTGAAAAAAGATAAATATGTAGGAAGGCCGGTATTTTGTTCCAGAAAAGGTGACAACCCTAGTATTATGTAACAGAGATAGAATTAATCCAGCACACGTATCTGCTCAAGGGTTATTACCCGTGTTTAATGTCAAGCCAAACAGGTTACAACGTTTCGGGGGCGTACCCCTTCGTCAGGTAAGTTGTAACCAGTTTGGCTTGACATTAAACACGGGTAATAACCCTTGAGCAGATACGTGTGCTGGATTAATTCTATTTCTGTACCATTTGTTGGAGGTGCCGTCCTCCTATGTTCCATGCACCGTGAATGTCGAAAGAGGGACCAGGTGTGCATCTGCATTTCGTTGGCTGAAGTTAGTACCATTTAAACCAGTAGCTTGTAAGGAGAAAATGTTAGTTTTGTATGTGGTTGAAAAAAACAAAATAAAGGTGGTTAATTTAGACATTGACACTTTACAAAATTAAGCTTAAAGTTCTGGGCAGAGACAGATAGATAAAAAGGAAATATTAGCGTAAAAAAATAAAGATACTAAAAATGATTTAGTATTGATAATTTTTCATTTGTGACTTCTGTAATGGGACTGGAGTTTTACTATTTAAAGAATTTTCACAGTGGAGCATCACAGCGATCTTGTCACTCTTTCTCCGAAAGCTCCGGCTCTTTCTGAAGACTGATAATTAATTTCCCTTTCTAACAACCTCTTGCTGAGTTGAGCAAGAGATGTGCTACAGGGTCAGGGATTTGCTGTCTCCACCAGATGCTTTCATCCCCTTAATGGATTTGACCCATCGAGAAGTGAGAAGCTCCTCAGTGTTATTGGTAAAGGGATGGCTAATAATTGAACCTTGCTGAAGTGCCCTTGTGCTATTAAATGATACTTTAAGTCAAAGGCCAAAAGGGTTGTGCTTTGTAAATGATCCCTATGTTCTTGCAGAGGAGCCTGCAATGCACACAAAGCTTAAAGCTTTACGTAGGCATAGAAAGCACTCAGCATCTGTATCATTCTCAGTGAATGCAAACTTAATAAGATAAAAATGTTCATGGCTATTGAGGTGCTCTATATGCCATTCCATGGCAGTACTGCTCTGTCTCATCTGAAACTCTTTTCCTACACAGACAGATACCTTTAAAACCAATTTAGAGGCTGATTTATTCATTTTAGAGTTTGAGAAAAAAACAAATTGCGATTCTGAAAAAATCAAGACAAAACAATTTATATTCCCTCAATTGCTAGCATGGTTAGACTCCATTGTGTTTACTCAATTTTAATGAAGCTTCAAAATCTGGACCCCTCCCCTCAAAACTTGAAACTAATCTTGATTGATGCACTCCCCCATTGACTTTTATAGTATCTCAAAAGGCTTTGGGTGGTGAAGGTTTCCATTTGAATTTTTGCAAATGTTTTTTTTTGCTTCAATTTTCTTGAATCACAGAAGAATGTTATTTTCAAACTTAAAAGAAAATGTGCCCCTAATATTCACTTACTTGATTAATATTACAGAATGTTGTACTTTGCACACTGCACTGAATTTCTAAACAAGAAAGAGGAAGGGAAATGGGGAAACACTATTCATATTATACTGTATGTAATCCAAGGCCCATAATAAGGTCCCAAATTCCATTTTTCTAGTCTGTTGCATGACTGAGGTATTCAAAATCTCTTTTACCAAGCAAACAACAGAAAATATTCCTGACAACATTCTTCTTTAATACAAACAGTAGTAATACAACAAAGTTCTATTTTTTTAAAAAAAGGTATTGCATTCTTACTGGGATGTCAGCAGCCAGGTCTTTTCAGATGATGATTATGATTTAAGAAAATACAGGAATATATAGTAGGTTTTTGCCAACATTTCAGATTCTAAAATGTTTCACCTCTAGAGAAAGAGTTATAACCAGCACAAATGTTACACAATAATTAGTCTAGCAAATGCACAGTAATGTCTTTTAGGCCAGATGTTCTAGTATACAATTCTGCATCATAAGCCATTTCACTACAGTAAAAGTGGAGTGACAACATAGATGTAGAGTTTTAAGAAGCAAATCTTTAGTTCAACAATGGAGACTCCCACTTTAAAAGACAAAGTATTTGGTAATTAAAGGATACTTTGATTTTCAATATAAGGCCCATTTCAGATGAAGTGTTATATATGCCAGGGAGAAAACACAAATCTACTTCCTTCCATCACTGTGCCCAGTGACATGATATTGGGTAGGGCGGATTTTTACATCTACCCTGTCTGATGTCACAGCAGGCACACAGGCTTGAATCTATAAAAAGGAAAGACTGGAAGCAGAAGGCAACTGTTATTGATACAAATAGTTTCTAATATTCCACAGATGCTGCTGAAAAATGTGTCAACTAATGTAGCAAATTGTAACAGTTCAGAATGTGCACCTGGATTACTGAGCTGCCAGACTCAAACACCAGACACAAGAACATTAAATTTAACCTCAATGGTAAAAAATAATAAATCGAAAGACATTGAAAAGAAGTCATCATTTCTGATAAACAACTGAAGTGTTTGGAAGGTGAACACCCCCTTTACCTGAGAAAGTAAATGATGGAATTTAGCAAAACTCCAGAAATCTGATTATTATACTTATAATGACAGGGTAGCTAGTTATTTCACCCTGACATAGCTTAACATTTTCTTTCTGCATCACATTAACTTACATATCTGTCAGAAAAGACAGCACACACACACACTCACACTTGCTCTCATTTATCTCTTTTTCAATTACTAAAACCACAGAACATAGGTTAAGTGCTGTGTGTGTTCCCAGCAGCCGAATATCTAATTACAGCTTCATTATCAATGGTAATGTAAGACCCTGGTCTCTTCCTTGCTATCAGAATAATTCTCCAGACTTACACACTGTATTGTAATTTTGATTTTCTGATTGAAAGTGCAGTATAGTTTGTAATGTAGGACAAACACAAGGCCTCTTCCTCTATCAAATCTTAAAGCATACATTTGTATATTAACCCATACATTACTGTAATATAATTATTCACTAATTAATATTGGTGTTTATATTGCTACCTGAATAATTGGCAGCTTCTCCAGTTGAATAACATACCAATTCTTATAACTTCTCCCTATATTTTTCTGTAGTGCCTTTAATAAAGTCTTTCATATATCACTATTTCAGTATACATGTCCTAAACTGCTCCTTAAATTATTTGTATTATTATGTGACACACCACTGCTGCCTGTAGATTTGGATTTCCTTATCAAAAGCAACACAACCTTTTTCTTAGTTTTCTCTTTTATTCAAACATTTTTGCAACCAAATGCAGCAAACAGTGAAGCCCCCAGAAAGTGTGGCATGCAAGCACAGATACAAATTTGCAGCTTTGGGAACTAAGCTGCATGATCCCTATTGTATCTCCCTTCATGAAAACAATGGCTGCAATGATTTCAGGGGCAGCTAGTGGTACTACATTACACCCCAGCATGCCCATCTGTCTGCTTTTCCCCATGGATCAGGGGTAGAGATTAATCTAGAGTGGTATCAACTGTTTTTATTTTGGGTAAACCTCCTACCATGCTGACTCACTGAGTGATAAAGTGCTAATTGCCAATTTGGTTGCATAGACGTTAATGTGTGCACGAGGGGGGCAGGAGACGGCATCTTTATGGGTAATGTGGCAGATGTCGCCTGTCTGTCCTTGGGAGCTGATCACAGGAGAAGGGGAATTCTTAATGCAATCTATAAAATTGCCTCTTGGATGAGATAGTTTACTTCATCGCAGCTGGAAACCCATTAAGATAAAGCCTTTAAAATCAGCATATACATTATTAGCAGCTTCCTTGTTGCTGTACATAAAGCTGAGATTGAGCTGGGTTTTGGAGAATCACTATAAATATGAGATAAAACAGAGACAATGCAGAAAACTGACTTTTTTTTGTTCAAACTGTACACGCAGCTCCTGAAAGAAGCCCACACACGGGCCTTCCAAAAGCATCCCCCCTCACCCATCATGTGCTTACCTCTTTGCCATTCCAGGTAAAGTGCTGCTTGTCTGCCCAGTGCCATTTCTGTCCCAATGGCGCACCCTCCCTTCTGCTCCGCGATTAAAACTTTTGCGTCAGAACGGAGCATAGGGGGATACATTGCTAATTCAGAGAGTGCTGTTGCTATTACTGCACTAGCAGAGTCAAATTTGAAGTTTTCAAACGGCAAATTTGGCCCTTAAAGTTACAGGAGGCAGCTTCTTGCCATCCTTGGTAACTAGCTGCTTGCTGCTGCATGTGGCAGAGTTCTCACATGGCCTTATGGTAGGTGTCACCCTGTATCTGCCACACTCAAAATAACATTTTCTGTTATTGCAACCTATTTAAAATAATGGGACATTTTCTGCTCATTGCACAGATGCAGATCAGTCACCTGTTGTGGTGATAAAGGCCAATTGGACCATGTTGGCTCTCCCTGGCACCACTGTGGTTGGTAAAATGCTTTGCGTGCCATATCCCAATTTATGACAGAAAAAGGGACCCTCCCTAACTTTTGTGTCTCTAATGACTTGCAAGTTAGGGGGCAATATGGTAGTACCTACAGTACATGTCCCCCACGTCCTCCCCTTATGAATACAGTGAGCTGAGCACTAGCAACACTGTATTATCAGTGGATGCCTCATTGTGGAGCACAGAGATTTGCGGCAGTTCCTCTATGATCAGGGCAGGGATTAAAGTGGAAAAACAGGGATGGCGCCCAGTTTGAATTTTGCACCCTGTTCTGCAAGTACTAAATTACCTCACAATAAAACCAAATTTGTTATATGAACTTTAGAAATATCTATAGAGTTGATGGAACATCACACCCAGAGAACAACTCTTATATTACATAATGAACACTAGCAAAATCAAACAAAAAAGGTGATCCCTTATTAAATAAATTTATCCTGCGGTAGAAGCGGAGGTCTGACCTTAGTCAGTACAAATTAATGATTTAAAAGAGAAAAAAGTACCCCACTAGCTTCAAAACTCGCTCAGCAGTCTCTAGTAGTTTAAGCCTACCTAATTTAAATAGTCTCAATTGCGTGCAAATTTGCTGATTACTTTAATATAAATCCCAAAAAAAGTGCTTGTGCTATAATTAAATCGATTAGAATCCAATAATTATGAATTAATTAAATAATTGTGATACAATTCATTCTATTATATATATAGGGGTTAAGAAAAATTGATACCCATATACCCTTAGCTATAGCCAATTTTATTCCACGATAGTGTATATCCTTTTGCTACAGGATATATTATAGTCTAAGAGTTAATAGTAACCCCCTCCAATCACTTTAAAAAACTTTAAAGTGCAAGTGCTTAACAATTAACGAAGAGTAGTAATTTCATCCAGACTGACAAAAAATTCGTAAAATTGAAAGTGCTCGATAGTGCTTAGCAATAAATTAAAATTGAGAGAATTGATTAAATAGAGACCGCAATAAATAGGATAAATATTAAAAAACACACAATGCTCAGGTTCAGAAAATAAGTCAGAAATGGAAAAGAAGAGGAGGTGGAGTTGTCCCAAATCTACTACCTGATTATTTCTATCCCTGGGACACCACAAAGTCAAGGAAGGCAGAGTACCCGGGACTGTGGTCTCAAATTTTAATCTAGTCCTAGACTGGAAGAGAACTGTATAGGCCTAAAAAACCACAAATCCACGGGCTCTTGTGAGCTTTAGTATCAGATAGATTAGCGAAGAACCGAGCACTGGTTGAGATTTGAAATTTTTCTTAACCTCTATATATATAATAGAATGAATTGTATCACAATTATTTAATTAATTCATAATTATTGGATTCTAATCGATTTAATTATAGCACAAGCACTTTTTTTGGGATTTATATTAAAGTAATCGGCGAATCTGCACGCAATTGAGACTATTTAAATTAGGTAGGCTTAAACTGCTAGAGACTGCTGAGCGAGTTTTGAAGCTAGTGGGGTACTTTTTTCTCTTTTAGAACACTAGCAAAATGTAAACTTGTAACAAAGCAATATGCAGGCTGGCAGCAATCACATTCCAGCTTGTTTCTCTGGGTGTAGAATCTGCTGGGTGCAGGATTTAGATTGGTCATTCTCCCAGGCATTCTGCCATGTTACATAGCAGTGAAAAGGTACAAATAACCTATGCTGTGTCATAAAAGGGAGGCACCCTGATTCTCACCAGGTGTAGAGATGTCTGCTTTAGTAAATTCCATGTTGCTACCAGTTTCTGTATTTAATTTGTCCTTGGAAAGCTAATTCCAATTTTAGTATGACCTAACACTCTATTAGAAGGACACAAGATTACTTTAAAATCTGTAGCATCCACAGGAAAAGTTTTGATTGATGTCTTACTCTTTTGCTTTTCAAAATGCACATCTGTGCTATAAACTGAATCCTAACTCTCAGACGTGCACTGGCAGTTAAGAAGTTCACAATCATTACAGAGCACCTTGAATGCTGTTCTGTAGCAAAAAGTGCAGGGCAAAGCTTTATGTTAAAGTATGGTTCTACTGCCAGGTATCCTAATATACCAGGCATAATATAGTGGTACTCTGCATGTACCTAATTTAAGGACACATATTAGAACAGTACTATGCAGGTATAAATATTAGGACTGACTTTACTGCATGTGCTTGTGTAATAAGAGTGTAAGAATGCAATACTTCAGGTTCTTGAATTAGAAGGCAATATACCAACAGAATTCCCAGCAGATTCTACTTGGTGTTCTTTAGGCAAATAAAAGTATATCTTAGAAACCTCCAATTCTTTAATATGACTTTTTGCAGACACTAGTTTTATATGTGTAGAGATGGATTCTTAGCCTAAGGAGTCACAGTTTTACATCATACAAATATATGTGGAAAGCAGTTTGATTATGGGGTTATTAAGAAAAAAATTATGTTCCTTACATTCCCGAAATCTTCCTCCTGCGAGTTGCACTCATTCCTTGTATGATGAATGTGCTGTAAGCAGCAGGGAAATGAGCTAATAAGAGAGTTTATGGGACGGCAGAGGACCATCTGTTAGGGTATATGTTTGAAGGTACAGTGCATTACATGAAGGAGCACTGACAAAACATTTCATTCACATTGCAACCCTGGGAATAAGGAGTGTGGATCTGATGCTAGATAAAGTAGGCAATGGCAAACATATTGTTGCTGTGCTGAACAAATATAGTTCACTTATACACTTATCTCTTTCTAGTGCAGTTACACCCTGGTCCTTTCATAATGCACATAAATTCTGTGCCTGTTCCAGATATGACATACCCTGTAAGTCATGCAGATACATATATATTTACATATATACAGATGCCCTCTGCCTTGCAAAAAATACAAATGCATCATGCTCTGTTTATAATACAAATATGTCTGAGTGAATGATACAAAGAAAAATAATGTACAAAAAACAGACTTTTGATAATAAATTTAAATTCTCTTTTTATTAGGAGCCTTGAGTGTTCCTTTTTCTACTATATCAGATCTGCCATTGGTACCGCCAGGGAAGACTAATCATTGGTTATTCTCATCAGTGCACATGTAGCAGTGGATCCCTACATATGTTAGAGCATTCCTTCTGGGATGTGAGAAACAAGAAATCACAGAGCCTCTGAGGAACAGGGTGATGGCTATGTATTTTAGTCTGACCAAGAACAGGGAGCCAGGCGGCTGTGTAAATGAGTGAGGAGCAGAGTGATAGCTGTGTGTAACAGAATGTGGAGGAGTAGAGTGATAAATAGCTGTGGACTGTATATCACTATGAGGACTAGATTGACACCCAGAAAAAAAACTCCAATTGCAGTGTTATTTTCCACATGCATTTGTCAGTTACAAAAAGAGATCCATTATATATAGGAGAAATGGCAAATAAATGCCATACTTAAACTGCTCTAAAGTCATAAAGCACAATATTTCCTGTCATTTGGGATGCTTACTCTTTGGTAACAGGCAGACCTTTTAGGGGCACAACGGATGTATTCTCGTTGAATTAAAGATGAGTACTAAGGTGGGAAGGAGCAGAGAGGCCAGTGGAGTATACTTTAAAAGCACATACTTTAAAAGCACATAGTTGTATGTAAGTCATTTCTCACAGACTTGAATCTAGAAGAATATATACAATTGGGCATTGAACCAAGGTGTGTATGATCTGTTTATTTTGAATTTGGAGCTCAAATCATTGCATCGCAATACAGGTGCAACGTTGTCTGAAATCTGCCAAATCTTATATCATGGCTGTGACAATTTAAGAAAACTCTACACTTCAGGGTATAAACCCTTCGTACTGTAATAAAGTGGCTAAGAGCCTTATTCTACTGCATCGAGAGTACAGGAATACAGTATTACATACAGTTCATATCTCAGTTGCCAGACCGCATACACAGATGGTTTAATAGGTGAGACAAATGAACCTTACCAAATAGAAGATTCCTTCAGAACTGCAGAAATATGCTGCTGCCTTTATACAGTTCTAAACATGACTGTCAGCACATTGCACCTTCCATTTAGCCGCTAAAGAAGTGCTTCCACACTCATCCGGCCTTCCAGGGGGAGAGTTTAAAATCAAGAATATGAATTCCACTGTGGGTTTTCACATGTGGCAGCCAACCCCCCCTACTGTGTACATTATTCTACCCCTGCCGTATAGCTGTGCCGTCCCATTAAAGGTGGAATGAATCATCTGATCGCTGCTCTTCTTACTCCTCAAATAACAGACTTCATGCTGACTCTGATATAAAATGCATACACCTTGCTCATCTATAATACAGTGTGTCTCTTGTGCTAAAATTGCTCAGGGGCTTGGGGGAACAACTCATTCACTGAGACATTATGAGGAAATAAATCTTACTTTCTGACCTATAAATGTTAGCTAACTAGAGACAGGTAGGGAAAGGTCAAGGATAATAAAGCCAAACCATGCAATGGTCACAGGTCTGTGAAAGAAAAATAGAATCTTTGGAAAAAAAATAGAAACTTTGCATAGCATATTGCAGGGTGAAAGAAGCAATTTCGGCAACATGTGCGTTAACTCATATACAGCAAGTGGACCATCTATGAGATACAGCTTTATAGAAATAGCCAGAGAAACTAGACTGCTACAGAACCCAGGCAGACCCAGATATAGATTTCTTCAGTTTGGTGAATTGATCAGTAAGTAAAGGGAATTCTGTTATCAGAGTTGCATGTATAGCTTACTCTCCTTAATAGATCCTAGTGTCTCCTGCCAATAAGGTGTATGGTTAATGGGCAAAGTAAATGCAGGAGTGTTCATGGATGACTGAAGGGCTTGATAGAGTTGTGGATATCTCCCTAGATAGATGATCAGAGTGTGAAATAGAGCCATTAATGGATGCGGTGGCTCAGTCATCTGTGAGCAACAGAGACAAACCCAGCATTTGGTGGCTACGAGGCAAAGAATAAAACCTTGTTATATCTGCTGTCATTCCCCTTTCTTCTTTGCTACTGTGGTGTGCTCAATTTTCTCTCTATATACATAGATAGCAGTGCTTTTAGTTTTTACAGCAGTCTAATTCAGCTTGCAGATGTGATGCACGTGATGCATCTTGTAGAGACAATTTAAATCTAACAGGATAAAAACATAGATCTGTGCAATAGGATATTTCACTAAAAGTTTTCCGTTTTAGAGCAGTGGACAGTGTTTGACCTGCCTGAGATAAAGGTGATGAGGGATTCCTTGTTTTCTAGATGTAGACATTGTTTGTGGTGTATGGTATTTACCAGTAATTTTGATATTTAGGTAATCTACAGGTCTAACATAACTGTAGACAGTATGTACATGAGCTGCTATTCATGTTGTCCAAGTATCTTTTGGGATCACTAGTGCCATTACATGACCCAGTGCTTCTGTTTTATAATCATCCCAGTCATGCAGATGTGACGTAAAACCTTTAATTTTTCTGCATTAATGTATACCTCTTTTCAATAATGTGTTAGCACTCCAAAAAAAGTTAGTATTAAAATATAATAAAATCATAACTTAGTTTATAAACTTCATATCATCAATGTTTTGTTTTCTCAAATATGAATAAGTGAGGGCATCCCAACAATGGTGAACTTCACAGGAATACTGTATAATGTACCTGGGGATTTGATTGTTGCTCTAAGAATAGAACATACCCAATGATCCTTCACTGGAAAGGGAACAAGAGACCTTATGGCAGGGACTGCAGGCAGCATTGTGGGGACTGAAGGAACCACACCAACCTTTATCTGGTGTTTGCATGCTTAGGTAGAAATCTCTACTGAATCCCATCTCTTAAAAAAAACAAAGTATTAACTTTCTCTGGTGTGGGATTCTCACTTCCCATAGAAAATGGGTTCTTTCCATATATACACGAAGGGGAGATAGTGAGAAAATTAATTAGAACAACTGCCGGGAGCCCTTATCACACCATTCAAGGTTGTTCAAAGGTACATTCCAGTTAACTCCATTCTGTGAAGTTGCCAGCTAGACTGTATGTGATGTACTTTATTTATAAGGATATCATTTTGCAAGTGGCAGGAGACCAAATGTGGAAGCCCCAATTGGGAACACTGTAATCAAAATTCTCTTTGTGAAGCAGAATGTAATGAGCTTTAGCTTTTAGTGAGGTTTTTCAGTTTTCTGTTACTTTAACAACATACATATCTAAACCTTATGCTCCCAGCACCCAGCAAAAAGCATGTTACAGTATGTAGGAGTTGCAAAAGGAACAGCGATACAGTACAATACAAGCTATGATAAATGCCTGCATACCTGCATTAAAAGGTATTTTACCCTCAGGAGAGGTGATTTCCTGCAGGTGACAAGTGACAAAGTGTTGTGTCTGTCGCTGCCCTCAAGCTGGCCATAGACGCAAAGATCTGATCGTACAAATCCTCTTTTCGTACGATTTTCGGATTGTGTGTGTGGAGTGTCCCGACATCTCTCATGCCATGCTGATCGGTCGTTCAGTTGATCGGACAGTTAGAACATTTATGTCGGCTGCCGATAATATCTCAGCGTGTATTGCCGATCTGAAGATCTTCAGTGGGAGACTAGCTGTCACTAGCTTTTGTCGGACATAAGTTTCGTATGATTGCTGTAGGGGCAGAACATCGGCTGGTCTGTTCTTTTTCTACTTTATTTGATCTGAAAGGTTAGTGGCAGGTCGGGAGATAGGGAAGTCCGATAAGTCCGATCATTCGAGGATTCGAACGATCGGATCTTTTCATCTATGGCCAGCTTTACTCATTGTGTTGTCACCTTTATTCACTTTCAGTATCTCTTAAATAGGTTGAATTGTATATAATTTGCTTTGCTTTTGTATGTAAAAGGGTTGGCATAAAACTAAAATATATATAAAAATACTATGCATAATTGTAGGCATAACTACTGACTAACTAATTTCTAGAGTTTGAGGCAAACCTGTTAATATAAAAGTTTATATTACATTTATACAGGGGACTATGTAGACACTAGACATCTACATTGCAAAAGTTACCACTGCGAAGGCCAGCAGTGATATTCTTGATTGGTTAGACATGTTAATGATTTGAGTTTTGAAACCCATTAGTGATGACAGCCATGAATTAGTCCATCAAGTTTAGACCCTTATAGGTTTATACCCTTTCTCTGGAACATTATTGAGAAAATTACAGGAAACAAGTGCATACTAGAGAAATGTTTGGCACCTTATTTCACGAGCTTCCATGTTATCCCCCGTTAGACCTGCTATAGGCATTATTTAGGGCTTGAACATATTGGCATAGTCTTTGTAAAAGTAGGATGTCCTCTTTATTAACAGGACATTTCAGATTATCCAGATTATGGGAAGGCTACCACCCATAGACCCAAATTCACTAAGCACCGAAGCGCCTAACGCTAGCGTCAATTCGCTAGCATTGGGCATTTTCGTTACTTCACAAATTCACTAACGAACGCTGGCGTAAATTCGCTAGTGTTACTTCGCACCCTTATGCCTGGCGAATTTTTCGCTACGGACGTAACTACGCAAATTCACTAACGCGCGCAGTGTATTGAACGCTACCTTTTACGCTAGACTTCCTTCGCCACCTCAGACCAGGCGAAGAGCAATAGAATAGATAGGGATTACTTCAAAAAAAGGTCACATTTTTTCTAAGTCCCAAAAATTTTTTTGGGGCTCCCCTCCTTCCCCCCTACATTTCCTAACTCATGGCAACATAACTATACAGTGGGCACATGTGTAGGGCAAAAAGGTTTGAAGGTTTCCCAGGCATTTGTAGTGATTCTACGTATTCCTCCATTGAAATTTGATTTTGGCGCCGTATGCAAATTAACCATCGATAGCGTAACTTCGCTTCGCGAATCAACGCTAGCGCAACTTCGCAACCTTACGCTACCCTTGTGCGCAACTTCGGATTTTAGTGAATTTGCCCCATAGACTCCTTTTTAATCAAATAATTAAAAAAAAAAAAAAAAAGATTTCCTTTTACTCTGTGATAATAAAACAGTACCTTGTACTTGATCCCAGCTAAAATATAATTAATCCTTATTGGCAGATTCGAGGAGATTAGTTGCCAGGCGACAAATCTCCCCGAACTTCCTTCCCCTGCCTTGTGCCAGCTAAAATGAAAATCGCATGGGGACAGGCACTCTGAGCCCTTCCTTTTCCCAAGTTGCCTGTAATTGCCTCACGAGGAAACTTCGGTCGACTTCGGAAAACAAAGTGATCCGAGTGCCTGCCCCCAAACTATTTTTATTTTAGCTGGCAGAAGGCAGATCGAGGAGATTAGTCGCCACAAAGAAGAGGGGGCTTGTCGCCTGGCGACTAATCTCCCTGAAGGAAGAGATCGATCTAAATTATGGACCCTTATCTAGAAGACTCCAGGTCCAGAGCATTCTAGATAACTGGCCCCATACCTATACGACTGTTTGTTTAATATTAAGGGGCAACAAATATTTCCCTTGGACGGGGCCCTAGAAGAAAAGTCGGTTTCTGATGGCAGTCCTGATTTTTGTCTTTAACCTACATACTAGGCATTTCACTACCTCTGCACATGGCTTTTGTTAATATTCATGTTGTTTATAATTTTGTATGACAAGGAATGTGTGTGTATATTTGCCTGGTTATATGAGTATACTATCTATTCTACAAGTAGTGTGGGTGGTAGCTGACTGCTGGTATTGTATCTCTTGTAGTACTGTGATGAGTATTTGTATAGTTATGCTGCACAAAGTCTCTGTGGCTTTAGTGCTTGTTCCGCAGTGTAAGAGAGTATATTGGCTGTCCTGCATTGAATGTTTATAGTACTTGTGTGCATAGTGTGTCACTGATGTCTTTATTATATATATGCTAGTTTATACCCATTCAATTCACCATCCATCAATTTTACTTGTTCCATCCGCTTCTGGTCACTGATTTAATGTCCCCTGGTGTGACAGGTCACTTGTTTTAATAGCCACTTGACTGTGTGATCATTTGTTTTGATGACAAGCTGCTTTCTAGGTCACCTGTTTTAGTGCAGGCCTTCTCTTGGATCGATGTAGTTTCTCCCACCACAAAAAATGCTTCTCCTAGGGATACCGATCCCGTGTGGTGCTCCGTTCTGTTCAGTCTCTATAGAATGTGTGCAATTTGCATATAATTAGAGGATGTGTTGCTACAGTGGGCAGAAGGATTTTGCTGCTGTGTCAGATAGACAGTTTCTAGCCGCAATCACTCCAGTTTCCACATAAACTACAAAAGGTACATGCATACAATATTTTGGGTATAAATATCGCAAGGTTGTTTGCATATAGTTACCTACAGTACAATGTTCCCTCTAATTCCTTCTTGGAAAAAAAATCCTTTGTGGGCACATTTTAAACTTGTGTTGTGTGCAGTTTTTAAAAACTATGTTCTCAGGTCAAAATTAGTACTATGAATTTTAAGTTTTCACAGAAAATTCTTTGTGTGCACTGGCCTCAAAATGTGTGTATATGCAAGTGCACACTTAGAGGAAACATTGGTTGCCTAGTACCAATTGTTCTGCCAGTTGAAATGCCTACAGATAAATTGTAGCACATTCCCTTCCTTTGTGTTCAATTGGCACCACTTCTAATTTACTTAATCGTGGAATTATAGGCAGGTCCGGACTAAGGCTAGGGGCACACGGCGCGATTTCGCCGCGATTCTGCGCTGGGCGAGTTGTCGCTGCGTTTTTTAAGCCGAAATAGCTTTGCTAACTTTGGCGCTGGCGTCAATGCAAATCGCGGCGAAGTCGCTGCGCTAATTCACACGCGGCGATTCGTTTTCTATTGTCGTCCGAAGTTGCCTCGCTCGGCGTTTCCGGGCGACAGTAGAAAAAGAATCGCCGCGTGTGAATTAGCGCAGCGATTTCGCCGCGATTTGCATTGACGCCAGCGCCAAAGTTAGCAAAGCTATTTCGGCTTAAAAAACGCAGCGACAACTCGCCCAGCGCAGAATCGCGGCGAAATCGCGCCGTGTGCCCCTAGCCTAAAGGTAATTCCAGGTGTCCCTTTTACATCAGTGTGTTTACTTGCACTTAACTTATCAAGCAGGCAGAAGGGGCTCACTGGAGCTCGCTACAATTTGCATCAATTCATACTGAATTTTTCATCCAAACTTTTGCTTGCTTATGTATATAAGCATTTTCTGGTAGATGAAAGAACAGACATATACTACAAAACAGACACACTTGTCAGACCACCATGGGTTAAATACTATTAAAGAGAATGGTTGCAGTTCTCCCTAAACTTCTTTGCTTCATTAACCCAGTGAGAATGATTTGGTGAGACTAATTTTGCAATTAAAAAGCTTATCGTGGCTTGCGGTAATGAGCTGAGCAAACAAGCATAATTCAGTTACAACATTTACAGAGCAGCAGGATGTACAAGAGTATGTTTGTTTAAAAAATGAATAAATGACTAGTGGAGACGGATATCATGAAAGAATCATCCAGAGATTACAATAAAGTACCAACGTCGGCAGCACTGAGAGATCACAAGAATTGTCTGGGATGCAACACACATGAACCCTTTATACTCTCTATGTCCTCTTTAGTACATTTATCCTCTTGATGGTTGTTTTATTCCAGTTTACTTTCTTGACATAGTGTTAAGGCCATAGGGGTAATTTAGGGTGTGACAAAAAATCAGGTGCTCTGTGCAAAGAGCAGCACTAGGAGGCGCATCCCAGCCCTTAATGCTTGCCTTAGAGCAGGCGGTAAGGACAGGGCCCATCTGAATTATGATCCAGGGCAGGCAAGAAGGGGCACCTCCATGCCTCCCTCACCTGCCTTTCACAAATACACAACAGAAGCCTGCAACAATTAGTGCACACCCAAATGCAGCATGCAAAGTGCAAGAAAGGGCTAATTGCAACACTAACATATAAGGCCTTTATCAATAAAGCCCCTCCCTATATGTCAACTCTGATTGCAAAATACACTCATTCACCCAACCTAATCTCTCCTTCTGGTCTTTGACTCTCTTCTCCTCTCATCACTTCATCCCATTCCCGACTGCAAGACTTCTCTCAAGCTTCTGTCTGTCTCGGGAACTCCCTGCCATGAGCTAACAGACCAACTTGCTTCAAATAGCACAGTCAGGGAATCTGGATTGATCAGAAATCAATTTATCATATCAATTTATCACTGTGATGTGTTTTCATCTTCCTTATGTTTCAAACCCTTTAGATTGTAAACTCCTGATTTTATTCCGTAATCCTTGTTTATTAAGTTATTGATAGACCAATTTTTGTTATAAATGTAAAGTGCTCTGTAAAATATAGGGACATTTACAAAGAGAAAAAATTCCTGGGCTAGATATTCAAAACCAAAACTGTTACTGGAAAGAAGGGAGATTTGGCAACTATGGTGTCATAGCCCTAAAAGCAATAGTGATGGCATTATCTCCATAACATTCCTAGTGGTGAACAGACTGTGTGCAGGACTTGCGTTACTCTTCAGGATATTTCATGCTTAGGAGCTAAACTCTGCTCAGTGACTCGGAACTATTTACTACTTCTACACTGGCAGTTAAAGTACAGTCTCCCTCTGTTGGTCCAATACAATATCTACAAGTACAATACAATAGCTACAAGTGAACAAACAACACACCTGCTATTGTTATTTTTTTTTAAAAACCCAGTGTGTAACAAAATCTATAAAAGTTATTTAGGTTTTTATTGAGCAGCTCTCCAGTTTGCAAGTTCTGGTTGCTGGGGTCAAAATGACCCTAGCAACCATGCACTGATTTTGTCTGGAATATGGATAGGAGAGGGCCTGAACAGAAAGATGCATAATGAAAAGTAGCAATAACCATACATGTGTAGTCTACAGAGCATTTGTTTTTTTTTTTAAAGATTTTTAGGTGACCCCCATTTGAAAGCTGGAAAAATTCAGGAGGCTGCAAATAATTCAAAAACTATAAAAAAATAAATAATGAAGGGCACTTGAAAAGTTGCTTAGAATTAGCCATTCTATAACATACTTTAAGCTAATGGAACCACTACCAAGAAAAATGTGTAGGGCACCCAACCAATCCTTTTCAATTGAACTTTTTGTTTCTCTGCATTTATTCAGGGACATTCACTTTCCAAGTTCCCTGTCTTATGTGATTCCATCTCCTGAAATAAATTTGATCTCTGTCCTGTGATACTAGCATGTTAACCCTTTCATGAATATGATGCTTTCTAACTCACATGACATGGTTTGAATCTTGTGTCAGTTATCCTGCAGTCCTGTGCAGTATCCTTCCAGTGGAATGAGAATCCTGTTTTTTTCTAAAACTGAGGTGATAAAGAACCACCTTCTGTTGTGGCACATGCAAACAAGAACCTTTTCCATCTTCCGTTGGGTTGAAAGTCACCTTATTGTGAAATTGCCCTATACTGGTTTTCAGTTATAATATACAGTAGCAGAGCACAGAAAGATTTGATCAAAGGCAGACATAATATCTTTAAAACTTTAGGGCTTACTGAAGCATTAAAGACAATGAGAAGTACTTCCCATAAAGGGTTTATATACCTTTAGATTATGAATGCATTTTCCCATTTTTATAAAGTGGCTCATTCTGCATTAAATTCTCCCCACCCCACTCTACACACAGCACTTGGAACAGGAGCTAGGATTATTGTGGAATCTTTTGCAGCATTTTCGCTGTAAATTGTTTTCCATAGCATGCTTCACTTAAATATACAAATGAAGAAAAGAGAAGGCAAGAATGGATGTGCCTTTGTGTGGAACTGGCTGGATTTGCATATAAAAGCTCATCCGGATATTTAAGAGTGGGTGAATCATTTGGAAAAGATGATTCTGAGAGAAATTGGCGAGTTCTAAAAGAAAATGAATTTACATACTATTAGATGTCTTTTTCTATCTGCCACATGTTTTTCTGCTTCAAGTGATTTGCTAATCAGGGCAGAATAGTGAGGTCTCTGTAACCGCAGAACAAGAACTGCAGGAGAAACACTAGTGCCAGCTATCGTGTATTGTGCTTGTTTGGGCATTTTTATTACAGAACAGGTTGTGCCAGGCTTCCTGGCAGGGGCATGCGGACTATGACAATCACCCAGCACTCATACAGAATAATTATAGAGGTAGTGCCAGCCTCCATAAAATCACAAATTATTGGTTCCACCAGTAAAGTGTGCTGCTATCAGGCTTCTTACTGTTATCTAGATATGTTTCTCACATATTTATGAAAGAATATTCAGTAGAAAGGGCAGGAAGTGGGTGGGAGGATGGGGATCGGAGTATGATGGGCCCCTCTGAAGATTTTTTTTGCAAGAGGGCCTGACGCACTCTAGTTAAGCCACTGCTTCAAACAGGGAGGAAGCACACCAATACATATGGCAATGCCTTTAGTTTAGAACATTAATTCAGCAGAAATGTGGCACAGTTCTGCTGAATAAATGTATTAAAGGCATTGTTGATATGTATTGGTGTGCTTGCGCCCTGTTTGGAGCTCGAGTATATTGTTGACTTGGAAGCAGCTTGGGAGTTGAATGCACCAAGGTGAAACATCTCCTCCAGTCTGGGCAACAAAACATTGGAAACTGCCTTTGTACTGGTGTCATTGTTAGTTTCCACTGGGAAATTATTTAAATCACGTAAACGCTAGAAAATGCAGAAGAAGCAATTTTCAACGCTTACAAGTTTGCAGTATTTTATCAGCGTAGATTTTACTGGCACCAAATCTTTGTTGCCTGTGCTGAATGAGCAACCAAACCTCCCATCTGTCCTCACTTTTAGATTCATCAGTATAGTCTGCACTATCTGTATTAATCTCAATTAGCAGCCTGTACACACAGTGTGGATGACATGGCTTTGACTGTGCCTGCCTAATATGTCTACAGAAATTTCTAAACAAAAAAATAACTTGCCACTATACTGTAGTTTGTCCAAAAATCACTAGAGCTAGTGAAACATTCTACCTATACTTTTTTCTGTTCTGTTTTTTATCTTTTATTTTACAGAACTCCACCAACTCACTGTCTCTTAAAAAATGAATATGCTCAGGTCTACTGTTTCAGGTGTCTCTGGCACTTTTCATTCCTTTTTGTCAGTGCAAGTACATCAAGCACATTATTCTGTATAATGAGGAAAGCATATGAAGGTTTTCCCATTTTCCCTTCCATTTATGTCAGTAAAACAGGTGTTTGCAGTCAGGATAAGAACATTTCCAGTCCCTGGCTATTGCCACTCAAATGTCTCATCAAACAAATCAAGCATTCCAAATGACTGCTTCGGCCAAGTTTTCATTGCCTTTTTCTGCCTTCATTTAGAAAGTGATGTTTTCTGCTTGTTTGTTTGGTATCGATTGTGGCCTTTATCAGTTTAGCTCACACACCAAGAATTACATGTGATAGTAAGGTAGCCATGACAATGAGGAACAGTTGCCATGACTATGAAAGAGGCCTATTGCCGTCTCCAGAGCCTGCACTAGAGTGATAATGGTCCTACTCATTTCATTTTAATTGAAATTTGAAATCATATTTTTTGTCAAGGAGAAAATGGATTTCTGGATGCTTTTCTTAAATATACAAATAAAAGATTTAAAGATTTTGTGATGCAGAGCATTGAGTCGGGAGTTTTTTTTTTTTTTTAACAACAAATTAATTTTACAAAAATGGTGGGGGGAGTAAACTGCCTGTATTTATGAATTTATCAGAGACACCTGTTTGTATTGGAGAACTGATAAAAAGCATCTTTGTGTAGCTTTGATAAAGAGCATCATTGTGCATTTAGCAACCATCTATGCAAATATTGCATTTATCTCCCTGCTTTATTTGTTTTCAAGAACATTAAACAAATACAAACGATAAACAAGAATCTCCCTGTTTTTAATATAGTTTTTGCATTTCTGAATGTATACAGTACAGGAACTACCTTAAATAGTGAGTTTATTTGTTACTTCTTACAAAGAAAGAAAAAAGAAATATAATTTTTTTTTGTAGGTATATGACTTTTTAGTGGTTTATAGTTGATCCTGTGTTTCCATAAGTGGCCATGCAGATTTTCTGTGACTCAACAAACAGGAACTCTCACTACCCAATGAGTACATGAGCAGTGGTTCCTAGAAAATCTAGTTTGGCCAAACGTTTCCACTCATCCCTATCTGACATCCATGTTGTGGGGAGGAATTTGGAACCAAAGACTGGTATTGGATGCCACTGGCAGGATTAATCCTTTAATGCTGAGGACTTGGAGGTATGGACATGGTCGAGGGCGGTCAGATTTTACACAGGTAACCTATTTTTGTGGACTTATATAAATACATGCTAAAAGTGCTTAAATAGAGTCCATAGTGTCTGAATAGCCTGATCATACGCAAGGAGTTGTACTTCTGGATCCATCATTGTGCCTCTTCTTTTATTGCAATGGATGAACTGAAATCTTTTTTCATACCAGGGAAACAGTAAGACACATTCATAAATGGAGACCCTTACAGTGAGAACAGCAATTATACGTCCGTGATTGTATTCTTAACCCCTGAATTAACTACTGCCAAATAAGCGGAGCCCCGGAGGGTCTAATTACACAGAGTTATTACTATATGATAGTATGCCTTTAACCCCTCTGTATCAAGATAAATGGCTTGTTCTGCAATGCTACACAAGCTGTCTGGGCTCCTTTGTGGCTGCCATAGGCTGTGCAATTTACAGCTGTGCTGAATTGATTTGTGGTGCTTTTCCTTCTTCCTGGCTTTGATGAAATTAACTGATGAAATAAGCACTGATCTTAGAGTTTAGTCGTCCTTCAATGGGGTCCTAGCTGTGTGGTTTTCTAAAGCCATCGAAAGCCTCCGTGGAACTCTATCTACAAATTCCCAGCAAGTAATTCATTTATTCTGTCTGCAAGTGAGCATTTCCTCTGTGCTTTTCCAGTTCTTCACAATGTCGTTTTTTTGGTCTCCTTGATGCACTTGTCCATATCTTACAGCGTTCAGCTATGAGCTAGTTCAGGAATCAGGACTGATTCCATAATAAAAAACTTAAAGGAGAAGGAAAGTCATTTTCCACTTGGCGTGCCAAATCTTAGGCAACCCCAAGTTATTGTATTTACTTATCTGACACCCTGGGCTGGTGCACCTATCAGCAGAAAACTGAAAACTGGCCCAAGGTTATTCCAGCCTGCTACAATGAAAAAACACCTGCGGCATGGCACTCGTGGCGATTCGTTTTCCGAAGTCGCCTGAACTTTCCTCGTGAGGCAACTTCAGGTGACTTCGGAAAATGAAGAGCTGTGAGTGCCATGCCGCAGGTGTTTTTTAATTTGTTTTAATTTATAAGGGGCCCTGACCACCAATGCCTTTTTAGAACTTGGGGCCGGGTTAGGGACCAGAAAATTTTGTTGCATAGGGCCCCGTGATGGCGTCCCTGGTTACGCCACTGAATGATTGCTACTTCTTACGCTAATAGTTGCATTATGTGGCGCACACATTTTTGCATTGTTGGTTATAGAGAACTTTATGGTATATTTTGGTTGGCTTATCTGCCAAAGCACTGAAAAAAACATAAGAAAATAATTAACTCTCTTTTGTTTTCCTCTGTGCAGAGATGGACTAAGGCTTAACAAGGATTTAGGTAGGGTGCCTAGCCTTTCAGTCCTCTCAGTGTATATATCTTGGCCTTGGGGCAAAGAAAGTGGCAAACAAAAAGTATGCTCCACAATTTTTTATGTTGCTTTGAAAGGGTCCCTTGTTGGACCCCATGCTCTGGTGAAGCCCTAGACAAGTGATGGGAAGTCTTGTGCATTATATAACTTTGCCTCAGAAAAATACTTGCAGTTTTAGCAAAGCAGCACTGAGCAGTGGAGATTAAAAGGCATATTTATTATGCTATGTAAAAAACAGTGGAATAATACTTCTGCCAGAAACAATGTAAAATAAGGGCAGCAAAACTGGAGTCTGCATGGCGTAAATTACACACACCATGCAATATTTTACACAGCTTTTTATACCATTTTTTCATTTTACACAGCATAATAAATATGCCCCAAATACTATGCACAGCAAGTGATAAGATTCAATGTTTTTTTCTAAAACTGAAATACTTAAACAATGAGACAATAGATTTTCATTCATCCAGGTCATGGTATATCTAATATAGGTAAATCGAATACAACTGGACTTTGAACAACATTGAACAACATTGAAGTTGTTTTAGATTTACCTATACTAGATATTCTTAAACCAGTGATCCCCAACCAGTAGCTCATGAGCAACATGTTGCTCTCCAACCCCTTGGATGTTGCTCACAGGGTCCTCAAAGCAGGTGATTATTTTTGAATTCCAAGCTTGAAAGCAAGTTTTAATTGCATAAAAACTAAGTATAGTGCCAAGTAGAGCCTCTTGTAGGCTGCCAGTCCACATAGGGGCTACCAAATAGCCCATCACATCCATTATTTGGCTCCCCAAGGGACTTTTTCATGCTTGTGTTGCTCCCCAGCTCTTTTTATATTTGAATGTGGCTCACGGTTTAAAAAGGTTGGGGACCCCTGTCTTAAACAATTCATCTTCCAATCCATGAAAATAGGCTTTTACAGTCTGCATTTAACTGCCCAGGGACAAAACCGAAACTCTGACTCAGATCGAAAAATAATTTGAGCCCCAGTTTCCACTCCATTACCCCTTGTTATATTCAATAAACCCCTTCAGGTTACCACAAATAGCAAGTCTGTCCATATATATTTAGACCAGGAGTGAAAGCAAGATTCGGGGCAAACATTAAGATTGTAGTGTCTGGGGAATTTGTTTTTTTTTTGTTATTGTACATATTTTTCTAGGATTAATACTCTTAATCAATAATAAATAATAAATCCCACTCCTGCCCCAGTGTTCCTGTGATAAGTTCCCGGAGGCTTTGAAAGCACAGAGAAGAGTTGTATTGTGTTTCAGATCAGGTCGCCAGATATGCGTTTAACAAATTACATTTACGTCTCTGGAGTACAGCAATGGCTGATTATAGTCTGTGAGATAATGCACACCAGCACAGGGCTATTCAAAGGCTGATGTACTAAACAGTGCTAAAACAAAGTAAGACATTTGTAAGACTTCTTATTCAAGGACTTTGCTGAATAGGCTTAAATTATAAATAATAAAAAAGATAATAACTCTGATGTTTCATTGGTTTGGCAGCAACACAAGTGTATACCTGAAAGAGTTTTACTGGTGATTTTTGAAAGCATTTGTCAAAGTGCTTCCAAAGTTTGCCAGTCTAAATTCTTATATTACTTTCATGGTCCCAGATTTCAGGAGATACCTCTTTACCCTTTTCTATTTATTATTATCACCCTTTATTTATATAGCTCTTAAATAGCATTTATATAGACCCACTTAAGCATTTTTTTCTAGACATTGTTCATCATCATTCACATCAGAGCCTGTCATAGTGGCCTTACAACCATATCACAGAGTCAAATTCACAAGGAGACAATTAACGGTGTGTTTTAGAGTGCGGGACATGGGAAGAATATAAAAACTCCTTATCGGTTTAGTGGCAAGCTGGAATCACATTCAGAGTCCTGTCTGGTTGGTCCACCGTGGGGGTTCCTATATTTTTATTTGTTGCTCAGAGTTGAGTTGTATGTTGTTATTCCCCAAGGTCTATTACAAGAAAATCATAGTAAGAACACACCTTTAGTTGAAGGAATAGTAACACCTAAAAAATGACAGTGTCTTTAAGTAATGAAAATATATTGTACTGTTGCACTACATTGGTAAAACTGGTGTGTTTGTCATAGAAAGACTACTATAGTTTATATAAACAAGCTGCTGTGTAGCCACGGGGGCAGCCATTCAAAGCTGAAAAAGGAGAAAAGGCACAGGATACACAGCAGATAACAGATCAGCTCTGTTGTACACAATAGGATTTTTCAGAACTTATCTGTTATCTACTATGTATCCTGTGCTTGAATGACTTTCCCCATGGCTGCTACACAGCAGCTTTTTTTTATATAAACTATAGTAGTGTTTCTAAAGCAAATACACCAGTTTTACCAGTGCAGGGCAACAGTACATTATATTGTCATTGTTTTAAAACACTTATTTTTAGGTGTTACTGTTCCTTTAAAGTGAGTCTGGGGGCCGGAAAGACACCATGATAGCCAAAAAAAATGTCATACCGTGCTTTCCAGCGCTATCTCTAATACTGCAGTCTGTAAATGGGTATCCTATATGGGTCATTGTGGGGGGTGAAGCCTTACTTTAAAAACACATTCGCTTATGAAAGAAAGTGAGAAAAAATGCTGTAAGCTGTGATAAAAGATGTATTTATAAACCTGACTTCTCAGCTTTGTGCAGCTTAGGCACCAGAAGCTGTGCTGGCTTCAAATACATAGTACTGTGTGCAGTATAAATATGCCTTTTTGTGTAATGTGTATAAATTTACATACCAAAGCAGGCTTGGAGAATAACTGTATGATCATCCTGCAATTATGTCTTTCATTAAAATACTTTCCACTGCTACAGCTCTTAGAGGGTCTTTGTGAAAGCTAGTTAACAATGGGCAAGTTTCAGTTCTCCTTAAAGGGATACTGTAGCGGGAAAACATGTTTTTTACAAAATGCATCAGTTCTGGCATTGAAATCCGTTTTTCAAAAGAGCAAACAGATTTTTTTATATTTAATTTTTAAACCTAATAAAGTGCTGTTTCATAGTGACGACAGTCAAATTCTCAGTAACTGCTATAAGTTGCTTCAAATCTTAGATGATGGTAATACTTTGTCTTATGGGTCACTTGAACAACTGTAGCCTAAAATCATGGACGTCTCAATTCTTAGGTGTTAAGATGGCCATACACCTACAGATTTACATTGCTGACTCAATTCTTTTAGATAGGGCCAGACCAGGCTTGTGACGAAGGGGAGAGAGCTTGAGGGGCGGGAGGTGTGAGCAACAGAGGGGTGAGCGACGGAGGGGAGGTTGACAGGAGGAAGGGGAGAACGATGGAGGGGTGGGTGACAGAGGGAAGGAAGGGGAGTAAGACTGAGGTACTGTAGCTGTCCACCCCCCCATCATTGCGCCCTAGGCAGCTGCCTCATCTGCCTACCCCTAGTTCCAGCCCTGCCTTTAGACAATGGGACATGGGGCTCTTCTAAGGTGCTACCTGACCAATACTGTATCTGACCAAAAATCATCCAGATGTGGGTCAGGGAGGTTCGATTTTCACTTTGGATCAAGAACCAAATAGGCTGGTTGATGCAATCCTCATCCAACAGGGTCTCTCTGACAGCCCCTATTCCTGACCCTAGGGCCAAATAGTTAGCCTGTTATCGTCCATTATGGTGAGCATTTAGGTAGAAAGATCTGCTTATTTGGCGACCTTGACCACTGTCAGTGTGCTATAAATGTCATGATTCCCATCTGTAACATGAACTGACTAGATAGCTTGGGCAGTGTCCAGACACCCAAAATGTCCTTTGCAGAAAAGAAAGTTTCAACCAGCATGGAAAGCTTGTAATGAAGTAGGTAAACATGACAACTTTATACTATAATAGTTTAGCATTGTTTCTGCTGCTCATAGACAATAGAATAGCACTTCCCAACAGAGAGTTAAACTGAGGCAGAGAATCAGGACACTTTGTCAGATTGCGATGTGCTGATCCTACAAATGTTAATAGCTCCTGTCCCCTCGGGCTGCAGCATATCCCTCACCTGTGGGAACAGCGGCTGTAATGATACGCTGGTTACATTCTCATCAGTGGAAGTATGAGGGGGGGGGGAGAAAAAGGGCTCAATTTAAAGCAAACACAGAAGAAAATGATATTGTGAAATAGCCAATTGGCCTAGAAGTAAGGTTCAAAAGATCATACATTTACATTGTTTGTTAAAATCAAATTAATTTATACAAAGTAGCTAGCAACCATTTTGCTATATGCTGTGAGTGTTTCTGCTGTAATTTGTGATTTTTCAGTTGCTTTTCCTTCCTCTTATAATGGCACAGTGATGGTGCACCAATGTGTGATTGTTAATACTGCCTTTTATATGCTCTCTGTTGTAAAAAAAAACAAGTAAATTATGTCCCAGCGTGACCTAAGGGATTCACAAATGTGGAGTAAAGGAATTTATTTGGAGTTCAATTGACATTCCGTTGACCACTTTATGAATTATGGCAATGACAGATAAGGAGATTAGTTGTACATGGCATATCTACTAATCTCCCCCAAATGACTTCCTACCGTCGATAAAGTAAAGCTCTGGTGTTAAAGTCCCCTGAAGCTTCGTCAACCTTTTACCACTGGTGATTAACTTTATCGCCGGTGATAAGACATTTGGGGGAGATAAGTCGCCAGCAGAAGAGGAGATGTATCACAAGCAACTAATCTCCTCATGTATGTATTTAAAGTTGGTTTAAGTTTTTGGCCAGTATTAAGCATTTGTTGGGGTTAGTAACATCAGATAAATCCAGTTTCAACTTAACGCCATTTCTGCCCTAAATTAAGTCATGGGAAGAACAGTAAGAGAGACCTGAGCATTTTACCTACCTGCTCCATAGCTGCTACTGCAACAACACTCAAAAAACTATGCTCTACAGTGCTTTTTTTCCTGCTATGACTCTAATCTGCCTGTGTGTGTGTTAGGTCTCTCTAGTGTTTTAGGGCTTAAATGCTATTGTACATTCAGTAGAACTAGTGCACCTTGAGCTCTCTCCAATGCAACAGATGGACATGTATTAGCCCAGTTGCAATAATGAAGCCGGTTGTGTCATTCTTTCTGTGATTCTCTCTGCTTATTTTTTTTTTATTATTTCATCTCTGATTAAGAAGTGCAGCATATTCTGCAGTCACCTGGCACAGTAGCAAGCATACACAGCCATGGCCTGAGAATACACTGACACGAGAAGGAACAAACGACCCATTTATTACTTTTTAAAGCTTTCCACTGGGGCCACAATACCTAGCTTTGGCTCTCTCTCCTGTGTTGAGGAAGAAAATGAAATGAAAAGGGGAGGGGGAAATAAAGACCCAGGAGCTATATTTTATATATACTTTTTTCTAATCAGATTATGAGGTTTTGTATTTATGGTGCCATCTTGTTTTATGGACAATTCAGTCTCAGGGAGAAGAGGCTGTTATGGATGCAGCAGTACTGGAATTTACTGGTTGTAATTAACGCTGCTGTTTGTGGAGAGTGGAAAGTTTTGGCTGCAGTCCTGCTGGTCTAATTCAGCAGTGTGAGTCTGAACCACATACTATTCATCTCTGACCAGCAGCAAATGGGTTGGACAAGAAAAGCTACTTGTACAGGGTGATACCTCAAAAAGGGGCGTCTTTATAATATTGTTTCTCTCTCCCAGCTTCCCATAGCTATAACACTAGCAATTATACACTGCATTTCGCCATGAAGAACCAACTTGTGGATAATTTACAGCTGACTCACACTATGCCAGCATTCACAAAAGAGTTGCTTTTGAGCAACCAATTTTAAGAAGCAGATTATAATTAGTACAGGTACAATATATGATTTACTGGAATAGGATTTCCAACATAAGTGGTTTTAAAGTACGGTGTTCTTCCTGTAGAGCATCATGTCTACATAATCAGAAGAAGCAGAAACATTGTATTTGTATTATTGATTCCTCCATCTGTGCCCTTAAAGGCTAGTCCACACGAGGAGATTCAGGGAGATTTTGTCACCTGGCGACTAATAGCCTCGTCTTTTGAGCAACTATCTCCCCGAATTGCCTCAGCGTTTTTCCCCATAGGCTACAATGAAAAGTCCCCGGCACTAATGCACACGTGGCGATGCGTTTTCAATAGTCGCCCAAAGTTGCCTCAGTTGCGATCAAATCTCCCTGAATCTCCTCGTGTGGCCTTACCCTAACCCCACAGGCAAGATGGGATGAGCAGTTATAAAGTAGAGCTATAGGATGGTAAAGTTATACATAAGCATAGGGGATTCTTCTTAATGCTCCTCTTCTAGGGTATATATGTTGATGTTGTTAATACATTACCTTCATCTGCAAAAGCTTCTGACACTGGTGACTAGAGCAAATAAGATTTACTTCCCCTCCATCCCTTGGCTGTAGTATCCACTAAACCAGTGATCCCCAACCAGTAGCTCGTGAGCAACATGTTGCTCTCCAACCCCTTGGATGTTGCTCCCAATGGCCTCAAAGCAGGAGCTTATTTTTGAATTCCAGGCTTGGAGGCAAGTTTTGGTTGTATAGAAACCAGCTGCACTGCCAAACAGAGCCTCAATGTAGGTTGACAATTCACACAGGGGCTGCCAAATGGCCAATCACAGCACTTATTTTGCACCCCAAGAAAATTTTTCATGCTTGTGTTGCTCCCCAACTCCTTTTACGTTTGAATGTTGCTCACGGGTTCAAAAGGTTGGGGATCCCTGCACTAAACAGTGAGGGATAAGGTGTCCCTAAAAGGGACTGTTCTTGTATATTTATGATTCCCTTTGATTTGAATGCTATTTTTAACAACAACACACAGCATATAGATATTAAGGAATTATAAAGAAGGGATTGTTTTGGTATGAATGCTTTGTTAGGGATGAGTGGTTCGCACCCTCAGGCTGGTGCACTGAAATCAATGCTAGCAATTTGCACTAAAAGAAAAATTTGATGGGTTGGGTGATGGTATATATTAATTTATGATATTGCTTTAAATCAATGCCTTGTCCAGAGGCATATGCCTTTATTCTTTTATTCAGTATAGCAGTTGGCAAACTGCTGTCCTTCAAATTGTATTGTACTATAACTCCCAGAACCCTCACTCTGCTAACTGCACATCACTGCTCAAAATTACTTCTGTTTTTGGCATTTGTAGGTGAATAAGTATTCCTTTCAGTTTACCTTATGTAGTGTGTATGTAACTAAAGGTTATATCCTTAGTCCCACCCTGCGAATCACAGGTGTAAAAAACAATAATCTTCCTTTAGGGAAAAGGGAGTTTAAAGAAAAGGATCATAATTAAGGGAGGAACTCTACAATGCGTCTGGTGCTGACACGTCTCCATGCGACGAAATGCATGTGAGGCGTCGTATGTTTTGAAGAAACAGGAAATGAAGGAGAATCGCATGTAAGAACTACATTTATCCGACTGTCGGAAGAAAATGCAGCCTTAAGGAGGAAATCCACGATGCGTCTGGTGCAGACACGTCGCGCGACGAAATGCATGCGACGTGTCGGATGTTGTGAAGAAACAGGAAGTGAAGGAGATTCGCATATAACATCTACATTTATCCGACTGTCAGATGAAAAAACAGCCTTAGGGAGGAACTCCACAATGCATCTGGTGCCGACACGTTGTTTCTTCGCACGGTGACGTGTCGGCACCAGACGCATCGTTTAGTTCCTCCCTAAGGTTGGATGTAGTTAGGAGTGGTGGGGTATTATTTAAATCATGCCATGTTCATGGCAAAAGAAAAAGGCAGAAGGGTGCAGGCAGTATGTTTAGTTGTAAAGTTACTCTAGATATAATAACCCATTGCAACTAAACAGCAGATAAGCATGTACAGGTATGGGAGCTGTTATCCAGAATGCTTGAGACCTGGGATTTCCTGTATAAGGGGTCTTTTAGTTTGGACTGATAGACCTTAAAATTCTACTAAAAAATTATTTAAATATTAATTAAACCCAATAGGCTTGTTTTGCCACAAATAAGGATTAATTATATCTTAGTTGGGATCAAGTACAAGGTACTATTTTATTATTACAGAAAAAAAGAAATAATATTTATAAATGTGAATTATTTGACTGAAATGGAGTCTATGGAAGATGGCCTATTCCGTGATTCAGAATGTTCTGGTTTCCTGATAATGGATGCCATGCCTATATTAGTCTACTGCAAACGTCTATAGCTTGCTCTGGAACTGGGGAATAAACTGCACATTACTGCATCACCTCCAGGTTTGGATTTCCTGCACGGGCGCCCCTAGGCCATGCAGTTCTATCCCTGCCCACCTACCTTCACATGCGCATGGGCCAAAGCATTGGGGAGCTGTAAGTCCCCAGTGCTCCTTAGAATGGGGCTGGGCAGCATGCAAGAACTAAAATATTACCATCCTAGGTACTGGCCTTTGTGGTCTCGCCACAAATCCACGCCTTATAACCCTACCTTTTATTCTAAACCTTTAATTTAAACCTCTGAGTTTTTAGAGAAAATTTTATCTTGCTTGCATATTACCCACAGTAAGGGTTATTGCACAAAGAGATTAATACAAAGGCATGTTGAGTGCGAAAAAATGCATATATGCGTTTACGCAGCGAAGTGTGTATTTGTCTGTTCCAAACGCCCTCTATTCTATTGGTTTTCTAAATGCACGTCAATTGCAAAGAAAAGGCAGCATGCTGCGTCAATTGCAAAGAAATGCTACTGAAGTAAAATGCAACTCAAAATGCTCAAAATGAGTACAACCAGGCAAAATATAATGGAATCTGTTAGCTAACGAATTTAGGTGCACCACTCACACCTATGCCTCAAACTCCTGCAAACGCATTACAAACACCTGTTTTTAAGAGGCCTAAGAAACCAGTACAAAAAGGAAACACAGAGACCATCTTGTATTCTACAGTTGGGGTTTTCTAATTGATTGGCATAACGTTCTTAGTTTAAAGTATTAGTTGTACATTGTACAGTAGTTAAATCTTGACAGCCTTTGTTTTTTTGTTTTTTTTTTGCCTGTGACTGGTTTTTGACTATAGGAAGATGCAATTTTAGTTTTGGAAGGCAAATAGCCACCTTGCGAAACAAAATACAATCCAAGTACACAGGGTAATTTATGAATAAAAAAAGAAAGACATGGCACTGCAATAGCCAACAGCAACATGAAGCTGCACAAATCATTGCCTATGGCGTTGTCATAGCCTAGGGTCCAGAAAGTCTGTGTTTTCTCAGTAGAAATCCCTGCACCCATATCAGCAATCATAATGTGGCAGCACCATAAAGCAACAGGATAGAGCAGGGACACACTTTTTATTCAAGAAAAACTTATAAAATCATCAGACTTCATGTTACATAGATAATGGCATGTAATTTTCTTTCATAAGGGATAACGCTTATATAAGATATTAATCATTTGTGTATATAGCACTAGCAATGTATTCAGTGCCTTATTATGACAATCAAACAAACATGGGTTACAGAATACAAATATGATCAGAGGGCCATACTCGCAAGAGCTTACAATCTAAAGGTATTAACTTAAAAATATTGTTGATTTGTGTCCTTATATTTGTCTCTTACTGTGCTACTTAATTCTGTTTAAGCCGCTTCATATTATAGTGGTTTAAAGTTGGGAATTTCCGGAGGCTTAAAGAGGATCAGAGAATAGATCATTGATATTAACACAATTTAACTCTATTGCATGCAGGGGATAACAGTAAAGGAAGCAGACACAGCAGTTGGATGGGGATCAGGAGAGAAAAATGGCCAGTTGTAATATATGTGCACAAACCAAATTGTCAGAATTTGATGTTAAAAATTATATAGTTGTAATATTTGTGCACAAACCAAATTGTCAGAATTTGATGTTAAAAATTTTAGTTCTTTGTTCTATAATATTATTCTCATACTTTGCAAACGCTAGCCCGAATCCCTGTCAGCACCACACATCAGTTTAGGCAGCTATTAACAAATTCCTCTTAGAAACATGATGGAGTCTGCTGGGTGCAAAGGATCTTGTAATGCTGATGGAAAACAAACTGCAGCAGGAAGGGGGTCTATATGCAATACCACTTGAAACCTTCAGCGACAGAGCTATGGTATTTAGAAACTGCACATATGTATTGGCTTAACAGTGGGGTGGAGGGCTGCAGGTAATTTAGCAGCGTTGCCCATTAATCACTACTACAACCCCTCTTGCAATCAGCTCATTAAAAGAGATTGTGGCAGCTCAGAGGCCGTGCATTGTGCTCTGCACTTACAATAAGTTTGTCCTCTGGTCAGAACTCAATATATATATTAAGCTTTCCTATCAGAGAACAGCGCCCAGCAGAAAGGACAGCACCCAGTTTAACCGTTGGTACGCACGGAGAGCATTTAGCATCAGCACCTTAACACGAGCAGGGAGACTACCCAATATAATTGTGATCTACTAAGTACCTACCAAAGACTCACCCCCCAGACCAGACAGCACCCATGGACAGAACGTAGTCATTCTATAACACTCCTCAATACAAAGGCGGCTGCATTCACACCCAGAGAAGAGGAAATGGCTCAGTACTGCGCCCATCTCCATGGCCAGGAATAGTCGCCTGCGCTACACAGGTGCCACTCTGCTCAGTATCGCGCAAGGATACTGGTAGAAAGTTATGAGGCGGCGCAGAGACAGCACTCAATTAAGCACATTAGCTGCGTCTATGGTTAAAGGAGACGTTATATTAAAGTGCCAGGAGCAGTTTGGACCCCGTCACATCACCCAAAGCAGCAGCGAGAAGGATAACGCTGAGAGCAAAGAGCAAAGCAGCAGCGGGGATATTACTAGAGCCGAGCATAAAGCTCCTGTATAAACATTAGCCAGTACAGAACATGGCACTGAGTTGGGAACCTGGAAAAGGAGCTTGTTAGCACTCAGCTTAGCAGAGAGAGTAAATACACCGTTTAGCACCCAGAGACTCTGCACGCAAATCCGTTTGCACCGAAAACTGAGACGTGAAAAGGGCCAGTGACAAACACCAGATTAGTCGGGACTCACTGAAAGGTTTCGTAGAAGGAAAGTGTGATGTCGCTACGCGCCTTGGGACAGACAGAGCTCCGATCAGCACTCAGCCTGTGGACAGCGCTCATTCAGGCACAGACGCTACTGCCTTCTGCGCCTCGACTCCTTTACTTCCTATGGGAGCTTAAATCCAACTCAGGCATTCACACTGGAACGGAGCAGAGGGGTGCTCGGATTGGACCAGCACAAGAGCAATATTAGCATATCCACGCCCATCAGGCACCCTCGAGTCCTGGAGCACCTGAACTCTTCAGACTGTGAGGGCACCTGATGTGATACACATCCGAAGCTTGTACGACTCGTGCGGGCCAATCCCCTTGCTTCGTCTGCCCCTGCACCTGCGTCACTATTTCTCTCTCTTTCATTCACGGATTCCTTCGCTACTCGGACTAATTGGACTATAACAGGGATCCAATAAACTACCTTCAACCCAGCGAGCGGCAGGACTCTGGAGAATAAGGCGGATTGGCACCCTTCGGGCATATTGGAGTGACACTAGTAACGGGCGCTTGTGGCTCACAGAGGAGTGACATTGGCTTCTCGGGGTAGGATGTGTCCGTGGGGCACGAAGTGTTCCTAAGGGAGTTCTGTATCTATGATAGGGGCACAATCATGACCACCTGGCACCTACGGATTACTCTGCGCTGATACCATGCGCCCGGGGCGCAACCTGCCTGCACCCAGCTCGGGTCCCGGCTCACCTTGGTTCTGGTCCCTCCTGTGGGCGTGTGTGTTGGCGGGGACCTCCTGTGGCGGGACTTTCCTCTCCCACGCTCAGCACCATCTCCATTTCCACGCGGGGAGACAGCAGCCGCCACCCGTGTCCATATATCGCTCCCCGAGCTCCTTGCGTGGCGGGCACGGTGGGTATCTGCCATACACTGGGCTGGTGAAGGGGTGGGCAGGCCTTCAGCACACATACAGCTAATGTTATTTATTGGGCTTTTGCCCACTTTATAACCTGCTGATTTCTTTTTGGCAGGACAATTTTTGGTGTCATACAGCCGCGCAAATATGCCACACTCTTATCTAACTAACTGTAGATAGATGTAGATAAAGATTTCATATAATATATACTTTGTCAAATGCATCTGTGCAGTTTGTGAAAGAGAACACAGCACAGGTTGCCTTTCATTACTTTAAGGCACATTTAATTTTCTCCCATGTACAGGCAGCTGCATTTCCATAGAGGGGTTGTGGGCTCTATCAAGGGAGGTTGGAGTCATTTTTTTCTATGTAGGGAGTCAGTATAGGGACACACACCTTATTGGCAGTGATTTCATATATGAATGTCAAGTGTCCTACTGATGCTGTTATACATAGATGGGGGTCTTTGAGTGTAGTAGTTATTTTACTAAGTCATACATGGGTATGATTCGATCAGAGAAATATCAAGTGCTTATTGGAATAAACACTTAGCTATATCCGGTAGTGGTAGATAATAGTGTGGGTCTAGTGAAACAGTTTATCTGCTGCAATACACATAGTATAGGATGAAACTTGACTTGTGTATATTGTATTATACATCTACATAACACACTCTAGCGCTTTAACCCCCCCCCCCCATCCCATTCTTGAGTTGCAACTTCTGGTGCTGGTAATTTAGATTCAGTAACCTGCCAGATCATGGGTTTGCTTGTTCATAGTTATACACTAAAATCATTAAGGCATTATTATTCTGAATATGAGGACATTTACTCTCTAGGTAAACTTTATGCAGGCTGTGCCCTACCTTTCCTCTGACTAAGGAAAAAGCTGCAGTGTAGTACGTAAGTCTTGCTAGAGTCACATAGAATAGAACTCATTGCCCTTCCTCTTGCCTGCCCCCTTGCTGTCTGATCCATTTGCTCAAGGGCATCGGAAGGAGGGTTAATTATAAGGTGACATAGAGGGGGGGCATCATTTTTTGGTAAGGGGTCCTGGGAAAGTCAAGTTATACAACTGCACTGTTGATACAGAGGGCAGCTTTTAGAAGTAGAAAGCTCCATATATGAGGTATGGCACAACCCTTTTTATGTGTAGATGTCCTTCTATAGGTTTAGATAACAATAATAAAGATACACAGCTGCCACTGTGGGAATACTGGTCCTGATTTACAGACTAATGCACTTTTACAGAGATCCGATAAAATCCTCGCTGCTCTCTGATGTTGCAGTAACAGAGCATAGTGGGTGGTTGCGCTGGGTACACATCCATGTAATTACATAGCAGGGTTAGGAACTTGGTTGGTATTTTACCAGCCCAGTTGGGAAAAATTATTATTTTATCATTAATCAGGAAGAAAGGCAATGTAGTTAGATAAGCTGGTAGTTTCTTCCAAAAAAAGGTGACATACCAGCACATAACACAGACACAGTTAACATTTCTCTGAGCTTGCCACTTTTCTGTGTGGTTTTATATTCCTGAGATCCCGGTCAGAGTATAAGTGCCCACTGGAAGTGGAGAAATTGTTTAAATATCTGTGTTAACAGTCTGCTATATATCCCCTGTATATTTGTGTGCTGGAGATATTCAACAGGGGACCAGATACATGTTTTCCCATGTAACAATATCCTTTGCATTAGCGTATTTGCCAGCTGGTACTGTCTGGGCTTTTTTAAAGTAACTCTGATTATGGTTATATATGCTTACACATATAGAGTAGGGCAATAAAATCAATGCTATGTAACTAAATAAAAGATGACATTAGTGTTATTTAGCATGTTCTAGAACGGCTAAGTCTAAGCAATTTTTCAATTGGTCTTCATTATTTTTTATAGTTTTTGAATTATTTGCCTTCTTCTTCTTCTGACTCTTTCCAGCTTCCAAATGGGGGTCACTGACTCCATCTAAAAACAAATGCTCTGTAAGGGTACAAATGTGTTATTATTGCTATTTTTTATTACTCATCTTTCTATTCAGGCCTCTCCTATTCATATTCCAGTCTCTTATTCAAATCAATGTATGGTTGCTAGGGTAATTTGGACCGTGGCAACCAGATTGTTGAAATTGCCAACTGGAGAGCTGCTGAATAAAATGCTAAATAATGCGAAAACCACAAATAATAAAAAATTAAAACCATATGCGAATTGTCTCAGAATATCACTCACTACATCATACTAAAAGTTAATTTAAAGGCAAACAACCCCTTTAACCTGATTTGTGTAAATACTTGTCATTAACTGCAGTTTGCTTATGGGCATAGCTGATATTAAATAGCTGGCATTAATGCATTTATCTTAATCTTTAAATTAATGCTGGAGGAAAAGTATGTACTACCTCTGGTGGACAAAACCCTGCTAATCTTGCTTACTGGCTATGTATGAATGGAAGGGGGGATGCATAGATTCCCTCTGGACGATATAACACTTTGCACATTGTTCCTTGAATATGTTCATGTAGATGAACGAATGTATCTGCTCCCTCTGGAGGGTGATATGTACACCTTGTTCAGTAGAAGTGCAGTATAAAATACATATGCTGGACAGTATTGCATAAGTTCAGGGGTGGAATGAAAGCTTGTGCTTCTTGGTATGTTCAGTGTGTAACTATGGCTTCATGATAGGATAGGGCTAAACCTTTCCCCATTACATCCACACACACTAGGCCCAATTTTATCAGGAGCAAATTAATCTGCCTATATGCTTTTGGGTGCAGGAGGAAAAGAAGTGTCCAGAGGAAACCTACCCAAGTATGGGGAGAACATGTAAACTACTTGCAGATAGTGCCCTGTCTGCAATCAAACCCAGGACTAGTGATGGACGAATTTGGGCTGAATTTCTGTGTTTCACCGCAAGCAAATTAATTTGCAAAACTGCGATGACAAATTGCCGGCGAAAAATCCATCGCCTCAAAAAAAATTTCTTTCATATCAAAATTGGTGCACACATAAAAATTGTCGTGCGTCAAAATTATTTGGGCATTCATTGACTTTAATGCATTTGTACCATATAGTCGTGCGTATAAAAATTGTTGCTCGTGTCAAAATTGGCGCGCGTCAAAATTATTTTGATGCCAATTGACTTCAATGTGTTTCATGAATTTTTTGCAGATTCCCAAATTTCGCAACAGATCCGCCCATCATTACCCTGCCCGCAGTGCTACCATGCTGCCCTATTACACTGTAGATGCAAAAGCATCATTGTATATAGATGAATTATAGAAAATATATATTCCTTAGCAGAAGACGCTTATATTTGAGTAGTAAAAATTTCATATTTTACATGCAAATCTGCGTTGCACTGCAGGTTCACTGATTATGTTATTGAGCAGAAGCAGAGACAGTCCTGTTCTGTATCATTGCATATACATAGTCAGTGTGTTTGCCCAGCTTCTAAGAGAGGTAATGCATGGAGGAGAATGCTTGCTAACCAATGGGAATTGAGGAGAAAATACAAACTGTGTCAGTTCACCTTACAACTATTTCTTTTTTCTTGTTTTTTTTATGCCATCTAAGAGTTGAAGGCAATGTTTAGCGCTGGCTGACTCACCGAAATTCAACTGCCTCATTCAGTTTCACTCTATGCTTTCTTCATCTACAGTATGCTCTACGGTTTTTTGCTCGTCTAGTCTTTCTCTTGCTAATGGACTGTTGTAATTTTAATTTTGTTTTCCCTTGTCCTGTATCCCTTTGATCCTGTTTCTCTATAGGTCTTGATTGATTTAAAAGGAAAGTTATACATAAATGAAAATTCACCAATTTGTAGTTGCCATTGTCCATCAGGATATGAACCCTTATGCAACCAATGGACTCGTATTGTATGTTCCCAACAATTGATTGGAATCCAGATGCTTACAAATAGAGTGGCTCATATTTTCTGTCAGCCAAAACAGCATTAATGATCTGGTTACATCAGTGGACAAATATTAAAAATGATGAAGTACAGTATTAAAGCATTAATCTCAAAAGTCAAAGTAAATATGGAGTTTTTAAAGGGGACCCATCACCCAAAAAAAGTATTCCAAATCCTATTTTATCATGTTAGTCAAGCAAAATGAACTTTAATTATACTGTATAAATTATTTGAAACTTGTTTCTATCAGTCTGGGAATTCATAATTATAGCAAGCAGGCAGGAGCCAATTTTATGGACACTGTTATTAAGGCAATCCTTGTATCATCTCAGAATCTTGTTTGTTCACTAGAACGGGGGACCTTAATCCATCCCCATGCACTGGTTACACAATTAAATGGTTAAAGAGAACTGGGGGAATGTGGGCAGTGCAGTGACATCTAGGATGTACTGAATGGAAAATGCAAGTAATTGCTTGCCCCACCTCTATGCCTAAGGCATAGAGGAGGGGCAGGCAATATTTGATTGACAGCAGAGATTTTTAAACAAGTTTACAAAAGCTATGAAAGCTTTAATAAGAAAAGAATTTGGATTTCATGTTCAATTTGAAAAGGACTTTTATTATACAGATTTTTATGTCTGGGTGACAGGTCCACTTTAAACGGCTTATTTTTATGTCCACTATATCTTGCCTGGATATTATAAGAGAGTGTGTGTTTGTAATTATAGTTTACTCTGACTTTGCCCAGTCTCAGCCCTCCTTTTTGTCCCACTCTATTTTAATTTGGTTCTGGATTCAAAAGCAAATAAAAGTTGGATAAAGAAACACACAGAGAAGAAAGAATCAAATATACTTTGATCTGTTTTAGTTTCTTTTCTAGCTCTCTTTTCTCTGTGTGTGTCTTTATCCAAACTCTCTTCTGCTTTTGATCTACCAGTCTTATTACTCATTTGTATTTTCAGCTTTTTTCCTGTGTTGCTGTCAGTCTCTCTCTATTCTTACCAACAGCTTGACCTTGTATGATGTTAAACCAATTATATTGTATGAGGGGCCATACCCTGCATGGCTGCCTTGCTTGTTTGTTTAGGCCAACACTCCCCAAGAACTGACTCAAGGTTGCACAGAACCATTTCTTAGTCGCCAGAAAAGAATGAGAATTTTGTGAATGAGCAAGTCGTGTTGCAGATTTATCAAATATCAAGTACCCATCAGTTCAGCATACCCCATTTACCAATTCTTTTCTTGCTGTCAGGAAGTCAATTCCCTAAAAATGTTGGGATTAACAAACTGACTGATTTATCAATGAAAATATGTGTTAGTTGGCCGGAATGTGTTTTGGTGCTTTCAGAAGCTAAACGCCATTCTGCTCTGTGAGGTGTTGGAGTTCAGCAGCAGAATTAGGCTTTAACACCCCTCTGAATCTTGCATGTTACACATGGAGATTAAGAACTGAAACATTTTTTTCTTCAATAAGGCAAGTCACTCTAAGGCAAAAAGTAAACCGTTAAATTTGAAAGGCGCTATTTTTTTTTTGCCGAACAGTAGCTTTATGTATTTGTATATAGGCACCTGAGAGACTATACCTAGGATACCTGTTTTAGAGGGAAGAGCCCTTGGATGTCTATAACCACAGTAAGACTATATTGCGTATGTGCTAATCGGTGGGAGAGGGGGCTTGTGAGTAGTGATGGGCGAATATTTTGCGCTTCGCCGGGGATTTCACGAATTCCCCACAAAATTCGCAAAACGCCAGCGTCAAAGTTTTATTGATGCTGGCGAACTTTTGCCAGCGTTTTTTGCGGCAAATTCACAAACTTATTCGCCCGCGGACATTCACCGCAAATATGCGCCTGGCGAATAAATTTGCCCATCACTACTTGTGAGGGGTTATGCCTAGGAAAGCATCAGATATAAATCCAGCATGACTGCTAAAAGTAAGATAAAATATCAGGACACGCTAAATCTGACTCCATGTGGGGAGACTTTAGAAATGATTGAAATATTTCCCACATTACTTTGATTGCTAAATATCCAATTAAATCTGAAGCTATTGTTTTCTTCCCTTCTGTATCTATTGTTATCACTCAGCCAAAACTATGATCTTTTATTAATCCGCTATTTTACTCATCACTCCTATTTCTGTTCTGTCCTCTTTTACTTTTTCTAACTTACTCTGTTCTGCTAGTTGTCTGGCACAGGCCTAACTCCCATTGCTTATGTATCTGTCTCTGTCCTTTACATGCTCTTGGTCTCTCTCTCTGCCCTTCCGAGTGCAGTTTTTTTCCTGCCCTGTTTTCCTGTTGTGCGATCATTTGATTTAACCTAAATTCCCAACTATTATCTTATTCTGTTTTATGTTTGGTTTTCATTTCGGGTCTCCTTGCTTTTTGTCTTTATTCAGTATGCCTAGCTGAACTTTGCATTGAAATTTTCTCAGAATTTATAAGCCGAGTATAAGCCGAGTTTTTCAGCACCCAAAATGTGCTGAAAAAGTCTGCCTCGGCTTATACTTGAGTCAGTATAAAAAACAGGCCCAAAGTGTGGTCTGCAGGGCCAATTGCGTCTCTGAGAAAATTTCCATACCGTAGCAATAATGCAGGCCTAGTACGGTAATCCCCCACGGTGCTGAATATGCCTAACAGTGATGCGCCACTCTTCCGTCTGAAGGGCTGAAGGCGACTGATCCGATACTTTGAAAACTATGGGGGTGGTTAAATGCTTTAGCCTGCTGCTCGGTTTACCTCAGTACCTTCCTTTTACTTCTTCCGTTACTACTTTCTCAAGAAGCCGTGGGATTACCGTAGATCTTACAAGCTTTGGGCTTATTGAGACCACAGTCCCGGTTACTCTGCCTCCTTATCTTTGTGGTGTCCCAGGGACAGAAATCAATAGCAACCAGCAGGACAACTCCACCATCTACAATTTTCTTATTCCTCCTATTCTCATTAATCAAGCAGTTGGGTGTGTTTACCCTTTTCAATTGATGGTCACTATTAAATATTTTTAGAATCTACTTTAGCCTATTATTAACTTATATTTATTAGCACTGCACTTTATATCACCAGTATATTATCACTCAATTTTAATTAAATGTTATTATTGAAACTTACCTGTAGCTGCTGCATTTCTCACCCTAGGCTTATACTCGAGTCAATAAGGTTTCCCAGTTTTTGTAGGTAAAATTAGGTACCTCGGCTTATACTCGGGCGGGCTTGTACTCGAGTATATACGGTATATAATTTGTGAACACTCAGCTAAGGGTTCATTTAAACATTCCTGTAGATTTACAGTTCATGGCTTTGCTTAATCTTTCTGCTTCTGGTGGGGGGGGGGGGGGCGCAGGAGGAAGATATTACCCCTCTTTGTTCTTATCTTGGGGTTTCAGTTAAAATTACTTAACAATTTGGAAACTGCACATGTGCTTTGATGACAAAATGATGACTGGTATCAGAGATTGCATGCTTGAACATTCATTTCAATAAATTATAGCAGTAAATACATATAGCGGCCAAAAAGAAAAAGGAATTAAAAAGATACATGTTAAATATTTTTTTACCTTTTTTTACATGTTCTTTTTTTGTCTTCTATAAATAGTAGCTTTAGAGCAAGAGCAGTCCTCTGCCTTAAATCAATAACGATAACGCTTTACACATCAGCTGTCTCTGTTGTTTTTTCCTTACCCAATAAGAAAATATTTTTTGTGACAATTCCTTTAATATTGTTCATTTTTTGATTCTTTGCCCCCTCTCCTTTCTTCCCTCCTGAGTCATCATCTCTCCTTTCCCTCTGTCCTGCCTCGTGCCCCTGGGCTGACTGTATCTCTTCCACCCTTCACCCTTGTTTGTGCTCTGCTGCAGCCCTTGATGGGGTGTTGCAATGATTTGAAAAGACATATCTGTTTTATCACTTAATAAAAAGATGAGATTTGTATCTTCCGCAGTCATATGTCATCCTCTTATCCCTCAAGTTCTGATCCTCCTCTTCACTGATGCAGTTTTGATAAAATCTGTTCAAATCCCATCTCCATCACTGAGCTCTGCAATAGGAGGGAATCACATCTGAAATCAGTGGAGCAGATCAAGCACACCACCCATCCCTCTATATTATTAATAATAGCCCTGATTGCTCCAGATCTGCTCTGAAATAATTAGCTGTATTTTGTTAATTAGTACAAATGAGCGTCATGAATAGAAATCTGAATGTGTGGTATCTGGTATGAGACTTTTCAGTTTTTTTTATCACACTATCTCTTATGTTAAGGGTCTGGCCACACGAGCAGATTCGGGGAGATTAGTCGCACCAGTGACAAATCTCGTCTTCTTCGGGGCGACAGTCTCCCCGAACTGCCTTCCCCCTGCCCTCCGCCAGCTAAAATGAAAATCATCTGGGGGAAGGCATACTAGGAAACTTCGGACGACTTCCGAAATTGAAGCGCCGTGAGTGCACTGCCGCAGACATTTTTCATTTTAGCAGACGGAGGGCAGGGAGGAAGAATGTTCATTAAGATTGTTGCACTGAAGAAGAGGAGATTTGTCGCTGGGGTGACTAATCTCCACGAATCTGCTCATGTGGCTGACCCTAAGAGGATAAGGGAACAAACTGTGTTTTGGCACCTGCATAGATATTTATACTTGATCTGCATGGCTTAACTAAAATAGACAGTGGGGATGTTAGGTAGCTGAGTCTTAATGTCTTTGATTAGAAATTAAAGCCATTTACAAAGCAATAGCTTTTTTTGTGTGCTGTGCCTCCTGTGTGATACAGATAAGACTTGCAGGAAGCTAGAAGACACATGAGATCAGTTATGGTACATTGTATTGCAGCGTGTCTGCTGCTCTCCATGTATCTGTGTACAAATAACCTACTCACAGATAATCAGGGAAGTGTGTTTCCCAAGACAACAAAGCATTATGAGGATCTGTTTGTGGGTGGCTCATCTCTTATTGCACATTGCCTCTTAAAAAAGCAGTTTAGTCGAAACAATGTTTTTCACTTGTGAATCTGTGTTAGAATATTCTAATACGTTCAGTACAAAGTTATATTTCTTTTCCCACATGTGAGGAAACCCATTTAGCAGAGAAAGGGTTACCAGAGCAGTCCCTGCTTTAGCAACACAGAGATGTTTCTCTGACTATACACCCCATTTTCTGAGCCTATGAATATCAATGAAGTGAGCACTCACTAATGACACACCGAAGCACTGAAAATGTGGGGTTATTTTCTTTCAAATAGTTCATTTTCAACCCTCCCCGTCGTTTTCTACTTGATTTTCTCTCGCCTGGTGGGGATAGGCCGGACAGAACCAGTATCGGGTATGTTTAGAAATACCGCATTAAAATGGAAATGTGTGTGTGGTGGGGGCAGTAAATCCCCTGCAGTGTTTGAAAGTAACTCTTATGGCTGAAGTCTGTTCCTCTCTTGAAGCTGTTTTTCAGCCTTCTGCTACTTAGCTAGTATACATTTCTGTATCTGTACTCTTCTTTGATGGTATACATGTGTCACCCTCCTCCTCCTCCTCACACTTATATCCAAGGCTCTCTGTCAGATTGTTTTCTGTAAAAGAGGGCCACTGTCTAAAGTTGGCTATACAATGAAAGGCCACACTGACAAGTGCACTTTATTAATGAAGGGAAATATATTTTTCCTTTTTACTTGTGTTCCATGTTTTGTATATACTAATTATAATACATGGTCAGTGGGTTGAATATGTCTCTCTAATAGTACTAATGTATTATCCATCGTTATCTTATAACGATGTAATACTCATCTTTGCATCCTTATTTCTGTTTATATTTACTTTCATTTTTCCTTTGGATTTCTGCTGCTCATCTTTGCAGTAAAGCATTGCAGTGCTAATGAAATAATAGAATTACCTCTTTCAGCCTCATTGTACTTTTAATTACCAAATATTGTTAAGTGCTGCTCCGACATTTCATATGCATGAACTGAAGATTCCATACTATCCACTGTACCCACACTGTGATCATCTTAGAGGAGGTATGTTTGATGTATATTATGCATAGGATTGCCATAGTATTGTGGCATGTAGACACCCCAAAAAGAAAATAGACATTTTTTGACTGACACTTTGCAAATCTGCATGTATTTTATGCATTGTTAATATAGTTAGTTGACCCAAAACATACTGTATAATTTCGGTAATTACGCATTTTGACCAATTCAGAATTAGTAAATGTCTTTCTACTCCAAACTACCCTACAGCAAACCAAAGCTTCTAAGCATTTATAAACAAATTGATGAAAAACACTTTGAAGCTTACACTTTACAGCATCTTACCTGACACGTTTTTCAAGGTACAAAGATAAAACATAAATATGAATGCAAAAGATCTTTAACAGTTTGATACCCAATATGCACAGTATTAAAAAACGATGTGGCATGTAAAAGTTTTAACAGTGAACACATTGTTTATAGACAAAAACAAGGAATCCAGAAAAATGCAAAATTACTTATAAAAACAATAAAAAAGTTACACAGTGAGATTATTGTTAAATTATTGCAAGATCCCTGTTTGTTACAAATCAAAGGTGGCCATACACGATAAGATCCTATTGTTTGGTTCTTAACCCGATAGGCAGGACGATATCGGGTTAAACAGATCGATCGGCCCTAGGGCTAAATGATCGGATTACAATGAAGTAAATGGGTTTCGAAAGGATAAAGACTGCATGGAATAGCCAATGTGGTCCTCAATCACCAAGAAAAATCAAACCTGCCCAATCGATATCTGGGCAATTTTTGGCATGATATTTATCAGGGTGACCCGTCAGAACGCATGATACACTGGCAGATAAGGTGCCGAATTTGTCTAAAGGACTGATAGCAGCTTTAATTTGCCAGTGTACGACCACCCTAAGTGGTGTGTAACTTGCTGACACTATTTATATAAATGTTGCAGATGTTGTAGGTCAGAAGTGCCTGGCCTAATCCATTCTATAGCGGTGACCAACTTCTAGAAACAATAATATAAATTGATTTACATTGAACCTACATTTTAGGTATTTTACAATATTTCAATACCCAGGTGTTAACTGTAACAGGTGTCAAACACTGGAATAGTGTGCATGCTACATTTAGTAAGTGCAAAATGTGAAAAAGACTGTGCTGTTAATTTTTCTACATAGTAGAGTGGCTTACCTATCATGCCATTGTATGGCATCTTCACATGATATGGCTTTTGCAGGCGAACAGTGAATTATATAAAATTGCATATAAAATATGCTTTATGGTGTTACTGATCCTTTAATCATCAGAGTGAAGGATGACAGTGACTGTGGTGCCCAACTCTTTGTATGGCTGCAGATAAAAGGATTAGTGGGCATTTGTTTGTTTTCATGCTAGATTTAGCTAATGCTGTGCAACAATTAGGCTTTCACAGAGTGTTACACACTTTCTTTTAATCCCATGTGCTGCCTAGTGTGTGCATGGTAGATGGTGCCCACAGTCAGACAATACCTTGTATCTGCACAGCTGCAGGCTGCTTTTTTGCATCTTAAATCAGGCTGCCACTTGTAAATGCCAGCATTCAGCAGTGCTATACATGTTCCACTTCTTAACAGCCTAATTGTTGGGTACATTTCCTATTTGTATGAAAATGATGGGCAATTCATAGTCTTTATGAAAAATGCTTTAAAATATTTTATTTGGCAAGTACCACCATGTTCCACAGCAAGGCTGAATAACAGCTGGCAGGTTGGCCTTCTAACATGAGATATGCTGAACTCTTTCATCTAGATTGCTTTTACTGGGTAAGTACTAGTTACTGTGGCAGATAATGTGACCCAGTAGTGTGTGCTTAATCCAGGCACATGTATATGATACTTCATTTTAGCAGACTAGTAGTCAGCACGACTTCCACTTTCTTCCTTGTCTGGTTGCTCGGAAATGGCGTCAAAAATGGGCGCTGGCGTCATAAACGAGACGCCGGCACCGTTTCGCGAATTTTTCGCTGTTTCGCGAATTTCGCGTGAAATTCGTGAATTTTTCGGTGAAGCGAAACGCCGCAAATTCGCCCATCACTAATGATGAGGGACAGGCATCTATCGGGGGAATGTAATAAAAGTCGGTAACAGAAAAACTATTCCCAATGCAAAAAGTTACGTCTTTGCACAAACAGATTTTGCTTTGCGTGAATTTAATATAGCTGTTGCGAACCTGGAAACTGTTTAGCGACCACTTCCGACAGTGGAAGACCATTTGCGAATTTTATAGTTTGCGCTAATGCGCAGTAAATGTAATAAAACTTCTTACTGAAAAAGTCGTTATGTTTGCTCTAAAAGATTACGACACCGTTATGCACTTCTTAAGAGTGCGCAATTAAAATTTCCAATGCAATAACAGTTTAAGGAACAATATTACATTGCGACATGTGGATTTTTATTCTTGTTGGTGCGAATTGTTGTTCTCTTTGCGACTTTAATTACATTTCCCCTTAAGTCTTTTGCCAATATTGGGCCCTCATCTCCCACCAAACATGCAGCAAATATTATTTTGTGTGATAATATCTGTGTGTGTGTGGCCACATTTAGTTCTTACTAATGCAAGATGCTCATTGTTTACCTCAATTAATTAATTGTTCGCACTTGTCTATGTGGCAATAAATATTTATTTAATAGATTCTGCTTGCTGTGAAATGGATTGGATACAGATTCAACATTTTGTACAGCATGTTTTCCATTTCCTGATCTCCATGGGAAAAGAGAAAGGTTCTGTTATGATTTAATTTATATAATTGGCAATCCAATTGCTTCACATTTTTTTGAGTCAGAGCAAATGCAGAAAAACTTCATTAGGTTGGCTGGCTTTATGAAAAGTTATAAAGGGAATACAAATAAATACAAAAATTCACATTTTGCTTTGTAATAATGTTCATTTGACAGTTATTACATTGCAAATAATCATCTTGCATAGCATTTTTATGAACTTCTTGAAAGTGTTTGGGTGTTCCCAAAATCACTGCTTTTCAATAAGAATTGTTATTCCTTACACTGGTGCTCTGTGTCACGTAGTACAATTGCTAGAGAAAAGCTATGGACAATGATGACATAGGCATTATAGATATGCAAATAGGAGGAATAAAGTTTAACCACCACTTTATTGAATATAATATTAACCATGTTCCTGTTTCAATTTACACCCATATGTAATATCAGCCTTATATTACTTTGAGAAATACATGACCAATTCCAGCTATCACCAGGTTATGGGAATGTGAGATACAAAGGCGCAGATATTTAAAGCAATGGCGCATAAAATCAACACCTATCTTAGGTGCATAAAATACATGTAACAATGCACGTCAATATACTCAAAATAACTCAAAACTATCTGAATACCATGAACAAATCTACATATTGTTTGCAGTATGACCAACAGACTAACTGGGAAAGAATTGTGGGGTGGGTTGGAATTCCTACTTAACTGGAAAACTAAAAGGCCTCAGACCACAATTCCTTGTTCGAGAACATGCCTTTAAGCTCAAAACCCATCTGACCTCTCCAGCCTACTCAAAGGCAAATGTGCTTTTTGTATGACATTGCGCAAAATGTGTGACAACACTAATTTAAACAATTTACTGGTGGAATCTGTGAATACTGTGTCATAGTAAACTGTTTTAAAGATAGGTAGATTCCTTAATGATATAGTATGAAGGATAAAGCTGCTTGAGTAACAGAGAATAATGTACTACCATCTACGAGCATAAATCTGGCCATAACTACTTTAAGATGGTTTATGAATTTTATGCTAAGGAAACAGAAAATGTTGGGGTGCAATTGTGTAAGTACAAGAGACAGCACTGATTCATTTAGCCAAGTCTGATGTATCAAACACGTTTGTGTTTTAAAAATGTATAACCAGAGCTTACAAAGTACAATTATCCTTTCACAGTAGGGGGAAATATTGTTCTTGTGCAGTAAGCACATGACATTGTCCTGAGAGTAGGCTCTCAATGACAATGTCTGCCAATAAAAGTCTAGTGCGTTTCCTTTGACACTTGTCCAAAACAGGTAACTTCAAGCAGCAGCTGATGAGTTTGAAAGGATAAGGGTTTGATGTCAGTTGAAAGTAATGATTAGAGATAATTTGCTGTGCAGCGGATCTGTCAGAGCCTAATGAAGCAAGAATGTTTTTCGTCAGGTGGACCCAGAGAGTGTCTTTGGTGGGAGGAGAGAAAAAAAAATCAGGCCAAAAAAAGAAATTGCTCTAATTGAGACTCTGAAGACATAAATGGGAAAGTTTAGAACAGCTGGAAAATGCTTTGAAAGGAAACTTTAAGGATTATTTATCTTCTTAGGTGGTCTTGTCACCATGAAGACAGTGCCAGGTTTTCTTGTGGACATCCAAAGGGGAGTGATAAGTAGGGACATGAATGATTCAGAATTTGGTGGGAGGAGGAAATACATTAAACAGGGTTGGAAAGCTTTTTTTAGAAGGGAGTAGTGTGGGTATATATATATATATATATATATATATATATATATATATATATATATATTTATATATATATCCGTGATCCTCAGAATATAAGGAAAAAAGAAAGGGAAATGAAGAAGCTTTAAAGGCTTTCCCCAAATTTCGAGATAGGGTAGGGGTTTACATGGCTTATTTACAAATGGGCAAACCTACAGTGTAACTGTATATTATCATTGAAGACATTTTTGTTATGTCTGTTTAATTCTAGCACATGTTTTGATCATGGCTACCACTGATGAGGTGGAAGCCATAGGCCTAGGCTGTAAATAGAATATGTATCCATTATTTGCAAACCTTTACAAAAACATGTTTTACATATTATCAGAGGGGTGTTTGTGTGTGTGTGTGTGGGGGGGGTGCATGAGGGGATACAATTGCAGGGTGCCCAGTACTTTCTGGTGCTCCTAGAAAGAATAAATCAGTATAGCATAGGGTGCTACAGTTGTTCAACACAAGGCTTCAGATTACGCCCATGTATAATATCTTGCCTCAATATTGCAGCTCTGCAGCCTTACTAGATCTATATTCTATTAATATACTAAAATTTGTAATGGTAAGCTTGTTTTGATTAAGAAATATTTCCAGTAGCACATATTAATGTGCTCCACTGCAAAATATTTCTAGGGGTCCCAATCATTTAACAAGTCTACCTGTTAAACAAGCATGAAATTGCATATCACTGAGGACCTTACATGGCCTATTTACAGTCCTGGGTCCTTGGCCGCCCCAACTTTAACAAAAAGGTGTGCATCCAGATTCTTTTTGCAATTGCTCTACTGACCCTAATGCAAGGGAAGGGTCTTCTTTGTAAGCACCCTGCACTTTCAATAAGTGATATTTGTTGGATTGGGTTGAGCTCTCCATCATCGTGCATAGGGAGTGACAAGTCTGTAAAATGAATAATAATCGCTCCATGGCACTTTGTGTCCAAAATACAGTAGGTATTAAACCAAGGGAATTAATGCAATGAGCAGGATGGTCTGTGTGTGCTGTAATCAGTAAACACAGCAGGAAGAATCTTGTAAAATCTGTAGAAAGGCATATTTCTGTTAAAATTGCTCTGTTATCCTGCTGCAGTATGTAGTGTTGATGGAACAACAGCATTGATGTTACTGCATAGACTGTAGCTGTTCTGTTTCTAACTTCATTGCTAGTACTGATTCCCCATTGCTACCATTATACATTATTCCATTTCTTTAGAGGGTCAATGCATTGTTTATAGTTTATTTATATTTCAGTGTATTTTTACAACCCCACCCTTCTGTTCCTGCAACCTTTCTTCATTCTCTGCTTCATTAGTTTCAGCTCAAATTTTTATAGAGCTGCCCAAATAAATGCAAGTTATTCATGCTGGTGTTATAGTTATTGAAATAAGCATGGATGCTTGACAAAGGGGTTACGCCCCGAAACGTTGCATCCGCAATAAATGAGCAAGGGATTTCCCTGCTAGAAGCAACCCATGCTGTGCCAGTGTTTTCTTACCTTTCATGTGGATCTTGAGGTAGCCAAACGCCTCCTTCACTGAGCACCTGGGATTCGATTTGATTGGGAAGGCCAGGGTGTGCTAGGGTAATTTCTTTTCTGACTACTAGTTAGACATTGCCACCGAGGAAATCTGAGCTTTGCAAATGGCTGATGGCAATTAGGCATTTCGTATTCTGCCCCTGACTGTTTCTCACTGGGATACCCAGACAGAAAGGAATATCTCTATCTCTGTGCCAGCCGGCTAACCATAATCAGAGAGAGCACACTGTCCATTCCTATTTGTCTCTGAAGAAATTTGTTCTCAGCACAATGTGACACTTTGCAATGATCTGTCAAATGAAGACTTTGCCTAGACTTGGTCTTTCCATGCATACACAAATCTGCTTGACTTTCCAGCCTCTGTTTCTTTCCTTACAAAATGGAACCATTTATTTGATTATTTTCTTCCACCTCCTCTTTCTTCCGTTCATGCACATTCCATCATGTGACCTTATTGCTTTTCGTCTTTTGGAAATCATCTTGTCTACTTGAAGATTTCTCACCTATTCATTGAGGTGGAGTTCCACTCTTTTCTCGCAAGAAAAGTGCCTCCTCAGCATGCTAAACACCATGCTTCTGTACCTTTTCCCTCCCTTCGCTTACCTTCTCTCTCATGTAAGCGCATCAGAATTACTGATTAATTAACTTCAAACATGAGGTGCCTTTGAGGCACAGAGCTGATAAGATGCTGGAACAGACACTGACAGTATAGGATATTGTTTGCGCAGCAGTGGGAGTTGAAGAGATGATGCCTTAGATTACTCAGTAGTTTACGATCATTTTACAAGTTTCCTAAAAACAGCTTTAGTGCCAGTTTACTTCTTCTAGAAATAAACAAGGCACCGAGATTATACCAGTGTCTATATGTTATTTACCTTGATTATTATTATTGGTTAAAGGCAAAGTAAACAGGTAGAAACCCCACACCAGGCAATTTGTTCAACTAAATTGCACATATATAGTTGGCATGCTGTTATGAAGGTGCTTTTTATGCCACAAATATAGCTGTATCATTTGTTTTATATATGAGAGTTTATCTTATAATGAATGTACTGCTTGCTTTGTCTGTCTCTGTCTTCAGAGAAAGCCTCTGCCAGGGCAGACTGTATTGTATTGCAGATTCCATTGATGAATACATGCAGCTATTGAGTGTTCTGCGCACAAAGTTAGCAATAACCTTAATCTTATATGTTGTTTTATAAAGACATGAGAAAAACTAGACCAATGAATTTAACATATGTTCCCTTGAATAATTACACATGCAGTCCCTTGCAATATAGCAGGAATCATTTTCTCTTATGTATTCCTTTTGAGAAGAGATATCTCCCCCCCCCTTTGTATTTATTTAAGTGTGGGAGCTAATCCTGTAGTGCAATTATGTCTTCCCCTTTGCTGTTATCGCCATCGCTGTGCAGAGTCGAGGCAAAAAAAAGAGGACTCTTGGTTTTCAGTACTCAGCTGATTTCAGCACCTTGGGGAGCACCGGTTAAATGTTAAAGAGAATCTTCATTATTCCTAGGTAGTTCCAAAGGCAGTAAATGCTAATTTGCCTTGATGATAATGATGATTTTTAAGGAGGCATATTAAATGAGATCCATAACATGATTCATAACATTGATTATATGCAGTGTGGCTAAACAGCAAACCATAAGTATGGAAACAATCAACCATATTGTAGTATCACTATTGGTCTGTGTGCACATAAAATCGTGTCAGCCACTCCCTGTAGCAGCACGTGGAGAAGAGTTTTGGTGACTACAGTTGCTGTACTTATCTCCCACTAAAACCAATATCCACTCAATTTCCAAAAATCCATAAATCTTTACATTATTTGGTATATCGAACCTTTGTGTTTTATTCATAAAAATGGGTACTTGACTGTGCATGTATGACTAAATAAACATTTCAATGGCTTCTCTGTTTTGCAGCTGGTGCTACATATATTTTTGGGAAAATTGGGGGTCTGATTCTATACACCTGGCCGCATAACGACAGGCCTAGCACTCGAACAGATCGCCTGGCTGTGGGCTTCAGCACGACGGTGAAAGAAGGCATCCTTGTACGGATTGATAGTGCTCCAGGACTGATGGACTACCTGCAGCTACACATAGTAAGACATTGCCTCTAAATATATAAGTATTGCATCTTTTTACAAAGCAGTAAATTAACAAGCTTCTCTAAATGATGGAAAAATGAGGCCATGTCAACTGGATGCTTTGTATGTGAGGCTGGCGACATAAGCTTCTGCACTGGTTGTAAGTTCTTCTTAGGGCGACTGAAAACGGAAGCTCTTTTTAGGTGAAAGGGGAGTTTTCATGGAAATATCAGGCAACACTCACTATTTAAAAGGATACTATCATCAAATAATTACATAAATTTTAAGGGAAATGGCACATTGTGTGATTTTGGGTGCAGAAGTAAATTTGTTTGTATTTTGACAGCAGGATCCCTTTAATAAATTCCTCAGTTGTCTGGCCAAATAATCCTGGATGCCGCTTTATAACTTGCCTAATGGGAATATTGAGGAATACATGAATAAAAATGCAGGGTTTCATAACTCCTATAGATGTACTATTAAATCATTTAATAGTAGGCTTTATATATCCCTTGTGTACAATTTGTATAGTTAAATCACATAAACCCAATTCTTCTTACATTGTTAAGATGATCGAGTCTTTTACTTTTTATTGTTATTAGTGAGTTTAAAAGAATACCTTAGGTTATCTTATGCAAAACCCATCCAGAGTATGGCAAGCAAGCCCCCCTAGATTCTCTGCTGCTAAATGGCCTGTAAAGGTACAATTCATTCCTGATCCCAAAAGGTAGTCACCATTCCCTTAATCTTTGAAAATGTTAAATAATCAACAGAGTACGATTCATAACCATCTCTTGCAGGATAACATTATTAAAAATACACATTTGTTTAGATAATATTACAATAAAACACACACATATGGATATTAATAGAGTTCCTTCCTAATCCCTGTTTTACAGTGAAGGGTCACAAAATGACAGAGCCTTCCTGAACATTAATTCCTGGATGTGTCATTTTATGGCCAGCTCAGTGAGTTGGGACTGGGATTGTGCAGAGGGCATGTATGAGAGCAGATGTGACATTCATACCATGGCTGGCTTGGCAGTGCAGCAGATGGTTGCATTGTATCTGTACCTGCCACTATCAGGCTTGTTCTTCTGAGTAAGATTAATAGCCATCTCACTCTGCTTTTTTTTTTCTCCCGACCCATATTATGTGCAGTACTGTTTGTTAATGCATTCGATTAGCCAGATGACAGGCACTTTTTTACAGAATAAATCTGAGAGAGACAGTGGATCAGGGACACCTTTGCCATAACTCAAAACATGTACTGATTCCATATTCGCAGATGTACTTTGCCATGTCTCTGCTGATGAGCTGATTTCCAGGAATTAATGAAATAAGGAATTTGGGATCTACACTGCTGCAAGTGCTCAGCAAATAAATATTACCCCACACGAATAAAGCTATACACAAAAGTGCCCTTTTATGATCACACGTACAGTGATCAAAACACAGTTCTGTAGCTCAGATTTTTACCTATTTAATGCAGTGTTTCCAGAATACCAGGCTAATAACAGAGGCCTGCAAAATAGTATGTGCTAGAAATTGTGTTTGATTTATTAGCCTGGACACACATTAGAATATGTGTTGGTGTGGGTAGTGGTAATAAGCCAGTTAAAAAGTTAAAGATTAATGATGAGAGGCACCAGTAAATCACTTGTAAACTCTAGCAATAAAGTAGAGATTAATGAAAATATCGGCTCTACATTAATATGTGGGATTAGTTGGCTGTAGGGGCAGAGTTAGGGATCCTAATGAAATACCAGTGTTTGCTAGTAGTACATTACTAGATATTTCCTTACATACATATGGTATGTATTAGGTCCTTTCCAAAATTAGGTGGGAGGAATCCCAGAAAATGGAATTATTATAGAATTCTGGAATTCTATCACGTAGCGTGTCAGTTCTATGCTTTTGCTCTGTTGCATCATTCAAAATTTTGGTTTCATTAGTCACTTTCCTGGTGGAAACCCACACAGACAAGGGAAGAACATAGTGCCAAACTCAGGACCCAGCACTGCAAGGCAGGAGAACCAGCATTGTGATTGAGTGTAGAAATTTTCTGAATCATTGACATGGCATTGAAAGTATTGTCTATGTTTTAGAGACCAAGTGGGCAATGCGGCACTATATTATTATGTATATTTTGGGATTACTGCAAAGAGGATTTCACTATATTGAACATATATGGCTGACTGAGTGCATCTATAAAAAAAAATATATGTGGAATATGTTTTATCGTTAGTCTCATGCTATCAGTCTTACATCACTTCATTTTCTGAACGGGTAATTTATGTATAATTTTGCATTCAGTAATTATGATCCTTCTGCACATGGTATGATTTATACACCGAAAAGCATCTGTCTGGAGCCTGGTGGGACAAGGCAACCTTACCCTGACTGATTCAGAGGCAGAAGCCTGTGCTTCGCTTCAGGGGACATGTCCGCCATCGCTTCAAACATCTCTGTAGCGGGAGGGGCAAGGAGAGCTGAGCAGATGTCGCTGGGAGCGACAGGCATAAGAGAGATGGTAGAGAGAGAATACAAGGGACAGAGAAGAATGTGCAAGGGAAGCCAGACATTTCCTATGTGCTTGTAGTGAAGCAAATCACATGGCACTGCATTGGTCTAGTTTAATCCAAAGGAATGCCTGGGTGTATGTATATAATGTACTCCGGGATCACGCCATAATTAATTACTACATTTTGGAGCAAAGAAATATATATATCTTCTTAAATCCATAATTACATGATATAATTATTATATGCTGTATATAATTATTTTAATCCCAAAAGAACAATAGTAAGGTTGTAGACCGTATATACTTCTAGATAAAGTTTTGATGTACTGTGTTAGCCAGTTAAAAATTATAGGGCAGAACTTTTAATATGAAGCATAACAAAATTGGTGTAAAGGTGATATCTATATTGATGAAGATTATAATCACAGCAAGCTTTCAGAACATTTCAGATGCTTTTTGAAAACTGACTGAATAATATATATTTTTAGTTTGCCTGAAAAAGGGGCCTGTGTGATCCAAAAGCTTGCAATTGTTACTTATTCAGTTAGCCAATAAAAGGTATCACCAAACTTTATATTTTCTGCATTTTTCCAATGGCTAACGCGGTACAACATCTCAAAACTATGAATAATATATATATAATATACAGAATTTTGTACACAAAAACAGTAAATAAAAGCAAAGACATATAATTTTAATTTGGATTTCAAGCAGAGACAGACATATGCGGAGTTGGGTTATGCAAAAGGATCCAGACCAGGCACAAAATACAGTTTTAGCTCATTGTTTGCCAAAAATCACAAGTATGTAATCTATATAATAGGGGTTTGGTGGTACAGGAGGAATGGAAACTCTGTTCCTGTATAGCAATGAAAAGTTTAGAATAATGGGATGCAAATTAGGTTTCCATTCTGGTACTGCTGTAGGTCCAATTTCTGGCCAGGCTTACAACAGTATTGCTGGTTGGTTGTAACTTTTCAGGAACTCCATCTTTGTGGGGTATGTCTGTGTGCAAGGTTTCCACATCCATTGTTGCCAAAATGGTGCTCCCTGGTAACAATCCTATGTCTCCTAGTTTGTTTAGGAGATCTATGGTGTCCTGTAACAGAACCAAACAACTTCATACAACAGGAACACATCACAAAAAGAAATCCAAACGGACCCCTCCTGCAAGACTAAATCCCAAACTAGATCAAGATATTGGCCCGTCTGAGAAGTAGGGTTCAATCAGCAATCCTGGACAAGCAAGAAAACCTGTGGCCATACAGTCCCTCAAGAATAGAAAGCATATAATATGACTATGAAGATTTTCATTCATCCAGGTCATAGTATATCTAGTATAGGTCAATCTAAAAACAACTGGACTTGCTGAGTAATCAATGAAGACGTTTCACTACTCATCCGAGCAGCTTCTTCAGTTTAACTGACTGGTGTGGGAAGTTCTCGGCATATAAACTCTTCCACTAATTCATTTACAATGGCACATTGTAACTCTTCAAAGAGGTGACATCTGAAGAAATTCACAGAGGTGTTGATTCTGTGTAGTTGTGATAGGATTATCCAATGTGTCATGCAACTCCTAGATACAGGTATTACTTGTGAGAGTTGCATGAATGGATGTGTGAAGTGTTCTGAATCCGCCGGGGTACAGATGTTAGAACAGCATTGTATGTAGCAGACAGGTGGTGTCGAAGGCCCCCACCTCTGTTCAGAGATGGTCTCTCCACCTTGACATGAATCGCCTCTTTCACGCCTCGTTCAAACCAGCGTCTTCTTTATCCAAGATTTGGACCTTGCTGTCTTCAAAGGAGTGTCCCTTGTCTTTTAAGTGTAGAAGAGTTTATATGCCGAGAACTTCCCACACCAGTCAGTTGAACTGAAGAAGCTGCTCGGATGAGTAGTGAAACGTCTTCATTGATTACTCAGCAAGTCCAGTTGTTTTTAGATTGACCTATACTAAAAGCATATAATAATAAAACCAGCGGACAAAGGAGATGCAGTTGTCATATTGAATACCTCAGACCACATTACAAAGGCCCACAGACTGCTGTCTAATCCCACCTACTACACCATATTATTTAGTGACCCCCACAAGGGCCTATATTAAAAAAAAATAAAGGATTCCCAACAAATCTAACGGGCTTGGTGCCAGAATCCTCTAAAATAGGCACCTTATATACTCTGTACTATTGTCTCTGACAAAACAGGCCAGGTTGGGTCAAATTCATACCTGGTCTGGACCCCATATGTCTGTCTGTGCTTGCAATCCAAATGATCCTTATGTGTTTTTCCTTTTGTTTCTTTTGTTCTTATCTTAATTAGCCAATAAAGGTATCACCTTTACACTACTTTTGTTTCAAAATATTTGCCCTATAACATTATGGCTTCTACATTTCTAGATTTCCCTGAATTCTTTGCAGATGTTAGTACAGGTATAGGATCCGTTATCCATAAACCCGTTATCCAAAAAGTTCAGAATTAAGGAATGTCCTTCTCCCATAGACTCTATTTTATCCAAATCTTTAAAAATGATTACATTTTTCTCTGTAATTATAAAACAGTACCTTGTAAATTAACCAAACTAAGATTTGATTGATCCTTATTGGAAGCAAAACCGGTCTTTTGTGTTTATTTAATGTTTAAAGGTCCTGGGCATTCTGGATAACAGGTCCCATACCTGTATCATAGTGTTTTTGCACAACATGTGTAAGTTTTTATGTGAGTGTGCAAAGTTGTGCAGTTTCATCACTGCAAGACACCACACAAGCTATGAGGTTCTGAGGAGGGCACAACACTTGTGTCTAAACATAAAAAGACTTGTGTTTGCAGATGTCTGTGTGTTTATCAGTTTATACAACGAAATCTCTGTACAGTTGTGGAGAATATATATTACACTTATCACACAGCAGTGGTTGCTGTTTATCACACAGGCTTCCTGCACAGTATAATCACCATACCGGCTGCGTGTATATTTCCTTAGTGTTCCAGGATGAGGGATTTAGAGCAGGATGCAGCAGTTGGTTGATTAATAATTAATGCATTTCTGTAATTATAGATTCTAGATATATATTTAAGTTTGCTGAAATGTTTCTCAGTTCTTTGGGTGTGTAGAACTGACATATTTTGAAACCCAGCAGGTGCTGGCTATTGTACTAATTTTAACCCCTTGAGCAGAAGATCAATTTGAAAGCCTTTGCACTATAGTCTAAGAATTCCCTACCAATGCCAACATGTTACCCCTTTTCAGTGTCCTTTTTCCTATGTCTATAAATGAATAATTATTCTGAATGAGACATTCACAAAATCTCTGCATTGTTTTTCCAAATGCAGCATATAGACCTCTATTGCTCAACCTTATGCACAAAAAATAAAATCACTAATAGAAAAACACAAATCCCAAAATGATGCATATTTTTTCAAAGGGAGGAAAATAAGAGAAAATTTTCGGGGTCGTTTGATTAAGTTTTTTCGTTATATCGATGACTGTATTGGTATCTGGGATGGGGATGAGGAGTCGTTGGAGGAGTTTGTCCGATATTGTAATGGGAGAGTGCAGGGTCTTGTTTTTACCATGGAGACACATAAATTACAGATTCCGTTTTTGGATGTCCTATTTTCAGTAGAACAGGATTCAGTGGTCACGGATTTATATAGGAAACCAATTACAAGGAACACATTACTTCATTCTGATAGTGCACATCCCTTTAGCTGTAAGAAGGGAATCCCGGTGGGGCAATTCATTCGCCTGCGCAGGATTTGTTCGTCTTGGGAGCGGTTTAATGCACAGGCGATGCAACTGTGGGACCGGTTCTTGGAACGTGATTATGATAACGAGGTGATCAGGGAGGCGTATGAGAAGGCAGTCTCGCTTGATAGAAAAGCCCTTTTGGTTAGGGGGAAAGATCGTAGACGTGGAATGAGTTGTAAAGCTGGCACGATAAGGTATTGTACTACTTTTGATAGAAACACTAGATTCATCAAGAATAGTGTAAGTAAATACTGGAATGTTCTGAGACAGGATCCGATGTTGGCGGAAGTCCTGGATCCCCACCCCTCTTTTGTATTCAAAAGGAATAGGAATGTAGCGTCATGGCTGTCGAAAAGCCTTTATGACTCCAGAAAGGGTGATAATAATAAGGCATGGCTCAGATTTAAAGGTAATTTCAAATGTGGCAGAACCAGATGTAAATCTTGCCAATATTTACTGGTTTCTAAGGAATTTAGATCAACGTCAACAGGGAAAAATTATGGTATAAAGAGATATTTTAATTGTGCTTCGATTGGGGTGGTTTACCTTGTTACATGTGGATGTGGGGCCCAATATGTGGGTAAAACTGTAAGAAGAGTGGGTACACGGATACTGGAACATCTCTCCGCAGTAAATAGAAAGGACACTAAGTCCGCAGTAGCTAAGCATATATTAGATAAACATAATGGGGATATTAAAATACAGTACCAGGTTATTGATACAGCTACAGTTGGACCAAGGGGGGGGAATCTGGATAAGTTGCTATTACGCAAGGAGGCATATTGGATATATCAGCTTAGATCAACGGAATGTTTTGGGGGGTTAAATAGGGAGTGGGAGGTTTCCTGCTTCTATTAATTTCGTGATGGAACATCAGGGGGTTGGGATGTTTAATTCTCTGAGTCACTAGTATGATATATTGGTAATAATTGTGTCCTGGATGCTAATATGTTGATGGTGAGTTAAATGTTAAATGAGGGATACATCTTGCTAGATTTATTTCGGGGGTTACTAGGGCTGTCTAGAATTACATTATATAAGTGAAATGGCTATTACATCAATGCTCACTCCTTTTTGCTGGAGTCTTTAGTTATTATTTAGCAACAGTGTTCATCTGGAGTGGGAAAGATAAGATGAATACTATGTATTGCTTTGTATGATGGCTTGTTATATTGTGTTTTATTGTATTTTTGTGGGGGTTACCTTTGTTTGAAGATGCATGTTTACATATGGTTTTCATTGAAAGGGTTAAATTTAGTAGGGAGGGGTAGGGGCCATGCTACAGGGAGGGGTTCGATTTATTTCTCTTATATATATCTGGTGTTTAGACTGGTTGTTAGCTCCTGAGGAAGTGGCGAGAGCCATGAAACGCGTTGAGTGAACAGCCCATTGTTTAGCATGGGGCATGCTTTTTTCTATTACTATTTTAAAATGCTTGAATAAAGGTTTATATTTTTAATTTTTCTACTTTCTGGATTCCTTGGTGCTGCACCTACAAACTTACTTTTTCTCAGGAAAATAAGAGAGTTTGGCACACCAGAGGAGAAATCCATAGGTTTCTGTTTACCTGTATAGGAGTTTTAGGGGCATTTTTATCAAATAGTGAATTCAGTTTGAACCCATTGATAAATATGTTCCACTGGCTCTGCCTTTTGTACAAACGGTGGGCATTAATATACACACAGACCCCACACTGACACAAACGGCTAGATTTATGAATTTTTGCATTTGCTGCTATCCATGGCACAAAATTGCTGTTTTTTTTTTTTAAATTAAAATCTTAACTGCAATTACCAAAAAATTGCAATTTCTTTGCTGCTATTTTTAAGAAAAGGCAAATGAGAAATGTCATAAATGTGCCCTTCAGGCTTGTGCACTTCAGCTGTGCTACATAACCCCACACTGAGCCCGAGGCTTGAGCACCACTGTTTGGTGATATACAGCAGAAAAACAAGGTGCCACTGAAACCCAAGCTTTTGCTCCCCGTTGACACTGAGACATAGGTATCACTCTGTGCTGGCTCCTTGCCTCCCTTGTGGGATTGACTCATATCACACACATTGTATTTGCACTTCATACAGTTGCAGATATCACATCAACCTTCAGATAATAAATTACACAACATGAAATACTTAGAAATATGTTCAAAATGTGTCTCCTGTCAAACGTAAAAACACAATATGTAGATCCTTTTTATGTATATGTCTGGATGAAGTATATGTCTTTAAAAGTAATGTACACTGTTATAGTAATGCACTTTACCTGGCATTACGAATTCTACAGTATCATAGTGTTGTCCTACTTAATAGGTTTGTATTTCTAATTATTGGCATGTTTTCTCCACTTATTGAGTTTATGTTCTCCATTCGTCTGTGTGGGTTTCCTCCAGGTACTTGGGTTTCCTTCCACACTCCGAAAGAGTACAGACCAGTTAATTGGCACTATATAAATACCAGGAAATAATAATAAATGCATCCCCTCCGGATTTTAATATGCCTGCATTGGTATGATGCTGACATGTAGTCTATTTTCAGGTATGAGACACTGCCATTGGGTGCCAGATGGACATCCAAAGAGAGAAAATATTTAAGCCAGTATCATACACATCAATATAGATTTTATACCTCACTATATGAAGTAAGAATGTACAGGGAAGCATAAAAGAGGTTAATGTTTGCCTTGCTAGTCATATCACTTGTTGCCTTTAATCTCCAATCACGCCTCTGCTTCCCCTGCAGAGGTGCTGAAAGGGTGTAATTTGTTTAACTAGAACAGGCCAGCACTTGAACAGTCAGATGAAGGCCAACGTCAGCCTGTAAGTCTTTGGAGGGCTTTATGAAATGCAATCAGTGAGGGATTGTTTAAATAACGGCCTTTAAATGCAAAGAAATACCTAGCAACATGATTATAAGTACTGACGAAAACATTCAGGAGTGTAACTCCTTTTCTGCAATACATTTACTTTCTACACTTCTTATGACACTGTGGAGATGTGTGTATTATGTATTGTATATAATATGTACTAAAATCTGTCACACTGGTTTTAATGCAAGTGTTCACATGGACTGACAGACCTATGCTGGGTGAATGGTATTCCTTTCTGTTACTTTTCCTCTTCTCCATTAGGCTGGCCACCTAATGCACTTTCCTTTCTCTACTCTAAATCTGACAGCACCTGTGAACCATGCATGTAATTAACTAGCTTGTGTTAAAAAAACCTAACTGCTATTGTGTTACATATATAATGTGTAAGATAAATGCTACAATGTACACATATGCATAGGAAATGTAATTTGTGATAACTATATTGTGAAGGATTTTAAAATACAGCATGATTGCAAATGCAGCTTTGAAGTTAAAAGTTTTACCTGTGATACAGCCTGGTGTAGTGGCTTGCACCTCTTAAGAGGCAGGCCAGCAGCACTTCCTGGAATTTAAAGGGAATGCTGCAGTGCATGTTGGGAGTTCTGACTCCTATAAAAGGCTGGAGTGATTAGAAAGCAGGGGAGTCATTTGTAAAGCACAAGTTGGAAGTGCTGGCTTAAACAAGTGGTGCTGTATGATGCAGAAATCATTTTTTTTATGTGTAACAGTCTGCTTTGCAAGTTTTTGAACTGTTAACAAAAAGTTTCTTATTGTTTTTTATGGAGGTCTGGAAAGTTAAATAAACCTCTGATTTTTTTTTCATCAAGAAGAGTATTTTTCTTTGAGAAAATGTCCCCATGCCTCACAGACACCCCCCTTCATTCTTCAGTTTCTTGTTTCCCCCAGTTCTATTCACATACCTGCCATCATCAGCTTCATTTTCCTGCCTATTGCCCCCCCTTCTTATTACGTCTTCTTTTCTAATGTTTTTCCTCCTCAGTATATTTTCTTTCTCACTTCCTTCCACTTTAGTCTTTTATTTATCTTTAGAATTGTTAAAAACATATAAGAAAGGAAGCTGCAGCCAAGCTTGATAACTGTGTCTGTGCTTTTATACATGTTTTGGGTTAACATGAACACTTTAGCTAATGCCACACGGACGCATATTTTCAAATGCATGTACAGGTATGGGACCTGTTATCCCGGTTTTCCAGATAATGGATCTTTCTGTAATTTGGATCTTCATACCTTAAGTCTAATATAAAATAATGTAAATATTAATTAAACCCAATAGGCTTGTTTTGCTTATTATAAGGATTAATTATATCTTAGTTTGGATCAAGTAAAAGGTAGTGTTTTATTGTTACAGAAAAAAAGGAAATCAAAAATTTGGTTTATTATTGATAAAATGGAGTAAATGGAGATAAAATGGGAAACAGCCTTTCCAGAAAACTCAAATAACGGGTTTCTGGATACCGGATTCCATACCTGTATACCAGTGCAGTTACGCAAATCAGCAATTCATTTTTATCAGACTACTACTCAAGTGGTAAAGAGAATGAGATAATAGATCTTCTTGTTTATTGACTACTATTTGGAGAAAGAATAGTAGAAAACAAAAAGGAATATAATATAAGAGAGTTTTTGTGTGTATTTCTACCTGTCTTTGCTTTCTATTGTGTGCTTAATGTCCAAAGCCGGTAATTGAATTGAAGAAGATTAGGCTGCATAGCCCTTTGGACCATCCTTCCATTATAATCAAAGTAGGGCTTTGAATTGGTGTTTGTGTCTGGGTGACCCCATGGTGTCATGCTGTCTCCTCAGCCTTCCAGGATAATTGGCACCTTGGCAGCAGCTCCAGTGCAGCCCACAGACTCTGTTAGATAAAACTAGCCTCTTATCTGAGAGATTCTGAGTCTGCACAGATCAGCTTCAAAGGCTCACACAAACTTTGCACCAGGCATGGATTGATTTTTGGAGAGTTGCTGCTCTCCCGGGCATCTCCTGTTGTATGGCTCTTAAAAAGACATGAATTGGTTTGTGCCTGAGGGACATTGTGATGTGCACTTTCGGGTATGGGACATTAAGTATGCCATTCTGGAGAAATGTGCTTTATTAGGGTGTACATAAATATAACATTGTCTTTTGCAGTCCCTCCAGAACAGATTGCAATTAAATCTATAGTCCCATAATTTACTCTCCAATAACGCTTACACTACCTTTAAATTTTGTCTTGGCCATGGTCACTCATTCATTCCTTGTCAGATATACATGTTTGTATAGTGGTTTGTATTTACTGAAGTAGACCTGATCCCCAGTGGTGCCACACTGTGCCAACAGCCAAGAGGGTGTATACAGGAAAAAATGGGGACAGCATAAAAGCAAATAAATTAAAGTTCTGTGTCACTAGTAAGTAAGCATCACTGTACCTTGTGTGCCACAGGCAGCTATTACTGCTCATATGTACTTTGTTTGCCACCGAGTGTTAGACTGTCCTGTTTATACTACTTTTCATATTTTCCTTATGTGCTCCTTCCTTGTAGCATTACTGCTCTTACAATACATTCTTGCTAATATATTCCTTCTGCAGCACTGGCAGACATTACCACTCATATATTCCTTCTGCGCTCCTGGCAGCATTACTGCTCTTTATGCATCACTGCCCTTATAGTACATTCATTCAGTTTGTATGCCACAAACCGTTGTTACTGTTCATATTTTCCTTTTGTATTCTGCATTACTATCACTTCATTGGCTTTCTGGTCCAAGTCATTCATTTGCATTATAAAAACCTGCTGAAAGCAATGGACCAAAGTATGAATGGTTATATATATATATGTATATGTAACATACAAGATACATTTCCATGAGGGCCACATCAGTAGGCGCATTGCAGAAATATTAGTGCATTTATACTAATACTGTGCAAAGGTACATGAGTCCAAATGTATAGGTATACTTTTTTGAATTTAACTTCCACCATTGCTTCTGCTATATAAATGCCATTCATTGTTGGCACCTACTTTAATCCACACCCATGTTACCACAAGACCATGTCCATGGTAACAGAAGAGCTTGACTCTGTAACACATCCTCGGTAACATAACATCCTACTCTCCTTTGCCCTGTGTTGTACTACACATTCTGTCTTAGATTATATTAATCTAACCAAATGCGCAAGCTTTTTTTTGTACATTATACCTACATTTAGAAATGACAGATTTGCTCCTCATACAGTGGCAGGAGCAGCCTCTCTACTCATACAGTCACAGTAGTGCCATCATCAAATGGCATAGAGAAACAGCAGTGCCAGTTTCACTTTTCACATTCACAAATAAGCACTGCCCAGCAGCATGAAACCCCAAGCCCAACTGTCAAAGGAGCACTGAAGGCAGTTGGGGTGGTGCCATTAGAGGTGTACTGTGGCTTTCACGTTTAAGGGCTTTAGCAAAAATGGATGTGAAATATAAACCAAAAAAGCAAACTTAATTCTTTTCCAGCTTAGTGATTGCCTCAAATGATTTGCCTTCCGTATATTCAGCATTGGTTAATAACTGACTGAAGGTTCATAGAGAGGGTCATCCATGCACTAATTTAAATAGCTGTTCAAGCAAATTTGTATGCTCATAATTTTAATGTGTTACTATTTTTTGGCACAAAATCCTGCTTTGTAGCTGTCAGAAACCAAACTTAACCTAAACAAGGAACCAAGGGTTGCTTACCATTACACATACCAGAGGAGAGACGCTCTGCACAATGGCTATCAGCCAAGATCTGACAGCACAAGGGATTCTCTGAAGCAGAACAACACTAAAATGGTTGATTCTGTAAAATGGAAGTGAGAAGGATATTGTATCAATGAGAGATGTTGCCTGAGCTAATGAAATCTGAGAGTGGATTAGGAGCATTGCACCATCCATTACATGCTTTGATACTTATTCATCCTAAACTATTTTATACACGAATACTATCCCATGCCTTGAATTGCCTTGTTGCCACTTTACATTTAAAATCCTGGTGCTTTGCCATGTTCCTAAATGTTTTCTTGATCTGCTCTTCAAGAGGCATTGTATATATAAGTGGTTGTACAGTACCATATTTTCTTCTTTTTACCCAGTTCAGAATGTTGGCATTCAGGTAATTTAGAACTTAGAACAAACTGTTTCTAAGACTTTAAATTAGAGATAACATCTCTTTGAACACTTTTTGTATTAATTAAGCAGAATAGCAAATTGGATTATAGCAAATTGTGGCACACAGACACCTTTATTAATATGAAGGTGTGCTATTTATCACATTTTTCCAGATACACAATAAAATGGATTATGGAGACAGAATTCCGTTTACATGTCTGTCTTGAGTAAACTAAACTTAAATTTAAACTGTTTAATTGAAGTATATAATTGTTACTATTTAAAGGGGACTGGCTATGTTTAGGTATAGACTTCTAGTTCATACTTGCCTGTGTACCTGTTCCTCAGCTAATGCCGTGCCACAGTGTGTCAAAATGACAACGCCCGTTGTATTGCATACTAATGTCTAGAGGTATTTTCATGTAACATAAGGTATAAATTGAAATTAATTAACCCAAAAGTGGCTAATTACAGAATGATTTATCATGATCTCCTAACGAGCTTCCTTTAATGACTGAGCTGTCAGTGATAAACACCAAGCATTATCAGGGTCTGGTACTGCTGATGGGATTAATAAAAGATGGATTAGTGCCAAAGACATAGGACAGGGAATTTTCAAGGAAGGTATTCATGAAAAGCAAGTCATTCTTCCTATGTTTGTTATGTTCATGCCAAGTCTGCGTCTTCTTTCTACTTCTTCCATAGCCACTCAGAAACATGAATCCACTACCTCTTGTTAGGCTGTTTTATATGTCTGACCCACTATCCTTATAACACTAGTGTCACGATTAGTTTGAAGGGATACAAAAAAATCAGCTATGCATTCACTTCTCATAAGTATGAGAGACAATTAATCAATAAATGTCAATAGCACAGGTAATAGTGTGTTAAAGAATGTGTATTTATTTTTGTAATGGAGATGGCATAACTTCTGACATGCCAAGGAAAATGGTGTCAATATCAACATTGGCACTCTATTCAATGTGAGTAGATCAGCCACTAAGGAACCCTGGAATTACCAGAAGGCTGCTGGTGTTTCCAGGATTCCAATGTCTCATGTCACCTGTGTGCATAGATTTATGGTGAAATTGGCCTGACTGCCCAAACAAATCTGGGCATGTATAACTAGCTATAGAGTTAATAGATACATTAACTCTTTTTCACTCTGCCCATGTTTACTTATTTTATCCTTGCTTGTTACTACTCCATCCAGTGGCGTAACTACAGAGGAGGCAGATCTGTGTGTGTGTGTGGGGGGAGGGGGCTGCAGATGACCCGTGATGCATGAAAAAGTGTGGTTTACCCATATTGCTAAAAAATTTAACTGTAGGTAGGCACCCAGGGTGGTCCTGGCCCCAATGTTACGCCTCTGGCCCCATCTCTTTGTGTTATACAGTGACATGTAATAAAGGGTAGATTTGAAATTGCTTGCAGGTGACCATGCTATGGTCCGTGCTTTTCAGCATCTGTTCAGACAAAAATAACTGTAACAATGCAGCCATACAGGGTTTGGGAACTGCATGAAGTAAAGTGGATTTGCATGTCACTGATTTGTTGCAGCGGCAGATACAATTTTCAAACCATCCCCAAAGATAACCATAGTACAAAGATATTGGTTGTGATTGGCCACCCAACATACTCCAAAATAATACACCAAAAATCATGTGAAAATGTATGTCATATGTTGTTATTGGTATTTGTACAGCCGACTTTACTGCTATGTACTTTTTGTGTGGGTGATGGAAGGCAGAAATGACACTTAGAACAGCCATCAAGCAGCCTCTTCATTCTCAGCTCCCTCATAACTTTGCCCTCTGCAGTTCAGTGTGAAAGCAGAAGGAAAAGCTCTAAAAGGCTCTTGTAGAATACTTGCTCAGTGAATGATTGACTCTGATCTTTGGTGTGTGGGCGGCTTGATAGGCTTAGATCATAAGGCTGGCAATTTTCCTGTAATCATATCTAATCCAGTTCTAATGCCAGGGGAATAACTGCTCTTACTTTTATCTGCAGAATTGCTTTCAACCCACTCAGACAGGGAAGCGAAGGTTAAAGGTTACTTTTAGTATGTGATGGGCAATTCACGTGGATGATGATTCCAGTACAAGTTACTAAAGTAAATGTTCCCATTTCATGGCTTTGCTTCTCTTTGCTTTTGATCCACACAGAGGTCAGATTGTGAAAGTATAGCTTCTAATAGCCGGACTGAAATTAGCATATTAATGTGACTTAATCAGCCAAGGAACTAGCTTTTAGGGTCAGGCCACACAGGGCGACTAATCGCCTCGTTTTTGCGGCCACCAATCTCCCCAAACGCCTTCCCTGAATATGCGCCAGCTAAAATGAAAAAACGCTGCGGTGTTTCGTTTTCCGAAGTCGCCCGAAGTTTCCTCGTGAGACTGATTCAGTTACATTAAGTAGGAGAAATAACAGCCTGCTAGAAAATAATTCCATCCTAAAGTGCAGGCACAAGTCACATGACTGGAGGCAGCTGGGAAATTGACAATATGTCTAGCCCCATGTCAGATTTCAAAATTGAATATAACAAAATCTGTTTGCTCTTTTGAAAAATGGATTTCAGTGCAGAATTCTGCTGGAGCAGCACTATTAACTGATGCGTTTTGAAAAAAATGACAGTATACCTTTAAGCAATTAAGACAGTTAACGGCTAAAATACCATCGTGAGACCACCTTCTGTATTTATGAAAAATGTATTTCCATTTCTTAGTAATAACATTTAATATTATATATGCTGCTGAAACCTGATGTTGTATAGTCCCTAGGTGAAATATCCATGTAGCTTCTTGTTTCTTTAGTCTAGTTATTATACACTGCCTGGGACCAAGTGTTACCCTCTGAATTCCCATTATGGAACAACTGTGCTCTGTCCCCAATACATACACAGGCCAATAAGTTGTAAACTTGTTCTGAAGGGGTCAAATTGGCAGCTTTTACTTTACTTTCCCGGTTTAATTGTGGAAAGAAGTAGGTGTTGGTAGTGAGACACAAAAATCAAGCTGTGCACAAGTGTTCAGATTCTATGTCCAATTCTCCACCAGCAGGTAGCACCTATTTTAATCTCAGTGATAGAGTTTCACCTGCAAAAAACTGGGTTTTTTACTAAAATGTGGTCTGAATATCAATACCACATTTTAGCAAAATATCATACCTCCCAACCGTCCCGTTTTGACAGCTCAACCCGCAGTCCCGGATATGTACTGATATGTCCCGAGTTTCTCTTTGATGTGCTGCACTGAACTGCCAAAAAAAGATACAAAGTTCTTAATTGGCTCTTGGCAGAGAGCCCAGAATTCATACTTAACATACTCTTGTAACGGTTTTAGATAAGATGAGAACTTACACAACTTAAGGCAATTCATATTCATGTAATAACACATAAAAACAACAGAGATGTGTTCAAACTTTCATACCCTGCCAAATTTTGTAAAATTGACATGGTGTGACATGGTGTGTCCCCTTTCTGTTTCCAAAATGTTGGGAGGTATGAAATATATATTTTTATGTGAATTGTTTGCTGTGTTCAGTACCTAGTGCTAGGAAGGAGTTAATTGTATTGTACATAGAGTGGAGCTGCATGCAATCAGTCATAGCTTCCTGCATCCTGTTATCCAGAACTTCTGTATTGCCTTTAACTATGCTACTAATCATCAGATTAAAGGACATTTGTAATGTGCTGGCAGTGGCATGAATTCCCTGCAGCTCAGGAATAGACTGGCCAAACAGCCTTGGGACTGTACGTGAGGCAAATTGCCAATCACATTCTAATACAAAATCACAGTACCTGGTCAATTTGGGTTGAGAAAGAGGAAAGCAAGGCCAAAAGCAGCACGGAAGCTAAAGTGTTCTACTCTTTCCATCACTTATGCGGTTTAGTAGTTCTATACACAGATATACACATTTGTGGGCCAAGTCTAAATGAATTGATGGCGTCATATATATTAACTTTGTGGGAGTTCAATAAATCCCAGTTTTGTTTTTCATTTTTATGCAGGCAGCCTTTGATGCACAATGTGACTCAGTGTACTGAGTGAGACATGTGAGCATTTTAATGCATAAATTTGTAACCTTACAGATCATTTGTTATTAGATGGGGGCAGGGGCAGAGGCGGGCCAGGCAATCTAGGCAGCCCAGCATGCCCCCCCCTTCCCCCGACAAGCGCGCATTCGTTGAAACGCCGCTCACATGCGCATAGCATAGTGCGCAAGATGAGTTACAGGTAAGTCCAGTCTAGGGGTAGGCAGAAGAGGTAGCTACACAGCACCCCCAATCGTTGCGCCCTAGGCAGTTGCCTCTTCTGCCTACATCTAGTTCCGGCCCTGGATGGGGATCAGTAACCCCATTTGAAAGCTGGAAAGAATCAGATGAAAAAAAAATTCAAAAACTATAACAAAGAAAAAGTGAAAGCCAATCGAAAAGTTGAACCACCCTAAATATACAGCTATGTAGTAGTATGCAGATCTTTGATGAGGTTTACAATTGGTATTTGGGTTGTGACAGCTACAGGGACCTGGGAGCACCATGAATAAAAAGAATTACATCTTTCACTTTGCATGCTCAAAAAAAAAATAAAGTTTTTAAAAGGCTGTACACAATGTGCCATTTAAGGAATGTTTGTGGGTGGCGGGACATTTAAACACTATAAGTGTGCTTGCTGGCTTCATTAGGTGTAAATGGTGTGCAGTTAGTTTAAAGTTAAAACTGGTGTGTGTGTGAATTGCCTTTTTTAAACTCATTAAGAATGAAATCAAACAAACAGTTGTCTATAAATCAATAACCGGTCATTATGCTGTAATGGATTTCTTGCCTTTTTCTGTGCAGGTGCAGGGCAAGATTGGTGTAATGTTTAACATTGGTTCACAAGACATCTCAATACGGGAGGAGAGTACCCCAGTCAACGATGGTAAATACCACACAGTGAAGTACACACGAAATGGAGGGAACGCTACTCTGCAAGTTGACAACTGGCCAGTCAATGAACATTACCCTGGAGGTAACTGCTATTCTATTCTCTTTCATTCATGTAAACCGAAAGCCTGACAGAACATCACATTAACAACTATACCAGTTTGGATACCACATCTGGAGCTGTTTGTAAAATATACCTGAAATTATATTTATATTTCAGATTTCTGATAGATCACACTCTAGACCAAGGCTCAAATGGCATATCAGTTTAATACCAGTCTATATTGGTTGGGCAGAGCAGTCAGAGCTATGTGCCGGCACTGTGCAATGATGAACAAAACAATTATTGCTTCTACCACCATCAATATTCTCTCTTATTGTTCCCTATTTCAACACAGATTTGCCATTAGATAATGATCCCTAGTTCTGTCTAAGAAAACACAGATTTGTGATTAACTAATGATCTGAAATGAATATTTGTATTAATAAGGAGTGGCCCTAAAGCATAGTGACTATAGGGATTATTTATTAAAGCTGGATGCAAGAGGAATGTGTCTAGGAAATGAGCAGAGCAGATGGGCTCTGTGCCCTTGTGAGTTGTGCAGAATCTGCCTGTGATCTGGCTTGTGGGCATGGAAGCCATTAGCCCTTTCCTTAATGCCTCTTTCTAGTGCTTAACAAATTATTGCAGTCCACTGCAGTTCTTGCAGCTTTATTAAGGAAACATTGGAAAAGGGTACAAAGAGTTGTGCCCAAAAGAGTTGCATTGTGAGCAAAAACATGGAACTTTGTGTCCATGCTCTTAGCTTCTTGATATCCCTCTTTCATAAGAAGCCCCTAAGTCTTAACTAAAAACTGATCGGAATGGGTCAGTATACACCAAAAAACACCTTTGCTAAAATGAACACAAGAAATAGAACTTACATTCTGACTATTGTTTTAATTTGACCGTTTGTCTATGTTTACTGAACTCACCTCCCCTTTTCTTTATAGACAGGGCAATATGCCCAGAGCTCTAGATCTACTTTTGCATACATAGAACTCTACCTTCTCTAAGCAGCAGCCTTTGAGAAGCTTATTATCGGGGGCTTCTCAGTGGGTGGGTAATTATTTTTATCAGCTAGCTGCATGGAAGTTCTGTAGGACCAGGAAGTGTCAGGAATCACTAAAGTGAAACTGGCTTCATATTCGTGTTTTGTGCCAGAAGTAACAAAAAAAAAGATATTTCTTAATTAAAACAATAGGCAAAAGTATGTTTAGCTGAAGCCCTATTCATTCAGATAATGTTGAAAAGGGTGTATACTGTCCCTTTAATGTGTTGTTTGTTTAATTCAGAACACAGATTTAAATGATTTTTCATTTTATTATTGTACACTTTACATTATTTCAATTTTAAATATGAAGTAGATTTGTTGTGCTAGTCCAAAAAAAACACAAAATCAAAGGCACACACAGAGGGGTTTTATATTTTGTCTCATCTGAATACAGCAGATGGAAGGGAAGAAGTTACACAGTCATATGATTCTTTATAGTTACAATATTGCAAATAATAATGTGTCCATCCAATTTCCTAATACAGCAGGGACTGCCTGTACAGGGTCTAATTTTACACTTCCCACTATACTCAGCCCTGATGTAGAGGACAGCAGATTATTTCTGTATACAGCTTTGACCAGGTCTGGACGGAGAATGAAAATAAGCCCTGGTATTTCACGTACCCAGAGGTCACAAAAGGCCCCACAGATGCCCAAACAGCCCCCCACCAGCCCACTTAATAGTGAGTGTCTATGGAATCTTACAGCAGCCACATTGATTGATTCTAAATATGTAATTTGATTTAAAATGGTTGCTAGGGTAATTTAGACCATAGCAACTAGATTGCTGAAATTGCAAACTGGAGAGCTGCTGAATAAAAAGCTAAATAACTCAAAAACCACAAATAATAATAAATTGTCTCAAAATATCTCTCTACATCACACTTTTAACATCACCCAATCATGTTCTTTGGCCCCAAGTTTACCCTTTAATATCCCTCCCTGGACTGAAAAGCACAGGTTGCATACAGCTTTATGATATAATGTAGCATCAAAATCTGGAACTGTACCCCCCACTTTGCATAGTGTCATTCTGACCAAATTCCAGTTCATATCATTGTGTAAATACTATAGGAAAGGGTAAAAGTACAGTGCTGGGAGGTGCTGAGTGTAAATTATAAAAGCAATATTTCATGATAAAGCCACATCTGCACAGTCGCCCACCCTCCCGCCTTCTGGGAGAGTGGGATGCGCCTTCATCTCCGCATCCATCAAATCTGTCAGTTTTTACTGGAATTAGGGAATATCCAATAACATTCCACTGATACTCACTGCATATTTGTGTTACAGGAGAATTATTACAGTTAATGTACAGATGACACTGTTATCAAACATTAGACTATTAACCCCCTTCAAAGCTTTGCTATGTGGATAGTACAGCAGCCCATTGGTTATAATGCAAACTCTCAAGTTATGGGGATATAGCCATGGCACGCAGAAGTGATAGATGAATAAATAAAAGAATAATAGAACTGCAATTTAACAATAGTAATTATACTTTTTGGTGCCTTTCTGTTCCCATAATCCCCCTTAATGTTCTTATGACATATGAGGTCTCTTGAAAAGCCCTGTGTGCTTCTAGGATACTCCGGGAAAAGAGATGGGCAATATGCAATGTGTAGCCTGTGTTTTTTCAGAGGAAGTACAGTACTAAGATAGTATGTCAATATTCGGCATGTCTAGACATTGTTAAGACTACAAATTCCAGCATCCCCTAATAGCATTAGCTGTGGGTAGATAGCTACCCAAAACATAACAAGATGTGATTCTGTGATTGAGCCAGAATAAGGTTTTATGTGTTGGGGGCAGGTTCAAAAATGCTGCATAAGTTTTTCTCTAAGCTGCTGAATGAGTAACCTGAAAGCAACCTGCTTGGTACTATTGATTTGAGTTTTGTGCTGCAAAGGCTGAAGTGTTAGATTTGAGTAACCAAGGGGAGAATGCAAGCACTGACTCAGGAAAACCCATAAAGTTTACTCTGTGGATGAAGCTGACTGCGACTGAAGCATCTCAAAACTCTAATTCACTTCTATGCTACAGGCCTGTAGAGGAGTAGTGATGGCACCCACCATCTTATACACAATATATATGCAATTTAAATGGCTTTTTGCCTCTCCAGCAAATTTGTATTGCCCCGTCTTTGTTGCAGCATTCATTAACATGAAACTAAAGTCTAAAATCATTTAACATAGTATGTTACATATGTGAACTGTATGACTTCAGAGGCTCTATTAATTGTCTGAATATTCTCTTCCAAATAATCCTACTCTTCCCAGTCTGTTGCTAGCTCATTGTACCTTTAGTCAGGTACTGAGTATCTCTGAGTTGGCAACTATTGGTGACATTGATCTGTGTCCCAAAAGCCACTTTAATAAATATGTAAATGGGACAAATACACCTACCAATATACTGTAGGAGTGCTCCTCATTTCTTTCATCTGCAATATGTTTTAAATTAAGCATCTCACAAAGGACTTTCCCTTAAAATAAGGCAATTGTATATACATATATGTCATGATGCCATTGCCAACATTTGCCATGGGTTTCCACACTGATTTCAATTCCATTTCCAGTTTTGAGCCTGTCTCAGGGGCATAGTTACATATTTTAATCAGGTATTGGAACCAGAGGGGTCCTAGAAGCAAAAATAATTGAATATTTTAGTAGAATAAAAATTGTATAAAGAGGCTATTTTACAAATTATGATTGAGGAAGGATTAATAAAGCAGTGGTCAATAGGACATAGCAATGTGCCACCCCTAAGGCCCTGCTCACAATTTGGACCAGAAGTAATAGCCCTGCCCTGTATTGTCATGCCACCACTACCAAATGCACTGTAAATGTATGTGTGATGGCACAAGGAATATCTTTTCCCCTGGTATGCTTCAGCTGGCAGACAAGTAACCTACAATTCCCCTTCTACCTCCTATTGGCTCAAATGGAAGCTACATAACACCACTTGCCTATGCATTAATATGCCAAACGAATCAACACCCAGTGTGTCTTAGCCCTAAAGCAGAGGTTCTTGCCCTTTTAGGGGCTAAAAGCCTGTTTGCTCCTGTCCTTCAAGCCCAGTTAGGGTGACACTTGGGCTGAATATGAACTACACCAGTGTCTTTCTATATGTGTAACCTTGTTAAAAACTAAGGGGGTCCCTGACAACTGCTGAGAATGTGCCACATAGAAGTAAATGATGAAAGCTGCACAAACGGGATGCAAATTATGTGATTTGGGCAATGTGGGCTGCTTTTATTTATTATGTTTTGAGGCAATTCCATTTCAGTGGCTGCTTCTACACATGCCTAGCAACATTATCAGCATGTAGCCTTCACAAATTAATTTCTAGTTGTGCCCATGAATAGCTAACTGATTATATAAGGAAACTTACATTTGAACATCCAGACAATCTGTGAACCACTTTTTGCCAGAGCAGCGGGTGGAGAATTAATGTGGGGAGAATAATTAATTGAAGGATTAAAAATGTGTGACTTTAATATAGGGCAGCCATGTACGCAGACATTGTTTGAATGGTGAGGAAAGGCTGTGCTATAGTTCACCTTTAAGTTTTATAGTACAAAAGAACTGGTCATTTGATGGAATCACCCAATAAGGAAATCTGCTCTGTGTGTGCTAATGGGCTGATCCCATGCCAGTCAGCACACACACATTCATGGGATGGGACTGGGAGGCAGTGGATCAGCTATTCTCCACTGTCATATATACACCAGCAGAAAGGACGACCCGCCTGTCAGTAGCCTAAGGAAATACTGTTATGTTTGCGTTGCTTTTGTCAGCATTACATTGTCACTTGGGAGCCATCCAGTGTGATGTGTGTCTTATCTTAGTCTTAGCTGACACTGTAATCATTTCTTTCTGTTGGAAGAGATGAGAAATCTCTTGGGTTAGTGTCACCTAAATGCATATACTGTACTTTAAGGACACCTGCAGTGAGCTCCTGCTTCCAGTGAAAAGATAAATCTTCTTTATCATGCCCCGATGATGTTGGCCATAAGTATGCAGAAAATTGCTCCTTCTGCCACCTGCTCCAAAGTATCATTGTCCCTGTACCTGTGATCTGAACAAGCTAAATACAATTACTGTAATCAAAGCAAGCTCTTTTCTCTATCCGGGGAAAGCCTTTAGAAGCTGATAAGCTTTTCAAGGCAGACTGTGAACTTTCAGTTAATCCATAGATTAAACACTGCCACCAGACGAAGACTGTGTTCCTTTTTCTAAACTTGAGACTGGAACTTCGGGCTATGAAGCATATGCAAATCTGTTTAAAGGAACAATAACACCAAAAAAATGAACGTGCTTTAGGGCAGAGACACACGCTGATATTTCAGGAGATTAGTCGGCCAGCGACTAATCTCCCCGAACTACCTTCCTGCCTGGCTGTGATCCGCTTCCTTTAAAGGGCAGAGACACTCTGCTATTTCGGGAGATTAAACTTCCAGTCCAGCGACAAATTGCTTCTTCTTCGGGCAACTAATAAAAAGGCTAACTGACATGTATAAGTATATATAGTTATAAGCTCTGCCATTGAGTGCTATCTATTGTTAGCTTCCCAAACATAAAAATCACTTTCCCCTGAATTTTGTGGGTTCCATAAAATTGTACCACCCGTTCACAGGATCCAGGCTAGCAAATTTTCTATTCCCCCTTCAATGTATCTTTCTCAAGAAACAAACCCTGCCATAATTGGTATCTTTGATAGGTGGAGTTTCTCTCTATTCTTTTCTCCAATGACAGAACTAGAAGCTAAGTGGCAGCATAAAAAGATTGTGATATAATAGGCATTAAAATCTATGTTAAAAAAAAGAAAGAAAGATAAGGGGCAGATTTATCAAAATGTGAGTTTATAGCTTAATAAAAACTCACCTATGTTTTATTCATTCCTATAGGATTTTTAGAATTATATTTATCAATGGGTGAACGTTAGAAGTAGGAATGAATTGAACGTGGGTGAGTTTTATTTATTAAGCTCTAAACTCACAATTTGATTAATCTGCCCAATAAGTATTGTGGTATCTGTTTATTAGGTAAGGACCACGCACCTTTGGAACCAACCATATTATAAGTTTTCATACTGAATCCCTGTGTTCTTGGGTAGTTGTCACCTTTTCACAAGGCCCCATACATGAGCAGATATAAGATGCCGACAGATTAGGTCTTATTATCCAGTGTATTAGGCCCTCCAACAGGCTTCCCCGGTCGATATTCGACCAAAAGTCAGCCAAATGTCTACGGTGACCTCGCGACCTCTCCAAAAGAGCTGATCTCTACACATACGGCCACCTTTACAAGCCATATTTCCAGAATAAGTAATTCAGTCCTTGCTTCATTTATAATATGTCCGTCATGACAACATAAAATTATACATTCAAGCATGTTACCTGCCTGCTTACAGTAGATAATAGCTGCCATGTGTTGTGCTATCCAAACATGGTGCAATATGGCCATCTAATTTCATCGTTTATACAGTTTGGCTGTATATATGTGTTTGAGTCTTTCAAAAATCAACCTACTTTAGCCACCTGGAGTGGGAAGAATTTCTTTGCTTTAATAAGACATACCAGACAAATTCATATTATCTTCAAGAATGAACCTTTGTTTACTAGAGATGATTTTAAGCTCTTAACTACAGAGTTAGCAATCTCTGCTGATCTTTCATATGGAAAGCCACAGGGGCAGCATTAATAATAGGAACACCTGCATAGATCATTGAAAATCCTGTGGATTGGGGAATAATTGTCATAATTAGCACTGAATCAATCAGAGCTCTGTACAAAAGGCGATGCGTTGGCAACAGCAGACTGATCTCAGCAGGTTCTGGTTCTGACACTCTGTTGTGTTGGGAAACCTGCAGAGAAATTAGAATAACTCTTTCATATCACACACACTGCTGTCTCCATTTTTTTTAAACATGGCAGGAGCAGCTAACACTTTTTTTTATGGAATAGCTTATAATGGGAATACAATGCCTGAGCATATTGAGGTTTTCTCGATGTTTGAATTAAATAAAACAGAAGTATTAAAAATTCAAACAAAATTCTTAACAAAGGTCCGGGGCCAGATGGTATTCATTCCAGGGTACTTAGCGAGCTTAGCTCTGTGATTGCCAAACCTCTTTACTTAATTTTTCAGGATTCATTGAGATTTCCTTAAATGAGAAGGATCTAGGGGTTTTTGTAGATAACAAGTTGTCTAATTCTGGGCAGTGTCATTCTGTGGCTACTAAAGCAAATAAAGTTCTGTCTTGCATAAAAAGGGCATTAACTCAAGGGATGAAAACATAATTATGCCTCTTTATAGGTCCCTGGTGAGGCCTCATCTGGAGTATGCAGTGCAGTTTTGGACTCTAGTCCTAAAGAGGGATATAAATGAGCTGGAGAGAGTGAAGAGACGTGCAACTAAATTAGTTAGAGGGACGGAAGACTTAAATTATGAGGGTAGACTGTCAAGGTTGGGGTTGTTTTCTCTGGAAAAAAGGCACTTGCGAGGGGACCTGATTACACTTTACAAGTACATTAGAGGACATTATAGACAAATAGCAGGGGACCTTTTTACCCATAAAGTGGATCACCGTACCAGAGGCCACCCCTTTAGACTAGAAGAAAAGAACTTCCATTTGAAGCAACGTCAGTTAATGCCTTTAAGAATTGCTTGGATGATTTTTTGGACAGACATAATATCAAAGGCTATTGTGATACTAAGCTCTATAGTTAGTATAGGTATGGGTATATAGAATTTAATTAAAAGTAGAGAGGGGTGTATGTATGGGTGCTGGGTTTTCATTTGGAGGGGTTGAACTTGATGAACTTTGTCTTTTTTCAACCCAATTTAACTATGTAACTATGTAACTATATATGGGATGCATATACAATTGACATACCATATCCCATGTGACTAAACCGTCAAGTAGGGGGTCAAACAGTGATCTGAACCATTAGGCTCTTTGTGATATGAATGGCAGTAGACACAGATGTGTATTTGTATACATATCTCAGTTACCGGTGGGTCGCTATAGCAGCCTTGTTGCAAGTATTCACTGATTTAGTTTCCCATTACAACATCTGACTTGATTTTGGGTGGCCGGACATGTTTCAACTCACATGTAAATGACTTCACTACCCTCTCATCTGATGCACTCTTGTATAATTCAAGCTTTACAGGGTGAGGACTGACTATGCCTGAAATATTCTGTGTTTAGCACTCAGCATAATGTAGGTCTTTTCCTTCTTTCAGAATATCGCTGTTTTGTATTTATTTTGTTTTAGGAAAAAATGGCTCTGCTGTATTACTGCCTTAGGTTCATATTGCTGGCATGTTTTATAATTGAGTTCCCCCTCCTCCAGTGGTCACTTACTGTACATGAGCAGCACAATACGCTTCAATGCTTATATTGCTGCAGGACATTCCAGCTCGCAGGGCGCATAAATCAACAAAGGGGCTACAGGATTTTGAAATGTTATTTTCCACTCCGGTCAGACAGAAGCACATTTAGTACCATTGCATGCTCGTGGAAAATAAAAAGTTTTTATTTCCTGAATTTGATTTAAACATTTTTTTAGTTAGGGCAGATCCAAAAGAACTACTGTATGAGCTCATGTATAGTCTGGGATTCATTGTAACAATTAGGGACTGCAGTAGTGTTATTCTGCTGTTTCATGCATACAGGTCAGCGGAATTCCACGCTAATGTAGGATGTAATGAAAAGTGTGATAAGGCTTGGTCCCCTTGCTAGCTAGAACGGACATATTCAATTATCAGATTCATGATTCTGTGAGTGCATGCCAATGCCACACACCATCCTGAGCATCCATGGAAATATTTAAAATTTTAAATGGTAGAATGAATTATTTGCAATGTACACAGTGTAATTTAGTAATAAAAACTAAACCATAAAAATCACTCTCACCGTCCTTACTAAAGTCAAAGTTGCTCACTAGATAGCTGTACTACTCCGTGACCTAAAGCACCTTAACATAGGGTAACTAGTATTTGTTTACAGGTTCCCCTTTCCCTGAACTGGACCTGCCTCAGAGCACACTCTTTAATGGGGCCTTCCACCACAGGCTCTGGATTAGTCTTCCTATGCACAAAAATTTTACTTTTAGATAAACTGACACACTGCCCCAATATCTTCTACACCAGCAAGATATTATCCTGGCAACATCCCACCATGTTATGCAGGAATGGAGCAGCACTATTTGTGGTATCCAATGTTGGATTAGCTAAAGCTGATTTAGAAGGACGTTCTGGATATAGTATTTAACACAACCTTGTTTCCTTAAAAACAAAACACTGACATAAAAAATGTGCGTTGTGACAAATTGCAAACTGTAAAAGTGAAATGTGAAAAACCAAACCATCTTGCTGCGTGGGGTCATATTTATACAAGCCTAGCATATAGAGAGGAGAATGATATGGACTTTTACAGACAAGGTAAGCAAAAAAGTGCGGAATCTGAATAGTTGGATTGCCTGTACACTGGTATACAGACATTGCTTACATTGTGGGAGCAGGGAATGCATGCAGAGTTGTATGTACAGCAGTTATGTACAGCGTGTAAACTGGTCTGTAGAGATTACACTGATAACAATATCTTTTTAAGGGAACACAGAGCTGCACCAGAAACCCAAACTGCCCTTTAAAATAAATCGTACTCCAGAAGATGGGCAGCAAGACAAAGGTAAAGGTGTTCATCTATCCTTGTAAAGTGGCATGGAACTCTAAGCATGCATTCTCCCTGCATGGTTTCCCAATCTTCCTATGCATGTCTGTTAAACAGTTTTTGTTACTAGAGATGCCAAAGAGGCAGAGCATGTTAAGAATGGACGTTCATCTTATGTCACATTGGATAATAAACTATGTATTATGTATTTTTTATATATATATATATATATATATATATATATATATATATATATATATATATATATATATATATATATATATATATATATATATATATATAAAATATAATACCAACTAAAACGGTATCATAACATGATAATGTCAAAATATTTTAAGCGGTATTTTAAGATTAAAAAGATGCAATAAAACACAGCATAAAGATGGACAAGTGTAAGTGAGAATGTTTTTCCATAATCTGAGAATGAGTTTACATTATACAATTGCGAGTCACTTGACCCTATAGCCAAGGTTTATGATGTCTGGCTCATGTAGCAGCATGAACTAGTCTCTGGCTGCCCTAAGCACTGTCTGATGCTGCTGGTTCATTGTGTTTGGTGCATGGATACCCTCTCCTGCAGCATCCGGGGACATACATTCATGCACAAGAAGCAGATGACCATTTCCAGGCACGATTTATTTAGGAGTTTATTTCTGGATTTTATTTTCATTGTTTTCACTGAAAAGACTGTCACGGTGTAGTGTACATACTTTGCAAATGTATCTATGTATTTCATCATTCAGCAATATCTATCAGTCTTTCAATGTTGGTCTGTCCATCTGTCTGTCTTTCTGTCTACTGGATGGATCCGCCAGATTGCCCTAGCTAGGAAAGGCTGTTGCTGATCCTGGTTTCCAACTAATTATCCTGTAGGAAGTTCAAGTGAACTTGGAAAAATGACAAGTGATGGTGGTCAAGAGGAAGAGTGAAACCACCTACAGAAAACAAAACATTAGTCAAATCACTTGCAGGATTATTGGTAGTTACAGTAGCTCATCTTCAGGTTTGGCAAGGACGACACCCCTCTTTTCCTTCTTTAAGCAGAAGAGGGGACTTTAATCAGTGCAGGAAAAAAAACTGTGATACTGCACAGTGATGATCTTTTCATTGTATTCTTCTTTTTCACAATGCTTTGCACGAGCTTGCATATTAAGCAGACAGAGAGAGAGAACCTGGCCCTGTCTTGATTTTTTGTGGAAGAGTTTTATGAGTTATCATTTCTTTGAATATGATTCTGGAAATATTACCTTTGCAGATTTGAGGTGAAATAATAAGGCACAAGGTGAATTGCAACAGTATATACAGTATTGAAGTCAGGTGCTCCTTCTCCCTCTGGTTCTGCGCTCTCTTCCCCATGGGTTTCATGGATCACTTTGTTCTGCTGCAATTTTAAATAGTGGTGTCTTCCGCAGAATTTATTTATCCTGGCGACAAGTAAATGACTCTGCTGTTTCTTCCTAAATAGAAAACAATTCAAGTTGAAATTCTGTAGAGTAATTTCATTGCTCACAGCTCCTTTACTATACATAAGATGAATTTGCATATCTTGTGATTAAAGCACTGTGACTCTCTGTTATGAGATATAGTTCAAAGGTAAAGTGAGCAGGTCCAGATTAATAGGTTGGTTGTGTCAAAACGACAAAGTAGAACACAAATTTGCGTTTAGGACAGAGAGAGGCAAGAGATCATTTCCTGAAATCAGAGAAAGTTCCAGAAAGGTCAAAAGATCCTGTGATATGTTATGAAATACCCTAACATTTTACATTGTAAAATACTATGATTAAGGCAAAAATTGACAAGAAGAACGTGTTGGCAATATTGTGACTAGTGTACAGAGGCCTGACGTAAGGACCAACATGGAAAGTAAATCCTGTGAAAGGGGCTTAAGAGGTACAGCAGATTCAGTGATGAGGAAATTATATGTATAAGCATTTAGAGAACATTTAAGAAACGATAAAGGGCACTAGGAGCGCAGATCCTGGAATAAGGTCATAGAAGTACTACATAGCCTGTTATGTAGCCAGAGAGCTCAATTCAATTTTGTGGTAGTCATGAATTTCTTGACATGCCATACTATGAATTCTACTACAGCATATGCTGGCTATTTAGCCATTAATGCTCTGTGTATTTAGATACATTTGCCGTCATTGTGTGCTATGAATGTCCTTTAAAGGGATACTGTCATGGGGAAAAAATTTTTTTTTCAAAATGAATCAGTTAATAGTGCTTGCTCCAGCAGAATTCTGCAATGAAATCCATTTCTCAAAAGAGCAAACAGATTTTTTTATATTCAATTTTGAAATCTGACATGGGGCTAGACATATTGTCAATCTAAATTTTTTAGTCAATCTAAAAAATCTGTTTGCTCTTTTGAGAAATGGATTTCAGTGCAGAATTCTGCTGGAGTAGCACTATTAACTGATGTGTTTAGAAAAAAAACATGTTTTCCGATGACAGGATCCCTTTAAGTGCAACTCCCTAGTTCTTAGAAAGTTTTGGTTGTTGGCTCTATATTAACACAGCTGCCAATGTGAGCACAATGAAATCATTGTACAGTAATTCACCTCTTCAGAAACATTGCAACAGCCATTACATTTCTCTTTCTGCAACATTTCTTTAAACATATTACCAACAATTACACTTTTGGAGGACTGAGGAGCCACGGATGATGCTGTTCAAGCCAAATGGGATCCTTGTGACATGGTAGGGGTTCAGTCAAGGGATTCTCGTATGATCCAGAGCAAATACCTGCTATTGCATATAAACACCCTACATCTGCAGAACCCTGATTATATCAAGCAACAGTCCCATACATGAGGCATTTCCATTCCAAAGCAGCCTTTGCTGACTAAGCTGCTGTGCTTGTACATACATTGCCCGTGACCGAAGAATAGCTGATATTTTTCTTTTTGTCTTGCTGCTGTGGTTTCTGTGGAAACTCCTGGCAGCCATTTTTATCCATACCAGGGTCCCTGTTTTCCAGGGCTTATTATCTCAGGAATGGAAGATGGCATAAGACTTCTGAATCCTGAGTTCAAGAGAATGGGAGCTGCAATTCCAAAAGGTACCAAGAGAATGAACCAGTTTCCATTTGCATACCAGATGCATGCATATTAGAGATATCAGGGTGCATGGTTAAACTGGTATTTGCACAATAATCATGCTAGCCTATATATTGGGAATATGACTTTTCATGTGTCCCTGCTTGATTATATATTATACTGTATGATTATAATAGGTGCCTAGTTCTGCCAGGATAAAACTAAGTCCACTAGGAACATTCTTCCAATTGAAGGATGATGTTATATTTAACAATTTGCTTTGGGATTCCTCTGGATTTTTTTTTTTTATCAATAAATACATTTAATACATTTCTAATATAAACTAGAACCAAACATGACATTTTTGTAGTCCATAATCAGTAGTCCCACGAGTATCGGAAAACTTTTTGGACGCCTTAACCACATACATTTTAGCAACCAGATCCAAAACAATTCTCTTATACTCCTGATGAAGACAGTATAACTATTCTTTCTTCTTCAATCCCCTGAGTTTATTAAGTGAGGATAAATATCAAATCATCCCTTTAAATGTGGACTTTAAAAGTGTTTTTATTACACTGCAACACCAGCAGTTGCACTGGCATAGGTGCAGCTATTTAGTGCTTATTTAAACCAATGATCAGTGCTGTAGCATTTGTATTTTAGAAATGTTTCATTTTACAGGCATAAGCTGGTCACCAGTTGCCCCATTCAAAATGGACACAAAAACAAATCTAATGGGTAACTAGCAATTTAATTAATATAGATGCATGGCTGCATAGAAAATAATGCATTCTGGTGCATGCAGCATGGACTGTTTTTCTTTTTAAAATAGATGGAATCGGGTTAAGGTTAGCATAGCGATGGCATAAAGTAAGATCTTTACAATAAGTAGAGTTTGAGCCAGTATTTTACATCAATACACCATTACCCACAAACATCTTCACTAGCTCACCTTTCTGGAATCTTCCCATTCAGATAAAGAACATGTTTAAGGATGTGCTGTTTATTAAAAAAAACATCCAAAACACTTGTGCTATTGCACTATTTTCTTAACTCTCAGCTTTACGTGACTGAACAGGCAAGATTGGATCTGGAGTCTGAGATGCTTAGAAATCAGGGTTAGGTATCAAAGGGCACGTCACCAAAATATATGTAAAATTGTTCTTTTCAAATTTTGCAATTTAAATTACTTAATGTTTTTTTATGTTGCTTAGTTATTCACATTTTATACACCTAGGGGTCAATTTATCATGCTGTGTAAAACACTGGAGAAAAACATTACATCATCATGACGTTGCTCATAGCAACCAATCAGAACTTTGCTTTTGTTTTCTAAAGCTGGCCAAACGAGGTCGCCCAATGAGTGGACCTCTCCCTGATAAGCCCACCCAAGGGCCCAATGAGGATAATAAGGGCGGTTGGATAGAGGACCGCATTAACAAACCGATGCAGTCTTCAATCCGATGGGATTTTTAAACCTGTCTGATCAACATCTGCCTGACTTTCAGTCAGATATCGATCTGTTGGAGGTCCCCATACACTGCCCAATAAGCTGTCGACAGCTTATATCTGCCGTGTATAGGGATCTTTACTTGTAGGTGACTGTTGAAATTTAATTGCTGATTAGTTGCTAAAGACAAAAGTGATGTATGTCTCCAATATTTTACACAGCATGATAAATATGCCCCCTAATATCTTACTTTTGACACAGCAGCTCTGAGCCAATGTTGGGTGATAGTTAGTAAAACCCCTCCCTGCAAGGTCTCGTTTGAATTTTGAAGCTGGCTCAGAGCTGCTGTACCAAAAAGAAAGAGAAATAAATGTAAATTGCAGTGTTAAGTGCTCAGAGGAGTACTCTATTTATAAAAGTGCTGTTAGAAAAACAGTGTAAAAGACCTGTAACATAAATTATGTATTTATAAAGCTGTGATCCCTGAAATCATCCATTTAAAATAATTTGTTGCAGTGTTTATGCAGGTTTTTCCTTTCTTTTACATCATTATGTTACACTACCCCAGGCCTGGCAGAATCCATTCTACTCAATGGGAAAACTTCAGATGGCAAGAAAAGCCTAGTGTAAAAAGCAGTGTGAAAACAAAGTATAAAAAACAGTAATGGTGAAGGACCAGTTTTATGCAGCATTTTTAAGCACTAGTTGCTTTTTTGTCTAACTTATACCTAAAATAAATATACAGCTTTATAAATATACTGTATTTTACAAGATGATGTCTGGCTTGGAGATGGAGTATTTATGTTCCTTTTTTCTTAGATTTATAAATAGGCCCCTACGAGTGTTCCCTGTGTAAACAGCACTTGAAGCAGCTCAATGTGCACTTGACTTAATTTAAAATCTCCTTATCTAGTTGCCTAATTCATCTGAAGTAATAGGAAATCCCTAGAATGGTAGCCACTGTCACACATCTGAAAATATGCTCCCAAAATATATAGTATATGATGATGAAATTCAATGTAATTGTCACTAATATATATTTCCTGGGCACATACTAATCAGAAGGGCAGATTTACAATGGGGGCAATAATATTTAAATATCATTGTTTTGGTTTCTAAGGGCAATGACACATGATAAGTCACCCATGGTTAAATCTGTGATACCAAAGATGACAAATCTTCTTCTCAAGATACCCTGCCATGACCAAAAGTTGCAATGGCCACAAGTAGAACATATTACTCACGCCAATGTAGCTTAGTCGCGGGAAATTGTCCCTTTGCATTTTCTCACGTTAAACCACAGATGGCATTCCTATTGTGTACCATTGCCACTGGAGTTGCTCAATAAAAATAGCATATGTATCTTTGCAAGGTCTGTCTAGAAATAAGAGTTAACAGAGTGTATTCTTCAAAACTAAGTGCTAGATACAAAATTTCCAAAAAAGTTTCCTAGCAAGGCCTGTTTACCTGAAGGTAATGCTGAGCTGATACAGGAAGACAACGATGGAAATAAAGGAACCATTTCATCAACAGGTCGTCAGAACCGTATTAAATTATATTTCCATCTTGTAAGTGCAAAGTGCCGAGTGCGCTATGCATGTAAAGGCTTTAAAGATCCAGGCAGCTGAGTTTATCTATTGAAGGGGGAAGCTCACTTTCTATTAAAATCAGTAAAAACCTACTAGAAGAGCAGACTACTAGAAGGTATGGCTCAGTGGTCATATGACTCTCAATTGGGTTTTGATTCTTGGCGAGTAATCGTATTCTTTCTGCATTTTAAAACCAGCTTAGATTGTAAGCTCTTTGTAGCAGGGAGCCATGGTGCCTGAATAATCAGTGGAATGAACCATGTTCATTCTATAGCATCATGTAGAGGATTAGCAATTCAATTGCAAATGTTATTCATTTCTATGGAGTCTATTATGCAAAGTACTTAAAATATCGTACAGTGTGACATAAAGAAGGAATAGCTGATAAAGACTGTTGCCAAGCTGCACATATCTTCAATGGATACAAGTTAATTCATCCGTGGGGATCAAGATTTATTCCCCAGAAATTAATCCTTTATTGATTATCCTCTTTTTTAACTACTGTGCATAGCAGACAAAAATCATACAATGTGCAAGTTTTGTGAAATCCATGCAATACACTGCTGTAAATGCTCCTATGTAATAATGCTCTGTTTTCAGTGCCCGTCTCTCATATTCGCACTAGCTTCTTAACTGCCATTCAGCAAACTCCATTTAGCTTAACCCTATGAGTTACTATCCCTCAAGGTCAAACACTAGCATGGAATAGTCACACTGAATCCTTTGACAATATGTATTAGGGTGGCAATACATGGATATTTGACTGGGCCTGTTAAACATGTGCTATCCTTTTGGTGATATCACATATGCCATTTTATTAAATGATGGGTTCAGGGCTTCCTAATAAGTAGATCCTAAGGAGTATGAACAACAGTAATTTGGCCCATTGACACCACTGTAACATTTGGCATTTGGTGCCGTATCCCTACTTACTAGCTTTAAGTCTGCTGTCAACCAATATCCACCTAATGCTGCATGTGCTTTCTTTTCTTCTGTGAATCTTGATGCAGCCATAGGGCCACCGTAGGTCGTGCTGCAGTTTAAGAAGTTCATATTCACATAAGCCCAAGTTTATAAAATGTTGTAAAACCAAACGGTTTTAAAAGTGCACCATTGTAAGGCAGAGTGCCCTATTATTGGTAAGCCTTTTTCTATCAGCAAAGCAAGCCACTGGCAGTAATATATACCTTCTCAGGCTGCCCCACTCCGGGACATACTGAGGGCAAATACATTACTTTACATATATCTTCTTTCATTGTCTTTCATTCTATCAAGATGTGTGTCATCTCTGCCATTTTCTCTGTTTTTCCATCTCACTATGTTTCTTTACTAAATATTCCTAATTTACGTTTTTCTAGCCATATTATTCTCAAAGATATTTCCTGCAAATGTGTATAACACAGTAGCATGAGTATATTGTTGTATTGGACTAAAACTATTTGTATTTTGTTTATTGCCATCAAGTTATTTGTTACATATTATACATAGTATAAATGAGAGGAAGAATCATTGTGAAAGTTGAATTGAAATACACAATGCATCTGCTCATGCAGCCATGCTTTATTCTATTTATATTTCCATACTATAACCTGTTTTGGGACTGGTGTTGCATTTCTTGCACTGCTACCGGGAAGGATCTTTTTTTTTTTGCTACTCTCAGGCACAACAGGGTTTGTGTGTTCCTCTTTATTGCCTCATAATTAGACATGGTAAGTACTTTAATGCATCACTAATTCTTCACCAATTAATTTCCATCCTAAGGTCCTTTAAAGGAAACTTATTCAGTGATCCCCAGAACACACATCTTTGCTTACAAATGTTTAAGCAAATAAAGCAAAGGATTCACACATTTGTTAAAACAATCAGTGTCTTGGGCAGAATGATCACTGCAATGCGTTCTTATCAAGAAGGTCCATTCAAGAATGTTTGGATGAGTGGAGTGACCCACTAGTGATTACACTTGTTTCCATTATGTTTAGGGCGACCACTCACCATCTTCAACACTCAAGCACAGATAGCAATTGGAGGGATGGACAGAGGGCGTCCATTCCAGGGCCAGCTTTCTGGTCTTTATTACAATGGTCTCAAAGTGCTGCACATGGCAGTAGAGTCCAATCCTAATATAAATATCAGTGGCAGTGTGATGCTTGTGCGAGTAGGTCCCTCCATCCATGGTACAACACCAACCACATCTATGCCTCCTGAGATGTCTACAACCATTATGGAGACCACGACAACATTGGCCACCACTACAACAAGGAAGAATCGGTCCTCACCAGGGTCAACGGTAAAACCTTTCTTATCTGTATTTATTATTTAAATTTCAACACCTGTTGAAGAAATACTATTAATATATATTTTGTATCTGGAAGGGACATCTGTATAGCTGCTTAAGAGTATCTGAACTTGATTTTTATAGATCAGACATAAACCCTTTCTTATTTGTCATAATCAGTTATATCTTCAAAGAAGAATATGCTAGAACAATAGTTATGCTGCTAAGGGATGTAGTTTAGCAATTTGTGCAGAGGACATCAGGTAAGCTGGTAACCTAATATAAGAAAAAAAAAATGAGGGAACATCAAAATCAGTATAATACAACATAAGACAATATTTTGCTGATCCATTAATAGTTACTCTAATGGACTGTAAACTCTTTAGGGCAGGGACCTGTGTATTGAAACTTTTAGCACTTAAGTATTTATTCTTATTGGCTATACTGCTGTGGTGCTATATAAATAAATTCAAATACTATTGTATGAGATACTAAAGGTAAAACAGAAGAAAAAGTAGGTCAATGACAGTAGGACTAGTGCCAAAAAAATTGAGATTATATGTTGTTAATAATAATAATAATTGGCTTGTAAAAGACAAAGTTGAACCCTGACTTTTCTATTTGCAGCATGTCATACACCACCTGTGCTTGTTCCTTGCAATGATTTTGCTTTAATTACCCATATCCAATTAAAAGTCATAGTTGAGCCCTGTGCTCATGCTGAACACTGTACGCCAATCCCTGATGGCATTCAATAACACTAGGCTTGAGAGAACATAATTGACTTATAGTAGCCTTGTCATTTGCGAGATGAAATCAAAGTGTGTCAGGAGAGCTTCCTCTTGGGTTATCGATGCTTTTAGACGATTCAATGAGTGTGTTTTGCTGTTTGCTGTTTTCTTATCTGGGTGAAGTCAAATTTAAGTGATAGTCTTTATTGGCTACCTGAACAGATGATGCTCTTTTCTTGCACTTGCTACACGCAGTTGTTGAATTTATTTTTGGTATACTGTGCTCCTGTTTTCCACCATTCAGATCCAAATGCCATTTTCTCACATGTGTCTGAGGCTGCTTAAAATACATTTTTAGTATATGTATTACATCTTATGACTTGGCTGCAGTCTACGGTTGTTTGTACTAGTGTGTTAGCTTTATAAAGGTGTTTGCGTGTAATGTTCAAAGTGCACACACAGCAAATCGCTTTCCCAATGCAAAAGCTATATTCCTTATACGAATCCTCTATATTTCTTGGTACTGAGAAGTATATGTATATTGTGCCTTTAGCTCCTTGAATCAGGTCAGTCTTGCTAAAAAAATATTCTTTTTTGGTCTGTAAACATTTCTATATTAATTTTAAAGTGCACTCCACCCAATACATGGGCCCTTAATGCTTTTTGTCTGTTTTGGCTGCCAATTGGTCACATAGCATACAAGGTGCCCTACATTGGTGGTCCTGTGTTTGGCAAAGATAAAATGATTTACCACCTTATCCAGCCTCCGCTGCCTTTCTTTGCTGTCCTGGAATAAACATTCTGGTTTACACTTTGTGTTTTTGCTATTTAAACTCTTTTCTCGTATGAAAGGGTCACTGACCATGGCAAATAGGCAGTGGTTTGGTCGGCAAGGTGGAAGAAAAAAATGATTACATGATAAAGATCTATAATTCAGTGTATTTATCAAGCTATTTTAAATTCCAAGGGAATAGCAGAATAGAAATGCAGCTCTTTAAAAAATAAAGACAGATTGCTTTTGAGTACCACTACGTAAGTTAATCTTAAATTGAAATTTCTCCTTTTATGAATGCTCCAAAATGTTTTAAACAGAAAGGAATTGCATATCCAGCCATGCTATTTGTTTCCCATTCTCTATAGGCAATTTGATTTTATTCTATAAAGTAATTATGGCTGTTTAGAGATCTACAGTTGCAGATAATTAGTTAACATCTGGGAATTTCGGCTATACAGATATCTGCAAATGGGACAGCACGTGCAGACAGGAATGCAGATTTGTGAATGTGCATTGATTTAATTTAAACACTCTTTTTATCCTTTGTCAGGATACGCAGCACTGTATAAAATGGGAGCATAACAATGCACTTCCTCAGCAGTGATAATATACTCGCTTGGAAATCAGCTTTATTCATAGAAGGCTAGCAAATTTTACAGGCTGCAATGGATCCTGTCTACTGTTCTTTCTTTTCTTGTTACTTAAACATTTCATGTCATCATTCTCTACAGATAAAGGCCTCATTTGTCACATCTGCCTGAACTAAAGTAATATACACACTCACCCCATATGGTTAAAAATAAAGATAGCAGACCCAGCACCTGGTGGAAGTGCTCAACTATTCAGAGTATTGCCTCAATAATCATATTGGACTTTAGGTTGTATTTATTATTTGTACAGCAGTTTTGAATTTAAAAAGGACAACTCATTGGATCCTTTTAGCAGGCAAATCTCCTGTATGCTCCAGCCATTGAGGAAGACCTGGCAGAGGTGACCTTGATTACTATCAGAGAGGCTCAAGTGGTTTAATCTGCAGGAAGCAGAGAGTCCCAACCCTTGCTGAGCACAGCTGTGTAAATATAACAGATGACATATTATCACCTCGCTTTGTCTTCAACCTGCACACAGTGCACTATAAAACTCATTCCCCTTTATCTCCCGCCCAGCCGCAGGTGATGGATGCCACCAAGTTTACGGCAGACAGCGCAGCCTGTGCTGGGAGAGGCCGGTGTGATATGGATTAGTGTTATTACAGCAGTGTTCTCCTACTGCTCTAAAGATATCCTGCAGAAGTCCTGGAGGACAGTTGAAGGGAAGCAATCCATGAGGAAGTTATGCCTCTCTCACTAGCCCAGCTGTACCTGTTTATTCCAAAGCTTAGCACACTCTGAAAAACACTATTACAGATTTTGATGCTTGTAATTTGCACATATTCTTCTGTGCTATAAAACATACACAGTAATGAGAATGCATTTGAAGATGCAAGCAGCCTTAATGTACTCTTTAACTTCTTTTTTGCCATTTCCAAAAAACTGAGATGGGCCTGAGTGAGATGAACATAGAGATGCGTGTGTCTCAAAAAGTATTACAGTTTTCTGCACACAATTCTGTGTGTACTGTACATGTGCCCAGTGGAACACTTTCTAATCTATAGGCCCACAAATGCCTACATTAACCCATTACTGTATACATGGTTAGCTATGGTTATTTGCTTTATGTTTAGACACAACTACAGGGTGTTTGGAGGAAAAAGAAAAGAACCATGTACCTTTATTGGCAGTTATATAACAGACTGTGCGCTAGTTTGGACAAGTGTAATGGCTGCAGGGGTGCAGGCCTAGCAGGGCTCACTGATCACTCAATAAGAGCAATCTATCCAAATACAGATAGAGAAGAAATTGCCAAAGCCCCTTTAGATAGAAGTGATTGTTGACTCATAAAAGGAGAGTTGAAGTGAAAGAAATCTGAGTCTCTAATAATGCATGAGGCTTGCTCCTTTATACTGTAAAGCAAAAACATAACTGCACAAGTACAAGGAAAGTGTGGGTAGCTACAGTAATACAAATAATACAATTGCTTCCTCTTCTATGCAGAACACATTTTAGATGTTAGGATTTATTTTAAAAGGGGGGGGGTACATGCAAAAAACTGGTTGACAGTGCAGGGTTTCTTTGCCCAGAATGCATCCTGTCCACCCATTGTGTCCAACACTGTCAGGTTCAATCCTTTATGCCTGTGGAATGATTACCTGACTGTGAATGCATTTTACTTATGCCACATTCACATTCCAAAGCAATGCCTATGAATGCTAGGTGTAGTTGGAGGACAGTATAGGGTTCACTGGCACACTCGGTGTGCTTCTTTCCTCACCTTGCACTGAATGTGCCAGACCTCAGGCATATCATTTGCACCTGATCAGAGTAAATATTTCTTACTAACAGTTCATACTGTTTTCCTAAGTGAATACCCATCACTTAAGTGATGGCCTGGGTTAAAAATATGAAGCTACCACACATGAATGGCCAGTGTTATCATCTATGCTTTTTTATGCCAACATTGATATGCTTGTTGCTTGGGTTAACTAATGCTCACTATAAAATACATTAGAAGGGCTAAGCTTGTTGGGTTCTGAAGTCATAACAACAGTAGATATTAACCATTGAGGGCCAAGTCACAGGATTCCTACACTTTCACTGGATGTGCCTGTAGTAGCAATGCATTATAGAAGCATGTCTGCGTCTGCTGAGTTATAGCCAATAACGACTCCTTTGTGTGCTCTCAGAAGGATAAAGCTTAACGAAGGAGTGAAAGGCGAGCCAGTGAATTAAAGGAGCTATAAGTCAGCTGAGGCAGGGCACAAATCATATGCTGACAGTATGGCTTCTTCAGACCTAGGAGGTGCAGATTTATCTTCCACTTCCAGGAGGACCGCTGATAAGTTTCGGCTGCTTGCACAGTGCATTAAAATGAGGGATTGCTTCTTCTGCCAATGCACAAGACACATTATGACTCTCCCATAAAGGAACTAATTCCTCTGAAGTCCCAGATGCTTGACTTTTAGTTATGCTAAAATAAATATTCAGACAAATATATGCTATATAGGATTATTCATCACATTAGCAGAATGTCTTCACTAAATAGGATTAAAGTTCTTTTGTAAGGGCTTTATCTGTGCTCATGTGTTTGCTACAGAGCTCTGTGCAATCAGAGCATTAAGCAGGCATCAATGTTAGAGGCCAAGGGCATACATACTTTTCACTTTATATAATTATGAGATAAATAGAACTTTCCCAAAGATAGATTGCCACAAGTAACAGCAACATGCATGGCAACAGCCCCCCACATATACACATATGGGAAATGTATACAGTAAGCAGCACTGTACTGAAATTTCTGCATTCCCTTAAAGACTATACCTTCCACTGTCCCATTTTATACAGGTAAACTTAAGTCACATGCATAGTGCAAAGCAGTGATAAAATATATGCAGTCCCTCATGAGTAGATTTATTTAAAGGAACAGTAACACCAAAAAAATTGAAAGTAATGAAAATATCATGTACTGTTGCCCTGCACTTGTAAAACTGGTGTGTTTGCTTCAGAAACACTACTATAGTTCATATAAACAAGCTGCTGTGGAGCAATGGCAGAAATTGAAAAATGGCTATATGGCACAGGTTAACTAATGGATAACAGATAACACCATTAGATAGACAGAGCTTATTTGCGATCTGCTGTGTAAACTGAGCCTTTTCTCCTTTGCCCCCATTGCTACACAGCAGCTTATTTATATAAACAATAGTAGTGTTTCTTAAGCAAACACGGCAGTTTTACCAGTGCAGGGTAACACTACATTATATTTTCAATACTTTAAAACATTTTTATTTTTTGACGTTACTGTTCCTTTAATAAAACCACTTTGTCTGTTATGTGATTACCATGTGGCATGGTGGATGAGGCCTGTTCATGATCTAGAGCTGAAGTGTGTAAGTAAATATGTTACAGGACAACACAGAGCCTAGAGGGGAATCAGCATAGTCCCAGCTTCCCCGATACAGCCCACAGGTAAATCACTTCTCTCTCTCCACCCCAAAACTCTTCCCCATTACTCTTCCTAGTGTCAACCCAGAAGGCTTAACCAGAACTGATTCTCCACCAACCTTATGCTACAACAAAGATAGGAATTGTCCCTGAATAAGCTGGTAACAGTACATCAGTGACCAACAGAACAGAAAGCAAATAGTACAGTGCAACTCTATACAACATTTTTAGTGAATAATTAACTAGAAATCAGGATTTTTTGGGAATAGCTGAAGATAAATAAAGCCAACAATATTCCTATTGGTTTCAAGGGTTACTACCTTGAAGTAAAATATAGAACTGTTTTGGGAATCCCCCATACTTTTCAAGACCCAAACTTGACTAAAGAACAATTGATCTGCAAGAGACAGACTGGTGGCAAGGTGAGAAAGATAATACACAGAAATGCACAGTAAAGAAGAATGAGCAATTGTATACTATGGAAGCACAGAATAAATCATTCTTGGATTTGTTCAGATACCAAACTGAATCGAAACCCTAGTTTGCATAAAACTTTTGAGAAAAATCCATTAAAAAAAATATTTTTCACCTGAACATCATTGACACAAAACAAAATGACTATACATATAGTACTGCTAAACTTTACTTGTAACACTGTGGGGTATATTTATCAAAGAGTGAAGTTAGAGATCGACACAGTCCTCTAGAGTGAAATTCCGCCACTCTCCATTTCTATAGGATTTTGAAAGGTTATTTATCAAAGGTTGAACTTTCACCCCTTGATAAATACTCTTTTAAAAATCCCATAGAAATGAATGGAGAGTGGCGGAATTCACTCTAGAGGACTGTGGGGATCTCTAACTTCCCTCTTTGATAAATATACCCCTGTGTGTTTTATTCAGAGGCTTGACTATAGATCATATAAATAAGCTGCTGTGTAGCCATGGGCCAACCAAAATAGGGAAATCGGACACTCATAGTAAATGATAAGCTCTTCAGAATGATTTTTGTACTAAATCTCATTCATTGCTCTCTACAGAGCTATAGAATGAAAAGCTTTATATAACTATATATTCATAAATCAATTCACTATCAAGATCAACACCAGCTCAGACAGTATCCCAGTGTATACAATATTTGATGGGCAAGATTCAGTTACATGAGAGAATCCTCAATGTTTTAAGATCCCTGATAGATAGAATTCTTTTCTTTTGTCTTTCCGTCCAATCTGACCTGCCATTGGACAGCTGTGACTAAAGAGCTTTGCTTGGTTCTTTGTTGAACCTGACATTTTGTGAGCATTTATTGACAGCACACATGGGTATGGTATAAAACTTCATTCCAAAGAGATTTTTTATTTTAGGACAAAAGCCTTCAAATTAGCAACCGTGCATTATTATACAAAGTGCACATTTCAGCATACGTCTGTGCAAAAGTTTTAATATAGAAATGAACAGAATCTAATTTTTGGTTGATTTCAATGCCTGACATAAATGTGATAAATCCTTCCTCTCCTCGTTATAAGTATATTATCCATGTGCCATTGCAGGCTGTACATCACCTGTGTCATCTAGATAGCATGTAATAACTGCACCAATGTAAAAAGCAAATCTGGAGAACGGGGTCTGTGACAGCTTTATTCCCGAGTCCTCCAGCCATTAATCGTTCCCTTGCAATCATGTCACTCGCTACTGTTAAAATTCTCCTTCAGCAGCATTTCCAGTTTGAGTGTCAAGGTGAATATAGCACACAGAGAGCACACAGTGGGTGGTCTGTAATTTGTTCATTCTTGTTCCCTACTTAGTCTCCATATGATTTATTAAACTCCTCTCCCTGATAATTTGCACATGCAGCTATTTCTAGGGTAGATCTTTGGCAGAAGACTGGCAGGGGTTAGTGACAGAGCAGGGCTTGGTTTGGGGCAGAAGAGAAACCTGCAGCCTGTTCTTCATGGGAGATGGCATCTGGATTTCTGTTGTTAAAGTAATAAAGGGCTGAGAGAGATCAGAAACCTGGGAAGTCTGCAGGGGGCTGGGGGGAAGGAGCATGACCTGCAAGAAGTGGAGGCCCATGGTTTGGGAGATTGGCAAGACTAGAGAGTGTCTAATGACAAGTTATGCTTGGAAGTTGGAATGGATAGTACTGTACATGGGGCGAGGCTGCTTGTTGGGGCAATGAAGGGATTTTGAATGTGGGGTATGACAGACAGGCAATTTTCTTTTTGCTGTTCATGCTCATGTTCTCTTCTCCCCTGCATCTCTCATTGCTCCTGATTATTATCTGTATACACTGGATCCGTGTTAAGTGACTCAGGAGTGGCCATGTAACATTCCGCTTGTGAGGCAGTTCCCGTTATGTACTGTCAGAAAGCCTTCATAGCAGTATTGGCTGTGTTCTATTTGTATATTTTTTTTTGCAGTAGTCATTATGTAACACCCTCAGATTTATATTAACTGTGCTTTCTCAAAAGATGGTTAACTGCACTAACCCATCATGTGCCTGTTATAAATACCTCCTGTTGCTGGATGTCTTTAACCATTGTATGCATGTGCTTGAGTTTTGGGGCATAAGTATGTTGAAGATGAATAGTTGGTATTTGCAGTTTTAAATGGGAGAGATCACAGCTAGGCAGAGTTTCCATACATCTTGCTGTATCGCTCTATTCTAAGACCGTATAGATGAGTCACAATGTGATTCCAGCTTTCCAGTTCCACCCTTTGCCAGTTTTGGGACAATACTTTATGTTTATTAGGAAGACATGGGCATAGCTGCTGAATACTTTAGATGCAATTCATTCATCCATACAAAAGTGCATTGCTCTGGGCACAATGGAGCAGGCAAAATCCAGGGCTCCCACTGTACTTCGTACCAACTAATGCTCCTGTTTATGCCTGCAGAATTTTTGGCACATAAGGGTTGTGCATCTGGAAACTCAAAGCCCATCCCTTACCGGACAGGTGGAAGTTGCAATTCATAGAAATCATTACACCTCTGAAAATTGGGAGCAAAGATACCTTTGTGATAGCAGCAGATGCAAATAAAGAAGAAATGGTTCATTGTCGGCAACGGGCTTTGTACTATTTGTTTGCACCTGAACATTTAGTAAATTAACCTTTCTGTATAAATAAACTGTAATTGAAGTAATAACCAGATTGGCACTTCTTACCCTATTTTGGTCAGTTCTGTAGCAGTTGAAAAAAAGAGAATTTTTTATGCCCAGTATAGAAGCATTGTGTGCTACAAACAAAAATGGCAATAAGCAATGGAAGCATATACTGTGCCAGAGAAACAGTTCAATATCATAAGACTAACGATTGAATACAAATGGTGATATTTTCTTATTACAATCCAAAGCATGACTTAACAGAGAACTGTAATAGTTGTTGCCAATGCATATTATATAAAGTGATTCTCTTCACAGTGACTGTTTGTCCTACAAGAAGTTAATGCACTTCAGCTAAGAGGAAAGAATGTACTTGGGGACAGGTGGGAATAGAAACCCCTTAATGTTCTGTGTGCAGAATCAGCGAAAGCAATGAATCATCAACTGTCCCTGGCCTGCTGGCATCTGACAGAGGAGACCAAAGTGGTGGGGAGATTCTTTAGGAGGAATGTGGGGGAAGAGATGCAGACACCCCAGATCTTTGACAGGCAAATCAGTTTATGGCAATGTATGTGTGTGTAGATCTTGATTCAGCTAAGCTAGAAGCCAGATACAAATATCGTGAGGGAAAGGTTATATTTGATAGTAGTGTTTCTGCATGTGCTACAAGATTGAACAGATTCACCCAGCTTTCTATTAAATATGCTTACAGCCTGTACTTGTAATATGTGTTGGGGATTAAGGCTTTTTAAATATAATTTACAGTAAAATGAATGGGGGGGGGCTATCTTAACCCAAGCAATCTGTGGCACCATACAAGAGAAAGCCAACCCTGGGGCTTCTCTCTCATGGCCCACTTGACCATGCTAGACAGATGCTGGTATTGCAGTGCTGCAAGCGGGAGGGACAGATGTTAACACTATCCGTATGAGCTTTAAATACAGTGCTAAAATGAAATGAACTTTGTGCAAGGTCAGAGTTTGCGCCTTTGGATTTATATTGCTTCTGGGTATAGTCATCATCAGTTGGTTATAATTCAGGACAACCGTAAACTAAGAAAGGCATTGCTTTATAAAATATTGTTTAAACAGAATACACATTATTAATACTCTTTTTAAAATAGTAATTAAAAAATGCCTGGGATTCATGAAAGCCTATTAAAATTCAAGTTGCATGCACAAAAACATTGTTACTATGTGTCTATATGGCAATCATGAAAACATAACATGCTTGGATATAGTTATATATTCCCTGTACAACTGTCAGCAGTGTGGAAGTGCCAATATCCCAGATTTATATCCCAGCTCACACTGTTGCTTCTAAAAGGCCATCTAGTACATTTCATATTTGTAGTCCAGCAAGCAAAGATCAAAGCATCTCTAGACACATCACCACAATGAGTCTTCAGAAGGGGACATGACTTTTGATTATGGTTCTGCAAAAAATGCAGATATTCCAACTGTTGTACAGTGTTCATTGTGAAGGATGGATCTTCGTGGGTGACAAATCTCCTGAAATTGCATGTCCATTGGATTAACTGAAATTGCTGGCGGTAAATACAACATATTGCAAAGTTGCCACAAAGTTGCCTGTGGAGAAGGCTTTGCGTTATATTGGTTTTACTGCCGGCGATTTCAGTTATTTCCATTGGAGACGCATGTTCTGGAGATTTGTCGCTCGCAGTCGTGCATAAATAATCACAGGCAACCAATCTCTCTGTCAGCCACTGCCCTTACCCTCAAGAGAGAGAGAGAAAATCAAAACTACTGGCTGCAAGATTATCTTTGTGGATGTTCTGGTGCCTGGATTGCTGGGGACTTTGAAGGGTCTGTTGTACGTGTTTGCTAACTCTTGTGCAACTCTACCACGATGCAGAAACCAAAAACCTAACTGCCAGGAAGGCTAAAAGGAGCCAAAAAAACCATTCACCTTTAATAAATACGTTTTTACCTGCTAATCTACATTATTGTGTACATTCTGATATCCTGCTATTACCATTTTAAATAAGGTCAGTCTTTTATGGCAATTAATTTAAAATATGATAAATATGATGGGGTGATACATTTACAGCCTGTGACCCATGTGTTTGTCTGTCCTCTCTTGCAGCTCACAGACGATATAGGTTCATCTGCAGAATGTTTCATCAGCAGTGACGATGAAGATGTGACTGATTGTGATACAGGCACAGGTACGTCAGGTCAGTGTACTTTCTGCTTGCTATTTCTTAATAGCCTAAATAGCGTGCTTTAATGTTTGCCATTCGCTAGGTAAAAGACATGTCAACATAAAAGAATTTCTTGAATTTCTGTCTTGCTTTATACTTGCTATTGCTATGTATTTACCTTTTCCTGTCTGTGTGTATCAAAGTATTCATCTTCCAGCCTTTATATCCAGGTAAACCCACGGAGAAAAGACAATTAGTAATATAACTAAAGATCCTCAAGAACTCCACTGACTTGTGGGGATGTGGAGGACACAAAAATTACTCTCTACTAATTGTTTTCTCCATGTGTAAACGTGCATTTAATAATGCTTGCCCTGGATGCTGCAACATGTATCAGGCCTAAAAAAACAAGACAGGCCAGTTCTGCCAATCATTGCTGCTTATGTTCTGAGCTTGGAATGCTTTTTCTGTGCTATTCAAAAATATTTCCATTTTGCAAAGCAGAATTTAAAAATGCAGGTTGCAAACTAGATTAAGAACCTCTTTTGGAACACCTTCGAAAACCAAGACGCAAATGCCCCAAAACCTGTCCTGCCAAAAGAAATATACTTTTTTTTTCTTCTCACTAAAAACATAGTCACAGAATGTGTGAAGTTGTTATGTTTTCCCTTGCAATTTAATGCAGGCCTCTCTGCTGCAGATGGACAGGCTGGAAATCCATACCCTTCTTTACTTTGTTTCTGACCTATAATTATTCGCCTTGTGGCAAGTTAAATAAAAAAATGGATAAAAAAAATTGGTTAAAAAAATACATGGTAAATCTTGTTTTTTTGTAGTAAAGTACTGCTACCAGACATACAAGGGGCTGCAAACTATTAGTAGTAGAACATTGCACAAGCAGTGTTTTTAAAACTAGAATTTAAATATTAATACTAATTAAATATTAATGGCAACAATAGAAGTATGAATCATTTACTGTATTCATTGTAGCAGAGCTATTAAAGTAAGCAAACAGAATTACTGGCGATTTTAGAAGCATTACAAATTAACAATGCACTGAATTTAGTATTTGGTTTGGGATTTGGGCAAATCCCAATACTTGTTGCAGAACCCATATTCAGTTAAGCAGCATTCAAACCCTTATAATTACAATCATTTTAAAAGTTTGGACGACTAAAGACATTACATTTTTGTTTATGGATAAAGCCAGTTTTCCTTCAATTTTATTATGCAAATGTGGGTTCAGATCAATATTAGGGTAATTAGGGTAATTCTTTTGTGGTGGATTTGGATTCTGACCGAACCAAAAAATGATGGCAGTAGTGGTAGTACTAGTAATAGTGTTCGTACCCTTTGTTGTTGTTCACGAAGGTATAGTGATCCAAATTACTCATCCCTTATCCAGAAAGCTACTAGGCCTGAGCATTCTGCACAATAGGCCCCATACCTGTATTGGATTAAATAAATCAGAATCAGAAGAAGCAGAAATGCTGGCAGATGTAATAACATTAATAGCACTTACAAATGTGGTGCTGAATTACTAGCAATAGTAGTAGCAGCAGTAGTAGTAGTAAAGTATAATGCTCTCTTGATGGAAAAAATTACTAGCAGTAGTAGTAGTAGCAGTATTAAAGTATACTACTCTCTGGATTTAGAAAAGGCTGTACATCAGCATGAAGTACAGTGTGACATAGCCTTTTGCGGATATTCATTCAGTTGGGAAATCACCCTTACATTCTAGACAGCTGCGTATGTTATTCGCTACCCCTCTGGGTAAATTGCTTTTATTTATCTGTCAGTGAGGCTAGATCTGCCTACAGAGAGCACAGCTACTGACAGCTCTTTTTGTCCAGGGTTCCTACTAGATTTCAGCCGTACTTCAGCATAAATCTTATTTCTACAGACATCTTTTTCTATAATGAGATAGATAGTCTGTCAGTGGGCAAACTCAGTGTTAGGTGAATCACTTATGTTATGTAAGGTTGTTAGGTGGTCTTGTAGGTGCTGAGGGTGAAAAATAAAAGTGCTTAAGAAAACAAAGGCAATTGTAAAGGAATATTTAATTAATACTGATGTGAAGACAAATCCTTGCACTAAGGACTAGGCTACAGCCCAAGGGCTTCACTAAAATGTGAGTTGCTTGATTCTGTATCATTGAGACCTGTTTCTGTCCATCACATGGGAAAGGCCTGCATCATACTGGCAGGGAGCTATACCAGTAAGGAGGTTATTTCTGCCCAGCCCAGTTTAGATCCTGCCTGATTTTCCCAGAGTTCTAAGACTATAATGCATGCTGTGGATGCCCAGGTTGGATTCATAACAAGTGACTCTATGATGTATGTCAGTCTCTTGAAAAACTTTTTTAAAAATCTACCAATGTTTAGGTAAATATTTTCCCATATTTATTAAATATATACAAACGTTGTATATATTTTTAAAAAAGAGAAAACATTTTCAGTTTGTCCACCTCATATTGTACCGCATGATTTTTTGGTGATTTGAAATCCATTCTGATTTTTTTTTTAATCGCTTCATGTCTGTGGTTGTTTAAAGTCATTCATTCCACAGTTTTTTTTATTGTTCCCATTTTGTGATTTTTTTTTCCAATGATTGTTTTACATTAGCTCCCTTGTAACCCAGCAATAATATGTTTCTGAGGCAACAAAATTGTTTCTTGCCATCATTAAGATAAAAGGGTTTTGTAAAGAAACCTAAAACACTAGGTAGGTCCAGCTAGGTATTAAGCCGTCAGTTCCCTTGTGCCTTTTTTCTCCCTTTCTCTAGTTATTCCAATATACAGCACCTTGAAGCCTACAGTCTCTTTCTAATTCAGTCATGCCATAATGGAGCATGATTATCCAAGAGCATATTGTCCTTGCATCTGAAAATGGGGCAATATGCTCCTGCATGTGTGCTTTTTGTACTTGATGGATTTTTCCCTGCATAGAAGAGATAGTACAAATATTTCTTTGCTATGTCTGTATGTATTAAGTGGCATATTATAAACTGGACATCATGGTACCTGCTTAAGCTCTAGTTTAAGTTGGCTGCAGTGCCAACTTGGAGTTAGAAAAACGACTAATACTGGTGGGTTACACAATGGTTGTAAAATATTCAAAATGTACTTCACTTCAAATATAATCCCTCTGTTGCTATGGAGAGTTAGTGTTAAAAGGAATAGAGAGAGGAATAAATTAAAGGTGTATTTTAAGACCAATGTGTTCAAAAAGTATATAATTTATTTATCAAACAAAATTCTTAAAATTTGGCAGGCCAAGAACACAATATATAGATAATCAGTAAAATTATATAAAAACAATTATCAAGCTACTCCAGGTGGATGGTCACTCATTTAAATTTAAATAATACAGTATATACTCCTAGGTTATGATAGGTGCTTGCCCCAATTGTGAAATAGCAAGGAAGGCTGTGAGTCAAAGTTCTCCAACTTGGAAAAGTTTTTTGTGTGGGGTGTGAGTTATAGTTCTCCTATTCAGTAAATAGGTATAAGGTTTCAGTCGCCTGCAGTAGAGAAGATTTGTCGCTGGGCAACTAATCTCCCTGTCTGCCACCACCCTAATAAAGAAAGAGTACAATATTGGTATGCACCAATCTTTTTGTTCTACTAAAATATTTGGTTGGAGCCTACCTGTTGGTTTCCTTAATCAACTGGTAACTGTAGAGAGAGTGTCATACAATCTTGCACTATATTAGGGATGTAGGATGTGAATTTTGGGCTTTCTGGTTGCAGCAGTATGTTATGAGGCAATTTATACTCAAACCTTCTATCTCAAACCATCTTACTCTGCAGAAACAGAGGGGTTACATTTGTGCTGAAGTTTTTCCATTTATAGCCATCAACTCACCAGAAAACAGATGAGGCTATATTCAGAAAGCATGCCTACATAAAGTATGAAGACTAAATCACAGGACAAGGAGACTTTCAGAAATGATGCTGTTTTGCCACATACTTCCCCAAAGTTTGCCACACTGTTACAATAATGAATCATATACAGTCAATTTTTGTTTGCTCTTATTTGAAACGTACCAATTTCTACTGTTTAATAAGAGAACCTCCTATTAGATAAGCTGCATCCTGATGTCTTTAGATTTGTGTTATATGGCACTATAAAAACCCTTATTTCCTAATAATATTTCTTCATTGCATCCTTTCTTTGTTATTAGAGTATGGCAGTTCTGGTTTCTTACCTTGGTTAGGGTGGTGTATTGATCGATTTAAAGGAAATGGATTTTTAAAAGATAAGGAAACCAGTCACGGGCATTAATGCTACCATATACAAAAACCAGCCCTTGAGCCAATCAGATGCCCAACTGCTGCTATAATCAGCACTACAGCCTATGAGGCACTCACGTACCAGCCCTACATATTATCAGGTGCCCTAATGCTACTTTATTTTAAACTAGGTTTAGAGCCTGTCAGTGACACAAAAACTCAAACATATGAAACCTACAGCCCACAAATGCCTCCTGAAACCTTTAGCCTACCGTGCTATCAGACCCACAAATCTCCATACACTTGGCTTAGCAACATGAACACATTATTCTTGCAGCCATCATTCTGTGAACACTTCCAAATTACATTTTTAGTTTCTGTGGCTTATTGCATATTCCAGTGTGATGCAGAGTGTGTGATAATATCACAGAAATTCACACATATGTTATCCATATGTGAAGACTGTAGCCCCCATACTGCAGTATGTCAGGACCACTGTGATGAAAATCTTCCAAAGCACAATTTGACTTAATGTTCCCACGCCTACATCAAAAGATACTAATGAAAAACATTGTTTAATGTGCAGAGACAGCTGTTTTGTTCCCTGCAGTTGGTAAACAGAATTGCACAGAAATTGGAAATTCACTTCACTCAATACTATCCAGCCCATGGATTCATTTGTATTAAAAAAAATATCTTGGTTTATGTCTCTGTGAATGATATTGCCAAAGCCGCACTTGGATACAGAGATTCCAGGCTTATTGTTTGTAAGCCTTAAATGTTGTATCCCCAACAGAGGAAGAAGAGAGTATCTTAGCCATGCCTGTATACACACAACTACCTCGTCACACTGCAGACAATCTAGATGGCATGACAATTGATTTTATTGCCCCATAGCACAATACTTCTTTTTATTTATTTATTTTTTTGTGACAAGTTTGTTGCATGCTGTGTATTTGCAAACTGTCGAGCTGTACTCATTTTCTGCTGTTAGAGCCCTGAAACCATTGTGAAGCATAGTAAAAATCACCTCTGCCAGCAAATGGGTGTCCCTACTGGCTTTCATTATGCTGGAGAGTATGCATGGGTTATGTCAGTCCTGTGTTTGTCTGTTGTGTCAATCTCACCAGTATGTGCTGTCTCTGTAGATATGATGCTGGACCTCTTGTAATGTAGCTCTCAGATTTCAGGTTCCATGGCTCAGTTTTCTTTTACAATCTTTTATTTTCCACTGACCCTGTATGCCCAATGAGATTCCAAAAATGGGAAAGATCTGGAACATTTTAATTAACAACAGAGGGGGCTGTACTGTAGAGCTATGTCTTGTCTGGCTCTAAAAGGACTTCTTTTATAAATGCTCTGCTATGCGCTACAGTCAGTACAGAACAAAGACTTTAAGGGAGATTTACATTGGTGGTGCTTATATCATGCAATGTACTGTATGTAGAGCCTGGTCAGGTTTATTCAATCCTTTGATCTCATTCTCACTTTATTGAATCATTTGGTCTCATCCTCACTTAACCCTGTGTAGCCTTCTACATTGTATGCAGCCTGGGAATTCAGTAAAATGGACCATCAGAGAGGCTGAGCAAACTAGTTTTGTCTAATATGTAATATTCCCAGTTTTACAAGTTCTTTTTCCAACCTAACACCATGTGCCTATATTGTGTTTCCATTTTAAAGTACCAAACTGTAGAATGACCTACATTATTAAATCAGTAGAAAGATATTTAATGATAATGATACTGTAAATATGTGAAATATAGAAAAAAAGCAAGTTTAGTCCAGACACACAAATGTTTCATTGAACAAGAATGTGCTATGGAATTTGTGTTTTTTCCATGCCTTTCCCATTTTGGAATTTCCCATTAGGATGAGCCAGTGATCAAGGAACTTTGGCTTAATTAATTTCCTAAACAGCAGATGCTGCAGCTTTGTGACATTATCTGTATTTCATTATCTGTATTTATATCTATATATGGTGGTCAATGTTTTTTCTGGTTCATGGCTAGTCCTCTCCTTGTAGGCAAAGGAAGCAGTATTGACCATATTTTTTCAGCCCCAATCAATCAATGTTCCCTCTAATTCCTTCTCGGCAAAGTGAGCCAAAAATTTTTTTGTGTGCATATTTTAAAATTTTGTGCTCAGCTTTTAAAACCTGTGTGCTCAAGTGAGAATGAATGCAAGATTTTTTTGTTTTCACGCACAATTCTTTGTGCGCAACTACGTTTTGTTGTGTGCTCTTTCCTTAGAGGGAACATTGACCCCAATGTGCTTAGATGTCTAATGCCAAACTTTACACAACACCCTATTCACAAAATTATGAAAAATGTGTTTGTATTTAAGCAATATAGTATTGGTTTTTTTTGGTTACTGCAGGGTTTTTGAAATGCTGCAGATTATATCAGGTGATATCTAAATTCCTAGCCTATAGAGATTTTATATTCTAGGGTCTGTAAAACAAATGGGAAAATTGGGGACAACTGAAAGATTTTTTGAACAATTTTGTTGTAATTGTTATTGGGTTTTTAGAGAGAAATAAACATTATTATTAATAATTACTGCCCAAATATGGACTTGCTTTGTAAGAATTTATGAAAAGGTATAAAATAAGTAATTTTTATAGTGTTCTATACATTAATGTATCCCTACAGCAAAGTATGGATAGAAAATATGAACTTAAAATGTGTTCAATAAAAGGTAGTTTTAATAATATCGGTCTTTAAGAAATTGAATCGATTTGCTCAGAGATATATATACAGTAAATATATATATATATATATAAAATAAACAAAAACATTTATTATAGATAATAAACAAAAAGGTCTAGACTGTATGATGCAGAAAAAATAGCAGTATAGACCTTTTTGTTTATTATATAATTTGTCTGCCATTACAGACTAGATCTTAGACTTGGTGCAGTGCTCCAATCCAGCATATACTGTATTTATATCATGTATTCTGAATATTATGTATGACATTCTATGTATGTTGTAGAAATGTCCCAACAAAGTTCGTTTTGATATACAAAAATGTCAATGAAGCGGTCAGTGTAGTAACATAAGCCTGTACAGTTCTATGGTATTTTTTTTTTATTGGACCAACATATTACAGAAAATCAAAAGCTTGTTTCTATATTAAAGTGGAATTTTCTAAAATCTTCATGTTTAGCACAATGAAACTATCTGTGGTACAATTAATGAACCAAGTTATACTTGAAACTCTCCAACCTCACGAAGCTCTTTACAGTATTACATTATTTCATTTGTTGCATTCTTTGCAACAAATTTTTTTAAATAAAAAATAAAGTATGGGTGGTTCTTCTATAGCTTGACAATCCCTTCCCAGATCCTAAAGAACACAAATAATAACCAAGACAAACCTATACTATAACATGGGCCTTATGCAATGATAAGTAGTTATCTAATAGGGTTCTTTATACATATATCTCTTACCGACATCTTCTCCCAAAAATGTTCCTACCATCACATTTTATTTTCATACATATTTGCACTTTATCATTATAGGCTTCTTGATCAGTAATGTTAGTTATATATTATTGCATTCACTGCTAAAGCTCCAACATACAGAAAAATTGTCATATAGTCAGATCAAATAGGAAATGAGGGCTTTGCCAACAAGGGGTGGGGATCTGTGGATAAGTGGGACGCAAGATGTAAAAGTATGAAGCTGTGTGAAGAAGTTTATTTGGAGACATATTATGTTCATGACGGTTAGTGAGGAGATAATGGATCAGCAGAATGCAATGTGGCAAGACTAATGTATTATCGTGAGAATGAAAGTCTATTGCAAGGGGGGCTGGAAGACATTGTAAGGTAGGTGTGAAGGCTTCACCAAATAGGTTTGTTTTTAGGGAATAATTGAAGCCCTGTAGGGTAGAAAAATGTTATGGGGTAATGCATTACACAGATAGGGAGCTGATCTGGTGAAGTCCTTAAGGAGTGCATGTGAGAAGGATACTAGAATGGATGAAAGTCTAAATTTATTGCAGGAATGAAGTGGCAGATTTGAAGAGTATCTGAAAATAAGGCTTGAAATGTAAGGCAAGGCAAGGAGTTTTGTAAGTGATGCGTTTAAATCTGATATAAAAATGTATAGTTAGCCAGTGCATGGACTTGCAGAGAGGTGCAGCAGAGATGGCTTCACATGTGAGATAGATGAGTTTTGCATCAAGTGCAGAGAAGATAAGTTTAGCCAACAGTCTAGCTGGGAGATGTTTGAAGGACTAATATTTTTAAAGGCATATTCTTGCAATATTTCATAGGTTAATTCAGCAGAATAAAAATAAGTATACAGAGTTTGCTATGATAAGCATCAGTGCCACATAGGGTGCGTCATAATAAGCATTCATACCTAATATGTCATACAGTTACTTAAAACCTTACAAAGGCCTCATTACAATCTGTATTTTTCAAAGGGTTCGTCAGCACAGGACTCTGTTCTACACACAGGATTACTCACCTTAGGTTTTTTACCTTAAGATTGGCTTCATTTTAACATTACTTTATAGCAAGTAGAGTACAATACAATACAAACCCCAACACATACTATGACTTTTCATCACAGGCCCTGTACTTATACATTATTTCATTATTGTACTTTTCGATGTTTTTCATGATGCAAAATACGATGAGTTTGGTGATTTTATATAATATGTGGGTCCAAAAAAATCTTTTGTGGATAGTATATGTTAGAAGATACAACATTGAGTAATAGGATAAAGATACATTTTAGCAGCAACTATTAATGCTTAGGTTATTGCAGTTTAATTGTCAATAGCAGTTCACAGGGGGCTTTTATAGAACTTAAACTCACACACAGACAAAATAGCAGCCAATTTAGACTTAAATGTGTGTTTGCCTGAAAATGCTGACTGTGATCTGATATGTTGGTGAAGGCATTTAGCACATTGGCATCTGTACGCAATCAACTGCCATATAGACTGAATGGTTCACTAACTGGCAGTGAAATACTGGACAGCACTTTTTCTGATTCAAAACCAGATAGGTGCCATCCCCAGGGCCCATTGTGCCACTGCACAGGCTGCACAAACTGTATGTTTAGCACCTGCTCATTGGCCAGTATGGCTTTCAGAATACATCCATGATCTTCATTTAGGAAAAAGTAGTAAATCTGCACCTATATGAAACTTTACACAAATTCCTGATAATTTGGCCAAAAGGTCACTGAAGGTCAGGGCAAGACATGCTTGTGTTCAGTGTAATGGCACAGTCTGGGGATATATACTGCTTCCAGCCTCTTCCCTCCCCTGCTCCTTACCCTTTCTTTTTCTAGCTTGCTGGATGTTCTTTTTCTTTTATACTTTCCCTAAATGCAACTTTAAGCATGCATTGAAGTCCTGCAGCCAAAAACTGACCCAATGTCAATCAAAAAAAGTCTGTAGTATTATCTTTTCATTTGTCATGCACAAACAGACAGCTGGCGATGTACTGAATTGCTGCCTGCAACAAAATAAATCATTACCCCAATAATATTAAGGGTGCAAGCCAACAAGTGAAAATCTCCAAATAGCAAAGAATACCTTTCACACCTACATGTACAACATACATTTCATCTGGGCCTTCTTGGTTTAAGAATGGCTGCTATTTTCTATCTGTTCATCAGATGTCTCTGAAGTATTGCAAGGGAATAAAGCCAAACCCCAAAACCTGTTCATTATAGCAAAATATAGCCCCATGGCCTGCACTGTTAGGCAGATTACAGTGCACAGTATTCAACTGGCCACTGAACTTGTTCATTATTGATAGTTAATGAAAACTAACAAGGTCCTACCACCATGCAGTCTGTGTGTGCATCAATTGGAAACCCCGTGAAGCATCCCTTCTGTTTTGGCATTAAAAGACTGGCTCCTTTCCTCCCTTGTGGGATTACAGTGTTTTTCCCATGTGGTTTTTATTTGTTGATGTAATTTTCTCCACTACACTCTCCTTTATATAATGCTTGATTTGGTTCCAAATTTCTGCCCTCCCTTGTATAAAATATGAGCCTCAGATTATGCTGTCATTTTTTTCAGTGCACACGACAAAGAACAACTTTAGCTGCCCCGATTTATTGATCTGGGTCTGTTTTCCTGCTAATGGCCATGACATGTTACTGTAGATGTACAGTAGTCTTGTTTATATACCATTCTAGCCCAAGAGCCTGTCTCACCCTACACTACTGTAGTATGAAGCTCTGTGTGCATGCTTGGGCATTGTAAAGGCACCCTTGGCCTTGCATGAATTGTCTCCCCTTCACAGCTACATACATTTCTCTCAGACCTGCAGCTAAAATTGTTCTGTGGATGAGTATAGAAGTTTTCAATCTAAGCCCCTTTTTGTTGTGAATTTTGTTTTGCTCTTCATGTTGAACTCACTCATTTTTTCACTTCTATAATTTTTTTAGTAGAAGAAAAAAAGTCTTTTGGGGGTATTTTTTGATGAACGTAACTGTCTGGTATTTTTCTTGCTTCTGGTTGGTGTGGATCAGATTCCTTCTGGGTGGGTGGTGGTGAAGGAGATTTGCATGTCGGACAAGTTGCAGTTTAGGGTTTGTAACATTTCTCAGTGTTTAGAGTTTTGCCTTTTATTTTTCTAGATGGGCATGCAAATGTTCATTTTGTTTTTTGTTTGTTTTTCTTTTTTTCTGTTCTTGTATATATGCCTGTCCCTTCCTTACAGCCAGAAGCTCAAAAGCTGCTAGATCACTTCGTAACGCCTTATCATGGACATGGCAACTGACTCACACCTTCGGCCTTCTCATTTTCATTCAATGTCTAGTGTCCTCATAAATCTGACCCTTACCTCTCACCCTTTTACCTCACAACCTATTTAATTCATCTGTTAAATTTCTCCAAAAAAAATTAGTAAATCCCTGAGAAAAACAGACAACTAAGAAACTTTTAAGTATGACATAATTTGAAGCTGACAAACTGGGTATTTTTTTCCAGTTTGAATTAAAAAGGCCAAAAAAAAAAAAAAAAACAATCTAAATAATACAAAATCTAGGACTTAAATTTTTTTGTCTCATTTTTGTACATCATTTTAAAGGCTTTAGACATTTAAATCTTGAGAAAACGGCAACAGAGAAAAAGAAGCCGTTTGTGACCATGTTACGGACTTTTCTCTTTGTGTTGTCGTGCTGTGAGTATGTGTTTGTCGCCTTACTTGTGTCATCCCTTCTCTTAAAAAGAATAGCTCAGTAACAAATCCACATTTCTAAACCATTTCACAAAACTTGGTTTCTGGTTTAAAACAAACTGCTGGAAAAATAATGAACTAGCAAAAAACTTTTAAATGACAAGAATGTATCAATTTGACATTCTTATGCAACTTTTGTTTTATAAATTTTTTTTACATGCCAAAAAACATGCGGGCAATTTGTGGATGTAAGTCGACTGCACAGTAAAGTATTTTTCCCTTCTGATTCTTTCATCATTTTTTTGTTCAGGGCTTTTTTTTCAGTTGTCATTTTTAAAGCTTAAGTTGGGGACATTTTCAGTTACTTTCGGTTGCTTCATTTTTTTTTTCAAGTTTTTTTTCTGAATGTTTCTGTGATTGCAACATATATCTATACGTTTGTGGTGCTCTTTTATACTTTATTTTTGTCTTATTCATTTTAAGTTTGGGGGAACATTGTTTTAACCATTTGTTTTTTATGCTGAATTATTTGTTTGATGTTTTGTGGATGTGACCCAGAGAGCTTGGTATCATAGTCTATGTAGGGAGCAAATCTTGAAAAATCAGGTAACAATATCTGAATTCCTACACAGTTGAAAAAACCTGGTTGAAGCTCTATCATGTCAGAATAGTGAGAATATCTTAGACTGATCTAAACTGCAACAGACCACATGACCTGGAAATTGATGAGAATGTTCAACTAATGGAACAACATAGATATGAGCAATGCATTACACTCATCATTGCACTCGGTGTCTATTATATAATACAGCACAAATGAAAGCACAAACATTGAACAGAATAAAGATAGGAGCTGATAAACTCTGATTCACGGAAGGTGAAAATATGATTTTATCATTCTTTACAATCCTGCACGTATCATTCTAGTGAGTTAAGATCAGCCTCAGTACTAACACTTAAAATCAACCCACATGTAAAATGACTATTATTATTATGATTATTTTTAATTGAGGTTTAACAGTTTTGTGAAACCACCTATATTATAACATAAAAGCTATCATTTTTTTTAGTTATTAGATATACTTCAGTTTCTTTCTATGCATGCTTGATTTAAGCAGCTGGGAGAGACGTCTGTGAGGGAAAGAAATAGTCTTGTGGCAGCAATACAGTTACATGCACAATTGCTCTCGCTGTGCTGACACCCAAACACCCTCATGTGGTCTGTTGCATCGTTATGAAGGAGAAGACATAAGCAGAATAAAATAGTAGAGGATCCAAGAGCTCAAATTCTATTTAGTCCTTTAAAGGAGAAGGAAAGCTACGGAGGCATTTTATTGCCAATAGATTAGCTGCAATAGTGCAAGCTAGAATGCTATATTTATTCTGTAGAATGTTTTACCATACCTGTGTAAAAATCTCTAGAAACTCTCTGTTTGTTTAGGATAGGAGCTGCAGGATTAACATGGTGTGACATCAGTTCCTGCCTGAGTCTCTCCCTGCTCTGGGCTCAGATTACAGCAGAGAAGGGAGGGGGAGGGGGAAGAGGAGCAAACTGAGCATGCTCTTGCCCAGGGCAATGAGGTTTAAGCTGAAGGCAGGAAGTCTGATACAGAAGCCCATGTGTACATAATAGAAGGAAAGAAATGCAGTGTTTCTTTTGACAGGGGACTCGGAGCAGCACTACTTTGGGGGTTTACTGGTATATTTAGATGGACCTTTCTGATAAGGCTTACTTAGTTTTAATTTTTCCTTCTCCTTTAACAAGGGACAATATTAGAAAATACTTATCCAGGCACATTTATTTCACGCTGGACTATAATAAACATGGCACTATATTACATCAATATATTAATAGGAGATTAATAAATGACCTCCTTTAGAAAATACGCAAACAGTTTAATACAGATATGGGCATAGTATTTATGTGGTGTAAAAAATGGCAGGTTAACACCACACATCACCAGGCTTCGGCCGTGTAAAAAATGGCGTAAAGGTTTTACTAGTTTTTTCTTAGGGGCCTATTTGTCATGCTGTGTAAAAACTGAAATTAAGTATTACCGGTATCAGCAATTAGATTTCCATTTATTTTACACAGCTTTTTACACCGTTTAGGTGAATTACGTTTTACACATCATAATAAATACGCCCATAAGTCTTTTCGCAGGTAAGGGCTAGATCTAGGTAGTAGAGCCAACTACTACATGTGCACAGAACCCCTCATCCTTTTTTTTTTGTGTGGAAACTGCAGATATCTGATACTAACTTTATATTTTTGTCTCTCTTTCCCCTTTTCCTCCCCCCTCCCCCACCAGGAGATGAATTAGTAATTCCAGTCCTTGTAGAGGATCCTTTAGATATTCCCTCTGTAGCTACACGTGCACCCTCCATCACTCTCCCCCCTACCTTCCAACCACTTCTCACCATAATTGAGACCACCAAAGATTCCCAGTCTGTAACCCCTGAAGAGGGGTTACCTTGCTTGTCGGACCAAGGCAGCGATGGTTGTGATGATGATGATGGCTTGGTGATATCTGGGTATGGCTCAGGGGAAACCTTTGACTCTAGCCTGCCCCCTACCGATGATGAAGATTTTTACACCACCCTCTCCTTGGTAACAGATAAGAGCCTTTCCACATCATTCTTCGATGGTGGCTTCAAATCACAGGCGCCCAAATGGGGATCAAAGGACTTTAAACCTAACAAAGTCTCCGAACCTGGTAGGACTTCTACCACAAGTTTGCCCCCTGAGCTGAAACGCTCCACGTCTTCTGGGATGGTGCCCATGGTGCCTGCTGGCAAAATGAATAACCATGAGCTCAAACCCCAACCTGATATAGTCTTGCTATCGTTACCCACTGCCTACGAGCTAGACAGCACCAAGCTCAGGAGTCCATTAATAACATCCCCCATGTTCCGTAATGTGCCCACAGCAAATCCCACGATGCCGGGAAGCAGACGAGTCCCGGGGGCTTCTGAGGTGGTCCGGGAGTCTAGCAGCACGACGGGGATGGTCGTTGGCATTGTGGCAGCTGCCGCCCTCTGCATCCTGATCCTCCTATATGCCATGTACAAGTACAGAAACAGAGATGAGGGGTCCTACCAGGTGGATGAGACGCGGAATTACATCACCAACTCTGCACAGAGCAATGGAGCCCTGATGAAGGAGAAGCAGCACAGCTCTAAGGGCAACCACAATAAGCAGAAAAATAAGGACAAGGAGTATTATGTGTAAAAAATTTATATTTAATAATACAAAAGACACTGGTGTGAACAATACTCAAACAGCAAAGGCAAAATATACTTTGCTAGCATTCTATAGAAACATTTATGCCTGCAGACAGTAGCAGCAGTGTCCTGCGAGTGTGATACAGAGAACTGGCTGCCTTGTGCCTGAGGCATGAGTAAGGGATAATTGGTATTATTCTGCCATGGCTAGAGACAACCGACTTTCTGCTCCACCTTGACTGGAGCTCAACTGTAATATAAAGCACACTTAACATTTGATTTGCCATGGAGGCAAAAACAACAAAATATTATATATACACAAATATATAGACAAAAGGGAAATTGTTTAGTGAGCTCCAGTTTTACTGCTCTCTCCCCAAGCTGCGTGGACCCAGCTCAGAGGATACCCTTGGCTCCACCACACCGCAACTCTGAGAGAGCCTTAAATAGTATAACAGTGTCATTGACTCTGAACCATACTGATGCTTTTATTTAAAGTATTGTGTCCTTTTTCCATTTTTATGTTTCTCACGTTGTTTTTGATTTTATTTTTGAAAGCTCAAATAACTTTATTTATAAATACAAACACCACATGGCCATTCTAGCCATGTACAGCCAAGGAACTTTAGATTCCATGTACAAAAGCAGTGTGACTGAGTGAATGTGTATGTGCGCAGGACAGTGCGTGGCGTGACTGTACATAGAGACTGTTGCCATACAGAAATCATGGTGTGTTCTCTTTACATATCAAATTGTGGTGTCTTATTAGAACATATTGTTTCTCAGTATGTTTAAAGAATACACAAAAACTCTATGGGAAATAAAAGGATCGGCGCTGGCCATTTCACATCAAAGATTTGGCCTAGATCTGTAAATATGCAGAATTTTGCTACAGGGCGTAAACAGCCTACATGAAGATTATACGCCATCCTGCTATCTAGTTACAGCCAAACAGCAACAAAGATGAGCCGGCAACAAAAAAGAAAAAAATTATCACAGCAAAATAGAAAAAAATCAGAGACTTTTTCTTTTGCCTTCTGGTTTTGTGACTTCCTGCGATGCATGCAAAAATACAAACAACTGACATATTAAATAATAAAAAAAAAGAACTGATGTGAACAGAAGAAACTGTACGATGGGACAAAAGTTTCAACTTTTTTTTTTTTTTAAAGAGGTCACAAAAGCCAAAATGTGTTACTAAATGGAATGAGTAAGAACGAAAGTATTATTTTCCTTTTCAAAATGAAATGTACATGTGGAATGTTCTCTAAATTAGGACCTTGCCCATTCTGCCTTTATTTTGAGATTGCAAAGTATGGTAATCTACTTTGTCACAGATGAATTTAACAGAGATGAGAGATTTTATTACTAGTAGAATCTATATATATATATATATACAAATATAAATATGCAGAGATATTTATTGAAATGACTGGTTTTATGTTCCTTGGTATTGGAGAGGCTTATATTTGACAGCTGCACAATGGTTAAAGATGCATTCACTACGTACTCATAAGATACACTCTCCCCGATTAATAACCACCAATCACGTCCCTCCGGCTCAGGAAGTCACTGAGCTGCAGCATAAGCAGAGAATGTAGTAATCAAAGTATTTCCCACTCTACATTAAGTGCGAACTGTTAAATGAACACTTTGAGGCACACAATAACCAAATCCAGATGCCTCACTCATCTGTAGAATTTTATTTGAAACGAAATTCCATATTGTAGCTTGAACCCCTTCCCTGGAATGAGGGCCTGTTGCTGGCACACACTCTCTTGCATAGTGATCAGAAATGGATATTGTAGAGGCACCTTAATCTCAGGGAGAAAGTGTCCCAGTGCATGTCCAGCAGTGTTCGCAAGTCATTGTTTGGGGTGCTGGCCAGCTCTGGGCCTTTTCTAGTTTTAAAACACCCTCATTGAGAAGTCACCTGTCTTTTTCGCCAGTTTAAAAATGCCAGATCGAAACCAATTGTCAAGCAATTCATTGGGGACACGTCTGGAACGCACAGATAAAAACTCTTAAAACAGTTCAAATGAATATCAAGTTTGCTTTTGAAACATAAGTGCACTTTTTTTTTTTAAAGTAAAACTTGAGCTGGAATATAATTGGCACCCTTGAGGACTATTATTCTAAGTAAGTGCAGCCAGCAGTTACTGTTCATATTTAATTGTCCTTTAAATTACACGGCCTCATCTTGCAACAGTTCCGCCGCTCTTCAGTTCAGTGAGCAGGAGATTTCTGGGGGACATATGCAAGGTTAGGAATGAGCAATTTAGATTGTGAACTAATGGTCGCAGGTTGGTAAACATGAAACAATAATGCCATTGGAACAGGGTGTCTTGTGCCCAAGTGATTGCATCTTTAACCCTTCATGGCAGCGCCCTTATAAAAGTGTATTCTAATATTTAGCAGTTAATGGTGCTGAAATGAGCAGCTCGGGTGACTGTAACTATGATCTGTCATTTCTGTTGTTATGAATGTGAGGGTATCTGGCTTTTGGGGAACACTGGAGGGGTTGTGTTGCTATCAGAAGAAATGTCTCAAAAAAGGTTCAGAGATCTAAGCGAATCGGATTATCGGATTGGACAGTTTTACTTGGTTTCTGCTTTATCAGGGATTCATTTGTCTGTCACAAATCTCTCTTGCTAGTTCTGTGCTGCGGCAGCATGATGATCTACTCCCTGGGATTTCTACCTGTTTTTCTGATCACCAACAAGTTAAAGGAATAGTACAGATGAATACTATGTTGCATTATATGTGAGATCACTGGGTGACATTCATAGATACAGATTTTAAATTTGTGGACTGGCTCCTAAAGCACAAACAAATACATTGTGAACTGTAAAGGCTTATTATTGCCCCCATCTTATTGGATGCTGTGTGTGCAGTAGAGCAGCAAGTGGCAAATATCTGAGGGGGTGACGCCAGTCCATGCAACACATTTACTAAAGTTAATGAGACCCTTTTGCATATATAGATTGATGAATGCCACGACCTGTTCTTTGATTTCAGAGCAATAGTTTGTCTGTAACCATTACTGTTCATTCAATGATTTACCCTGTACTGAATGTTTGATGCAGTGCCTGCTGTCAGGACTGTGTACCAGTATGCTTCCACTACCTCATGATTGAGTAACCATTACAAATATCTCTCTTATCATTCCTTTTGTTTGAAATTTCATTTAATGCCCGAAGTCTAAGAGATGCTTGACAGATCACTGAGCAATAGGATTCTTTGCCACTTTGGGATGAGCCATTCAGCTGGCTGAGGGTACTGGGAGATTGTCAGTATTTCCTATGCTGTATTTTTGCAGGGCTGCCTCCAAAGAGAGACAGAAGTCTGATAGCAATACAAATCCTCCTAAACGGTTCCATTGATTTATTTTCACAGTACAAAGCAGTATAGGGGTTAATCACACAAGATACAAAACAATGAACAATGTTTAATGTTTAATAATGTCTCCTGGTGTGATCTTATTCCTGTGACATGTTCTGTGGGAGTAGGGAGCTGCTCAGCTCTTGGGTACCATGTTCCAGATCTGCTGAGAAGAATAAAGCAAAGTGTCTGAAAATGACAGCAAGACTTACACTCTGCTCCCAGTGTTGCATTGCTCGGATCCATAAATATATTGTCGACCAGTCTGAAAGTTTAGTTCTAAAATCAGTAAGATGGCATTGCTTTCTTTCTCTTAAATTCACAGCACTGCTCCTTTGCACGTCATCGTGCCATTTAGTCTGTATGTGCAGAAGTCTGCCTGTTAGCACAGCCTAGTGGTGGGTAAATGTAGTGATCCAGTGCCACCTTGTAAATTGAGATTACAACCCCAATGTTGGTTTGGGCTTACAGTAGTGCCCGTTTTAGGAACACTTCTATTTGCATTAGCCCTTTCAGACAAATTTTAAATTTTCCAATTCAGATATAGAAACCTTTCCCTCTACCTCATGCCATCTTTTTTTCATGATCCTCATGGATTTGCTGATTACCGTGTCCCTTGCCTGGCATAATGCATACACTGCATATCCCTGAGCATAAAACCTTGCGTCAGCTTTAACCTTTGGTTATCCAACATCTACATCCTTGTGTTATATTTACAGCTTATAGTGAGTGTTATCTCCTTTCAACAGTACATAATGGCTTGTATGCCGCATTCATGATTTTGCTCATACAGTGCATTATGCCATTCCCTTCCATAGAAAGTATGTGGTGCTTTGTGTGCCTGTTTCTTGCCCTTGCTCATTCAGTTCTCATTATCAAGTGTGCCAGTTTGGTGCCCTTACTCATCCACAAATGTCTCAGGCATCTGGTTTGAGTTTTTGCTTATACAGTGCACAAAGCCCTCTGTTACACCCAACAAGTTAAAGGAGACATTTTGTGTAAATAAATAAGAACGTACCAGTGCGTTATACTCATTTTGATATAGAAGAATTATCCCTAAAAAAGTAGTGTTTCAGGTTTATTTATTGAATATTTCTGCAAAAACCCTAAGAATCCCTCCCTTCTCTTCCACTTCCTGCTCCCAAAATTCCAAGGCTGTGCAGAGAAGCTGGCGGCACTCAGCTCACTGCACTGTAGGACAGGAACCAATAAGCAGCTAGCAGGACCTGATAGGGAACTGAAGCCAGTCTGTGCTTGTATGAATGCACAGTCTCCCTCCTACTGTGCTTCTGGCAGAGACCATTGGGACACGCCCACCCCTCATTTGAAACAGGGACCAGAGAACATCTATAGGGAGCTCTAATAAAGGGGCTATTTTTAAATATAATAATTTGTAGCACCATGTAAAAGCAACACAATATATCACTCATAATTGCCTACAAAATCAGGGTTGTTTCGTTTATCCTATACGTCTCCTTTAAGGATAGCCTGGCCATGGAACACATTGGCATTAGAATTTCATTAAGATACCTATTAAATACCCCCTGCAGGTTTAGTATGGTGCAGAGGGAGCTAGCATAAATCAACTGTAAGGATAGTTATAGACGTGTTACTTTCCTAAACCTAAACCTTTCACCAGCCTCATTATCATAAAAGCACAATGATTTCACAACTGCAATTTAGAAATATCAAATAAAACAGGTTTCTCTCTTTACAACAGAAGTACATTTGTTACTTGCACTTTGTATGCAGTGCAAAACTAAACTTTGAATTTGGCCCAAGCAGTGATAGGTATGGAATAATATCAGGAATTCATTCCTTCTCTATTCTCTCTGTTAAAAGACAGTAACACCAAGAAATAAAGATAACCCTAAAGGTATGTACAAATAATGCTTACTTAGTTTGCGCCCCATGTCTATAATATATTATATATAGGTAGCAGTTCAAAAAAATCACAGTTAGCAGTTCACATCTAAAAAGTGCAAAGACTGAAGCTACTCCATGTTTGGTCCTTGCAAGAGAGATAATCCCCCTGCATAGCTGAGCTTATCTCGAAGTCAGAACCACAAGGGTGACGAAATGGGGTTGTTTATACAGTACTCATCTTTACTAAGGCCCATGTTCCATTGCCCTTAACCTCCACTGAACAGGAGGAGATAAGTAAAATATGCCTAAAAACAGCAGACTTGATAAATGGTAGTACTTGAAAAAAATGTCAGGTACAATAAATTATTTTAGTGTTACTGGTCCATTGATCTGGCCCTTTTGATTCATACAGAACTACTAATTAGGATACTGTATTGTTTTCTTGTTCAAATTCTGACTTTCCGCTTTTGTTCTGACATGAGGATTCCACTTGCTGCAACTGTATTTCTCTCCCAGGGCGCATATATATATATATATATCTACTGCAGCATTCAGAATTATATAGACAGGGGAAAGGCTGCTGGAGGAACATAAAATAGATGTTTCCATTAAGGTAGCAATTGTGTTCCTTCACTGTTAAACAGGCGAGCAGAAATACGGTTGCAGGAGAAAAGAAACAGCATTCTGGTTGCTGCTTCTGTATGTATAAAAGTGGAAAGAGTTGCAGTAAACATGTAAGGCAGCAGGTATATGAAAATGGGAAAAGTAGAAAAACCAAGGCAAAACATTAAACTCAGCATTGTGCAACTGAAATACAAAATCCAAACTTGAAATGTCATGGCATCTGTCCATGTTAGTCTTAAAGGGATGGTTCACCTTTAAGTTTACTTTTAGTATGTTATAGAATTGATAATTTTAGTAAACTTTTCAACTGGCCTTCATTTTATTTTTTTCATAGTTTCTTAATTATTTGCCTTCTTCATCTGGCTCTTGTGGGTCACCGACCAGATCTAAAAACAAATGGCCTGTAAGGCTACAAATGTTTTGTTATTGCTACTTTTTATTATTGCTACTTCTATTTAGGCCTCTCCTATTCATATTCCAGCCCCTCATTCAAACCAGTGCATGGCTGCTAGGTTTATTAGGGGCCTAACAACTTGCAAACTGGAGAGCTGTTAAATAAAAAGCACAAATAATAAAAAATGAAAACCAATTGCAATTTGTGTTAAAATCACTCTCTTCATCATACTAAAAGTTCATTTAAAGGTGAACACCCCTTTAAGCCAAAAAAAAAATGGGTATGCTGTGGGACTGGAGTGCAACAGAAACAGCCACTGGTCACCTCCCATTGAGCAGGCAATGCTGTCTTATGTTTCAGAACTAATCTAGGGCTAGCAGACTGGACTGGATCTGGGCAGCATACAAAATCAACAACATAAACTATATCCATAGCAGCATAAATCATAATACAGTCATTTACATGACATTTACCTAAGTAACTAGTACAGGTATGGGATCCGTTATCCAGAAACCCATTATCCAGAAAGCTCCAAATTACGGAAAGGCCATCTCCCATACACTCCCTTATAATCAAATAATCCAAATTTTTAAAAATTATTTCATTTTTCTCTGTAGTAATAAAACAGAACCTTGAACCTGATCCCAACTAAGATATAATTAATCCTTATTGGCAGCAAAACCATGTATTGGGTTCATTATTTTCTAGTAGACTTTAGGAATGAAGTTCCAAATAACAGAAAAATCCATTATCTAGAAAACCCCAGTTCCTGAGCATTCTGGATAACAGGTCCCATACCTGTATGGCAATTCCCATCAATACAATATAATGCAAAGAAAGAATGTTCAATTATACATTAAGTTGGACCCTGATACTTTACCGTCTAAGGGATAATTAATGCGAGAAATGCTAGTTAGAAATAAAATACATTTGGCAAGCATTTCTATGTTCTGTTACCTCTGTATGGAATACAGCATGGAAACACACCGTGGCCTTTAGAGTCTGAGCAAATTATATCATTCCCATTCCTGGGTCAAATCGAAAATTAAAATTTGACTGGCAATGGTCCCATATGGCAATTCTTTCAAACAGCCTGCATTGATCTTTTGTTACTTGTGCAACATGTTACACATCACAGGTGGCCCCATAGTCCAACATTTCTGGGATATTTAGTATCTCCTTTATCAGATTAGGGAAATATTCCTAGAAATGTGAATTATTCCATGGTCCTTTGGGTGCCAGATGGGTCACTTTGCATTGTAAAGCTCTCTGGAATGGAAAGTGTTGTTACGTTTGGCATTTCCAATACCTGTGGCTACAATTTCAGACAAATATGTCATATGCCAAATTGCTCACTAGTTACAGGGGTTTGAATAAAATAAAGTGTGAACAGGCCACTAAGGGACTTGTGTGTGTGCGCTTTTACTTTATAAATGAATCGTGATGTCCTTGCTGTGTACTTGTAAAAATAAAATCTCAGTTTTCTTTTCTTTTTTTCTTTTTTAATTTATCGGAAAAATAAAAAAAACTAAACTAAAAAATGAACCTTGTACTAGCTTTTCAGTGTTCCTTTATGTATTATGCACAACTCCTCCCAGGCACCAACTTTGTTTCAGGTAAACGGCATCCCCTCCCCCCCAGCCTGGGCAAGGTTAACATTTATTCTCAGTTTCCGGCACGTTGTCCCCAAATCCACTTGTGTGAAGGACAATCTACAGACACAGTGTTCTTTCCGGAGAGACAAGCACGTGGCTGATGCTCAGCTGAATGGTATGTTTGTGGCCAACTTGAATATAAAATGAGCATTCCGGAGAGATAATGATGCGTGGCAATGGGACGATTAGCAGTTCTTTACAACAGTATTATAACAAACAGGAACCTGGTATATATTAGTCACAATGTTAAAAGCACTCACGTTTCCATAGAATTCCGGCCTGGGTGAAACTACATGAAACACATTCATTTTCTTTTGGTCATAAAGGAGCCAATTTAGTATTATTCCTTATTTCTGGAGGAGCACCTATCATGTGCATCACTCAATAAAGAAAAAGAGCTTTTTGTGTTTCTAGTGTGGAAAAAATAGTCCCTGGGATTTCTTCTTTTGAATATAATGAAAGAAGGGCAGAGAATGGTTTGTGCAAAGTGTCATATGCCACCTTACTGTTCATGTATGCAGCACTGAATACAGACAGAGCCTTGCACAGATATATGCAAATGATTGTTACATAGTTAATTGGATTGGATAATCAAGTTCAACCCCTCCAAATGAACCCCTGTGCCTGTATATACACAAACTCATGTTTGTGCAGTGGGGTTCATTTGGTTGAACTTGATGCACTGTGGTCTTTAGTGATGTAAGTGATAAGGGGAAAGTGGGAATAGAAACCTTAACATCTGTCAAGAAAATATTGTTACTCATGCAATACAAAATGACTCCTTTAGCAGCTTGTGGATAATGCTAAGGCTGCTTCTTTCAGAGTCCGGATCTATGACTTTTAGCGATAATGCAGAACAGCAAAGAGGTTTGTCACAACCACAAAGACTCTCCACCATTTAACAAGTCACATACGGCTAACCCTACCTTACTAAATGCTACATTAGTACATTAGTTCCACACAGATTTGTTTACTCATGCACTCACACCAAACTAACAGGACTGTGGAACCAGACATTCGCTGGGTGATAAATGTTTTGGGGTTTGTGATAAGGAGGGTCCTGTGTTGGGAGTTATTTAATATGATACAGCATCACTTGACTCTACGTTGGAGGTTGTTGCAAAGCAAGACTCTTTAGCTTCAGTGGACCTATAGGTTGGCAATCACAGGGCTATGTGATAGGCGGCTTCTAACACCATTAGGAATACCTGCTCCTGAGCTGCAGCAGACAAATGGCACACAGATGATGTCAGAGCATCAGAAGCAGTCCTAGGGCACCAGTGGGTATTGCTTCTTTCAGCAAATGCAGTGCGGGTGTATCTGGCATTTAATACAAACTAATCAAATGTTGCTATTTTTTTGGTTTTGTAGTCCAGAAAAAGTTAAGGACATAAAGGTCGGCAATTGCTGACCTATTACTGTTTCCCATCAGTATTCCAGCTCTTTAAGTGCAGTGAGTAGAGCACGACTGCATTATGGAAACCACCTTACTTATCATATAAGTCCTGCAAACTGCATTAGATTTGCCATGAGATTGCATATGGTCCACAAGTCAAGTTTCAGTATAGGGCCCAGGCAGTTTCCTATGGGCACATGGCTTTAAGAATGCAATCTTTTTACATGAATATTCTACAGAGTAGCCATGAATAATACCAGCCAAGTTCAGATAGGTCTCACATTTGAATGGCACCAAGCAGATCAGAGATCTGATTTTTAGTACAGATAGCAGGCCCTTGTGGACAGAAAGAATGGAGGGAAGGGGCCATGACAGGGTTAGGAAACGGAACCGGAAGTAGGGGAGCAGGGCATTGCAGGTAATACAGTCCGGAAGTGGCGGGAGAATAAAAGGGGATTGAGAGAAGGAGAATGCAGAAAAGCTTACGGTAACAAGGTTATTAGGAGCATGGCGGATCAGGATGTGTTATCAAACATCAGGGAGGCACTCTCTCGGCAGGATGTTGACCACTTCAGATGGCAGCTACAAGAACTACTATCAGGCAGCCAGGAAAGTAATACTGCAGGAGGAGAGACAAGTGGAGGGGCTGAACGTAGATCTTTGAGGCAGACAAGGCCGCCGGAACGGTTGAGCCTCAGTCCTCCTGGCAGCAGGAGACGTCGACAGAGCGGATCAGTAGGAGGAAGGATAAATACAGACATGGGGACTTGGGCTTAGGCCGGAACAGCAGGCCCATGTCGGTCAGTCCTGCCAGTTCTCGTGGGTGTAAGGAAAGGAGATATACATCATGAGGGAGCTCTGGGAGCAGAAGCAGGGACAGTTGGAGGGCGGAAAGGGAACCAAGCAGCAGTCAGGCAAGCAGAGGCTCAGGAAGAGAAGGTTGATCACGGGCCCAGAGTAGGGAACCACGGTACAGGCCTTATAGGAGCTGCTCTAAGGAAAAGATAGATGCCACAGGTCCAGGGATCTTGTACGAAATAGGGCTGCACAAGGAGGGGCAGGTGGCCTGGGACAGACACGGCCTCAGCAAAGGAACAAGGGGGGGAATGGTGGACAGAGTGATGTTTGCTGATGTTGTGTTTCTAGATGCAGGCCCTGGGAATCGGAACCAGAAAGGAGAGGCAATACCCGGACACGGGCAGAAGAAGCACAAATCAAGCAATGCAACACGTCAGATGTTAGCAGATGACGTGGCAGAGTCATCAGGACAAACTGATGGAGCAGCATATATAAACCCCATGGCCCAAGAAGGGCCAGGAACAGGTACATGGGAAAAAACAGTGGAGACACTGGTGGAGGGGCTGAGAAATTTACTAGAATAATTGGGAAGGCAGGCGAGGTGTTCAGTTAGGAGTAGGAAGGGTGTGGGAAAGGAGGCAAGGGGAAGCCGAATTTGGAGCTGCAATAGGGGGAGGAGGGGTGCTAGGGCAGCCGGTGGCCAGCGGAGCCACGGCCATGGCAGGGGGTGTAGCAGGGATGAACACAGGAGAATCAAGGGTAGGTAACAAGTCAGATGTGGAGCAGAGAAGGAGGCTATCATGGGGGGAGTGGCAGAGTCTGCAAGACAGAATTCGTATGTGTCGTTTGCGGGACCACTAGGGGTACATTTGAAGAAGGAGATTAAGGAAAAAAATCTGGAAAGGGGAATTTGTTGAAATATTTTCTCTGCTCCCTTTAGAGGAGGTGGTAGAGGTGGAGGAGGATGGGAAAAAAGATAGTAAAAAGGAGGAGGAGGAAAGGGCCAAAAAATACAGGAAAATTCCCAAATCCTTTGGTAACTGGCTTAGAGCATTTTGTATATTGGGGGTGTCATTGGGGAGAAACATCCAGAGAAATGCTCAGCGCTGTTCTGCTGCCTAGAAGGGATATGGGAGGCCTTTCGTGTATACGGGGGGTTGTCGTGGTGGCACTACGATGAGCAATTTTGTCAGTGTGTAGCAGCAAACCCCGGAATGAGATGGGACCAGATAGATATGACACTGTGGATGAAACTGATGTTAGCACAAAAGGTTTCCACCGCCCGCCGGTGGGGAACAATCAGGTTCTTCATCGGGGGGTCACAAACTTGGGTTCTGTTGGCTCTATAATGACGGGCAGTGTAAGTGGGGTGACACATGCAAGTTCAAACATGAATGCTCTGGATGTGGGGGTAATCTCCCTTACAGTAAATACTTCAAGAAAGGAAAAGGGGGAGCAAGGGGAGCGGATGCTGCAAAAGGGGAGGACTCCGGTGCGTCTAGGTGCGATGCTTCCTTGGTTAAAATTGTACGGTAGGAGGGAAGATGCAGAATTTCTGCAGGAGGGTTTTCAAGTTGGGTTTAGGATACCCTTCAAGACAAGAGAAAAAGGGGAGATACATGCCAATTTGAAGTTGGTTGATCAGAATCCCATGGTAGTGCGACAAAAGCTGGCGAGGGAGACAGAGATGGGTCCAATGGCAGGCCCATTCACAAAACCACCTTTGCAAAGCTTGCGGATTTCCCCGTCAGGGGTCGTTCCCAAGAAAGAACTGGGCATGTTCAGACTGATACATCATTTATCATTCCCGAAAGGGGTATCAGTGAACGATGATATCAGCCCAAATCTTTGCTCCGTATCATCATCTGCAGATCAATTTGAGTTTCAGGTCAGTACATGTACCATTAAAACGGAATGTAAACGCTTCCAGTGGGAGTGCTTTTGGCAGGTTGCACCAGAAGCAGATCGGGCAGGGATCCCTATGCTGGCTGGTCTGTGGCAACTCTGGACAAGAGACTTTGTGGCCTGGTGAGGACATCGGTTTCGGGAACCACTTGGGTGACTTAAGCTGGCCATAGATGTTGAGATTTTTAAAAGATCAGATCCTGATCCTGACCGATCTTCTCAGAACGAATTTATCATCAACTAAAAAGACCAATTTGCCAGGAAAACAAAGGGGAGTTGCCTGCTTGGCCCTGCAAACATAGATAGATTGCACTGGGACGACAAAGATTTTTTGACCTGGCCGATCAATTTCCTGACAGATGTCGGATCGTAAGATGTACGATCGTTCGAATCCCACTAACTGCACGATAATTTCGAAGGATTGGTCGGGCTTCCCTAAAATTGGTCGTTCGGCAAGAAGAATCCTCGCGTCTATGAGGAGCTTTACCAAAGAGTTTGGGAGGAATGGGACCAACTAGTGGAATGGTCAGGAGGGGCGTTTTCACCGGAGGACAGAATGGAGGCTTTACTTTGGTGGGTTTTTTGGAAGGTGGAAACGGGTAAGTCAGTAAGGAACCTGGAGAGAGGGCTGGCGGCCTTGGCATTTCTGTTCCAGCTTCGGGATTGGGAAGATTAAGGCTTTTAAAGGTACTGAAAGGTTTGAAAAAAGGAGGAGCTTTAAGAAAAGACACCAGGAGGCCAGTCACGGTACAAATTTTGGGAAAGCTCCAGGAAGAAGTGGAGGGAATTGAAAAATATCCATTTCAGATAAGACTTTTTCAGGCAGCTTTTTCTTTGGCCTTTTTTGGAGCTTTCCGAATTGGAGAATTGGTGAGCCCAAGTAAGAACGAACCGGGGGGGTTAAGTATGGGGTACATCAACATTGAGGAGCATGGAGGGCGAATATGGCTACGCAGTTCAAAAACTGACAAGTGGGGCAGAGGCAAAAGACAAATGGAAAAGACAAAACATGGGGAATAGCCTCAGAATGCGAATATCCAGTTACAAAGGGATCTCCATTGCAGCAGCCTAAGGGTGGGGGATCCCGCTGGACAGTTTGTGATATTAAGATATTGGAAATTTGTAATTATATGAAAAATAATTTTTGTAATAAAAAAAGGCTGTGGCCTTTTTTCAATCCATTCATGAGTTTCCAGATTGTGTTAATGAAGAAGGGTGATTTGGATTGGGTAAGGGTATGAAACTTGACGCTGCCCATGTGATGGGTTTTAAGGAGAATGAAATCTTTACAAAGAAGCTGGCTTGAAATGCTGCAATGCAGTGTAATGAAGATTTCTGCCTCCAAACATGCCCTAGTAGCTCCCTATATTCAACTGTTTTGATTCCATTGGCTGCTAGCAATTACCTGAGTTTAGGGACTCATTCAATATACTGTATATGTTAGAATAAGAAAGTCATTGTACATAACTGATTAGTAATCAGCCTTAGATTCTCATTATATGGCAGCTCAGAAATAAGTGCAATTTAATCAGCCCTGTAGCATTAGCTCCTATAACCAGTGACCCTGATTTAATGATTAACGACAACCCCTAAGATGCTCCCTTTGCATTTTACCATGATAAAGCTGGATTGCAGCAAGCATATGTTTTACTTGTGGAGATTGTAATATTATTCATTAGCAAGTTATTTTCAGGAGATTTGTTGCCCATGGTAGCATCGATTTAACAGTGGGCGTCAAATCATACCGTGTGCCATTACCCTTATGAGTTGAATGTAGCACGTGTGGACCTGTAACAACCTTTATTGTTTCCTTTTATGAAGGGTAGGCAGCTGCCTAGGTAATGATACTGTGGGGTTTAGCAATAAGAGATGATGTATACATGTCTAGTGCACAGCTCAACCACCGAGGTCCACTAGGGAGTTACTTGTTTAAAGCAACAGCCCAGTTAAAATCTCCTAAACAACTGAATGCCCCCTTCCTCTAAGCCATAAACCGATATAATTAACCTTAGGCCAACCATCTAGTAAATGTAAAAAAAAAATTATTGCTCTTTTTATAGTGAGAGTGCTATACCTCGTACTTTGTTTGTTGCCAGGATTAATCTGTAAGTGACTATGCATTTGGTAATTAAAGGGGTACTGAAAAGCTTCATTACAGGATCTTATCTATATGCAAACTTGGATTTTAGAAAGAAAATATTATACTTTTTACCAACCAGTTTCCCTTAAGGGAGAGGGAGAGAGAGAGAAATACAGCAAATATTTTATTATAACTCCAAACATTTCTGTTTCTTGAAGAGTTATCTCTGGCTCCCAGAGAAGCTGCGGGGATTAGGATGGGTCTCTGGGATAAGGAAGCGAGGAGCCTGATACAATGCTCACTGGTTACACTGCAGGATTTAAATAATAAATCCTGCTTGTATCAGCAATCCTGTCTCCCAAATAACATCCACACAGGGACATGCATTTCACTAAGAGATAGAAAACACTATTTCCTGACCCAGAGAGCAGCCGATCCAAGGCTCCACGGAGATCACATTACCCGCTTCTTATTTATTCAGCATTCATTCATGTCACTAATAGTATCCCCTAGATGACCATTGCAATGGGACTTTTATGCTTGGTGGTGATGTGTGAGTGGGGCGAAGGATTTCAGTTTTCCGCATACTGTTATATGTATCATTATAAGGCATATTCAAGGGGTGGGTAATAATAACAAAAGGGATGTTGTAATTAGGTAGTGACTAGAGGGGCATTATAGTGTCTGTTTTGTAGTAACAGTTTGGCAGTTATACATTAGTAAAACTAGTTAAACAGGCTTATTTTTAAATATAATCTGACAGAATATTAAAATATCTGACAGAGCAGCAGTTCGGTTGTGTTGATATGTCAAAAATTCACTCTGTCTCGCCTGGGTAAACTATAGAAAGAAGTCAACAAGGCTATAAATGCAGCAACGTATGCAGTAATGATCTGTGCCTTCCTTTCTGCTAATTCAAGGCATATGCTCTGTCAGTTACCTGAGTTTAGAGACTGAATCACAGAATACTGTGTATAATATTTATATAATACACAAAAGCTATGAATATCTTCTAACTTATATCCTTATAAACGGTGATGATGTCATCAGTTATAAACGGTGAGTTCTGATGTCATTTCTGTCACCTGAATCACTAATTTTTGTATTATAATAAATAAAGTACCCCAGTTGTAAAATATGAGGATATTAGAAGTAACCTCAGAGTTCCATGACCTGTATAAAAACACTCGGCCTTCTGCTTCGTGTTTTTATATGGTCATGAAACTCCTCGGTAACTTATAGTATCCTTATAATTTACAAGCGGGGGTACTTTATTCACTAGAGAGAGAGAGAGAGAGAAGTGTTCTGATGTTGCTCTTCTCAGGAAAGAGATCAGAAGCCCTTTTCTCATTTCCTTCCTGAGCAGAGCACTTCCATGTTTTCCTTCTAAAGTTATAGCTCTGTTACTGTACAGTTTCAAAATTCATTATATTGGCAGTTGATAAAACCTTAAAGGGGTTGTTCACTTTTGAGATAACTTTTCATATTATGTAGAGAGTGAAATTCTGAGATAATTTGCAATTTGTTTGAATTTTTTATTATTGAAGGTTTTTGAGTTATTTAGCTTTTAATCAGCAGCTCTTCAATTTGCATTTTAAGCAATCTGGTAACTAGGGCCCCAATTACCCTAGCAACCATGCATTGATTTAAATAAGATACTGGAATATGAATAGGAGAGAGTCTGAATAGAAGGATCAGTAATAAAAAGTAAAAATAACAATACAGTTGTAGCCTTACAGGGCATATATTTCTGTAACACATCACCCAGACAGCACCTTTAAGAAACAAGGGGAGGGCAAGGGTGGGCTCTGATACCATTGGTTGATGTGGAAGGAAATGAAGTATATTCTCACTCAGAACTTTGCTGCAAAATGGTGTAGTTTACTTGTTACAACCACATGTTTTGAATCACATAGGACCCTTTATCAAGTAAGTAACAAGCATCTCACAATCTCCTTTAGTAGGATACTAATCAAGAGTCAAGAGTTAGTTTATTGTCATTTCATCCATATACAGGAAAGCACTAACAGGAATTGGTGCAAAAACCCCACCCCACCCACTATTCCCACCATCCCCTTTGGGCACAAAAGGGAATGTAACGTTCAAGTGAAAAGCAATTTTTATGGTGGGATCAAGGTGAATTGAAGCATCAAGGTGAGAGGACTGTGTGTGCATGAGAGATACCACGACTTTGTGAAGTGGAAGGAAATGGGCACATAATAGTGACATCTGCATTATATTTTCTCCAGCATAACAAACCATGGTTTATTTTCAGTGAAACAGACAGTGTGGCGACATTCTAAATTGGATTTGGGAAACATGTTTGCTGGTGATGAAATTGAGAATTCGTCCACAGAACTGTACCAGCTGAAAATGTTTGCTCGTCTCTATTAAAAATCAATTCTGAAGCTTGTTTAAGATTAATAAACGTTTTAAAAAGGAAAAAATCAATTCTAGAGATTCAATAATATGTGTAGCCCTTAATTTCTGCTAATGTTTGTATGTTCTCACTACTCTAAAGGAGCCAAGAGCACAGTGAGCATGTGCAAGGTTTCATTTACCAACACAAGATTGGTAAATGCAATTACATTGTTTTACCTGCAGCTGACTAAGAAACACTAATTGCTCAGTGGTTGTTAAAGGTTGATGCCCAGGTAGGGTCGGACTGGGCCGGCGGGACATCAGGAAAAAACCCGGTGGGCCCCGTCGGCCCAGACCCTCTCCTGCACTCCCTCCCTGAACCCAGTCGTGCTGACGCGCTGGAAAGAAGTATTCGTGTGCACGCACTCCAGGGGGGAGGTGCAAATTTGCCCATTGTTGGTAAAGGAGTCCTTGCGATGATAATAATGAGATTCAGCTCTCTGTTCCAATGTCACCCAGTTATTCATAACTATTCAAATTATATTGAAGGACTGTCCCCAGCAGGAATTACCTTGAATGCACCACAATTCCCCTTCCTAATCTTTCCCTGCAAGAAAATCCATTCAAAGCCCCATAGTTGTCTGTTTCTGCAGCATTAGCCCTGCAGCACCACAGTTGCCCTCCTTTCTCAGACTTCACCTCAATTAACTCTCCCTTAACTGTCCCTATCAAACCCCAAACAGAAGAATTTTCCATTTATAGTGGTTCCTTCTGTATCAGCACTCTGCAGTGATGCAGGGTTAGACCATATATAGCCACAGCTGTACTACAGAGGAGGAACTCATATCTACTAGGTGGAAAACTCATGTCAGTGCATTATTTTTACATTGTTTAGTTAACAGTTTTACATATAAATGCCACAGCCTTTTTTACTGAATAGTATCAACATTATATACACACACCAGATGTCTGATTATTATATAGAGTATCTCTGTGAGCATGTATGTATCACAATCACTGAAAAGCAAATGTAATATATCTGCTGTATGTTTGAAACGGCTACATTATATGTTTTTTTCCTCTCTTCCACTGTTATTTATGCAGTGTTTTTATATGAGGATTTTAATCACAGAAATGCTTTGTTCGCTGATGTTTGTGCCATTATATGAAATGATAGTAACCATTTATGATTCCTTTAAAAGAAACACTAAGAGGCCAATATAAGACTGCTCGAGCCTTTTGGACAAAAGTCGCAGAAGTTTTTCTTCGTTTCAAAAGCCAGCTTGGGTAAAGTAACAAAGACTGCCAAGGTTTTTTTTGGAACAAAACCCCATGTGATCAGTAAACTCACGCAGGGTCTCCTTAATTAAACCAGCCCCTAAGGGCTGGGACACATTGGGCGATTTGGGGAGATTTAGTCGCCTGGCGACTAATCGCCACGACTTTTCTCCCCGAATGCCTCCCCTCGCTCTGCGCCTGGCTAAAATGAAAAATCGCCTGCGCTAATCCCACGCGGCGATTCGTTTTCCGAAGTCGCCCGAAGTTGCCTCACGAGGAAACTTCAGGCGACTTCGGAAAACGAATCGCCGCGTGTGATTAGCGCAGGCGATTTTTCATTTTAGCCAGGCGCAGAGCGAGGGGAGGCATTCGGGGAAGATTGGTCGTGGAAAGTCGCGGCGATTAGTGGCCAGGCGACTAAATCTCCCCAAATCGCCCAGTGTGTCCCAGCCCTAAATGTGCGGTAGTCAGCTGCCCAATAGCACATAGTGGTTTTACACTGACATGCAGTCAGCTACCTAGAAACTTTCAAATGAAGGGTTGGTTAGTCCTAGAAAATAAAATTTTCTATAAGCAAATATTTCCCCAGTACATTTTTGGACACAGAATTTATTTCACTCAGGCTAAAATTGTAATAAAGAAATGTTTTTACTTTCTTCCCAGATTATAACATTGGCATGAAAAAAAATCATATTTACCAGTCAGGCTAGTAAAACACCAGCCACATGATAACCCTATATTTAATTGTGACCATGTGCACTGGTAAAAAAAAAAAGAAACGTTTATACACAAAGCGATATTATAATATGACAAACTACATTTTGTAAATGTAAACATACATTCTGTCTTTCAGGCTGTATTTTGTCTTTCAAATGTAAAAAATCCAAGTAACAGGCCATAGACCTGGAACTAGGGGGTCGGTTTGGAGATTATGGGAATAGCTCAGATGATCATATTTATCGTTTGTATGTTCTTCTTTAAAAATTCATTCTCAGCTACAAAATCCCTAGAAACATCATTATATCAGTTTTGTGCCAACAGAAGATGGATTTATGCAGCTTAGTTACCATCAAGCACAAGGCACTATTTTTTATTATAAAGAAAAAAAGAATACAGGTATATCACTTGGCAAATATATCTGCTTCTATGATACAAGTATTCACAATTTATATGCTTTTGGCTTATTAAGATTTACATACCTATGCTGTCACTGAAAGGCTCTTGCTTGGTAGGCAAATACCCTGGCTCGAACCCAGTACTCTGGTGCTGCAAGCCAACAATGCTAACCAACAAAGCCAGACCAAGTAGCATTGATACCAAAAATAAGCACAGTTAGACTAGCCACCTTCCCTGTACCCCTAGGCCCTTTAGTCTGTGCAGTTATAATGAGCGGTGTATAATATATATATATAATGAATAGAGAGCTGTCAGTGATACACAAAGCAACAATATAATGAATGGTTTTTAACATAAAGATCAGTTAGGTCTTTTGATCCCCTGGGCATAACTTGGTCAGCTAGAGTGGGTCCTCAGTCCTCCCTAGAAGGGAAGTGGGTTCCTATTTTCTATGTGAAAGGATTCTGCTGGCAGTTCAGTGACTAGCCAGTAGATGTCACTATTTTATTTTATAAAAGGGTAAGGTTTTTCTATATCTCAGGGATTCAGTTGGCCAGGGAGAGTAGTTCCCAGAGGTTATAAAAAGGTATGCACGCATGTGCTCGGTCTTTTTGCACTGCATACTTGCTAGAGAAAGTACAGTGGTGCTGCATAGGTCCTGGAACAAAGGAAGGTTCCAGAATAGGTAAAGTAAGTGCAAGGGCAGAACTGTTATAGTCACTCTAGGAGAGAAAGACAGGATCAGGAGTTATTTAGAGAACAGCCAGAGGCTCAGACGAGGAGACCAGGAGGGTTAGTACCCTGTGGTGACAAGGCCGCCAGGTAAGGGACTAAAGTGGTAAGGGCTCAGGGATAGAGAGATCCTTGGAGCGTGGGACCCCTGTGAGAATCACCTTCAGTGGGGATTGTGCTCCAAAGGCCGGCAATCAGGACCGCCATCAGAAAGCACAGGGCCCCATACGACAAAATTTCCTGGGCCCCCTGGGCTGCGCCCACCACAAACCCCACCTACAGGTCCGCCCTCCCCACAGGTCCGCCCCCCACCACAGGTCCGCCCCCCTGTCCCCCCCTGATGGCTGCCCTGCCGGCAATATTACCTCTGGGGTGCTGGGAACACATCCTGGAAAGTAGTGAGTATATACTGGATGATCAATGTGGAAAGCACTTATTGTTCATTTGTGTGGCTACAAACAGCACCATAAAAGACTGGAAAGGGATCCATATGTCTGCATGTATTTAAAATGACCCACCTAAGCAGTGAAACGGTGGAACGCAAGCCACTCCTGAGTAGGGGGGTTGACATGGAAACCGGACACGATCATCCTTTTAAGGAGAACTCGGAAGAACTGATCACATGCCTCTGATGAAGCCAATAGGATTGTCAAAACGTGTCAGACGGAAGTGACATCACTATAAGCTGAGGGGAATACCACAAGGAGAAGGAGAAAGAAACCTGCCGGCAAATAGCCCTCCTATTGGTAACCTGCTAAGGACTTTACATATATGTGACTGACTTCACAAAAACAATTGTACAAATAATTATTTTAAAATAATTTTATTAATAAACAGTATTACGCTATGGAATTTCAGTTTTCCCTTATTGGAGCCTAAAGGTACATTGTGAGGAAAACTCAGACTCAAGTGTGAAATACTACATGTGATACCCCTATCCAAGGTCTTGTAAGTAGGCACTTCAGCCAGATTGGTGAAGACTGCCAGAATTAACTAGTGGTGCACTGTCCAGGGCGAAGGAAGGTCATTCTGAGTGAACATGAAATATAGAGTTGTGTTTGAACACAGGGTGTCATTTAAACCAAATTGGATCTTATTGCACTATATGCAGTTTCTCTGTTTCCGTAGGCGCTGATCCGCTTTTGTTTGTGACTTTACGTGTGCAGCTGGGAGACTGTGGAAGGACCGGCAGGAGGATTTAACCCTAAAGGACAACCCAACTTTCTTTTTTTCCTATTTTTATTGTTGTATGAGTCAGTAAGATGTTGTCAGTTTCAGATTAATAAATAAGGAGGGTACAGGGAGATAAGTTCAAGCCCTGAATATATAAGGAGGACTGAATCGAAGGAAGGTGACTGGATTGAGAGGACAAGGACTTTTCTAATCATTGCCTATGGGAGCATCCCAACTTCTGGTGTTGTGACAAAGTGATATCCCCAGTACATCCAGAAAGCACTTATTTGATCAGTTAGACATCTGATACAGAGATGTTTGTATTTCTTTAAGAATTGTAAGCAGGCTGCATTTGTTTGTCTCTCATATGGACTGATTCATAGTAGAAGTATTTATTTGTACTTGAATTTCTACCACTGTCTTAGTAAGGGAATTAATATTTTAAACAATGTCATCATTTCTCATTAAAAGACTAATATTAAACAACCCAAAATACATTTCAGACCTAAACAAGCAGAATTATTTACCTTTGTGGGGAAAAATGTAAGAGCTTTTTAGTGAGCTGGGGAAAACTGCCAAATTACAACAAAAAACACCCAGAAAACTGCCAATATCCATTTTAGGTCAAAACACTGCAATAATAATGTAGTTCTACCATTTGTTTAAGATCCTTCCAATTACCAACCCCCAGGAAAGAATCATTTAATCTCTATGTAATAAGTATACATGGAATCCAGGATGGAACAGCACCACTTATCTTTTGAAGAATAAAAATGTATATTTTTTTGAGGCATTGCAGCAATGTTTGGGGCCACATTTGGCCCTTTTTCAAGCTTGATAAAGGTCCAAATGTGGCACGAAACATTGCTCTAATGCCCTAAAAAATTATGCAATAAAGGCATTTTTATTCTACAAAAGACAAGTGGAGCTGTTTCATCCTGGATTTTGTCTATTTGCCAGTGGAAAGTGGCCATTGGGGAACCTACACTACGTTGAGAGCTGAAGTGCCGACTACCTTCTGTTTGATAAATATACATGGGTCAAAAATGGCCTTGGGTCAAATGTGCAGTACCAATGAGAGCAAGTAGGAGGGATGAGCATCCCTAACTGTTGTTGCGATTATTATGCATCCCAGGTCATATTGTCTCTTCTCACACAGAGCAATGTTTTATGGGTTCCTGCAAAGAAACATCCTATTCCTTACAATCATTTAAGCTCCCAATCTAATGTAGGATCTAAATGTTTCACCAGAATAGAAAAAAGAAAAATTTTGATGGTAGTACAATAACTTACCCTTTGTCTATTCTGTGAAACAATAAGGACCATTTATTATAGCATCAGTATAATTTGCTGAGGAAGCTTGTACTTTTTTCAAATCAAGATTTTAATTTCATAATTACCTAATGACCCAGACTGCCATTCTTTATATCAGCATTTATGCACCCAATGTCCACTTTATACAAGCACCTAATAGAGGCAAATTATTAATTATGTAAAGGAAAACAAAGTAAGATAGAGATTGTAATGAGAATACATGTCCAACACATCTATATTGCTTAATGCTTTGCTTTGTATATTATCATATGTTTTAGAGGATATGCACCATAGCTCAGTTGGTGGCACTGTCCTAAAGTTCAAAGGCCGTGGATCAGATTTTCTGCTATGCTACAAAATATGCTAGAAATACAACAAAAAACATGCAAACCTTGTTTAATACAAATATATGGATTATAACTATATACACACATAAGCTAGTTATGTGTGCATTCATGGCTACCAATCAAACAATAATAAAAGCATTGGGATGCAAGATGTAAAAAAATTTCTTCTCCTCTATTCAGTCCATTCATGTTTGTGTCCAAATGACAAGAGAACCAGCAAACAAATTGACCACAAGGTAACAGGCTTGAGTGAAGGTAGTGGGTCTCTCTCCTGAGATGAATTCTATGACTGCTTTCTCTATAGGAGAAATTATTTTCTATAGAAAGAAAAGAGAATAAAGTACATCTAAAATGTAATTAATACGATTGGTATTGGACATCCAGTGTCCCTATTATAGGACGATCCACACCCCACCAGTAACAAATCACAAAATATTCCAAGTTGAGTTCATTAATAACCATCTTGAAAAATGCCTTCTTAGTCCAAAAGGATTTTAAAAAGTTTTTTTACAAAAGTAAAGTGCAGTGCATAGAGTTAAAATTCATTAATAATGTGCTAACAGATTCTATGTGCAACTAATTATTTGCTGATTCTGCAATATTGATTTAATAAATAGGATTTAATCAATTAAATTAAATACTTTATACATTAATTGCAAATTAATTATTCCTCAGATTTTAAATCCCAAAATTCATGATTTTACCAGCCTACTAAATACTAACCTTATAGCAGCCCCTCTGGCATTTGCCAGAACCCATAGATTGCCAGTCCGGGCCTGCGCAAGTTGGTTGGAAACACTCCAAAACCTTGTTACCAAAATGCAAACAATTATTGCTAAAAACCGCTACAAAGCGTAACAAAAATAAAACCAACTAAAGGCAATGAAAAAGCAGACGCACGTTTCGCATAGATGCCTTATAATGGCGAAAAGTCTTTCTCTATAGCTAAAGATAGTGCCAGCCACAATTTGTGCTGCAAAATTTAATGCAATCAGCAAAATAAGATATGTGTGCAACAGAAATACTTCCCGCCTTAAACCGGGTCTCCTTTACTCCTGTAACAAAATGTAAAAGTAATATTTCGCTCATCAGACAGTCTCTTTGATCACATAAGTATTAGACCATCTTTTGGAAACATTTGCCTTGGAGCAGTCAAAAGGAACCAGAGAAAGGTCAAAGATCCACAGAGGTAGAAGCAGCTAGGAGCAACTAAGGGTAATGACACAAAGGAAAATTTGAATTATCTTGTCGCTAGATGTTTGTAGTTCCATACAAAGGGAACAATGCTCCAAAATGGACCCCATTTAGAGTGAATTGGAATTACCTGCAAGTGCCTGGCACAACACACAACTGTCCACTATCACTTGATAATGTAGTATAGCACATTTGTAAATGTCTGTCACGTCAAAATACTAGGGCGACCACATGCTAGAAATCACTCATACAGACCTTGACTCCTGATTTCTGCCAGGGCCCATATCTTGCAGGCAAATCTGCAGCAACTTGTTACTTGCCCCTTTACATTTCTGTTTGGGAATGCTAAAATCTGCACCTCATGAAAGACTGTTAGGTTTGCTTTTTTTTATGTGAAGCAGCAATATAAACATCTAGAGATGTCAGAATATTCTTAAGTGACTAGTTATGAGGTGCAGATTAAGGAAGAATTGTAAGGGTGCAGTTCATAAAAGAGAGACCGTAAATAAACTGAATTTTAGTAAGCAGTTTGGTGAAGAAAAAGGTAAATGTGAAATATATCTAAAACTAATTAAAAGACTGAACAGGAGGTGTAGGCTGTTCCTGGCACAGGTATCTTAGCATTAGCAACATGAATGAAATCATTATTCTAGTAGTAAACCCATTGGTAACACAGTAATTTGCATCCCGCAGCGTAAATGTCAGGGACAATTAGCAGAGAAACTTCTAATGTACTTTATTTATTCAAATACTTTAGCTGGGGACAACAAAACATTTTCTATACAGGCATCCAATCGACTGGAACAAGATCAGTGCAGAGCTGTTTCCTCATCACACTGGAAGACATTGTTTTAACACTTTCTGTTACTAATTTAGGGATGCAGCTCAGCAGTAAGTCATGGAGCATAGTATAACCAAACCCATGGTGTGGGACTTGCCAAAGATGAAGGAAAAAAGGAAGTAAAGCAGAATTAAGTAAAAGGAGGAGGGAAAAAAAGAGGGCAGACAACCTGGATCTGGCAAAATGAATAGGTGGATCTTGCAACACCACCAGGCAAGGATATTTATATTTCTCTACCTTCTAACATTGCATCAGATGGTTTAAAGGAGATATTGCTAAGTCTCAGTTCATACTCACTCATTCTCTAATGGCACATAACATATGGCACTTAAAACAGTGAATCAGGTTTGATCTAAAGTCCCAGCAAGACCTGTTAAATAAGGTTTGGAAAATCTGTGCAGTGCCAAAGTAACACTTTGTCAACATTTAATGAGAACATCACTGTCATTTCTTAATGTAGAGACCCTGAGGGTTAGGCATCTCCACAGATAGTTTTCCCCTGTAGTTTGGACACCTACAGTAAAGTGGTCCTAGGGTTGCCCAGTTTTCAGTAAGGCTGTCCAGGTGAACACTGCCTGTCAGGATTTCCTAATTAGGATATCCAGACAGGGCTTTAAAGTGAATGGCATAGTGATCAGCCAATCAGCGATCGCCACGTTAATGGACCCGCCCCTGACATAATCAAACCCATCCCATCGAACTGCCCTCAGCCCTTGCCAAAGGTGGCAATGTTAAGTGGTTCTTAGCGAGTCATGGGTGTAAGACCCTTTTTCTGAATTTGTTCAATAAAATAAGTTATTGGTTAGAAGCAACACTCTGGACTGCTGTTCCTTCATCCTGGTTGATCTGGACACCAGGAGACTCACAGGATTCACAGGAGGGTAAGGTGATTAAAGGGACACATACACACTGCACAAAGGTATCTGGGAGGCACTGGCAGCAAGGCACACCAAAGTCACACTCAAAAGGTAGATCGGGATCTACCAGTAGACCTAGCTGTTGTTCAGTAGATCTCAAGATTCTGCCAACAAGCAGCTTGTCTATATCACCCTCCTGTTTCATGCTTTTCATTCAGATATGTATTATGTTAAGGCTACATATGAAATAGCTGTTAGTTAAATATAGCAATATAGTTGTTAGTTAACTATAGCAATATACATTTTCTCATAAATCAATATTTAACAATACTTTTATGGATGTAGAATTGTAGATCATACTTGCATTAGTAAAGTATGGGCACTCCTGCTCTACACTATTCTAAGGCCAACATTAACAAGATGTAATTCATGCCAACTCTCCTTTAAACAGATATGTAGCTTGCATAATTACATAGATAAAATATAAAACTCCAATAAACCATAATCTAAATAGCACTCACATGAACAGCAATGTGCAGTAGTTTTGATGTTTTTTATTCAGATCTCAGATATGATTTAATGGAGTTATATATTTTCTCTATAAGCAACAGGAGCACCAAAACGAGCACCACTTACATGTCTATGGAGTTTTTGGCTACATGCATGGACTTGTGTTTCTACATAGTTATGTTGTGTTGAATAAAGTCCCACGTCCATCTAGTTTAGGGATGCACCAAATCCACTATTTTGGATTCAGCCGAAGCCCGAATCCTTTATGAAAGATTCGGCCAAATACCGAACCGAATCCGAACCCTAATTTGTATATGCAGATTAAGGATTGGAAGGGGAAAAAATTGATTTCCTTGTTTTGTGACAAAAAGTCACACATTTTGCATATGCAAATTAGGGTTTGGATTCGGTTCGGCCGGACAGAAGGATTCAGCCGAATCCAGCTGAAAAAGGCCGAATCCTGGTCAAATCCCGAACCGAATCCTGGATTCGGTGCATCCCTAATCTAGTTCAGCCTCTCCAAATGAACATCAGGTCAGTTGGAAAAGGATAGATGTCCACCATATTCAAATTTTTTTAATTAGCATTTATCTAGATAATCCATAAGATCTAAGGGCTCATTTCAAGGGCAATTTTGAGCACAAAAGTCTCAAAAACAAGTGTGGTAGTACTTGCAATGCAACTCTACCTCTTCAATGGTAAATGTTTGCATGGGTCTATGGAATCTTTCAAATATTTATCCCCTCCAGCTGTTAGGAACTGCTAATCCCAACTTCTGTAGTCAAGAGAAGGTTATTTGAGGATACTGGATGTTGTAGTTCACTATGAGTGAGGGCTTCCTGGTGTGTCACTTGCATCTAATGCAGCAGGCCATCAAGCATTCTGAGCAAAGTTTAATTTTGTATATATTTCCTCCCCTGTATTTATTCTCAGTGTAGTGTCATTAATTATACTGCCAACAAAAACTTTTCCTACAATTCACACAAAGGTTTACTATACATGGATACATTATTTATTGCTGGGAAGGGCCAAATGATGACTACTACTATAAGGCACAGAGGGGTGGGGGATTTACAGAGGTCACTCTACCAAGATCTAAGGTTAAGAAATAAATCCCATTAAAATGACATTGCGCAAATGCTGAGTATATTTGTTTACATTCTAAAAGAACATTTGCAGACTAGTTTGTTTGTACTTCGGTTACCAGAACAGTTGTAATGAGCAGGCTTATTGACACTTCTTTGTCTTTGCTTGTGTTAAAGCAAGAAAGAAAAGAGTCGGGTGAATTGAAGGAGATCTGCATCAATTGTCAAATCAGGGCTCTGCCTTTTTTACATTTTACAAAAAAAGTAAGCTTCAGAGGCCACACAGTAGAAGTTTGTTTACTTTTTTTTGTAAAATAACAATTCATAGCACTTTTGCCCAATGGCAATAAACTCTAAATATACAACGACATGCAGACTTGATTCAGATAATTTCACTATTGTATTTGTCTAATGCTAAATTAAGAAAAGTATAATGATATTTTGGCAGCACTGTCTTGTATTTAAATATATATATATATATATGTATGTATTTGAACCCTACTGTTGGTTTCTGTATTTCTTGGTTTAGAACACTGCTGGTTCAACCTTTTCAGAGTAGTTGGCCAATTATAATATAAACTACATGTTAGAGGGGAAGATTATACTAAATCTACGATGACACACACACAGTCTATCGAGGCCTTAATATAGGCTGGACAATATTAAGGGCAGGCCCTGATTTACAAACTGGCCACCCCTAGGCCAGCTCTGCTCATAGTCCCCCTCCCTTGCAGGTGTCGTCTGCTCACTCCGCACGGCTACTGCCCAGCGCTGTCCCCTCCACTTCCTCCTGCCTGGCGCCATCCACTTCCTCGTACTGTGTGTGCATGCACAAGTCTTTATTGTCCGGAACAGCACTGGAGACTGGTGTGTATCTCCAGTGCTAGTAGTTAATCCTGATGCAGCTGGGTGGCATGCCCAAAAATGGTGGAGATCTACGCAAGCTGTGGGAGAACATACAAGCTCCTTGCAGTTAGTGCTATGGCTGCAATTTAAACTAGGACCCCAGCCCTGCAAAAAAAAAGATGGGGAACTACAGTGGCATCTTCAGAGACACAGATCTTCTCTGGTAAAGGCCTGTGGTTGCCTCGGGTTGGTACAGAAGTCCAAAATATAATGTGCAACATTTCTGCCCTACTTCTTTAGTTAAGCTTTAGTTCTCCTTTAAATATAGTCTATGCTGGAATGAATGGCAAATTATCATTGGCCTGGGACTAATGAACTTGTTTTCCAGAAGTGCTCAAAATGCCAGTAACAGGTTAACTTTGCCTGTAGCGAACTGTAGGCTTTGAGCAAGAGATTCAGCAGCATTTATGGAGTTATTTCTGGGGAATGTTCTTACCAGTTTATCTACAGACTGTGACGGAGCAGCAAGGACTATAATTATTTCTTTCATGTTGGTCAGCTCATTTTGCGCATGGATAAGTACTACTCCATAGCGCTGCCATGAGCGCACTTTATGTTGCAAAGAAGAATGAGATTAGATAGTATCCCCAAGGAAAAGAAGCCACTATTATGTAAAACTTTATGTTCAACCACATCTTCCCCCCCCCCCACAAGAATACATTTTGTGTAATGAGGGGTATGAAAAAATCTGTCCCTATAATTACCTTCGCACCCACACACATTTGATATGACACGACTCTTAAGACAGATTTGTGATTGTGTTGCACAGCTATTGCTCCTAACATCTATGAGTTATAATTTATCCTGTGACACAGAATGCTCCCTAGTAATGCTAACTGTAATGCTGTGTATTTTCCTGTGCATTGCTTCTAAACACACTTTCAGCTATATTGAGAGTGTTATCCTTCCTCTTTAGACGATAAAATGAGATCTGTGCAGGAACAAAGCTAAATTACTTGTGTCTGTAGCAGCCTCTATACTACCGTGTATATTACACATATATGGGCTCAATGTCCAAATGTTGAAAAAAAATTGTGTATGTCCAGCTTAAGGAATATTAAAATCAAAAACTGACCATATTCGATAAGGGGAGATCATGAACAAGCCAAGATCTAGCCAAAGAAATCAACAGAGAGGACAAGAACAAACAGGAAGAGGACCTGGACTGCACACAGGACCTGGGAAAATAGGACCAACTTGGGACAAAGATTTGCTAAATGCCTATTTCTTGATGGCAGATAATTTTGAAACTAAACAGCAGATTGTGTCACTTTATGGTGTAAGAATGACGGCAAAAAGGCAACTTGGCAAATATAAATAGTTTAGCAATATAAACAGTTATAGTACATAAAGTCATGTGCACAGCTTTTCTAGAGCGTTTATTCATATCATCTTGGAATAGCACAGAGCCTTGGGTTTTTGCATTTTTAGAAAGTTTAGAAATTTGGGCAAAGAAAAAATATCTGTTTTGTTTGTTCATGTATAAATTATACGGTTTACATTACATATAATTTACTCTGCCATCTACAAAGTTATTCCTGATCAGACCAATTGTTTTTTTAGTTAAAAAAATATGTGTGTAAGCAGCTATCTTACTTCATTGTGCTGATCCTGTGCTTTCAGAAAGAGCTAGCACTTCACAATGACACTGCTTTCAGATAAGCTATGGTTTTGCCTATTCAATGTAACTGGAGGAAACATGACTTGGGTTAGACTGACTTGTTTAATATTGAATGCTATTCTCATATCTACCACTAGGAGCATTTTTAGAAATGCAGGTGTTATGGAGCTGTATTCTTGTTACCTTCCTGATGGGATGCTCAGGGGGGGTTGATATCACTTCAACTTTTAGCGCAGCAGTAAAGAGTGACTGAAGTGTATCAAAGCCACATGGCAAGTCACATGTCTGGGGGCACCTGGGAAACTAACATGTCCAGTCTCATGTCAGATTTCAAAATGAAATATTACATTTGTTTGCTCTTTTAAAAATGGATTCTAATGTAGTATTCTGCTGGAGCAGCACTAACTGATGCATTTGGAAACAAACATGTTTTCCTACAACAGAATTCATTTGTTACCTTTGGACAGCCTATCTTCATTAATAAAACCTTCTTTTCCCTATCTATGGACTCTATTGAGAAATACAAATGGAGACGTATGCTCTGTTTTATTTATGTATTTACTTATTATACCCTCACTCCTGTTTCTAAGTCTGTTTAGTAGAATTTCTGGCAACTAATCCTGTTTACATGTTCCCAACAGCAGCAGCTAGAGAGAGAGAGAGAGAGATTGGGGCATCTGTGCTTAACTAAGGAGCCCTCTATCATCATGTACATATTCAGGATCTTAATTATATAAAACGCACCCGTGACCCCTGTGCCTAGTTTTTGCGACCGGCACATGCACAGTATGCTAACTATACTCCCCATATGCTGAAGGAAAGCAGGCACAAAGTATAGCTGAACTTTAAAGACTTTCATGTGACCCCAGTGTAATGCAATAAACTGATCAGAATTTCTATGATGCAACATGATCATACATTTTTCATCAAGGTTTTTACATCTTTGGAGTTCTCTTTTTAAAAAAAGATTCTTTTGAAAATCACATGTTTGTTTAATAGATTTTACCCAGTATGGATTCAAAGCAGCTTCTACCTGTTATCAATTGCTAGAAATAAAAGAATGCATCAAACCTGATTAATACTAGATGAAAAAGTCTTCAACAACCACATATAGCTTATATCGGCTTTTTACAGATAATTTTGTGGCCACCTCTTTACATACCAGGCATAATATGTAAATTCCAGGATCCTTAGTGATCTGCAAGTAAATATTTGTATCAACTACTGCTTTCTAATAATTACTTAACTCCACAAGCCTCCCCAAGATGTGTATAAATTGTCTTCTGAGTCTGGCAACAGTTACGACCAAGGTGAGACTGAAAATTTTAGCTTAACATCAACTAGGTGAGTATTCCAGTCCACTCTAAAGAATGCATATTCTGCTCCTGCTTGGGTAAGGTTTCAGTAAGAACTTATCCAATTAAAACTTCAAATAACCACAATTCAGGATTTTGCTAAAGCATTTTTGAGAAAATGTCCTACTCTCAGTACTCTGTGTGCTTCACACATGACACATCTGATTCAACATCATGATTCAATATACTTCTAATAATGCCCAGTTCTATTCTTAATCTGTGCAAAAATATAGCTCATATATCTCAGTGGATGTTACTTACATTCTATGCAACAACAGTTGAGTTTGATCCTGCACTATCGCTTTACTTGTTTATCCCCTTTATCCTCCCTTTCACCCCAGCCATAATCATATCCACAAATACTAAATTCTACATTAAGCTTGAATATATTCCTTTTCTAAATCATCATTATTTCATGTCATTATATGCCATCACAACTATTTCTCCCAATGGGCATGACTACTATTCGATTTAACTTTACTTTAGCTCTTGAGACACCATCTTTCTAATTGTTAACTCTGTCCTTTTTATGTGCATTGTCTCAGAACATCCATATATGGTATATGTTCCTAACAGTCCACAACTCTTATCTGGGAACCCGATATGCAAAAAGCTTTGACTTGCAGGAAGGCCATTTCCCATACCATTCATTTCAGCAAATAATTCTTTTTGTCTCTCTGCAATAAATTAGTAAAACAGAATTTTCATTGTAGATCACAAAGGATAATCTTACTAATCTTCAAATCTTAATTATGTTTATTTAGCCACAGACTGATATCAAAACCCAACCGTATACTCATCTCCAAATTTCACCCAAAAATGTCCTGCTAAGAATGACCATATTCCTATAAAAAGTCATGATCAGAATAACTTATTCCATTGCACTTTATGAACACAAAAATTGCAAACTTTTGATCTTATACAACCTGATTATGTCTTCAGTACATTCTTCTCTGCTATACTATACTTGCATCATGACTAGTTTCCCAGTGATCATTACCTGTATCTTAACTGAATCCTACCATAACCTACCCATCAATAAGCAACTCTTTTCCAATTTCCCACTCCCATATGCTAATACCCTCCTTTGTATTCTTATTGAATCAGGCCATATTTCAATGATTAGATCACTCTTTATTCTGATGACCATAGAACCAATGCAAAATCTGCACCCCTGTCCTTATTCATCCCCACCTCATTCCAGTAATCCCGTGTTCAACTGAAGTCAGTGTTAAAGTAGCTTAGGTTCCCCTTCAGTCATTTTCACATCTGTTCTATTATGTTTTTCCCTCACGGCTTCTCCCCACTGAAAGATAAAACATTGTCTATGTTATTACAAGGCTGCTCGAGTTATTGAGCACTATTGACAAAGAACTGCGATTTCCAACAACCAGCAGCTTCATTAAAATTCTACAGAGACCAAAGAATTCAATAATCACTCCGGCAGAGACCTGCGTGAGTGGGGCTGATTAAGCAATTCCTCTCTCCTTCCATTCCCCTCGCTAAAAGCATTGTTACTCCTTGTTTAGTACAAAAAAAGGACAATCATTAAATGATCTCAACTTGATTAAGCACAAACTTTTAGAAATACTCCCTAACTGCTTTCTCAGGCTGTAATTGTTGGTAGAAACATTATTAACAGCAATAAAAGATTAAAATAAGGCAAATCTTATATTCTTTCCCAAATTCTGGGTATGCATCCCTTTATGAGCAAATAATAGTTTTGTTGCCAGTTTCTTCTAAATAAAGTCAGATGTTCATTGATGTGAGAATTGCACTCCAAATTATATAGTACTGTTATTTTATTTTACATTTTGCATGCTCAAAACACCCCCATTTTTAGTCAGTCAAGTTTAAACATGTGCAGTATTCATCTGTTGGTGTACCACGTCAGCTAGTGCTGGAGCATTGGGAGATGAAGAAGAGGAGCCATAGCTCTTCTTCACTTTCTGTTCTCAAAAGTGAGACCATTCAGAACAAAAGAAATGTGGCTATACCATTTATGGCCCCTCCTATTATCTGTCCACAGCCCTCATGCCTACAGGACTGGCCTGTCTATAATTGCCTTTAGATTCCAAAGCAGCCATTCAAAACAGCAAGACTGTGCTCTCACAGAAAGACTTCAAGGAATGGTTCACCATAACATTAACTTTTAGTATGTTACAGAATAGCATTTCAACTGGCCTTCATTTTTGTTTTTATAGTTTTTGAATTATTTGCCTCCTTCTGACTCTTTCCAGCTTTCAAAAGGGGGTCACTGACCCCCATCTTAAAACAAATGCTCTATGAGGCTACAAACTTATTTATAGTTACTTTTTATTACTTGCAACAATGCTTGGTTTCTAGGCAATTTCTACCCTAGCAACCAGAAACTGCAAACTGGAGAGCTGCTGAATAAAAAGCCAAATAATCCCAAAATTGAAAATGAAATCAAATTGCAAATTATTTCAGTATATCACATTTTACATTATACTAAAAGTCAATTGTAAGGGGAACACTGACATCACAAAATATTTTGTTTTTAACTGAGCATTAATGATCATTTTAGATCTAACATTCCATTTTCTGCATTTGAATCTGTTCCAGCATGTAAAATAGTTGCCTGAATCATTAATTCCTGTATTCGATATGCTGTACATCAGGGTTTAATGATTCCCATGGGTGTTAGTGCAATAATCCTTAGCTGCTCTCCACATTGAGAGTAACCTCACTGAGAACAAATGTGTTTGACTGCTAAAGCAGAAAATATCTTCATTTCATCCATCAGTACAGCCCCTTGTGTTTGCACAGGGTAGGACTAATAATGTGCTAATGCAGCTGCAGAGCCAGGAAGGCCTAGATTTGTGGAAAGGCCACCAAGGACCGGGCCTAGGGCAGTAGGATTTTAGAAAGTGGCATGCTGCCCAACCACACCCACATTGATTCAAAAACACTGGGGATGACCAGGAGATACAATGATTTTTTAAATTTCCCAGTGCTCCCGACCTGATGAAAATTTGCAAGAATAAAGGGGAGAGGGGAGATGAACAGCAATAGGCCTTGGGCCACCCGCTATATAAATCTGGCCCTAGAGCCAGGACTGTTATTAAAATCAGCCCAATGGAATCCATCCATTGCCTTTTGCATGGATGTACTGCTGCAAGGATTCACACAGACAGGAAGTAGAGAAGCACACAACTAAAGCCTAAGTATTGTGTAAGAAGTGCGCAGGAGGTTTCTCTCCTGCAAAATGCTCCGGTGTCGTTAATGGCAGAATAGGATAGTGGTTCAGAGGTAGAAACAAGGATGGCTGTCTGAATTTTTCATCTCATGTTATGCCAATTAACATTAACATGACAGCCAACTGGAAAGAGAAGGACAGAGCAGGAGAAAGGACACATCAGTGGGTAGAATGAGATGACAGCAAGAAATGTGGGATAATCATAAAAATAGAAGAGAGAACAATATAAACTAAAGGGGGTGAGTCAAAAAAGACTAAACACTGAAAGAACAAGTAAGAAATATCGCTGAGGAAGAATGATAGAAAAGTAACAAAGATAGGGAAGATGGAATAATGTCAGCCGAGAAGAAAACGGCAAGGTTACTGTGCCTTATTCTAGAAAGGTGAAGTGATAAGTCAAATTTTTCGCCAAGTTTCTCCATGAAAATGATGCCATAGAAAAAAAATTTGGAGTGTCAAAAAAATTGTCCATAGGCCAAAGCATTTCTGTGAATTTTGGCCGGTTCGTAAATTTTGGGTGAAGAGAAACAGTTCAGAATTGCCCATCACTACTCCAGAGCAATAAACCTTAAATGCAGCATTGTTCTTTAAAATTATATTAGTACAATTATGCACTTTGCTATGGGTTATTTCTTCAGAATAAAATGCATTCTGCTTTTTGAACTTATTTCTTGTTACTATGCACACTCAGCACCTGCAGCTTACATCTTATATTTGACTGTTGATGAAGATTACAACTCAACACTTTTGTTGTATCTCAGATATATACAAATATATATTTTACTTATTTTCTTTCACATCCAGTGAGCAAAAAAAATGATTTTGTTATGGGCTTTGTGACCACTAGAGGGCAAAAATATTCTAATAATCTGTCATTTACACACATACCCTTACATTGAAATGATAGAAGTGATGGGTAATAGCTGTGCATTATATTTTATGTTGGTGAGAGCAAGGGTATATAGATTTTCTTTGGTGTAACCTTTAAAAACGTAAAACGAACGTTGCTTATCTGCGCCAGACTGTGAATAATTGGTGTTGTTTCCAGGGAACTGTAAATTTCAGTTATGTAAAAGCAGCGTTCGTCTGTATTTATTATCTCTTATGTATATAGCGCTGACAGAGTTGCCCAGATCTTTACAGAAATTATAGATCATTTACATCAGACCCTGCCCCCTCACATTTTAAGATCCCTATCAGATTAAAACACACTCAATATTATCAGGAGTCAATTAACCTGCCTGAATGTTTTTAGAGTATGAGAAGAAACCCACGCAAATATGGGGAGGACATACAAACTCCTTGCATATAGTACTCAAGATGGAATCAAACTCAGGACACCAGCACTGCAAGATAAAAGTGCTAAAAACTCAGTCACTGTAGTTGGTCCAAACAATTACTTATTTCAAAACACACCACTGATTTTTATTCCAAAGTGGAAATGGGAATTATTTTATCTTGTACATACAAAGTTTTTTGGGCACTCCATAAAATCTTTGCAGACAGCAAGGATTCCTAGTGTAGACCGCTGTTCAATACAAAAGGCATGTGGCCCTTGTACTGTGCTTCTTCAATGATTTTAAGTGAAAAGCTTTGGTTATTTATAATTGTACTAATCGAACCATATTTATTTTCTTATTATTCAGACACACAAATGTCTCCCTTTAAATAACGATGGGGCTAATTACACACTAGGCATTTTGACTGCCACTGCTGGCATCTGGCAGAAAGTAGCACTGGGCAAACACCCCTGTCACTGCTCCTAATGTTATTTTATGGTGTGGTGATAGGTGAGCTTATTCATGGAAGTCTGCCTATCACTACGCTATGTATCTCAGCCATGGCGCTTACATTAAATAACATTAGGAGAGTGAAAAGCAGACTGCCACAGTTTTCCACTGGATGTAGTGACAGGCAAACCCCCTTATGTGCCATTAGTTTAACCTACTGTATTATCTAGAATGCTCAGGACCTGGGGTTTTTTGTAATTTGGATGTCCATGCCTTAATTCTGCTAAAACATCATTTAAATATTAGATAAACCTAACAGGGTTGTTTTGGCCCCAATACAGATAAATTATATCTTAGTTGGGATCAAGTACAAGATACTGTTTTATTATTACAGAAATTTGAATTATATATGATTAAAATGGAGTCTATGGGAGATGGCCTTCCCATAATTCTGAGCTTTCTGGATAAGGGATCCCATACATGTACCACCTACCAGGGTGTCCTTATATAAATACTAAATAAGTATAATATCACACAGAGAATGGACTGAACCCCCAAGTTGGCTATGAAACGACACCAAACATATGTGAAAAAATGCAGTCTCCATAAGAAGAGGGACCCCTCTATCTACTACAATGAATTAGATCATCCTTGTTTTTCTGTAGTTTATCAATATGCTATACAATACTCATATGCATTAGAACAATCACATGCAAACAGATGGTATCAATCTAGAGTCACAGAAAAAACTTCTGGATGATTATAATCCTTATGCGACAGATAATCTCCCAAGATAATGAGCAGAATATATATATATATATATATATATATATATATATATATATATATATATATATATATATATATATATATATATATATATCATGATATATTGTATATAATATCCGTATATGTCTCATAGCTGTTAATGCAACTATCATTGGAGGAATATTGTAGTTCAAAATTAGATTAACATTATATGTGTGTCACTGCTGCAATCAGAAGCCATCAGTTGCCAAATGATGTATTGCTTTAGGTATAGGTCTATCTTGCTCCACAATTTCCCATAGACTTTAATTCCTGTCTTTGCTGTGGAAAGTTGAGGCTTCGGGACTTCGGCTGTTCGGCTTTTTCTGCACTTCGACATTTCGGCTATTCGGGACTTCGGGAAGGAGGTGGCACGGCTTTGGCGCTGTCAAGGCTCTTTCGAAAAGTTCAGCACTGCCGGGCCCGGTAGACTTGTACCCCCTGTGCCCCCCTGATGGTGGCCCTGAACACAGTTGACCAGTTGGAGACGCCAAATATGATGTAAGTGATAGAAACATCTCAGGTACAAACTACATGCATCCGACATGACTGTCGGATGTGAATGCCACACGCTGCGTCTACATCTGACAGTCATGTTGTGTGTAGTTTGTAGCTGCAATGTTTTCTGATTGGTCACCACGGGTTACTGCCCAGGTGCAAATTTGCTCTGTGTTCATAAATAACCCCCAATGTGTAGGTAGAGTAGATGGATTGGCTTATAAAGTTCTTATATGAAGTTTAAACTTCACAGTTTAATAACACAGCAAAATAGAAATATACTCAGATAAAAGTCACAAGCACCACAGCATAACTGCAGAATGATACTCCTCCAAGATACGCTGGTTTAAGAGATGCTCATATATGAACAATATTTAAATTCATCCCTTGTTCAGAAGACAAAAGGAGCAGCAATGATATTGGGCAAAGTACCACCTATTAACTTACTGAATTATATAATGTTATATACCAACACCTTTGCTAAAACAGTCCCACCTCCAAACAAAAGCCTCTGTGACAGTTTTGCTACACACCATAACTTTGTCACTACTAAACCACCATACCATGGCAAGGTAAAGTCCATATGACTGTCAAACTGATTTCACAATAAGAAGTAGCAGAAAGATTAAGCAGATGTCCAGGTTCAGTAAATTGCCAAGGCCTTGCTACACATCAGAGATTTATCATCTGCATTTGTATTAATGCCCCAGTGACAAAAGAATGGGATTGGACTCTCTTTCTGATCCACTATCAACATTACAGCAGTGAGAGGGAATGAGTAGAGCAGATTCATGTGCACAAGAATTTATTATTAAAGGGGATCTCTACCCTAAAACTGAACACTTGCATAATGAAGGAACTTTCCAATATACATTAATCAAACAGTTTTAATGTTTTAACATTAATTTCTCAAAGTAGTATCTGTTTGGCTACCAAATGCAATACCATGTGCTGCATCTCTCACCTGCTTATTTCTGATCTTGTCCACTCCAACACCTTGTGTCTCATTCCCTTCCCCTTTTCTACTGGTACTGGTCGCAATGTATGGAACTGTGTAGTTTCCATGTATGTAATTCATGCAATTTCTTTGTATAAACAAATTTCATTTTACAGCACTGGGCATTATGTTGGCAAATACATGTTAATAATAATTATAATTTGTCTGCCATTGGATGTTCACTATAATTCTCTATGGACCATTGTATTTAAGGGTTAGCAATTATCAGTCTTTCAATATTCTAGATACACCACTGATATGAACGTCACTCAGCTGTATGAAAATCCATATATCTGAAATGATCAGCGTTCCCAAGCCTATGGAAACATACTGTACAACAATGTAAAAGTGCAATAATATCAAATACATTTTTGAACTTGCTTTAGCTAAAAGATATTTATGAAGCATGTATGTTGCAGTGGGAGTTTTTGTTGAGACTTCAATATAGAGGTTGGACCCAACAGAAAATGCAAAATGCAACTTGAATCAATTTTGGAAACTTAACTCCCTTGAGCAAAAACATTGCTGGCATTGTAGGTTCACTTTTGATGTTAAGGTGCTTTTGCAGACAGTGGATTATATTTACAATAGAAGAATTTTCAGCAATGACAAATAGAATAGACTTGCACATTTCTGGTAATTGGGAACCCCTCTTAATTCTTTGGAGTTTTATCACTGGCTGAGCTTTCAAAGTATCAACTTCCTTTTAATATAGAACATGCCTTATGGAAACCGTAGTATTTCAGCAGTGCCATAAAGTTTATTGGATTAACAGAAAATATGCAATATGCATCATAACAAAATTAGGTGCATAAATTTGGGCACCCCAACAGAGATATTACATCGATACTTAGTTGAGCCTCCTTTTGCAAATGTAACAGCCTCAAGATGCCTCCTATAGCCTTTGATGAGTGTCTGGATTCTGGATGGTGGTAATTTTGACCATTCGTCCAATCTCTTCAGTTCAGTTAAATTTGATGGCTGCCGAGCATGGACAGTCTGCTTCAAATCATCCCATAGATTTTCGATGATATTCAAGTCGGGGAACTGTGAAGGCCATTCCAGAATATTCTACTTCTCCCTTAGCATAAATGCCTTTGTAGATTTGGAAGTGTGTTTAGGGTCATTGTCTTGTTGGAATATCCAACCCCTGCGTAACTTCAACTTTGTGACTGATGCTTGAACATTATACTAAAGAATTTGTTGATATTGGGTTGAATTTATCTGACCCTCGACTTTAACAAGGGCCCCAGTCCCTGAACTAGCCACACAGCCCCACAGCATGATGAAACATCCACCAAATTTGACAGTAGGTAGCAGGTGGTTTTTTTTTGGAATGCAGTGTTCTTCTTCCGCCACCCAAAGAGCTTTTTGTTATGACCAGATAACTAAATTTTTGTCTCATCAGTCCAAAGCACTTTGTTCCAAAATCACTGTGGGCTTTTGCATACAACAAGCGACTCTGTTTGTGGCGTGCAGAGTGCAGAAAGGGCTTCTTTCTCATCACCCTGCCATACAGATTTTTTTTGTGCAAATTGTGCTTAATTGTAGAACGATGTACAGATACACCATTTGCAGCAAGATGTTTTTGCAGGACTTTGGAGGTGATCTTTGGGTTGTCTGTAACCATTCTCACAATCCTCCGCATATGCCGCTCCTGTATTTTTCTTGGCCTGCCAGACCTGGGTTTTACAGCAAATGTGCCTGTGGCCTTCCATTTCCTGATTACATGCCTTACAGTTGAAACTGACAGTTTAAACCTCTGAGATAGCTTTTTGTAGCCTTCCACTAAACCATGATACTGAACAATCTTTGTTTTCAGATCTTTTGAGAGTTGCTTTGAGGATCCCATGCTGTCACTCTTCAGAGGAGAGTCAAAGAGAAGCACAACTTGCAATTGACCAACGTAAATACCTTTTCTCATGACTGGACACACCTGTCTATGAAGTTCAAGGCTTAACAATCTACTTCAACCAATTTGGTGTTGCCAGTAATCAGTATTGAGCAGTTACATGCATTCAAATTAGCAAAATTACAAGGGTACCAAAATGTTTACTGAATACTGCGTCACTAAAGATCTTTGTTCAGAAAACACCCCAGTACTCAGATGTTCCTGGGAAATTAAAGACATACCACTCTTATCTTTTTTGTTGAAAGTGGAGTAAATTATTATGAAGGCTGAAAGGGGTTCTGAAACTTTTTCATGACTGAATATATGATATCAGTTTACTAAGAAATTCCTGGCTTTTATATACTGGTATTTTGCCTTTGTACCCAAGAGTATGTGGGAGCCCATACATGTTTTCTGTTGATATGAGGATATTTTATGTTGCTATATAGCATGTGTGGTTTTAATGAGATTCCTGACTAGTTGGAGTATAAAAGAACTGAAGAAGCTGCTAGGATGAACGTTGAAACAGCAGTTTAAAGAGGATTTTACAAAAGCACCCCAATAAAGTGAAGCATACCTTGGATTGCAAAGGCAAAATACAGTATATAAAACATTCAAATTGGCAAAACAAAAGGTTATGAGTGTCTATGGTCTGCCTATGCAACTCTCAAGTGATCTAATTGGCTGGTCCAGCGTGGAGATCAGAGGAGGCAGTTTAATTCCCTAACATCTAATGAGTAACAGAAAATGATGTAATGTAAGTGGTACAGTTTGGATAACTGTACATTTTCCATAATTGAGAGCGCCATGTCAAATTCCACCTAAAGCTTTACATTGATTGATTCTAAAGATCTAATTTGATTTAAAATGTATTTGTGCTTATATCTTAAGCACACATTTCATGGCATATTTTTCTGCCAATGAATGGAATTAGACTCTAATGGGGCAGGAAGGTCAGACCTCGATCACCTTTTGAAATGCAGTGGGATAAAAGTCTTTTAGAGAGAATGAAACCGAATGAGTTCCCAGCTCTCTACTCAGAAATGAGCGGTAGCTGGCAGCCTGTCCTGTCAAGAGTTGGAGTGGGTGCATTATGCGGCACAATACACAAGCAGATGATTAACCTAACAAAGCACATTGACGTCTAGTGTTATGTAATGCCCTCTTTAGTGAGGAGACTAGGCACAGATTCAAGTTTGGTTCCTTCACAAACAGACGGCACATTGACAGAATGATTTCTTCGGCAGATCCACACAAACCAATTTAAGCTCCTAATGACACAGAGAAAATGCTCATTAACCCTGCAGGCCAGCATGAATATGTCGTATGCATAATCTTTAAAGGAACACTTTAGTGTAAAAATAAAAAAACTGGGTAAATAAATAGGCTGTGCAAAATAAAAAATGTTTCTAATATAGTTAGTTAGCCAAAAATGTAATCTATAAAGGCTGGAGTGAGCGGATGTCGAACAGAATAGATCACAACTTCTTTGCTCTATAACTCTGAGTTAGTCAGTGATTTTTGGGGGGGCCACGTGGGACATTTCTGTTGAGTGAGTTTGCAATTGATCCTCAGCATTCAGTTTAGATTCAAAAGCAACAGATATGACCCATGTGCCCCCCCCCCTCAAGTCACTGATTGGTTACTGTCTGTCAGTGGAAACCAAGAGAGCTGCAAAGCAGGAAGTAGTGTTCTTACTTGATATTTATAGGGTGCATTCAATCCCAGGCTGCTTCAAGCCCAACACAGTAATCTCTCGAAAAAGGGGAAAAAAGCAGCACACCATACTTCGGCTTCTGCCTTCAAAGCATTTATTGCAGCAGAGATGTGGCACAAGCTTTTCGGGGACAACCCCTTCCTCAGGTGCATTGCACACTTAGTGAACACATAGCATTAAATACCCTTCAAACCCATGTGATTGCCCATTTTTTCAGTTAACCCTTCACCAGCAATTTATACAAAGTTTCAAACATGTCCATCATTAATCAGCATAAAAGTCCCAATCCATAGTGATGCATAAAATTCATTGCCTGCAATATAATAATAGTTAATAACCCATTAAAAACATTTATTATCAATAAATACATTACAAAAAGCATTGTAAACTAAAACTCTTGCAATAAGCAAAGCACAATTTATTCAATTGCCTGTGATTCATTTGCATGCCTCTATACCTGGAAGGCATCATGCTTCTGTATGCAACCATGTGTCTCACAAGTAGTGTGCCCCTGCCTCACTTTTATGTACCTCGGGATACTTGTATTTCTAAAAAATGTATGTCCTATTAACAAAGTTTAAAGGAGAACTAAATCCTAAGTTTAGGGGACGTTGCAAATCATCAAGCAAAAGATGAGGGTTGCCTGTAATATAAACTGATGCTACAGGACTGATTATTAAATTCTAATGCTAATTGTGCTGGTTTCTGAGCTGTGATATACCAATAATCTGATTTATTAATCAGCCCTGTATTGCGATATTTATGTTATATTCAGTATATTGTGTGCCAACCCCTAAGCTCAGTAAGTAATAGCAGCACAGAGCATGTATAGTGAATCAGCAGAAAAAAAAGATGGAGAGCTACAGGAGCATCTTTGGAGACTTCTTTAGTTAAACTTACGTTTTCCTTTAAAAAGCTAAATCAGTGGATTGGAAAACTATTTATTGTTATGTACCACTACTTGACTTAGTGGCTGTTGATACAATGTGCATTTTTAATAAAATTAAAGCTAATGCTGTTGCATATGACTGCTTGCTTTGAATTCAACCTGAACCAGTCAATTAGTATTGAGCTAGATGAAGGCAAACAGAGCTCCTTGTAAAACCCACTCTAGAGTTTCTTAAAGAAGAAAGGAGGTAAATCCATCTCAGCATGTTAGTCGGATTCTCAAACATGTTATATATATATATATATATATATATATATATATATATATATATATATATATATATATATATACTCTTTCCAATGAGTATCCGCACTCCACGGCTGTTGCTAATGGCGGGGTGCACGGTAATTGTATGTATATCAATTATCAGTAGACCAGCACTCCCTTTTAAAATGTAATACTTTTTATTGTCATGGTATCAAACCGACGTTTTGGTCCACATTTGGACCTTTTTCAAGGATGATACAAAAACTTTCTAAAAACACATTAAATAAAGTGCTCCATTACAAACCAATCAGTGCCCTCTTTCAATCAGCATTTCAATGTGAATCATGTGTTTCAATTAAGTGTCTATCATATATAGTGAATATACATATATATATATATATATATATATAAAATATATATGTACATATACATAAATACATACATACATACATATATATATATCAGCTCTGTCTCACTACATACAATAGCAAACAACATTTACTGAACATGCCAAAATATGCCTTTGCCCTATTTGGATGTCATTGTGGCTTCTTAGAACGTAAGATAAAATAAATTCCCCACGTTTTTGTATTAACCTTGAATATTTACACAAAGAAATGGTTTTCCCTTTTAGCAGTCTCAGTTCCAGTGTAAATAACCCACAGTTTGGGTTTGTCTATATTCATAACTCAGATCTCTGATGTATTTCCAGTGTCATAATATCTTTTTTTGTGGATCAGTTCCCATAGAGGTATTTTATATTCCTGGGAGGTCTTCCTAACAGTTTATAAAAAGGAGATGCATCCCACAGATTGCTGTTATTTAGACCACAAAAATCTCTTAAGCAAAGTTGGAGAAAGTATTGAACATATGATAACTTTTAGTGGGCCAACATGTCATTTCTTTTTAAAGCAGGGTGTTTAAATGCTTGGAGATACATTGGCTTCTTAATCAGATGGTAATGTAGAAGTATTATTACAGTGCACCACATCTAACCCTTTAAGTTGAACACAGATACAATATCTTAATCTGTTGACAAGCCCATTCAAAATCTGCATAGCTAGTAAAATGCAATTTGATTTACTATGCAAGAGAACCTAAGAAAAAGCTATGGTATAGGTGCACTACTAATAGCTATCTTGTGACTACGCTTAGCTGCTAAACTCCCTATTAACACATTGTACCTACAGAAGTTGTAAATCTTTATTTGTATTTACCTATTCATGTGGAACAAGGACAATAAATCAGTGGCCTGTGTTTGCAATCTACAAGTGTATCCTGTTCTGTTGAGTGATGGGCACCACTAAAGCCTGCCAATACTTGCAAACGTCAAAATAAATATACCGTTATCCAAAGGCCAATATTTGTTTATGAGACTGCTGTATATTCTCCTTAGACATTTGGGATTACATGAATGGTATTTCTCTTAATATATGTGAGGTCCTGGATATTTTTAGAACTATGGCTAAATAAAATATAACAAAATGTTGTTATATATGTAACTTTGTTATGTGCTACATGTCTCCTGACCAAAGGTTGTTCCTCCAAGGAGATCCTGACTGGAAAATGTCAAGTAACTGCTAATCTATTATTACAGCATTTGCAAATACAATTTTGGGTCTTACTTGCCAGATTAGAAAACTATATAGTTCAAACACATCTGTTGTAATTCCTCCAGAAAATCATAATGGCAAAATAAAAACAAACTGGCTGCATTCTTAGCAGTATCCAGCTCCGTTGAGTTTCCAGTTGAGTGGATAAAAACTGCACACTGTTTAAGATGGGAGCAGGTTCTCTGTATATCAGAATATGCTGTACCTGCTACAACTCTACAATACAAGGGCAACTGGGCAAGTGTAAGATACAATCTTGTAAATCTATAATAGTAATTTACATGAATTTTGGACACCACATCTAGACATTTTAAAAGTCACAGTGAGTCACTGCCAGAAGAGTAGAACATTTAGCAGATTACAGGCATTTCCTTATAAGAAAGACTAATTGAAAAAAAGGAAACTGTCATGGGAATCCCTTATTTTTTTATAATGCATCAGTTAATAGTGCTGCAGACTTCTGCACTGAAATCCATTTTTAAAAAGAGCAAACAGATTTTTTTATATTTAATTTTGAAAATCTGACACAGGGCTATACATATTGTCAGTTTCCCAGGTGCCCCCAGGCATGTGACTTGTGCTCTGACAAACTTCAGTCACTCTTTACTGCTGCTCTGCAAGTTGGAGTAATATCATCCACACCCCAGCAGCCCATCAGCAGAACAATGTGATGGTAACCAGATAACAGCTCCCTGGTAGATTTAAGAACAGCACTCAATAGTAAAAATACATGTCCCACTGCAACTCCTTCAGTTACATAGAGTAGGAGAAACAATAGTCTGTCTGAAAGCAGTTCCATAGTGCAGCACTGGCTCTTTCTGAAAGTACATGACCAGGCTGAATACAACACCAATATTGTAACTAAAAAAATATACGTGTTGGTTCAGGAATAAAAATTATACATGGTAGAGTGAATTATTTGCAAGGGTCTCTTCGGTCCAAAAGGCAGCAAAAGAACATTGGCACAATCTGAGGATTGGCTGAAAACAATATAACGATGCAAAAACTTTTGAAGCAAACTTGTCTTAATATAACAGATATGTCTTTCCAATCAGAGAGGGGCACACCTAAACGTGCAAAAATCTGTAAAATGTATTATATCCTAGAAACCAAAGAGGCAGCTATTGGCAGATATGAAACCATTTGTATCTATTCCTTAAACATGTGGCACCAAATGGTTTTATAATGTATGGATTGCTTTTTGTCTGCGGGAGAATATAACTTTGTGTGTTACATTATAATCTTTCTTCACAACAAATTGTTCCTGCTATAGGTTGCATTGTGTGTGTATATATATATATCTCCTTGGATATTGAAAATAATATAATGAATGTAGATTTGCAAATAAATTCATACTAATCTAATTGGAATATTGCCAATGTGTTTGTGTACAATTAGCTGTTTTTATATTATGTTTTATATGTGTCTAATTTGTATATCTATCTAATTACACAGATCCTCATTTTCCATACAAGCAAGTATATTTATGTACATCCTTCGCTCTTTAGAGGGTCCCCCCATGACACATCCTGCATGTTCTATGGGAAGAAAGGAGGACTGGAGGCTCTTTTGCATATACCAGCTATACCCAGAAAATCATGCAGCAGCCTGGTGCAGAGAGCAAAACATTAACTAGTTTGGCAAAACTTCAATTAGTTTGGCTTTAGTTACCCAATAAATTTAGACAATACACGATTCTCATGATTTTCCTGCCTCTTGGTCTTCCACTGCTGTGATATTCAGAAAGAATAATGTGAGGGATATGTTTCTGTATTAAACACTGACATGGGATTGAGTGGGGGTTGCAAAGGTTAATCAGTTCTTTTAATGCTTAATTTTTAAGCTATTTTCTCTTCCATAATTAATAATCAGAAAAATTTTGACCGTCTTTAGATCAGAGAGGCCATTTGAAAGTGACTAATGCATGCTCTCAGTATCTGGTGTGGTATTTATGATATACCTCCCATGGGTAACAATTTCATCACTAGAACGTCTTGGGGTATCCTAGAGAGTTACACATAAAACCCCGTGATTATAAATAGTTCAAGAAAAAGGGAATTTATTTGGCATATACTTGTTCCAAAAGCTCTGACTGTTCTTCTGCCATCTTATGGGAATAAAATCCAGAAAAATGCTTCCAGAGATCAAAATACTCAGAACCTGTTTTAGAATACCTAGTGCTTCATCTTTATCTCTTATTGCTCTGGATAATTTATTCGTTCTGCTTAATTCCTGTACTGTATGTTGTAAATAACAGTTTATTCTCAAGAAAATATTTTGATTCTTCCAGCCTCCCTTGTTTATCGATCTAATGTAATTATTAAGGCCTGGGTATGAGCATACTACTATAAGGATATGTAATACATTACCCATTATACTGTATATGGAAAAAAACTTTTTATGACCAGGAACATCACAATCAGATCAAAGTCATGAGGATATCAGTGATTTGAAGCACTTTTTACAATTATTATTATGGGGTAGGTGAGTTATAAGTCTAGGAAATGGCCTGGGAAGTTTAAATTAAAGCACAGCAGAGCCATCTTACCTTGCTTACTCAGTTCCCTGTCAGACTTAGACTCAGATTTATAGATATGCATATGCGCATTACCGCAAATTCCCTATATCTCACATTCCTACTCATGCATGCATCTACATCTGACTGAGATATGACTAGGGAGGCAAGATAAGATGTATGGCACAGCATTTCAAACTTCCAAAGGCTAGTGCAGTTTTTTCCTAAGAGGAGCAGTAGCCCTAGGAACAAGTCTAGCCAATCTATGTTCTAACTTTGGGTGCATAACATTTCTGTACTCCTCGCTGAATAGGGCTTTCCTTGTACTTTAAGAGCTAAACAACAAAATAAATATAGACACCAGGATGCAAAGATTCATATTACTCTATAAAGTGACAAAGGCATGGAGTGAGTTTCATGCTGTAGAAAATGTCTAAGGTATGCTTTTCATTAAGGTCTTTATTTGAGGCATAGGTTTGGGGAGTGTGGGTTTTGTTGAGCAGTGATAGGTTCAGATGGAACAGCAGATTTGCTGTGGTGACACAAGGGGGAGCGGAAACCTCTGAACGTGAGGAGCCAACTTCTTGTGTTATTAATGGGGGTCAAGATTTTATTTGGGTTTCAGCCAGGCCCCCTGCCTTTCTCACACATGGATTTTGGTGACACTGGCCTCATTTTTCAAGCAGATCTTTATGGAACCCATAAGATAAATGTTTATTTTGCTTCCGGTCTGAATGCATGCTGACCCAACTCCAAAATCAATATTCCTTATTCTGAGGCATAGGAAATAGTTTCAGTTCTCCGGTGTTTTGCTGAGATGATCTATATTCATTATAAACACACAGGCATCTATCTGCTTAGTTCTGGTGTTTTGCAGCAATTACTTCCCTGGAATAGAATGTTTGAATAATCCTATTTAACCAGATTCTGAAATTGTTTGCTAGGGGAATGCCTAATGCAGAATACAGATTAACAAGGAACTAAAAGTGTTTACTTGCGCCCAAAGACAATGTGTAAGGCTCGAAGAGAGTTTTCCCATTTTGCAGTTGCAGGAGACATTCTTTCCAGGAATATTTTTGTGCCTTTTTAATTATTTCACTTTTTGCTCTGTTGCTCTTTAGTATGGAATTTCTACATCCCAGATAATGGCAGTAAAGATGTAGCCTTACAGAGCAAGTTTTTTGGTTGCTGGTTTCCATGAATTTCACAACCAGAAAGCATCTTTAAACTGCAAAATGAGTATAAGAAATCAAGTTCAACTAAAGTTGCTGAGAATTGCCCATTCTTTAACATTCTGGCAGTGCCAGAGCTTTCATCATTTGAATGTGAAGATAATGTAGTTGGAGAATTTTTTTTTAACTGCTGCTGTTCTTCATGAGAGCACAATCAGTCACATCTCCTGCTGTGATATAAGACTAATTGCATCCCAGTCCCCATCATACTCAAATGGAGGTTCAGAAAAAAAATGTCCAAAAGTTGGCTCATAGGCTCAACTGTTTATTCCTCTGACTCAACAGATTTATAGCTTTGGGCTCAAAGAAATAAGGCCTGTTGCTCTTGCATCATCTTGTCACCTGGTAGACATGCTCTGGTGAATGCTGGTTCCTTGCTCAATTTGGCAAACTCTCACTCTTAGATTCATTAAACCACACCTTGTCTGCACTTCTGCTTCAAGTTTTCGCTAAGCCCGTTGTATTGAAGCATCTTTCTTTAGCTGTTCTGACTCCAGCTATTGTAATACAAAATCATCATCATATTTTATGATCTTCTTAAATGAAGGTTTGTAAAACATTTTGTAACAATTAATTAATAGGATCCCAACTTTTTGATCTGGGTAAATTAAGGTTACACATCATTAGAGTTTGGATGACTTACATCGTGGGACAGATGTTCAAAGTTTTCTGCATCCATGTATTGAATTGTATTGTGTTTATTAGTTTATAGTATGTACAAGTGTATGCATAAGCTCACTACTTCTGGTTAAATAACAAAAACTCATCTCTTAGGGTGATGGCACACAGGTGATTTGTTGCCTATAGGAGGATAACAAATGCAATTGAAACCTAGGATGCAAAAGTATTTCAGGAAATTTATCGCCAACATTTTTCACAGATTCCCCACAGGTGTCAAAACCCCATGAGTGCCATTACCCTTTTGGTTAGCAAGGGAACTTTATTAACCACCAGGAAAGGGGGCACGTTTCTCAATTTAGCTCATGGCAGAAACAGCACTTCCTATTGCCCCCCATAGAAAACATCCAATAAATATATAGATTTTAAATAAATACCTTAATGCACCGTTATTGTTAAATCAGTACTTTCATTAATACAGAAAGCATTTGCTTCCACTTGAAACCAATAAGCAGGTGGCCATAGAGAGGCCTGCATTATTTGCCAACTGGACTTAGTTTAGCCAAGTTTGTAGTACCTGTTGGTCCATGCATGGAGACACAAATAAGTGAAATACAGTAATTTTGGTAAATTACCAATTGCTTTCAAATGAACTCATTAGACTCTAGTTTGGCAGTTGTAGTGGACTCTCGTTCTCACCCAGAGGTCATCGCTAATCCTTAAAATTTTGGCCATGTGTCAGGGGTCTCATTAATAACACAAAATGGAACATTATACTTTTTTTAAACTCCTCTGGAGGATGTACACCAAGTTTCTTGAGCCCAAGAGCTACAAAACAATGAACTGAAGGAGATAAAACACACTTATTTTTGTAAAAAAAAGGAGTTACTTTATACAATTTGAGTATCCTTTTTACTTATCTCCACAGGTTAATAGGTTATTTTGCAATCAATATTAATTGAACAGGGCTAATCCCTGTGAGGCAACAGCAATAGTGTGAGAAGGCTGGGTATAAGTGAGAAGGATATCTTGGTAGGTGCAGAACATTAACATGACGTTGTAGCAGTTTAGGGGAAAAAAAACACTATTTTCCAAAACAAAAAGCTACCATCTCTAAAAAATACAAAAAAAGGAAAGCTTTCCCATTGTTTAAAGAAAAACTAAAGCATAACTAAAGAAGTAGGCTAGAAATGTTGCACATTATGTTTTGGTTTGGGCTTCTGTACCAGCCCAAGGCAATCACATCCCTTTAGCAGTGAAGATCTGTGTCTCGAAAGATGCCCCAGTAGCTCCCCATCTTATTGTCTGCTGATTCACAGCACATGATCTGTGCTGATGTCACTTATTGAACTTATGGGCCGACCAAATATACAGTACACATAGAACACAAATGTTGTAATATACAGTTGATTAGTAATTAATACAGAATTTAATAATTTGCTTTGGAGCATCAGCTAATATTACAGGCAAACCTAATTTTCTGCTTGATAATTTGCAACAACCCCTAAGTTTATCTTCTCAACAGCTGCTCAGAGCCCCCTGAGCATGTGAGTGTCGCAGACATGTTCCAAGATGGTGACCCCCGGTGACAAGTTGAAGTCCTGGATCATTGCTGCTATTGAGAAGCTGAAACGTTAGTTAATTAGTTAGTTAGTTAATAAGGTCATTATATAAAATATGGCATGTTAGCCATATTTATTTTTAGGGTTTGATTCTCCTTTAATGGTTGTGTATGATCAAGAATTAATTGACAGTCCCATGCACACGCCAAGCCAAAGCCTTGAAGGAAGAGAGGGAAACAGAATGGGGAGAAGGAGCCTGTACACTGCAAGTGGCACTTCCCAAACACCATCACTGAGAACTGCAGGAAGCTTACTGTGTTCTTGTATTGCAGGCTTAATGCAAAGTTGTGCCACACCGAGGACAGCCATGCCATTTCAATTCCCTGCTTGGACAAGCCGGAATGTGCTTTGTTTCCTATCTGATTAGGAAAATGAAGTATTGTGGGAGGGAGGCTACCAACAACACTGCAGTTCCCAATAATGTGGTTCGGGAGGGGTCATGAGGGTCATTATAATAAAACGAAATTAAGGCAACGCTAAATCGGTTACTCACAGATTATAACCTTTCTATCCACTTCCTACAATCACAATTTGTGGGGATAGGATAAGATAGGAGAGATGGAAACAGACACCAAATGCCATCTATATTCCAAAACCATGGGTGAAAAGAGAATTCTGGGGAAAAGGCTCATATCACTCCTAAGAACACCCTCAAGACTGACATTCACCCACTGTTATTGAACGCATGCCCAGGGCAGTATGCTAATCAGATACCCAACTATAGACAGGTTTTGCCTTTGTGCAGTACAAGGTTTTGTGATCTGTATTTGTGGATCCAAAACTATGTAGAAATGTGTTTTTGTGCTATGGGACTGCTTCTCTTCAGCTGAGATGTGAAAACTAATACTCTGAATATCAATACATTTTTGTTCAACAACTGCTGCCTTCTGACAGAAAGTCAGATAAATATTTCACTTTCCAAAACAACAACAATTCAAAGCACACAAGTAAGTCAACTGATAAATGGCTTAGAAAAAATGAAAATCTGTTTCTTTTTTCAATTTGGCCCCCTCCCAAACCACACAACTGAGATCTGCCAGAAGCTTACTGTGCCCCTGTATCGTGGAGAGAAATGCATAACTGCGCAGTTTTGTTGGTGAAATAACTGTTTTCTAACCTCAGTTCTTTTTGGAATTTTTTGTACGGACACAGAACACTGTGCGCAGATAACCCCTTCACAATCTCAGAGACGGAAACCTTTTCAAAGGTGACTAAGATAAAACAGCAACATTAACTTGCTTTATTAATAGAGATCTATCCAAACTGATGAAGCCATAGGTGCTTCCCCAAACTATTTTTCAAATAAAATTTTTCTGAAAACAAAAAAAATTCAGCCTCTACATTAGCAAAACATACTTTCAATGAGGCTATTTAGACTATTGCTATTCACTTAATACAGGTTTAGAATCTATTTTTTGGAATGCTTGTGACCTGGGTTCTTCCAGATAAGAGATCTTTCTGTAATTTTGACCACCATACCTTAAAGTCTCATCCCTTCTTTATTCTGTACCCACCCCAATCGCCTTCTTTTTGAAAAATGAAAAGTAAAAGAAACAATGAATTGATCGCCATACCTTAAAGTTATTGTTCACCTTTAATTTAACTTTAGTATGAAATAGAGAGTGATATTCTGAGGCAATATGCAATTGGTTTTCATTTTTTTTTTTATTTGTTTTGAGTATTAATTATTTAACTTTTTATTCAGCAACTCTCCAATTTGCAATTTCAGCAAACTGGTAGCTAAGGTTTCCAAATAAGGGACCGCATATCTGTATTTGCAATTAAATATTTAAGAAGTTAATTGGCCCCTTATAAAATTAACCATAATGTGACCTTACATTGAAAAGTCCATGGACTAAAGTGAATGACTTGTAATCTATGTAAAGTGTTATGGATTATGTCAGTGTTACATAAATAAATCAAAATAAAACAGTATGAGTTACTCATTGGGAGTATAGAGAATTCCCTCTCTGTTTTTGTTTATACATGTGTGGAAAGCTGGCATATTGTTCCCTCCCATTGCAATGTGATGTTACAGTTAGATTTTGTTTTGTGTACTAACAGTAGTGACGGGCAAATAAATTTGTCTGTCATGAATTCGTAATCGATTATATATAAATAAATTGAATAAATTATGAATATATATGAATACATTTTTGGCAAAGCGAAACGGGAGAAATCACAGTACTCTGTCTATACACTTTCTATGCACTTCCAGTATTCATTGAACCCTGAGCTTTGCAGACTATCAATTGAGCCAAAAACCTGGCATTAGTCTGCAAATGCAAACATCTCAAAAACTACTAAACATATCAAATTAATATATGCTGCAAAAATACTTAAAGAAGCACCCCAAATACATCAAGTTTTTGGTGTTTAGATCCCCTCTAACAGTTTGGACCAGTTTTTGTCACATGACTTATTTGTAGTATCAGATATTTTATCTCAACCAGAGTTACATCTTGTCTTACCCATAAACACAGTTTTACAATGAATGAAACTGAGGCTTTCACTTTTTTCTTGCCTCCCCCCCCCAAACACAACATGTATTGCAAAATAGATGTCTTTAATAACATGTATGGGGATGATAACACCAAGCTGCATACCAGGATTTGTTACAGGTAAAGATGCTTTGCATTTTTATTAATATAAATAACTCCATTCTCTGTATTAACAGAACCAACCCCAATTTCAGGCTCTTAACCTCAGGTTAAATCATCCTGTCTAACATTCATGCAACAAACACAGAAACTGTATTTATCCACATTCCTCAGCTTTTGTTCAGGGGCACCGGTTCGGCAAATTTATAGAAAATAATTGTCTGACATTTTCAGGGGCACATAATGGACTGTAATTTTTATCTTGGACCAAATCAAACAGGGTGGAGAGTTGCCTTTCACCACAAAAAGGTGTCACTCACTACCTGACAAAAAACAAAGGTCTTACCAGAAGTCCAAGGAACTTGACAGGAATGCACTGGATTCCTCCACACCAGGGATTTCTGGCAACTCAACATGTGGCTCTATTTTTGTATATCCAACAGATTCAGCAACATTCCCAGTTCTTGGCTGTGATTCTGTCTGCTGACAGTTTCAGTTTCTGGAAGTTTATTACTTTTTGTACCAATGGCACCTTTACCCAGTGTGGCTTCCGTCTCTCAGGTTCTTTGCAAGCCTTCACTTCTCAAACAAATAACAGTACTCTGTGTTATCCTGTGTGTATTTGTAGCCGCATCCTCGATAACTAGTATTTTGTCCAACAACCTCAACATCTTTTGCAGCTGCCCATGACGCTGTTCCTTCAAAGCCTAGTGCCTGTATGAACAATGCTGTGGTATAAAAAGGCACTTGGTAACACTCTCATTTGTTGCCCTTTCAGTGTTGCAAAAACAAACAACTTTGCCTGGGAAATCCAATCACAAAATATTGTGCTCTGTCCTGCTGCCAACCATACGCTGAAGCCTTTGTCACACGTGGCTGATAGACTGAAATTGCTGCCATCAACAAAATAAGTTGATATCTCTTAATAGCAAAGTTCAAATGGGAGACTGGCTCTTTAAATGTTCACTATTTTCAAGAATAACTCTGCCTTTTTTATACATTCATTTTATGTGAGGAATAAGCGCTTGTTGGCAATAACATCCATCTGCAGATCCCAATAACGCAGCTAGCTTTATTACAAGCCATTTCAGGAAAACACAAATGAATGCTTTGCTTGCCCAGCTCAAGTACCCCAGTGTAGTGTTTACATGTACATCCCAATCCCAAAAAAACAAAACAAGGCTTTTCAACTCACAGTATCAAACAGGTTTTCAGCTCCTGCTTTCCACAGTCAGTGTGTGTGTGTGACTCAGCAGGCCACAATTACTACCAATTACACCTCAGGTGAGCCAGAGGTACAGCATTAACCCATCGCATGCTGGTGTACAGCAAGGCATAGGGGATATGTGGGGAATGTATACTTCACAGTTCTCATTTAAGTTGCAGTAGTATCCAGGCCCAAAAAATAAGCACTTGAGATGAAAGATGAGGCGGGGTCTGATGCTGATCTTCAGTATTATGTGTTCTTAAAGGAGGGTTCACTTTTAAGTTAAGTTTAAGAATGTTATAGAATGGGTAATTCTAAGCAACTTTCCAATTGGCCTTCATTTTTCCTTTTTCATAGTTTTTTTAGTTATTTGCCTTCTTCTGGCTCTTTCCAACTTTCAAATGGGGGTCTCTGACCCTATCTAGAAACAGCTGCACTGTACAACTACATACATGTTGTAATTGCTACTTTTTATTACTGATCTGTCTTTTTGGGCCATCTCCTATTCATATTCTAGTACATCATCCAAATCAATGTATGGTTGCTAGGGTAATTTGGACCCTAGCAACCAGATTGCTAAAATTGCAAACTGGAGAGCTGTTGAATAAGAATCAAAACAACGCAAAAATCACAAATAATAAGAAATGAAAACCAGTTGAAGTTGTAGTTATTCTTTTAAAAACACACACAGAAGTGAATTTGGTCTTCACTTAATGACATCAATGCAATTATATATCCAAACCCATCCTGCTGTTAAATGGCCGTCAGGGCTTTTACACAAAATCCTGTGAGTTATATGTGAGTCTTTTTAGTTGCTTTTCATGCATTTTGCTGCAACATGCAAGATTTCATCTGAATCTGGCACATCAGCAAGGACCTGTCTGTACAGCCTTATAAAGAACTATGGGGTCTGTTAACTTATATGTTCCTTTGCTACCATCTCAACCCTGGCCTAATTAATACCCCCAACCTCCTCTCAATGTTTTGTCTCAGTCCTACATCCTGCCCTTTATGGATCTCAGCTGATTTTGATTTCTTCTGTTTGTGGAAAGAAGTGGGTTAACATCCATCATTTTACAAGCTTTTCTTGTGGTGAAGCTAAGTCAATTATTTTGGGCCGTGGGCCAGGACTGCAGATTTATTAGGAATAGGGAGGGCATATTTAATTACAAATGATTTATAGAGTGAAGACTGAGTGAAGGTTTGTCATATTCAAATGCCGTTCGGGGAACACAGGGCTATATTTCCACAAGATGGATGCACAGGTGGGGCAGTGCGCTCAAGTAATGTAAAACATGTTTTCTTGCCCAAGCACATGCACTGTCAAGGACAACAGAATATATCTCCCAAAGGAGGAATATAGTATGTAGGGAAAAATGGTGAATTTGTTCCTGTATAGGTGAAATGAAAAAGACAGTACACAGTACACAAAGACAGTGTTATGATATACGCATTACTAAATGATAAATGTAAGTTTATTTAGCAAAGGCATTGATTCCATTCAGAGGGATTTTTAGGCACCAAACTATTGAACTGAGTTGTGCCATTTTATGTTATCATCAAGTCTTCTATGCTTTGGGGACCTCACCTCTCTTATCTATAAATAGTAATTGGAATGGAACATAGAAAATGGTCATTGTAGAAATACCCCTGTAGTTTACCTTAGCACTGGCCTCTGCAATACACCATGGTGTCTTTCTGGCATCTTTTACTATATGTCAAGATTAAGTATCAATTCTAAAACACCCAATATCAAAATACTCTCTTGTGGTCCAAATGCTGTCAGCCTACTGTATAATTAAATGCCCCTACCAATAAAACTTCAGCATTTACTTATAGTGAACCAAATCCTTTACTACGAGTGGCCCACTTGCTGTACCGCACTGATAAGGAAGTTAGGAATGATGATAAAGAGCTAATTGAAGTTGTGGTTGAGTAATTGACATGATAAGTTAGACCCGCCTGCCAAGATTCTTAATTTATTGCACACACATCACTGAGTGTTGAATGCAACATAATGACACTTTAATAGACCAAGCATGATCAAATGCCAGTAAAAAGCATTGTGGGTAATGGCCCAGACCAAATGAGCTTAGTAATGACTTTCCCTTATCTATTTACCTGTGCCCACTCCGGAACAAACACAACACACTGCAATGTGGGATGAGGTCATTTGGGATACGGCAAGAGGCTTAAATCACCCCGACACCTTCATTACATGTGTGTCAGGTTGCAAAGAGGGATTAAGAAATATGACTGCTCAGTGTTATCTTAAAAAAGTCAAGTTTCTATCAAGCGTTTTGAACAATAAATACGGCCTCCTCCTGCCAGCAGCTAAGGTTAAGGATGAATACCTCTGAATGCAGGAAGAAATGAACAAGTAAAACTCAAAGTTTTAGTTTTTTGTAGGGGAGAAATTGTCAACATACTTACTGGAGGTAGGTGTCCCACAGCTCTCAAACAAGGGCCACATATTATGGGCAAGTCCAACCTTTGAAATTGCAGCAGTGGTTAAACTACAATGCCCAGGAGTTGCAATAACTGCTGACAAGTTGTAGATTTGTTGAGGGCTATATTGTAGCTGCATAGCTTTGCTTTGTCGAGTTTAGGCATTGTATCATGGACCCACAGCAACCAATTATATACAGCTAAACTTAAAAGCTACTTATCTCAGTGTGTAATGTAAACCTAAGCATCTGCTTGACAAGTTATATCATGTTACAATGGCACAAAAACAATACAAAAAAAATTATGCATTTTATGTTTCTTTACCAACAACAATGACATTTTTCCCCAAAATCCAACTTTGATGTGCATACTGGAGAATTTAGCATCTAAACTTGGTTCAAGGTGGTATCAATGCTGCTGTAAAGTCACACAAACATGAGCATTATTTTACTTGCCTTTCATTTGCAACATATTCAGATATTGCACTATTTCCCTAGTGAGTGGTAGGGAAATCCCCTGGCATTAAAATTCTTAAGGGTAGTAAATCAGACATACTTACCCTTATGGGCACGGGCGCCCCGCCAAAGAAGGCTGGCTGAGGCGCTCGCCAATGGTGGCAGCGCCAGCTAGGTTAAAAAAAAAAGGATATTCGGCTTTACTAGGGTGCAAGAGCGCAATTGCGCTCTCCGCACTAGCGTTGCTGCCTCCGCCCCCCCTGGAAATGTCATCGGGCTGGGGAAAGGGCGGCATTACTGGAGCTGCCTCAGGCGGCAATGTCCACAGGAACGACGCTGCTTAAGGTGAATTTCCCTACCACTCAGTTGAACTGAGGAATCGACTTGGATGAGTAGTGAAATGTTTACAAAGAAAACTCAAAAAATTCCAGTTGCTTTTGACATAACTCTGCTAGATACTGTATATCATGACCTGGGTGAATGGGAATCTGCATAGCCATTTGCTCATAGTATTTCTAGCCATATTCTCGTCGTACCAGGGGCAGGTCGTCTGTATTAAATTATTAAATAATTACCATTATTCATTTTCAATTAGAGAACTTAATAACTAATCATAAAAGTGTGTGATTCTCATCTAATTTTTGGGGTGTCATAACAACTGCAATTGCTCGTGTTTGTATTTTGTGGTTTCTTACAGGTTCTCTAGCCAGACTTGCCAAACTTTATTGAATTTGCACAATACAGGTACGTACAGGTATGGGAGCTGTTATCAGAATGCTTGGGACCTGGGGTTTTCCGGGTAACGTATCTTTTTGTAATTTGGATCTTTATACCACAGCAAAGTACGCTACATCCAAGTTTATTATCTCCAAGGACCCCAAGGTCCTTTTCCATTATGGATTTGCCTAGTGCAGTCCCATTAAGGGTATAAGTGGCTTGGATATTTTTACATCCCAGGTGCATGACTTTACATTTATCCACATTGAATCTCATTTGCCACTTAGCTGCCCAGATTGGCAGTTTGTCAAGATTCTGCTGAAAGAATGCCGCATCCTGATTGGAAATAATTGGGTTGCATAGTTTAGTGTTATTTGCAAACACTGATACATTACTTATTATACCCTCCCCAAGTCATTAATGAACAAGTTCAATAATTGTGGACCCACATTAAATAAATTAAAAAACATTACATAAACCCAATAGGCTGGTTTTTGCTTCCAATAAGGATTAAGTTCTCTCTGAAACTGCCGAATATATTCCCAATTGTCTCCATACTTTCATAGAAAGGTGGATGCAATGTTAGTTTATTGAGAAACTATTGTGGTATGTAAAATGTGCTTCCCCTTATAACTAGAATGCAGGCTGCTCCTATAACACTGCCTGCAAACCAAACTGTTACATGGGTTCACCAAATTCAAGCTTTTCAGAAGAAAAAAAAAGTTTTTTTGTTTGTATAGTCCCGCACAAGGTTTTCAAGCTGATTTGACATCCAGGTAGTCAACTGCTACTGTGAACCAGTCAAGAATACTTCAAACAGATCAGACTCAACATTTCTTTTGCAAATAATGTTTTTTCAGACTGCTCTGGAAACATGATGCCAGATCACTATACACTTCACATTGAAGTGCACTTTAACCTGTTGACTTTTTCTTTATGGCTGCTTAATCCAACAGATGAGCGGATTGCCTGGACAACTGTACTCCCCACACACTGATACACTGCTGATAACGCAGCTGAGAACTGTGCTTGAAGCATATAAAGCTATTTGTGTTCTAGTCTGCAAGTTCAGACAATTCAATTAGCCTGAAGAAAGACCAATTAAAAACATGAAATATTTAAGGTAATGATAGATGATAAATAATATTATATTTTGGGCCCAGGTGGTGTAAGTATTGCGCAGGTTATGAAACTGCCCTCCGAACTAGAACACAGAACATTGGTGTTATTTGGATGCTCCAGGGCTCAGTGTACTGTGTGTGTGTAATCTAATAAAAAATGAATGATATTTGTTAGTAAGTTATTTCAAAGGGGAGTAGACAGCTCACACAGTAAGGATCCTTAGGCTGAAATGTAGTGTAAAAGATAAATCACTCAGATTTTCCTTTCTTGATAAAAAAAAAAACAAGACTGAATTTTTGAATAGATTATTTGAACTATTTTTCTTTTAATTTGAAGCAGGCTGATATACAGTATGATATCTTGGGAATAAAAGCATGAATGCAACTGAGAATTCTATTTTATTGCATAGAGAATACCTGCCCGGTTTGTTTTGGTGTTAATTAATTACCCCAGTGTAGCATAACTGTAACACATGATGACTGTGGACTGCTCAGCACATTGTTGCTGCAGTGAGTATTAAATATACAAGTAGCATGTTGCTCATGAGTCACAAACAGGATTCTTGCACCAGTTGGAAAAGGACACAGCAGCCAGTACTTGTCTGTTTCATGGATACAGTTGCCCAAAGCCAGTCAGTGACATACAGTATGCACACATTTATTAGTAGCTACTTGCCTGGAAATATACAGGGGTCACAGACATTCCACTATTATAATTCCCACATCCAAAGTAGGTCTGCCATGTGCCTGTGGCCTGATTAGAAAACACAGAGGGGTCATTTATAAACGGTGGGCAAATTTGCACCTGACAATTTCTGTCAGTGTCTAATTTGCAACAGGCTGAAAGAAGCTAGTCAGTGATTGGTTGCTATGGGTTACTGCCCAGGTGCAAATTTTCTCAGTTTTTATAAATGAGCCACTTTTATAGAGTTAGGGCTCTTACACATGGCCTTTTTTACCTGCGCTCCCCTGCGTTGTGCTTTCTTCCGTTCAGAGGCAGGGGAGCGCAGGAGTAGACGCAGTCAATTATTTTGAAGGGAGCTGTACTCACACAGACACATGTATGTGCCAAAGGCAGGTGAAATGCAACATGTTGCGTCCCAACCTGCGTTTGGTCCTTACATGCGTCTGGGAGCGCAGGTAAAAACGGCCGTATGTAAGAGCCCTAAATAAGTTGTAACATGTGATTCTGTTTTGATCAATGATTGCAGTCTGAAGCAGTGGGATCACACTATGCACTATGGATTTGAACTATGCGCACTATAAGAATTTTCAGCTTGACATTTCCATCTACTGTGTCACTGTGACCTGAACTGCCAGGCATTTGACTAGAGTCACACTAAGGTAACAATTGTGTGTAAACTCTGTGACAAGCTGGCTGCCTATACATGCAGATTTTGGGGGAAATTAGCTATGGTAGGCAGGTAAGAGTAGAATCAGGAGCATGAAAACAGGGACACATTCAAAACTTTTCCCCACTCTGGGGTTCTCACCACACTCTGGAATTTTCTGGGCTTCTCATTAAGCACTGCTGACTCTCCCCTCCAGGGTTACCAGCTCACCAGCCTCTGGCCTGTCTCACCTTCTGGTTTTCCTCAGTCACTTTAGACTCAATCACCTGGTCACGTCTCCCTCTGCTCATTGCAGTGACAGGCAGCACCCCAGCCCCTCTGAAAGTTCTTAACACAGAAAGGTAACATTCCTGTTCTGTGCCCTGCTCAGCGAGACCTTCCTAACATTCTCACTACAATTAAATACCTTTCCACGGGACAGCCTTCATGTGGAAAGTGAGCTCTAACATGCAAACTGGACCACTGCAATGGATTGCCTATAGTTTCCAGGGCCAGACAGCAAAATTCTTTAAGCAGAGAAACCATTCTCTATTTAGCAACATCTCCCGTGCAGCTTCCATCTCTTATTGGGTAGGGACTAAAGGCAAAACATCCCTTTTTACACATTTCCTTGGGCACTCTATCACAACCCCCTTTTTTAACAAGAGTTCAGTGAATAGTGCTTGTGCTGAACACATGTTTTGCCCCTTGTTTTAATAACAAAAAATCTATAATTTTTGTTATTTCTTCAGCTAATCAATAAAACTTAAGCTACTCCAATTTTGGTTTGAGTCCCAGTGCACAACCCTTTCCCTTCAGCCTTTGTTGTGACTGCTGTGTAAACTGTGTAAGGGGATTAGCTGTGCAAAAAATTAAACAATGATTTGCCTATATTGCTGGAAAAGCTATATAGGCATCAGTGCCATAAAATGCAACTTTGTAAACTCATTATTAATGTGTAAGTGTTGCTCATATCTCTGATAAGGCATGTGTTTTCTAGTCAGAATAATGCTATTCTGTTGAGTATTTCATTTCATGTTAGTTCACCTCAAAGTCTGTTTAGAGGCACCCAAGGTACAGTACGTCTTATCTCCTTTACAAAGAAAGTCAAGTAGCAGGGAAGACCTTTATGTACTGATATATAATGCAGTTTGAACACAGCTAAAACACTCACTGGTTGAAGAATAGGGATGTAGCGAACCGCCGATAATGTGTTCGCGAACGCCGTTCGCGAACACCGGCAAAAAATGCGAACAGTTCGCGAACAGTTTGCGAACTTCGAACATCCGAAAATCGTTCGATTCGAACGATCGAAGGATTTTAATCGTTCGATCGAACAATTTTCGTTCGAATCGAACGAAAATCGTTCGATTTTAGCGACCGAATGGTCGAACGATTTTGACGCGAACGCCTATTGGCGAACGTCGCGCGACGTTCGCGAACTTGCGGCGGACGCGAACAGCCGATGTTCGCGCGAACAAGTTCGCCGCAGAACAGTCCGCGACATCCCTATTGAAGAATTCCTCAACCTTGAACGCCCTTCCAGTCTTAATGAATGTTCTTAGTCTGGACCCTCAAATGGAAGAAATTGCAAATTTTTAAATTGACTGTATTATATTTTTAAATGTTGATCATATTACCTCTAAAGCATGTTTTCTATGAAGAATAACCCTTGGCAGGTATGTTCTTGGAACTAGAAGTGATAAGTCTAAAGCAACTGAATGAATGAAAACATATATACTGTACATGTTTCATTATACTTTAGAGCTCACTCTTTTAAACTCACCAGAAACCCTGTCTCTTTAAATGCACGATTTGTGCCAAAGTTAGTTATTCTGTTACATTTTGTTTGTGCTGGAGTTGGTTAGTTGAATGAGCTCTAATACAGTACAGTACAGGAAAGAGAGCCCCCTAAATATATATTAGATCTGTCAATGAAAATGTGACATCCGACTCCTGCATGAAGAAAGAATGAAGGGAAACAGATGCTGAGAGAGGGATAGTGAAGTAAATTTTTTGGGGGATTTTTAATTGATTATATTTAGAAAGTTTCTAATTTTACAGTGACGATGCTTATATTGCTTATATACATAGTTGCCAGATTTAAGAAAATAGGTGCTGAATTGCAACCAATCAGATTATTGCTTTCACTTTCTAACTTGTGTTAGAGTGTTTGAAACAAATTGATGTTTGGTGTATTTGGCAACTGCACTTGTGTAGTTTTCTTACAAAATGGTTTCCATTTTAAATGACGATGTAAAAAAGATAGGGAAGATTCTAGCAAGACATGTAGGTGGGGATAGGAAAAATGACCACAGCCAGCCTACTATGAGATAAGCAGGTAAGCATCCATTTAGCTGTGAGATTGATTTCCTTTTTAAAAAGCAGATGTAAAGCTGAAATTTTGGCAACACATGTAAATATTTGGGAGTGGTAGGGTTTGAAGTTCATCTCATACCTGACAGTAAAATAATCTTTCAAAACCCTGACTTTTGTCAAGACCGTATATGGCAGAAAAAAAGGAAAATGTTCAGTCTTTTCACTCCCTTGTATGCTAGTACATACTGTATATACCACCTACATATACACATGCTTTCTCACAAGTTTGCAAATAAGCATGCAGTACATATACCCATGCACAAATTTCTCTATTTATTAAAACGCATGACGTCAAAATTAAGCTCATCCTCTTATGGTAAACAGATCAGAGAACAGAAAATGAATGTTTGCCTATAACAGGCTTGCTATCACATTGACCCCATCCTGTATGTGCTGTTTTTATTTCATGAGCCGTTATATTATGTGCAAAATTAGCATGGCATCATTATGATGTATTAAAGTAAAAATTACTAGTATTATAAACAACAGGACTCCTTTGAGGAAGACATTGATAACCATAACCAAACCATAACAGTAATCCAAATTCTTAAAATTAATTTCCTTTTTCTCTGTAATAATAAAGCAGTACATTGCACTTGATCCCAACTAAGATATAATTAATCCTTACTGGAAGCCAAACCTGATTATTGGGTTTATTTAATGATGAAATGATTTTCTTGTAGCGTTACGGTAGAGTTAAGGTATGAAGATCCAAATTACAGAAAGCTTCATTATCCAGAAAACCCCAGGTCCCAAGCATTCAGGATAACAGGTCCCATACCTGTGTATTTATAGGCAGATGTGCTGCACATGTAATTATGCAAAGAATACTTTCAATCAGTACATCTTTCTACAAATCAGGCAGTAACTTCTGGGATTGGAAATTCTAATACGGTTTGGTAAAAAGGATCTCCAAGGGCACACAAAGATCTTTCACTTCACTTCTGGTGTCAGCATGAAGATGGGAGCTCCATTAATTGTATCATATTTATTTACATTATCTCTAAAGTTTGTTAAGAAATCACATTCAAAATTCTGTTTTAGAGAATGGCAGTATGAGCACTATTATCAACATGCCTTTATGAAGCACAGATTATGTTTAATTAAATTGCTTTTTTTTAAATGCAGTAAGAATTTGGGGTGCAGTAGATATCATACACTTGGGGGCACATTTACTTAGGGTCGAATAACGAGGGTTAATTAACCCTCGATATTTCGACCGTCGAAGTAAAATCCTTCAACTTCGAATATCGAAGTCGAAGGATTTACCGCATTTCCTTCGTTCGTGTGATTAAATCCTTCGAATCAAACGATTTTCCTTCAATCAGAAAAACCTAGGAAAGCCTACGGGTCCTTCCCCATAGGTTAACATTGATGCTCAGTAGATTTTAGGTGGCGAAGTAGGGGGTCAAAGTTTTTTTTAAAGAGACAGTATTTCGACTATCGAATGGTCGAATAGTCGAACGATTTTTAGTTCGATTCGAAGTCGTAGTTGAAGGTCGAAGTAGCCAAAAAATACTTCAAAATTCTAAGTATTTTTTATTCTATCCCTTCACTCGTGCAACCCTCCACCACTACCTGCATGATGTACTTGCTCCCCCTACTCCACTGCAGCTCAAGCCACTTAGGTAGGTGGGTAACTATTCATCATGCTCTGGACACTGACTAGCAAGGTCATTGGTCCTGATCTGTAGTGATATGGTATAAACCATGGCACTTCATGGGAACACTTTTAGGACTCTCAGAGTTGCATGGCATGGGGTAAAATACGGAGGCATTTTACAATACCAGCCATCTATATGAAGCTTTATTAGTCTCCTGGAAAGTTTAATACATTTTGTCAAAATAAGAACAGTTTTTAATAGCAGAAACTAGCCTGAAACTAATTATAGCACTAATAAATGCTTAGTTTCCATGTGTTGTGTGGAATAATTAAAGAGAAGAAACAGGATGTTTGTACTGTTGCCAAATTATGAAATGCCTGGGATCAAGCAAAGTGAAAAGGGATTGGGGAGGTCTGTGGCCCCCAGGTTATATGTTGGTTTTTTCTATTTTTTACAGTGCCAAACTAAAGCTCACAAATTCCATATACATGTAAAGAGCAGAAAAGAAGACAGTTGCCAGGACCTTAATGTATTACTTGCACCATTATAAATGTAAGCAGAAAGCAATTATTACTGCTGGAACAAGTCTACAAAACATTCAGTCCATATTTTATTCCTATGTCTTGGTCTACTGTACGGTAATTATCTGAGCATTCAATTCCCTTTGGCAATAAGCAAAACACTTTTGCTACACACACTTTTCAACAAATGTGTGATTAGTTACAGATTCAACACTGTTATTTGCGCTTGCAAACATTGATGTGTTTACAAAGTGCATTTCCTTCTGCACAAGACCAAATTGTATGAAGTATAGGGTAGATAGAACTGGATAACCGTGAACAAACCAAAGGATATTGAGAAGACAGAGTTGAAACAGTGCTGGCATTTTGGTGCAGACAGTTCTTGGGTTCCCTGGGTGCTAGACATATGGCCCATTGTTCTCCGTGGTACTGATATTTAAAGTCATGAGATTTTGAAATTCTGGGATCATTACTCACATTATAAATCTGAAGGACAGCTACGAAAATAAAGACTATGGATGATGGTACATGGAGTATTTTTTATCCATCTGAAAAGCTTCCAAAATCACCCCTCTCACTTCCAACTGACTTAAATGGAAAGACCTTAGGGAATCAGTACTGGCTCTTTAAAAAAAAGAAGATGTTCAGGTTTAAAAGCACCAGTTTGCATGGCTTTTTACACCATATATTTGGCAAATTTAATTTTACACAGCATAATAAATAGGCCCCTAAGATGGAACCTGCTTTCTTCTAATCAAAATGAATGCCCTTGTGTCTGAAGATATATATATACTTCCCCAAACTCACAGCACTCACGATACGTGGATTAACCTTGCCAGCCGCACTCACTTTGACAAAGGCTGGGTCACAGCCGAAACGTTAGTTTCTAAATAAAAGTATTTATATTTTGGATAAGTCCTGTGAGTGCAGCTGCTTTTTGTGAGGACTATATATATATATATATATATATATATATATATATATATATATATATATATATATATATATATATATATATATATATATATATATATATATATATATATATATATGTAATTACTCACTGCTCCCCCAATGCCTAGTTTAATAGACCTGTATAAGATCTTGTTGAGGCCACATTAACCTGCCATTATAAGCTGCCAGAGTTTTTATATATACATATATATATATATACTGCATATAACAAGTTAAATAAAAGTGGGCTCAATAAAAAACCCAATGGGACCCCTCTAAGAACACTATTCCAAGTAGAGAATGTATCCAATCCTTTGGGCAGTTTCCTATTCATGTGCAAACAAAATTACTAAACCCAACAGAATTAAGAAAGCAGTCGTTGGGGCACAGTATCAAACACTTTGACAAAATATAAATACTGTAGATCACATCTACTGCAACCCCATCTACTGCATCTATACTTTTGAATGTGATCAATTAACAATCCTTCAAATAACTTGACCACAACAGATGCCACATTTACTGACCTATAATTGCCAGTCTGATATCCTAATCCCTTCTTAAATATTGGAATTACAGCAGCTTTCCTCCAATCAATAGGTATAATAACATATGAAACCGAGTCGGAGAAAATCAGAAAGAGTGGCCTAGCTAAAACTAAACTCTCTCAGTATCCAAGGGTATATTCCATCTGTCCTTCATGCACCACGTCCTTCATCAACCACTGTCTAGATTGAGGTTGGTCTCAACTGTATACGCTGAAGAAAAGTACTGATTAAGCACATTTGCCTTTTCTGTATCCTTTATAACTGCATTATTTCCATTATTTAATCAAATAATGGTGGGGTACTTATCTTTCTTCCTATTATTTAATGTAGTCACACTATCAACTTTTTACTATTAAGCCAAGGGCACACAGCACTCAGACACAAGCTGATCTGCTGTTTGAAAAAAGGCCACATTTGGGCCTTTGTCATAGATAAAAAGCAATGTGATCCTAATGAAGGGTTTTTTTTAACTTAAATTGTGGCTGGTGCCATGCCATTCACTACTGTATTACAAGTTGATTGAAGTGGACACTGTGTTATGTGCACCTATTTGCTCAAAGTGGGAATGGCTGGTGAGTGCTTAATACTCCTATTGCTACCATTCAGGCTTTTTGTATTTAAAAATATACATTTAATACTGGGAGCCAGCTTCTAAATACATGTGGACTTTCCTGCTGTTATCGTTGGCCCCAGCCAAATCTCCATCTCCATTTTCCCTTAGTATGGCCACTACCTCATCTAACCTATCTTCCATGTAATTACTCACTGCTCCCCCCAATGCCTAGTTTAAAAGACCTTGGAGAATATAGGTAAGGACTGATTCTTTAAACTTATCTTATTGAGGCCACATTAACCTGCCATTATAAGCTGCCAATGGAATAGACAAACTTAAATGAGCACATGCCCAAAATCAGTTTATGCTCTCACAACCCAAATGCGTTGAGCAAACATGGAAGATATGGTAGATGTGATACATTATGCTTTTTATTTATTAAAGACCCAGTAACAAAATGTTAGAAGCTATGTCTTTTTTCTTTTTTTACTCTTAATGAGGGAGCTGCATTCATTTTTGCCATTATGTGCTATTGTGTTTTAAACTCTGGTACTAACTACATTTTTATTTGTAACTTCCTTCCCAAATATAATTTCTCCTTTTGTATATATAATTACAAGGTATAGCTGCCTATCGTCCCTATCTGCCCTGGGATTTTATTAAATGTTTTCCTTAGAAATGAAAAACGCTCAGGCTCTGAAAAGGAGTCAGATGTTCCAGATAAGATCTTGTTGCATGGAAGATGAAACCTTCATTTTGTCAGAGCTTGGAGGCAAGGAATCTGTGTTTGCCAGCTGTGCTTCTGGCTAATCCTTTATAGTTTAGACAGCTGAGTTGCTACAGGTGTGACTGAGCCCTGTGATGTGGAGACACCTGCTCTGAAACTGTAAAAAACATCATGCAGCTGATGGGCTTCAAAAAGCAAAGCACATCCAATTGCAAATGACTAGTTCATTAGCAATTTGTAAACACAAGGACCCAGTTATATGTATGCACAATGGCAAGATATCTTTATTATTAGACAGAAGTAGGATTTTACCCTGTGCTAATGGGGTTCTTGCCACTCAATAGCTAAAAAATGTACAGTATATTGTATATTTACTTTAGATTAAATGGTATATATATAATACAGCAGCTGTATTGAATAAAAATCTTATTTCAAGAGTCAATAGAATTGAAATTTATCGAATCGAATTTATAACCTTAAGAAGGAAAAGCAATCAAGGCCAAGGTGCAGTTTAGCTCCTTTCAACATGAGTTCAATGAATAGGACTTGTGTTAAAAATGAAGTGCAACTGATTTAACATTTCTGGGATCTTTTTCAGTCAAAACTCAAATTTTTGGGTTAACAAAACAAATTTTTTAAGATTTATTATACCCAGAAGCTGCAAATAGATCGAATCCGAATATACACCATTAAAAACCTGCCAAGGTCATGTAAAAGTCAATGGCAGAGGTCCCTTGAAACATTTGAAGATGTTAATAGCCTTCATGAAGTTCGAGGTTTTTTTTGGTGGGTTTTGCCTGAAAACTCGATCAATTTGAGGTTTTTACACAGAAAACACTCAAGTTTTTTACATTCGAGGTTTTTCTTAAACAATTTGAGTTGGGAGTTTGTTCGAGGTCTTAAAAAGATTGTAGAGCTCTAAAATTTGACCTTTGATAAATAACCCCCTAAATAACATGTGAATTAATTAATAACTGAAAGCATTTTAATGTAAATGGTTTGTGGATTTTTCTTAAATTTGAATACACAAATAAGTGACCAGATTCATTTAGTCAAAAAACATACAATCAATGTATCCATACTCCAGACCAAAAAGGAAAAAAATAATACTGGGGAATTCAGCATGTCTTCCTAACAGTAACTGCAAATTCACAATTTTTATGGTAAATACATAGTACTGTATATCCTTTTTACCTTTGTAAGCTACGGCCTTTGGGTCTCAGTGCAATATTTTGATCTGAAGGATAGCATCTTCAGAATGTAAATGTGTTTCTATTGGGTTACAGGAGTTTGTACACGGCATGCACTCTGAAAGAGATTCACCACTTTGGGTTCTACACTCTTGTATGACAGTTAAACACTTAATTACATCCTTGCTCATTTCTGTGAATGAAATATAACCATTTTGAGCAAAATCGGGATTTGATCATGTTCATAGCAATTGTTTACACCGTGAAAAAAAGTGCTACAATACTGTGCCAAACAGCAACATGCTTGAGGTCTTAAGCTTAGTATAAATGTGTTTTCTACACAAGATACGTTTATTATTGTACTTTTAAGGTGTTCAAATACACGCTTGATGCACTCAATTTAATGCTGAACTATTCATTTGAAATATTGCAAGAAAAAAATGATGCCAATGAAACAAGAAATGAAACAAGAACAAGTAGAGTTTATTTTATGAGTTTCTATTAAAATACAATAAGAAAATTTGCTGACTGATATACATAAAAGCACCATATGGTGTTTGGTCAGGTTTTTTGAATGTATTGACAAAGTTGTGTGTGTGGAATATAAGTGCAGCAGAGAGGTTGTTCTGAGGTGAGCAATGAGCATGAAGAGCTGAGCAGCTGATGACTCTGACGTAACATCTTCCAGGTCCCAACAGAGTATGAGTCTCTTTCAATGGAGCCCTTCATTTCTACGTCAGAACCTCCACTGTCAGCAAATCAATGTGCTTAACCTCTGCAGCTCAACTTTTGGAGCGGTTTACTTTTTACAGATTCCTCTCTGAAGCTTGCATTCTGTTGCATGCGTGTAAATCTTCCCACCACTCTCATGCTTGCCTTCTGGGCTAATCCTCTAAAACTGGCATTCTCAGCTGTAGTACTCAGAGATAGTAATTCAAGTTTTCTAGATATAGGTGACTGAGCAAAAATGATCTCAGCCCTTCAGCTACATCTGTATTATAACAAATGTTTCAAGCAATTTGGGGGAAAAGCCATATATATACCTGAATGGCCAGATGGAAAGGGTTAGAGGACTGCCCTCCTGCTGAACAATTTCACAGGGCAAGAGAGGTAGCAGATCCAGAAATCAAGAACTGTGATAGTACTTTGCAGCCATGTTGCTGACTGTGCACAGAAGCAGTGACCATCTTAATTAGCCTTTCTCTTAGGGAACTGCTGGTGTGGCTGTGAGAGTGCTGGTGCTTAAGGAAAAAGTACTTGTACTATGCTTAAATAAAAATATAAACAAAAAAATGTATCTATAATACATTTCAAAGACACTTCAAAAACATGGAGATATAAAATAAAGCATATGTCAATGACATAAAAAAAATTGGACATAAACAAATGCTAGGTTCTGTTTATCATCATGAAGTAAACTGGCATGCATACCATGAGGTCAGACAATATAAGTAAAAAAAATCTGCACCTTGTGGTACAGTGAATATTCATGTGTAGCCTTATCATTGACAGAGAGGTACTGAATAAAATTACTGAATCACTACCAAACTGGGGGTTTTTCAGTAAAGAGGCACAGTGGTGATTTGCCAGTTTTTTGTGATAATGAAGTTTTGCGCTTATTAACTAAAGTTATACAAAATTATGTAAATATGAATTAGACATGTACATATGCTACAGTACAATATGATATCTATACAGTACACATTGTAAATTATACAACCTCTTAGAAGGCTGGATGCGCCTAGTCACAGTAAAAAGTGTGCACACTTTAACCTTTGTTTGTTTTATGGCCCTAAACAGGACCAGATATTGGTGGGAGGGTCTATGAAGTGTATTCTTCCTTGAAAAGAATCTATTCTCCGCATCCTGATTGGTTAATGCAGCTAAGTTTCAACCTGAAGTAATGACCATTAGATATAAATGGGGTAATAGTCTTTAGATTATTTTTCTACCCATCTGCTTGTGGAAAAATGACTGCTCTGTATAGTTTGCAGCAGTGCACATATACATTTCTTGCTACAAAAGTTATTTTTACAGAAAAACATTGCTACTTTAATTTGGTATTTTAAAGGACTGGGATTCCTAACATTTTCCTGCAAATTCCGAACAAATAGATTATTACAGTTTTCCTAACCTTCTGGACAATTTCTGTAACTTTTCAATCGATTTGTTAGAATATTAACAATTTCACTCATTTATTAAAGTGTTTCGCCATTACCCACACTTATCTTTTCCACAAAAAATGTTCACCAGGTTAAAGGAGTTAGATTTCATTGTTTTGTATGGCAGAAATGTTACAAGGCTGTAACATTAGTTAGGGGGATTGATTCCAAAAGTCGGTAAAAAAAGAATGAGCACTGAATTCGTTTTAACACAATGCATGTCTATGAGGCAACTTTACAGGGTGGTAAAATTAGTTCTGTCTTAATTTGATTGCTAAATAAGCAGTTTTTCCCCCCAGAGGTAATTAACGGGAAAAAAATTATGAAAATCTACCCCTTAATTTTATACAAGCAAGTTTTCTTTGCCTTTGTACAGGAGGCATAGTAATGTCAAATCTATGCAGTCAGAATCTGCCATGCAATATGATCATTATCGGAAAAAGTCAACGTCAAAAGAATAGCCACAGCCCTTGCTATTATTATGTGTTCCTTCAGTAATCCCTGTAAAAATGTTACATTTGTGCTTCCAAAGGCATTGCATCTACCTGAATGATCTGTGTGGCAAATCCAGGAATCACTGTTTGGTTTGAATGGCCTATGCTATGTCATTTCCCATTTAAATTGAAAAATAAATTGAATTAAACTGATTAAATTCCTACATGAACCAGTTGGCCAACAAGACCTTGTACAGATTGCACTCACTTCTAATACTAGAGGACATATTTCTAAATGTGTCGGATAATTTACACAAAAAACTGTGTAAATATTGTTGCAAAATCAAAGGCATACTTATTAATTGTGAATTAACCATGGAAATATATGAATTGTAATTTTGCCAAACTAACACAGTGGATTTTTCCATTATTTTACACCACTCTAGACATTGTGTGGCCCAATAAATCAGTGGGGCAATACTTTCACATAAAATCATTACACAACTTTATAATCTGCACTGTATACCATAGCCTTATGTTGTGCTATTTGGTGGTATATTCATTCCTTTTTTTTGTTAAAAAAACACCTTTATAAATATGCTCCAACAAGTGCAACTTTCCCAACTAAGTGAGTTTTATAACAGCATTATATGGGAAGTGCAATGTAATAAGTCGTTCGGATTGGATGGCTTGAACTTGTAGGTAAAACGCCAATGCTCGTTAAACGTAATGTTAAGGCACATAGGGGGCACAGTATCTCTTTCTGCAATTGCTGGTTAATTTATACATTTTCCTTGCACTGAATTGGCTGTATTAATGAACTGGATGCATTAATTAATTAGTTCATGCTATAGCTGAATCTTATTAATAGAATCTTTGTTTGAGCCATGTGCTGCCATTTTATGTTCTTGTACAACTTATAGATCGTGATACAAGTATTCAGCTTCAATATCTGTGTTGACGTATTTGTGGTATGTGCAGATATACAGTGCTGTACAAAAGTATTAAGATTCTTAAGCAATTCTCTAATTTTACCGAATAAATCCTACACTGAGTTTGTTATCTTTGAAATAAAATCTTTTTCCTTAAATATTAATTCTACACACTGCAATATTTTCTAAAGCTACCATATGAAGCAATAACTTTTTAAGTCATTTGATGTATATACCATTTGTGCACCAGCTTTGAGAGACGTTTTGGTGCATTCTTCCTGCCAAGTTTGCTCCAGGTTGTTCAGATTAGGAGGATACCACTTGCACATCACTTGCCAGAGCAGGATTTGTTCAGATTAATTAGAGAAATGGCCAAAGGTCTGGATACTTTTACATCAAACTGTATGATGCACATAGTTGCACAGCATGTACCATGGAGAAGAATGTCATAGTCTGTAGCAGAGGAACCTTAACTTTGGGACTGCTCCCCAAGGATGGCCAAAAACAGTGGATGGTGGGACCTAGGAAGTGACTAAAATTTGTATAACACAAAAGGGGGATATTTTGAATTACAGCTTCTCTCTATGTAAAGTAAGCATGTTGACAGACTCATAATTAGCATTTAATAATTTACATTGTAAGAGAGATGAATTCCCCTTATTCAGCTTCACATGACATATATGAGCCTAAAGCTTGCAGCTAATTATTATGCACAATGCACAGGGAGGCTATTTATGGCTCTGTTTGCGTTGCTATGTATGTAACATTATAATACCTGGAACAATACTGTATTTCCATCCTTTCCCCCAAATATGAAGGAAATCTGCAAAATCTTTCTCCCTGGAGAGCACAGAGCATTTGTTGCTTATTGCAGCTGTTCTCCTTTTGAGGTAACTGTTTACTTTCTAAATCCTCAGCACTGAATGTATTGTAGAATTATGGTAACAATAAATTATGTAAAAAAGTAACATGAGCAACAACAGAAAATCAGAAAAAATTGCAATAAATACTTAGGATTTCTCCTAGGTCTGCAACAAAATGTTTTCCCTTGGACAGAGACCAAGTGAATCCTTGGATTTTCAATATCTGCCAGGTACAATGTATACACTATATTTTTTATGATCTTTTCCCTTCATGGTGGTTTTCAGATCTTCTATAAACACTTTTCAATTTCTATTATCATTTGAACTTTCTGTATTCTGATGGGGTTTTTTTCAATTCCGATGGGTTCTGCACTTGGAACAGATATTTGTCAGAACAGAATGGGTTTTGATATTTGGAAGGAATGTATTTCACACTTCTGGATTTTGAAGTTCTGCAGTAAACTTTGTGTGATTTGTAGTCTTTCTTTTGTCAGTATTTCCATTTTAGTTTTTATCACAGTTTCTATAACTGTCCGAAGCATATACACAAATACAGGCAGAAGTTTCTACCAACTGGTGGCACTGTATCTATGTTCATCTCTTCCCAAAGCTAAGTTCCAGCCATCGGCGGATTTCCTGGATGTTATAAAAGAAAGGCCCTTTGCCTCCCAGATATACAATCTTTTGCCTCTGTACAATACATACTCTCTCAAAAGAGACACCATAGGCAACATTGGCATTATTGTCCATGCAGTCAGCAACAACTTGGCATTGTGGGGGGATAGAGAAATGTTGTAGAAGCTTGCTGGCAGCTGCACAACGTTCTTCTTGGCTTCTGTGTTTCTTCACTTCATAGGATGCTGTACCAGGGGCAGCCCAGCCATCTGACGGATGTGCCTCGTCAATGTACACCAACACAAAGTCGGCAACACTAGAGAACTCTTCCACCAGTTTGCTGAAGGCTGGCAGCTGGCTTATGAATGGAGGTCAGGTAGCTGATCCGAAATTGACAACAAGTGGGCGCTCAGAGCTGGCAAAGTCTAAAAGGTGGCATTTTCCTGCAAATTTTCTTTGTACACTTTTAGAAGTTCTGTTGTTTGACACTTGAATAACATTAGAATTTGGAGCATCTTGTCCCAGCTTGACCTACTCAAGAAAAAAAGACAAATTATAAGCTCTTTTTACACATTATTGTTTGATAAAATCTAAAATATTGGTTTAATGAACTACTATTGACAGTACACAGAATCTACAACACCTAGCTGGTTAGACTGCAAGCTCAGGGGCCGCCTAACTCCTTTGTCTCTTAACATGTGCCACTTAATCTTTGTCACTGTGTATACCATAAATAACCTGTCTGTACTGTTATTGTATTGTAAAAATGTAAAGAGCATCATACACATTAGCACTATAATAATAAAGTTATATAGACATACACTCTGGCTGTCAAGGAATTGAGTGCAACTTCCCCATTCTATTTCCCGCTATAGTAAAACTCTTACCAAGCAATGCGTGGTGCTGTGTGTATGTAAATATGTATTTGTGTATACTTAAGTGTGCTGAAATGAATACATGAGTCATGTGTCTGGTACCCTTTGACTTTTGCATCCTTTTGAAATACAGCAAGCATAAAATCTATGTGTATGGCACAAAATGGTTGCATTCCATATTGGTTCATTCATGTACAGTACTTCATTGTGCGTGTATGAAGAGTGAGCTACGGTATACACAGTACTTAACATTAGGTAAGGAGTGGGAAGATAACTTACAGGAAAACACACTAAAATATACTCAGGCTCATTTATCAACACTGGGCAAATTTGCCCATGGGCAGTTACCTATAGCAACCAATCAGTGATTAGCTTTTTAAAGCCAGCTGCAAGTAGAACAATGAATGAAGCAATTTGATTGGTTGCCATGGGTTACTGCCCATGGGCACATTTGCCCAGTGTTGATAAATGACCCCCACTGTGTTTATTCATACTTCCATGTGCAGGTAATCCTTCTAATACATTTATTTGTAAATTAACATAATCAATTCCCAAAGTATAGGGCATGTGTGTGCCCAGAGCTATGGAGTTGGAATCAGCAGCAGTTTTTGGTATATATGGAGTCGGGAGTCACTAAAAATGTACCTACTCTGACTCTTAACTTTAAATACAAGCACTGAAAATAATTAAATTAGATTTAAGAGCTTCTATGAAGGAGAATATTAGTGGTATGCACCCGACCCTAACCCGCCCCCGGCCCAGTTCCCCATTGCCCCTCTATTTATAGGGCCTCCCACAGTGATGTCACAAAGGGGCGGGCAGGGGATGGGCGCAAGTATATAAATTTAGGGGCTGGAAACCGGTAGTGCTAGAGTCATAGAGGTACCATAAAATGAGGAGTCAAATTTTAAGGACTCCACAGCTCTGTGTGCCAACCATAAATATTGTTTTGATGTAGAAACATGAAATAGATGTTCATGCTAGCATAGCATACATAGTATCACAGTGTGCAACCGTATTTGAATAAACTGATTCCTTAAGTACTCACAAAGTTCCCTGTATGGCTATAACCTGATATGTCCAGCCATGAGTGCATAAATAAAATGTAGGTCAATGTGCCTAGTGCATGCTTCCTACTTCCTGTAGCTAAACCATCATGAGTAAAAAATGATTTGTAAATGTATGCATCAAAGGTTCTGTTTAATTTAAGCACAGCCTGTGTTCTCTGTGTTGTTTCATATTTATACATTTCTGTAACTGACATGCAGCTTAAATGATTTTCCAAACTGCTTTCTCTATCTATAAATATACAGCCATTCCATCATTTGGTCAAAGACCATATCCTGCATTATTACATAAACCAGCATCAAACCTTAATTTACTTTAAAATAACCCTGAAATTACAGCACAGTTGTCATAATAGTAGATTCAGTAAGCAAAATTTGAATGTTATCAGTCTTACAGTGTTTTCAATTCACATTTGGGTAGTGCTTCGACCTTGCACAGAACACTGTCATTTGGTCAAACCCTGGATTCAGTGCACCTCTATCTCCCATAAACCTAAATTCATGTCAGTTATATGTGCATAAAAGGATTTCAGATTTAGAGGAATATTTTGCATGAATGCATTTTGCTAAAACAGTCTACTTTTCCGGGAAGGATTTTCACTCGATTTTTGAATAGTGGTGACGGGATTTGAGTCTATTCAGCTGCAAGAGCATTAGTAAGGCCACTGATGCTGGGAATCAGGCCTGCCTCACATTCAGCATTCTAATGAATCGCGCAGGTGTTCAGTTGGTCTGAAATCAGAGCTTTGTGCAGGCAAGACAAGTTCCTCCACTCCCCTCTCAGCAAACCCATAGTGTATGGACCTAGCTTTGTGCATGGGGCATTACTGTGCTGAAACAGTATCAACCCTTCCCTAACTCATGTCACAAAGTAACAAACAAACCACGGAGGACAAACCTAGACCATTATTCATTCTCCACCAAACGTATCATTGGTTATCATTATGCATTCAGCTAGGTAGTGTCCTCCTTGCATCTACCAAACACTTCTGCCTCAGAATGCAAGATGATACAATGTCATTTATGAAGCCAAACGTTGACTTTCCACTGCTCCACTTTCTATTTTACATGGTAATGTTAAGATTGATTTCGTCTGGTCATCCATTTAAACTATCATGCTTCCTACTAATGGCACTTTAGCTTCCATTGCTTCTGGAGACAGTATGGAAGAGTGTTCCAAAAAAGGGAACACTGAGTATACTGCATATTGTGAGTCTGTCCCTAAGCTCAAGCAAGGGACTGCAGCTAAAAGCATGTGCTGTGAATCAACAGAAAATAAGTTAGAGAGCTACTGAAGGCATCTACTGAGGTAAAGGCATTCATTGCTAAAGGGCTGAAGTTGACTTGTGCTGGTACAGAAGCCCAAAAACATAATGTGCAGCATTTTTATCCTATTTGTTTAACTTTAGATCTGGAAGAATGGGTTTTATGTTGACATTTTTTAATTTTTTGCAATGTAATATTTCTAGGGATTTTCTTCCAGCATTATCATTTCTGTTTTAAATTTGGAGTTGAGTAAATTCATCAGATTGAGTGAAACCAATAAAATGTATTGGGGTCCAACATGTGGATTGAGGCGTGTATGACAAGCAAACAAGGTTTCCTGTCTACCTGTCACACCACAGGTTAATATTTATTACTGAAATGAAGCCAGAAATATCAGCTAGTAAATTCACATCATTAGTGAGAGCGACAGGCCCCTTAAATCTGCCTCAGCACCTGGTTTTGTAAGACAGGTCCCTACACCATTCCAAGGTCAGATATTTGAGAACATAAATCTGCCACCTCCCTTCCTATACATCACAGGAGCTTAGGCAGGAATGGATCTACTGCAACTGCCTTAATGTTACCTAAGTACTTATTATCCTACCTATATGTATGCTACACTTGTATATTTACAGCAATGACAAAACAACTGGCAACATGGACACACAAACATCAACATTTATAGCTCTCTGTAGATATCCCTTTATTGTAAAGCAAAAATTCATATGTCTGATGTCTAAATTTTAGAGTTCCTGCAACAATTTGTTAAAATCAGCAGCAGGGCATTTGGATTCAGTGTTATGGCACTTGCTACAGCAAATGTCCTTTGCAAGGAAGTTCATGAACTTGCCTCTGTGTGGAAAGGGAAAAGAAAGACTGCATATGCAAGTAATGGTTTGTGAAAGGACGTGGAAGAATGTGTTTGTAAGTGCTGAACTATGCTTGTGAGAGGATAGGGAAAGTGCTTACATTAGTGTGAAATCATGAGAATAATATCTGTGAGCGTGGAAAGATGGTTTATGAGAGAATATGGGAAGACTGCATCTATTGGATGTTTGTGTAGTATTGCCAGTGATAATTTGTATCTCTGTGTTTGTGGATCTGAAGGTGTAAACATCTGAAGACTGAACTACATGCCAGAAAGGTTGATTTGAATCTCCAGTCTCCACATTACTAAATTGTTTCCATGTTGAAGGGATGCTGATTGTGTGGCGTAAGAAATATTCTGGACTATGCAAATAGGATGGCTAAGGAAGGATATAACCATATAATGGGGTGTAACCTTATAAGAAACAGTATAAAGCACCTAAAGCCTCCTCTTGTTATAGTGGAATGCTTGTCTTCTCAACAATATTCTTTGGAACAATAGAAATACAGCTTGCACTAGATATAAAACAGGACTATGTCATTTGTGGTCACATTTTACAGGTTTGGATTGTGGAATACTCAGAACTCTACTGTGTTGTCATCCCTGATTTTGTATAGAATACAAAATGCCTTGAGCTTCTGTGCTTTCTCTATTGGAAATAATAACAGATTATCACTCCATAATGTTTCTTCTGCATAATGTATATCCTTCACGCATATTTTATTTAACCAGAGCACAAATTGTAAGTAATAAATTAATTTTTACAGGTATACTTTGCTGCTAGTCAAGTTCTCTGTAAGAAAAGCATAATGTAGCACTTCTATATTCAAACACCAAACCACTATAAAGTACCACTGCTTCTTCAATTAAACAATATTTAAGTAGTTCATTCAGCAGTAGGATATTTTTCTGTTTGGCCTTCTAATATTGTTTGACTTCAGCTCCTGGCACCTTTACTATGATCTTTCACTCACTTGTAAAGATTTTATGTCTATTAATATAGCAAATGGATCCAGTTTCTGTCTCTTCTGTTCTGTTTTCCATTGCTGTTCAGTCACATGCCAGGGAAAAAAAGTTCAGAATTTTGCTTGCTGAATATACAATAAAATAATGCGTTAAAAATTATCCACAGGTAAGAGCCGGGGAGTATACCCAAGGTCCCTTGCCTTTTCATATGATATTAGACAATTGATATCTGCCACAAATGAGAGCACATTACTATCCACAGTGCCTTAAAAGTATTTTTTGAATGGGAGACTTTTTAACCACAAATACTGTATGTCAAAATGATACCTAAATGTGAAATCTTCATTCAGTTTTTTTTTTTAAATCTGCCTGTAAGCTAATTTTTTGTATGCGTGTGCAGAACTGCCAGAATCCCAACAGCTCCCTGGACACCATCATCTGGGCGAGGGAATGAACTCCCAACTCTGTCCAACATGACTCAATTATCAGCTGCTCAGTTCCTGACCCCGGAGTGTGGCCAAACCATTTCCATCTGACTCCCTCCTCTTGGCTTATGAGCGTTCGTTCTGTTCTCACGCTCCGCACAGGGTTTGGAAAACTTTTGTGAGAAAAGCACTTAAAACTTTATGGCATCATAAACACGAAAGCCATTGGCACTGGGTATTTTATGATAATTTTTTCCTTCTAATGTCTTGCTTTCCTGTCTCCAATCTGAGAGCCTAAAACCTGACTCCAACATACGTCCTAGGGATAAGAAATGTATTTTGTCTGAATACGAAAAAGGGTTAACTTTGGTCTAGTTTTCCATATGAACAAGGGACATTATATCCAAACCAAAACTGCTGTATTTTCACTTAAAAAAAACTACTGGACCTTGAGTGTCTATGAGAAGGGGAAGATGAAGCCAAGCTCTGCTCTCAAGTTCAGCTCTCCAAGTTTCACAGCTCTGTACAGTAACCACACTAATTCATCTTGGAAAAATAGCATAGATCATGGAGAGAGAGAGAAAGAGGAACGCCTCTGTATTGCATAGTCCAACACATGCAAGATCCTCTAACAGTCTTTCTAGAAATGTCAATATATTGCACACAATGTTTCCAGTACAAAGAACAGCTGGAAGAAGAGGTCAATAAAGAGATATCTTTATACATAGTGCACACTGCACACCCTTGGATACCTTTTTGCATTCACATATGAAATCAACTTAAGGATTGATATTGAATCTTCATTTATCCATATAAATAAAATATCCTCACCAAAAACTCAAAGTTAGAGAATAAGGTGATGTATATATTAAAGCAAAAAAGGACTTCATATTTTGTTAATCTAAAGTGATAATGAAAGCGCCTAGGCTTACAGGACTATTAGGAGCTAATGACTAAAAATTCTAAAATCAACAACAAACAGTAGGTATATCTAAACACATTCACTTCTGGAAATGCAGGCTACAAAGCACAAACATACTACAGGTATAGGAACCGTTATGCAGAAAGCTCAGAATTATAGAAAGGCTGTCTCCTATAGAAAAATAATCCAAAGTTTAAAAAATGATTTCCTTTTTCTCTGTTATAATAAAACAGTACCTTGTATATAATCCAAACTAAGATATAATGAATCCATATTGGAAGAATCCAATTATTATTGGGTTTATTTAATGTTTACATAATTTTCTAGTAGACTTAAGGTATGAAGATCCAAATTACGGAAAGATTTGTTATCTGAAAAACCCCTGAGCATTCTGGATAACAAGTCCCAGACAAGTAGAATTTTCTTCCTTAATCATCTGATTATAGGCTGAAATATATGGGGGTATAAAATGCATTTTTGAATTGAAATTGGATTAGGCATGCCTTATCACCATTCCTTGTGGGAATCAGGTCATGTATATAAGAACAGGCCCAAACTTTGAAGTATAATTTATTTTTCAATAAGCACCTTTAGCATGCCTTGCATTTAACTAACTTTACCTGTGTCTATTATAAATTGGTTATTCATTTTATACTCAGTTGTCAATCTCTTGCATAAAAGGGGAACTTCTGGAAGTTGAGGTGCCTGAACAGCATTGATTTACCATGCTTTCCAAAAGAACCAATGGATGATTACATTCTCTGAAAAGCATGCTAGTTGGACTTTCCTAAAGAGCGGGTTTCTGAATTAAACAAATATTTGTATAACTGGTGTCATAACTAGGGATGCACCGAATCCAGGATTCGGTTGGGGATTCGGCCTTTTTCATCAGGATTTCGGCCGAATCCTTCTACCCGGCCGAACCGAATCCGAACTCTAATTTACATATGCAAATTAGGGGCGGGGAGGGAATTCGTGTGACTTTTTGTCACAAAACAAGGAAGTAAAAAATGTTTTCACCTTCCCACCCCTAATTTACATATGCAAACTAGGGTTCGGATTCGAGCGAATCCTTTGACAAGGATTCAGGGGTTCAGCCGAATCCAAAATAGTGGATTCGGTGCATCCCTAGTCATAACAATGATAATCTGGAAGCTAGAAAGGAGACAACTGCTGCCATAAAAAGTACAGTCTGGTTTCCTAAGCCTGCAACAACCAGCATCTTGCTGACTATCATAGGTTTCTAAAACGTGTCAAGGCAGCTTCCACTTTGGGTTATAACACTCGGTTTTCCAATTTAAATTATTCTGAATTTATATAAAATTTATAATTAATAAGTACATAAATAAACCCCCTAAACTAAGCTGACATGCCAAGAATTTATTCAGCAAACCATTTTAGTCTGAACTCAAGCAACAGTTACTTCTATCCTGAGAACCATCTACAAGCATTTTAGTTTCCATCTTCAAGGTCCATCTGCCAGCATCCCTGATCCCAGTTAGAAATATATTAACTACAATGAATGGGCATCTAAAATGTAATCTTGCAATTCCTATCAACCAATATAATATGCTATCTACCAATGTTAGGATCCATATTGGTGGTAGATCCAATGCTGTGTACAAACACCACAAGAAGTGGCTGCAGATACTACTTACCAGTATACTGCATGTATTCAATTAACACCTCAGTCATTAAAGGAGAAGGAAAGTCGTCTTGCACTTGGGGATGCCAAATGTTAGGCATCCCCAAGTTCCCCAAGTGATTGTATTTACTTACCTGAAACCCCGGGCTGCTGCTCCTATCAGCATCTAACATTTGGCACCCCCAAGTGCAAGATGACTCTCCTTCTCCTTTAACAAGAAACATCTAAAGTGCCGGATATATCAGATCACTTTGCTATCTTGGAAGTCTTGCAATCTGTGGTCAGATACATCTCCTTCCAGAAATGTTGAACAATCCTTTGCTTACTGGCTATATTGTTTCAGTCCTAACCTTTATTTAAATTAAGCTCTCTATGTTTTCACAACACAAAGGCATATTTCCAAAATATGATTATCATCCAAGATGGCACCAAAACTCAGATTCACTCTCTCATCATGTATTGACTACTCTCTGTTATGCCGCCTTCTCATCCATGAACTATAGCTTCTCAAGTCCATAATAAATGCTGCTGCCAAGATCATACACCTTACTGCTCCTTCTCTGCCTTGCCAATCTACCAGTCTCTACATTGGCTTCAGCTATCTCTCAGGATAAAATGCAAACTAATGACCATGAGATTCACAGCAGTTCACAGCTCTGCTCCACCAAACATCTCTATAAATATTTCCAGGTACTCACCGAGCCGCTTCTCTACTGACCTGCTCCTCAACACCTCACTATTAAGTCTTCGAATACTAGAATTTTAGACAAGGTCTATACTTCTTCTGTCCCATGTTCAATCTTATTTTGTCCCAAATGCTCTGGCTTTAAAGGATCACCCATTTCTTAAGAGACGCTTAGGGGCACATTTACTAAGGGTCGAATATCGAGGGTTAATAAACCCTCAAATTCGACCCTCGAAGTAAAATCCTACGAATTCGATTATCGAATCCGAAGGATTTACCGCAAATCCTACGATCGTATGATCGAAGGAAAAATAGTTCGATCTAACGATGAAATCCTTTGAATCGAATCGAATGGTCAAATGATTTTTAGTTCGAATCGTTCGAATCGAAGTCGTAGTCGAAGGTCGTAGTAGCCTATTCGATTGTCGAAATACCCAAAAAAATACTTAGAAATTCTACGTTTTTTTACTTTGAATCCTTCACTCGAGCTTAGTAAATGTGCCCCTTACCCTCAGCTAGCCTTGCATTCATTCACTATACGCAAGATGCTACTGCCACCTGCTAAATGCAGTGTTCAGTGTCTCATCTCTCATTTCTTTGGCTCCTAATCTTGCCCATCCCTTACTTTTGTCTCATAACCCCTTCTCCTCTATTGAGTAGGACCCTCTTTACCTCTTGTATTGTTTAGTAGTTGAATTTTTGTATGTAATTGATATTTGATGTATACACCAATCGATTTTACAATCCTGCAGAATATTTTGGAGCTATATAAATATCTGATAATAATAAAAGTTTAGTTCTTTTCTGAAATGTTGGTCTAAAACTGATAATATATATGTCTACGTTTAAAACGAAAGTCAGTGCTAGAAAAACCGTACATTATGTAGACATGCAGTATATTTTTGTATTCCAGACTGTTGATTTTTAAGATTAGCAATGCAATCAAAATTACATTTGTATTTTAATTAACCTTATTAATTTAGCTGACCACACTGCATTTGCAATCTGTGCTGCATACATTATATAGTAGCAAACACACCTATATGTTGGCTGAGTGCAGAGTTTAAATATGCAGGAGCAGTAAATAAGGTTAGGAGCTAACTGTAAATGTCTTGAAGAGAAGAATTAATCTCTGCAGCTTCAGAAACATCCCCTAAATTGCCCAGTAGATCAATACGGAGATGTGATTTCCATTATCTGTGCTTCACTTGAGCCATTAAACAACAGATGCAGCTTAATTGTATATATTTAGATTTAATGAGTATATTTAGTGTATATATGTATACTGTTTTTATGTGAACAATCCTCTCGAGTTTTTCAAGATGGCTTCATAGATATATTTCTGAAGAATATTCCCCAAGGACTCCCTATAATTACCTGATCTGCTGCAAATAGGCACACATTTTCCAGAAATACCTGTGTGTTTGGTGCAGCTTCCTATTTAAAGACACCCGAGTGTGAACAATTTAAGGATACATCTTAAAGTAATATGGTTACATGTACCCAACTTTCAGCCATATTCACCACAGAGATCTCCGTGATCCACTTTAATACTTAGACATTTATTGCCACTATAGTAATTAAAATTAAGTGAATGTTTCATTCAAAACCAATGACTTTGTTGCAAAACTGACACCTACACTTAGGGGCAGATTCACTAAGGGTCGAATTTCGAAGTAAAAAATACTTCGAAATTCGACCCTCGAATTGAAATCCTTCGACTTCGAATATCGAAGTCGAAGGATTTAGCGCTAAACATTCGATCGAACGATCGAAGGATTTTTCGTTCGATCGAACGATCTAATCCTTCGAATCGAACGATTCGAAGGATTTGAATCAAACGATCGAATGAATATCCTTCGATCAAAAAAAGTTTAGCAAGCCTATGGGGACCTTCCCCATAGGCTAACATTGACTTCGGTAGGTTTTATCTGCCGAAGTAGGGGGTCGAAGTTTTTTTTAAAGGGAAAGTACTTCGACTATCGAATGGTCGAATAGTCGACCGATTTTTCGTTCGAATCGTTCGATTTCGTTCGAATTCGAACGAATTTAACCAATTCGATGGTCGAAGTACCCAAAAAATACTTCGAAATTCGAATTTTTTTCATTCGAATCCTTCACTCGAAGTTAGTGAATCTGCCCCTTAATCTAGATCTCATCAGGAGTCCTTGATACATGGGTTCCTCAGAATAACTATGTAATCTGTAGAAAGTCTGCCTTTGGGCTCATCCTTTCTACTATTTATGGGCAGTATATCCACTATTCACAGACCATCCAATGACAGTGTTCATGACACATATACGGACTGGCTTTACAGTCCTCCAAGGACTTGTACTTTAAATTTGTGGGAGCAGTAATGTTCATGACACATATACTGACATCATGGGTTGGCTGGAGCATCACTGTATGACTTTACAGTCCTCCAAAGCCTTGTACTTATAAAAAAATCTGCCCAACACATAACACTACCCTACAGTAGAAAATATTATAAATGAGATATTGTACCCAACCCACAACTGTTAGAAATAAGGGAAGATTGGTCACCTTGAATCTCAGTGAGCTTTATAACTGTCGGTGCCCTTAAATTTATTACATAACTAGAGAAATAGTTTAGTACTTAAACATAGGGGTATCTACCATCCAAACTCCTTGTTATATTTGATTACATATGCAAATGATAAAAATATGAATATTCACTGTAGGAATTTGGTGTGCACGTGCACAGTAACTGACAGGAATTGTGGCTGCCACTAGAGTGTGCTATTGAGGCACAATGCCTCCAGTTCCAAGTTGCAGGTGAATAGGTTTTGTTTGTTAGTGTGTGTGGGAATTGGAGTCATGACTTGAGGTGGCAGAGTTTGGCTTCTGCTGCTGTACAGATGTCTGGCTGTTGCCCGTGAGGGCGTTGTACAAAGCTGCCAATCACCGTCACTACAGTGCAACTCTGGCTCATGTTCCCCTCCCTCCACGTCATCCACATGCAAAGTATTATAAAGGTACAGGTGGCAGAGACTCAGACAAAGGGTTTGACCGGTCACCAAGAAATAGTATGTGTCATTGAATGGGCAAGGACTTTGAAACTATGGCTAACGTGGTAGAAGACAGAGTTAGAGCTGGCTGTAGATATTATTATGGCCTGGTTCTTGTAAAAATGTATTTACCAAATACTCTTTCAGTATAAAAAGGTATAATAGCTCCATTTATTTCTGCACAGGCACCAACCGCATATCTAGGCACGAGGGACATCTAAGCCCTTTATTTTAGGGGGGTGTGGTGAGCCGTATTTTATTGCAGATCAAGTAAATATTCTGGCTGCAACTCCCAGTGCCCAGCAGCATGCTCATTGGCACCCAGGCTGAAAAGAGTTGCTCAACATTAATGTGTATCAAAACAAAACAGGCAGATCTTGCTGTTATTTGTGCTGATGTGTGATTAGTGGCTGCCTCTCCTCCCCTGACTAACATTAACCCAGCCGCTGGAGCTGCACAATCTGGCAAATTTTACAAGCAGGAGTTGAAGTTACAGCAGAGTTCCCCTTACAGCAGTAACAAGCCCAGCTCACTGCCGCCTTCCTCTTATGTTTACAAACACCAGCAGCAAAATGGGCTGCCTGGAAATGTTCTGTGACACGACGGAAATATGTTAATCACATGAACAGACACAGGCAACTCTTAGACATGTTTGTTTTATGTAGAAAGGTCTTGGGTACTCCTAACTTATACACAAGCCCTATCCTAAACAAATTCTTTTACACCAGTGTTTTCCAACCTTGTGTGCCCCCTTTATGAAAGTCTGCCTGCCTGCTGTGCCTGCTTGTGCAAAAAAATCAACGTTTTGGGGAAATCAGGTATTGGTACTGGTCTCCTCCACCGCCAGTTATAAGTACGCTGAAAGAATATAGGAATGCCAATACTTGTATCAAAAGTGGGATGTTCCCAGGTTTATTGAAGTGCTCTAGACACGCAGGTCATGATCAAACGCTTCGGGACAACAACTGCCTTTCCTCAAGCTGTGCCTGCTTACCTTGTGTAAGCGTTTAATGGTATTAACTAACCCCAGCATTGTTTCCACCTTAAAAATTCAGACAGCAAGCTTCTGCATTGTTCACACCTGTATTCCCCCCTGCATTGTCTACACCTGTGACACCTCTATAATTCACACCCCTAAAGCCATGTACTGTTCACACCTCTGACCCAGACATTGTTTACATGTTCACACCTCAAGGGGCACCAGCATTGTGTGACTGTTCATTTTAGAGTGGTCTTGATAGGGTTCCCTATCTCCTGCTATATTTTGCCTGTTCTATGCTCCCTGTGTGTGCCATACTCTGCCTGCCCTATGTCCCCTGTATGTATGTGTGTCATACTCTGCCTTCCCTTTGCTCTCTGTGTGCGTGCCATACTCTGCCTGCCCTATGGTCCATTTGTGTGGCATACTCTGCTTTCTCTATGGTCCTTGTATGTGCCATACTCTGCCTGCCCTATGCTCCCTCTGTCTGCCATACTCTGCCTGCCCTATGTTCCCTGTGTGTGCCATACTCTGCCTTTCCTATGGTCCCTGTGTGTGCCATACTCTGCCTGCCCTATGCTCCCTGTGAGTGCCATACTCTGCCTGCCCTATGTTCCATGTGTGTGCCATACTCTGCCTGCCCTATGGTCCATGTGTGTGCCATACTCTGCCTTTGCTATGGTCATTGTGTGTGCCATACTCTGCCTTCCCTATGCTCCCTGTGTGTGCCATACTCTGCCTGCCCTATGTGTGCCATACACTGCCTTCCCTATGGTCCTTGTGTGTGCCATACTCTGCCTGCCCTATGCTCCCTGTGTGTGCTATACTCTGTCTGTCTATACTCCCGGGGTGTGCCATACTATGTCTGCCCTATGTTCCCTGTGTGTGTGTGTCATACTCTGCCTTCCCTATGCTCTGTCGGCCCTCCACCATGTAGGCCAGAAAAAGTCCGGTGCTTGGTACCACAGAAGTTGGACAGCACTATTTACACTTTAAGATCTGAGGAGCAGGGCCTTCCTTCCTTGCAGTATCTGTCAGTATTTGTATGCTTGTTGTATAGGCTATTATGTGGTACAGCACTGTGGAGCATTTTGTGTTTTATGAATGTTATAATTTCTCAAGATATACATCTGCCAATAATTACAGCTGTAACGTGCCTATGGAATTTGACAGATTAGCTTCCAAAGAGGTTATGCAGCAGACATCTATAGATCAGAGATTATAATAATTTGTACAGATAACAAAATAGCCATGAGGCTTTCTTCCTAGCAATGGGATCAAAGCAAAACTGAAAGTAACAGCAATTCATTTACTACAGAACTATTTATCAGCACATAATTGGGAGGGGGAGGGCCTTACTGAGGGCACAGTCCCATCAATGCCCCTGGAGTAGCTAGAATTGCCCACCTGTTTGCCAGGCATTGTTCTGCATCATGATTTTGTTGTGGTGCTACAATTAGAAACAAATATACATTTGGACTAAAGCCATCTTAAGAATGACTGCAGCAGAGATGGAAATATTGACACTATTATCTTACCCTGAAGTAGAATCTCCCAGTTATGAATGAGTGTATAGCCCCCTGAAGCAGAATTGTAGTAGAGAGAGAGAATTCTAAGATAGGATGGCAAGAGACTGAGCCTGCCAAAAAGGAGAGGAAGAAGCAAAGAAGCAGAGAAGCCCTTGCAGAATAAGTATTTGGGGGGGGGGCATAAGGAGTATTTGGAGGCAGAAGGAGTATTTAGGAGGCAAAATTAGTATTTGGAGACAGGAGTAGTTTGAGGCAGGTGTAGTATTTAGAGACAGAATGGGTATTTGGGGGCATAAGAAATATTTGGAGACAGGAGTAGTTGGAGGCAAAAGGAGTATTTTTTAGGCAGGAGATATACTTATAGGCAGAAGGAGTATCTAGAGGCAGGAGTATTTGGAGACAGAAATATTCAGAGGCAGGAGTATTTATAGGCAGAAGTATTCAGACATAGGAGTATTTGGAATCAAAAGGAGTGAGTATTTGGAGGCAGAAGGAGTATTTGGAGGCAGAATAAGTATTTGAAGGCAGGAGTATCTAGGGGCAGAAGGAATAGCTAGAGGGGAGTATTTGGAGGCAGAAATAGTCTCTAGTGGCAGGAGTATTTGGAAGCAAAAGGAATACTTAGAAGCAGAAGTATTTGGAGGCAGAAATATGCAGAGGTTGGTGGAGTATTTGGAGGCAAGATAAGTATTTAGAAGCAGGAGTGAGTATTTGGAGGCAGAAGTATTCAGGGGCTGACTGAGTATCCAGAGGCAGATGGGGTATTTGGAGGCAGAAGGAATCAGTATTTGGAGGCAGAAGGAGTATTTAGAAGCAGAAGTAGTGAGTATTTGGAGGCAGAAGGAGTATTTAGAAGCAGAAGGAGTGAGTATTTGGAGGCAGAAGGAGTATTTAGAGGCAGAAGGTGCCTGGGCTTTCCGGGCGTACCTGCTTGTAGGCATCCAATAGGAAGCTGTTCCACACACAGCGCAGCCCTTCTGGGGTGAGCATTCGGCGCCATTGACTCTGGCTGGATTTGGAGCGGTTGAGTTGTAGAAGCACGTGTTTTACTAGCACTACAGAGTCGTACAGAGCCAGGAACAGGCAGTTTGAGAAGAAACCTGGCAAGATCTGCAGAGTGATCAGCAAGTCCACACTCAGCAGTCCCATAATGGTGGCGTGGGGTACCCCCTCCTCACTCACCGCTGCCTGTCTCTCTCTACCTGCCTGTTAGACCCCCTCCCTCGTTAGTGACAAAGGGAAAGAAGTTCAGTGAGAAGCGAGTGGCTCAGAGCGAGCAGAGAGAAGCTGAAGTGGAGGGGGGAGTAGAGAGTGCGAGGGAAGGATGATAGGAGGGAAAAGCAGGTGTCTGTGCGACTAGTCCGGAGGCAGATGCAGAGGAGCCAGCCTGTCAGTGTTGGGCCACTGAAAATGTCAGCAGATTTCTTTATTTCTTGTCAGTTCTAAAAAAAAATAAGTTTTCCCAGCAAGCCTGCAGTACCAGGTGTAGGAAAAGTTACTCTCCCCCTGTGCTCTCCCTCGGCAGTAGCAGTCCCTCAGCTATCTCTTTATGTCCCCTGATTTTCCCCCTCTGATTCCCTCCCTCCCCGGAACCCTTTTATACAGTCCCGGGCTAATTGCTGCAATAAGAGAAATGAAAAAAAAAAAAAAAAAGTCTAATCTCGCTTGTGATCTGCTCTTTGACGTCAGGGTAGGAGAGGGCATTGCTTTGGCCGGGGATGCTCTGAATAGGGAAAGAGTCGCTCAAAACTTGCAAGGCGGGACTTTGTTAGTAAAGGAGAGGATAAAAAGTAAACCCCTCCTCCCCTTTATACATCTCCCAGTCTGCTGCAACAATTCCCAGGCAGCTGGCAGCCTTCACCTGACGCCGGGCGTACAAAATGGGGCTGAGGGAGGGAGAATCCCACAGCTGGATGTAAAGGAGCGCGACTGCTTTACACAGATACAAGGGGGACCTCTTGGTAACCATGGTTTCACCTCATGGCACCATCACAGCCCACTTATATTCAGCCTAGAGGCAGCTGGGACCCTGACGCTTCTGTAGCCATGTTTATTGGCACACTTACACCACCCAGCTGCTGCTTCAACAACTCTCTGTACACCTGATACCTGGGACATCTGCACACTGGGGTCCTGTCAGCAGCAATATCATTCCCAAGGCTTTGAAGCCAACTTTCTTTACCCCCTGCCTTGAAACAAAAAACAGGACACGGTGCATTTATGTTTCACTCACCATTTTGAAATTCCAGTAGAAATGACAGTTTAAAAAGATGACCTATCCGTTAACCTATATGTTAATATTAGGATAGAATCTAGGAACTGTAATCTCTGGCCCCAGTATTGGCACACAGTGCACACCAAATACACTGATCAATATTATTATTAAACTTTGTTTATACAGAGCTAACCTAGTCAGAATCGCTTTGAGGAGATCATAGATCATATCAGTCCCTGCCCCGCTGGAGTTTACAATCTAAGATCCCGATCACATTCACACACAATATGGACAATTTTATACAACCCTATTTAACCTGCCTGCATGTTTTTGGAGGAAACCCGCAACATACAAGAATGTAAGCACAGAGCTCAAAGCCATACGTATATTATGCAAGTTTGCAAACACACTCAAATGCTTACATGAGGGTTATTTAGTGAATATAGTGCGGAACTTTATAAAATATATAGTGAATAAAGTACCCCCTTTTGAAAATTATAAGGATATTATAAGTTACCAAGGAGTTTCATGACCATATAAAAACAAGAGGCGGAAGGCCGAGTGTTTTTATACAGGTCATGGAACTCCAAGGTAACTTCTAATATCCTCATATTTTGCAACTGGGGGTACTTTATTTATTATAATACACAAGTTTTAGTGAGTCATGTGACAGAAATGACATCAGAACTCTCCGTTTATAACTGATGACATCAGAACTCACCGTTTATAAGGATATAATTTACAAGATATTCATAGCTTTTGTGTATTATAACAGTATAACACTTCACTGTGCAATCAGGAGCAAAAAGAAATTTGTTACAGGTACAATATACGTGTGTATGTGCGAAAGAAAACACATACTGATATGCCTATGACAGTGTCAACTTTGTGCACCTGTCATTTATGGACTTAGATATAACTGTCCATTACCCCCCTTCATGGGTATATACTGAACCCCTGCCTCCATTTTTTTGAATAAATGAATTAAGTTAGTGTTTGGCCTATTCCCCATCCTGAAAGATTTAATGTGGCAGATGTTCCTGCTTTTTTAGTTCTGCTTACTTCCCTGGGATGCACAGACGTCTGCTTTTGTTCATAAACATGCTTTTTGGCATTTTCTTTTAGATTAAGTTCTGAAAAGAGCAAACTGAGCCTGTGGTTAAAAAGGGCATAAAAAATGTCTACTTGCAGACGCACTGCAGTAGATTGGCAAATAGATGACCCGGTCTGCCCTCCAATGAAAATGATCATCTGGGCAAGGCAAGGTTTGTGGGATCCAGTACGGCTCTGGTTGATTTATCTTCGTTCCAGTGACCATCCTTTAATTGGGTGATAATGATATCTTTGTCCACGTCTCCCCTGGAGGCAGCAGAATAGAAGCTCAGCAAAATATGCTGGCCAAAACCATTGAGTTCAGAAGGTCAGAGCATTTACTGTAGTCTGTGGATGGAAATTTCCAGCATACTCACTAGTCTGAGGTTGTGACTCACACCTTAGCATTCACTGAAGGCTTTGTAACTACCATTACTCCTCTAGGGCAGTTTGTGAATCAGGGAACACTTCAGTCTCCGTTTAGGACGTTGTAACATTTAACTACATTAGTTTATTGGTTGATTTTGCATTGCTTTATGCATGATGGACACAATGCTGGGTCCACCACAAGGTTAAAAAACATGTAGAGGTGAAACAGTTTTTGTTCTTCACATCCCTTAAGCTTTCTGTGATTTTAGCTCCAACTGGTGTTTCTTTTCACAACATGTGTTATTGGCAACAATCCCACACACATAAAATAATGGGATGTGTAAATCAGCCTAATCTTTTGACTTGCTTGGTTTTCACCCAAAATTCTTGTGGGGGGGGGGGCTGCACCCATTACAGTATTTGGCCCATTGTGAAGACTTATGCAAAACCCCTAAATGATGCTGTAAGGGATTTCGTTTCTGACCATTGATAACACTTCGTCCTAATGATGACCCTATCAATTCGTAGTTCAGCATTGTTGGCACTGAGTAAAGATTGTCACGTGAAACAGAGTTTTGGAAAGGCCCTCACTCTTTTTATAGCTGTGCTGTTTAGTAATTTGTGCTCTATGTTTACTTTGGATCTGACTCATTTTGCGGAGGGAGTTTGAGAGCATTGTGCTAATGGTATAATAATAAGGTCTAGTATTTATACACCACATTTCAAGTCCAAAGTATTTTCCAGTCTGATTTTAGACAGCTTCTTCTAGGGTGAAACGCTGGCAATATTTCTGCTGCATTTGTTGTTTCTATAATATAAAAAGAAAGGTGGAAGAAGTGTCCAAAAGAATGAAAACTGTAAGGGCTGGGTTCTATTGTAGCTTAATAGAATACCCAGAGCAACTAAGGAGATAATGAAACTTAGTGCAGTAAATAAACTTTGACCTTATATTTTATTCATACACTGAATCTCAGGTGCTTCCTGGTTTACTTGTTGCAAAAACACTTTAGGACTCATTTACTTATTTTAAACAGTGTAACAATGAAGTAAGAGCTGTGTCTGCTAACCATAAGCAGTATAGCTGTACAAATGTTGTTTCTTCTTTTCTGTGTTTGTGCTGGCTGCTACATTTACATATTGCTTGTATGGACAAGGAAAGAAGATTTATTTCCTTCAGTTATTTCTAACTACCCTGCCATGCATGCAAAAGTGTCCCCAGTGCTGCATGGATGCTGGGTTCCAGAGGAATCAGTCTGCTTTACAAGGAGAACCGTAAGAAGAGCCATAAAAGAGGGCCCTGGAATCTTTCTCTCTGCTTCCTGAATACATGGACTTTTAAACCACTCTGAAGATAAAACACACTGAAAACAATGTCCATATTCCCCCTGGTTAATCTGCTTGTCTGCTCAGTGCATTGCGGTATTTTTTATTTTTATCCCTTATTCTGTTTATAAATCATTGCATCCATCTACACATTTCTGTACCTACACAGGATATAACTATAAAATCACCTCCAAATATTTTTCCTTCATGGAAACGCAGCTGTTTCAAATCCTTTTCCCCATATTGTCTCCTTGGATATATACAGATATTTAAAAACCTTCATCCCTACATATTATCACTTGCTTTGGCTCTTACACTTTCCCCCTGCATTCAAATGCTTTTGCACTTCTACCCCAATCTAAGCTTACTCACATTACTACTCTTTCCATTTGAGTATTAATCACTCTGTAACAAATTCATGTCTTTGAAAACATCCTTCTTTCTTGTTCCTTGAACTCTTCCCCTCTCTCTTTCCATGTGTCATTTCTACATTTTCTCTGTAACTTTGAATCCTGTATCCATGTTTTTCTCTTTTGTAACAATTGAGCAATTCAATTAGGTGACATCAGTTTTTTTCCATTTAATCACAGTAGTTGAAAAACTGTGCCACCCAAATTCTTTTAACTTTCTTCTTTTACCTCCAGCAGTGGACAGAACAAGCTATCAATAGGAACGGCCATTTACTTTATCTAGTCTTCCTCAAAATGTTTGCCCTGCCTGTATAAAGAAGTAATTAATTCCTTGCTTTGTCACCTTATCCATCTTTCATTTCCATCTTCATTGTGACATGCTTATATGCGTCAATGACGTCACTGTTGTGGTTGGGTGGCAGAGAGAGGCAGAGAGCTGGGGGGCTGCTTGGTGTGGCTCGCACTTGAACTGAAGACTTTCTTTCTATTACTGTAAATTGTGAAGCATACTGCTGGCACAGCCAGGTACAGATTTGGGCCAGGGCCCGTATGTTTGCTGTTGCTGCTGGGCTGGGCGCTGGCACAGATACATAAATACTTGGGGGCAATATGATCAGATTTATTTTTGGCTGCTGCTGGCACAGGTAAACATTGGTTGCAATATGATGGCTGCTGGAGGGCTGTATGATGAATGGCTGCTGAGCTTGCTGGTACAGGTATGGGGGGCAGTTTCAGTCTGGGTCTCAGGTGTGAACAGTACAGGCTTTAGGATATAAACAATAGAGGTGTCACAAGTGTGAACAATACAGGGGATTACAGTGTGAATTTTAGGTTTAAACTATGCAGGGGCCAGTTGATCTCTGTAGTGATACCTTTTAAAGTTTACAAATGGTAAACAGCAGGCAGACTTTGATGTGGAGGGCCACATAAAGTTGCGGGCCGCATGCGGCCGCGGGCCGCCAGTTGGACAGCCCTGATCTAGGCTGTTGGAATAATGACACTAATGAACTAGCTAACTCTAGCTCTATTAATTCCAACCATCCATTACTCATTTTTTACTCTAAATCTAGTTTGCTTGTAGTTATGTTTCTATTCTGTTCTTTACTATTGTGCAGCAGAGGGCAAGTTTATAACCCTTACTCCTCTCCACATGATTCCTGCATTCATGTACACAACCAGCCCAGCGTATTTTAAGGTAATCCGTTACAATATCAAACTCCACAAGTCAAACTAATGTAGCAAAATTCTAAATGTTCAGAATCTACTCGTGAATTCCAGTACAATATTTAAATTTTGGAAAACCAGTCAGAAATAAAGCATGGAAGGCAGTTGGAAAAGGTTTGTTTTCAGAATTACTCCTCATATTGGATGTCTATCTTCAAATGCTACTACATGCTATGGGGCTCCAGAATCAAGAAAGGCTTGCAAAGTGACAGTCTCTGTTGGCAGTTGGAATTGTACAGGAAGCAGGAATCTATGAGTGACTTTATGGGGAGAGGGTTCAATACCCAGATGAGACTCCCCCATCTAACTTGGGTATTGGTGTTTCCCTGTTTCAGCAGACAGTTATTGGCAAAGTGAGACTTTCCACTACAGTAGACATAACGACTCTTAAAGCTTTTCTTGTTCAGTGAGATGTGCCCTCCCAACCCCCATAGAAGTAGAGAATGTATGTGGCACAGGAGTCTTTAGGAATAGTCTTTGAAACGGGGTGCCAAAATAGGTTGGAATTGTCTTCCATATTCTTTATCCACCCATGGTTCTCTAAAGAAAGTGTTGACATTGGTGCAGGGCCGCCATTAGAAATCACGGGGCCCCGTACAACAAAATTTTTGGGGCCCCCTGGGCCCCGCCCACACTGACGACCAAGCTCCGCCCCATATCCCGCCCACATCGCAGTTAAAAGACCACACAGACATCAGCGCTAAAAAAGTAACCCCCCCCACACAAGTTGTAAAAAGCTATTGATGGTCAGGGCCCCCTTATAAAAAAAATTGGGGCCCCAAAAAAAAAAAAATTAAAATTTTTTTTTTTTAAAAACATTGGTGGCAGGGGCCCCCTGTTAAAAAAAACTTGGGGCCCCAACAAAAAAAAATGTAAAAAAAACTAAAAAATAAACAAACATTGGTGGCAGGGGCCCCCTTCTAAGTTAAAAACAAATTGGGGCCCCAAAAAAAAATTTGAAAAAAAATTAATTTTTTTTTGAAAAAAAAAAAAAACATTGGCGGCAGGGGCCCCCTTATAAGTTAAAAACAAATTGGGGCCCCAAAAAAAAATTTGAAAAAAAATAAATTTTTTTTGAAAAAAAAAAAAAAACATTGGCGGCAGGGGCCCCCTTATAAGTTAAAAACAAATTGGGGCCCCAAAAAAAAATTTGGAGAAAAAAAAATTTGGAGAAAAAAAAATTTTTTTGAAAAAAAAAAAATGGTGGCAGGGGCCCCCTTACAAGTTAAAAACAAATTGGGGCCCCAAAAAAAATTTAAAAAAAAAATAATTTTTTTTTGAAAAAAAAAAAAAAACTGGTGGCAGGGGCCCCCTTACAAGTTAAAAAAATTTGGGGCCACCAAAAAGAAAATTAATTTTTTTTTTAAAAAAAAACCCAAAAAAAAACAATGGTGGCAAGGGGCCCCTTACGAGTTAAAAAAAAAATTGGGGCCCCAAAAACAAAAGTTTTAAAAAAAAGATTGGTGGCAGGGGCCTATAGAATATTAAAATAATACATTGGTGGCCAGGGGATTAAAAAAAAAAAAAAAACACAAACTGGTGTTCAGTAGAATTGAACTCATGGCTTCAGTACTTCAACTTCGCCTCCTTTCGTGACTTCGGGTCTTTTCACCGCTTCAGGACTTCGGCTTCGGCTGTTTTCGTGACTTCGGGTCTTTGCGCTGCTTCAGGACTTCGGCTTCGGCTGTTTTCGTGACTTCGGGTCTTTTCGGCGCTTCGTGACTTCGGCTTTTTCCGTGACTTCGGGTCTTTTCGTCGCATCGGCTTCGGCTTTTCGGCACTTCCGCATTCGGCACTGAAGAGGCAAGACGTACGGCTCGGGCGCTCGTAAGGGGGGCCCGGATCTTCAAAAAAATGCAGCGCTGCCGGGCCCCCCTTCATGCCCGGGCCCGGTACGCTTGTCCCCCCTGTCCCCCCCTGATGGCGGCCCTGCATTGGTGTTACATCAACATCTTCCAGTTGGTCAGAGAGGTCTCTGGACACTAAGTTGTCTTCTCAGATGCCAGAGTTCAGATTTTATTTGCATACTGACTTGCACTGTGATTCCCTTGGTGGGCTTGCATTTAACGAGATGAGGCTGCTGCTACATGTTAAAGGAACAACGACACCAAAAAATGAAAGTAATGAAAATATAATTTCCTGTTGTGCTGCACTGGTAAAACTGGCATGTTTGCTTCAGAAACACAACTATAGTTTATAAATACTAGCTGCTATGTAGCCATGGGGGCAGCCATTCAAAGCTGAAAAGGGATAAAAGGCCCAGCATACACAACAGATAATAGATACGCTTGGTAGTATGCAAAGAAATTCTTCAGAACTTATCTGCTAACTATTGTGTATCCTGTGATTGAATGGCTGCCCCCCATGACTACACGCAACTTGTGTATATAAACTGTACTTGTGTTTCTGAAGCAAACATACCCATTTTACCAATGCAGGGCAACAATCCATTATATTGTCATTCATTTACGAAACGTATTTTCCCAGAGGGGGGACACCCATTCCAATGCTTCCCCCTTTATCATGGAGATAAGATAGCCCACCATGGCTTGCTCAGACACAAAATGGGTCAGTTGCAGTTCCAATTGAATCAAGCATTTGTCTTACAATGCCCCTGCAAACCTGAGGGTCCCCACTTTAATATGGAGGAATACAGGGCTTCTTGTGAAGCAGCAGGAGGAGTTAGAAAGCAGCTGGGTTAATAGGCCCTCCAGGACTTACCCTGTGATTCTGCTGGGCTTCATAGGCCTCCATAGATATAGCCATCCTGTGCAAAGTATTTTCACGACCAGACAGAGCTTCCTCAGTAAGTTCCATGGCCTGATTATACTGAAGGCCGCTAAGCCCTTACTGGATGGAAGTTGGGACCAAGGCAGAAGAGGAGTTCAACAAGCTTATAGAGTCTTGAATGCAATGTCTACGGGGTTAAAAGAGTCTCTAGTACATTTTCAGGCACAGGATAGTGCATCCAGGAACTCACAAAATAAGTCCTATTGTTGGGAATTTAACCTGGATCCTCAGTGACACCAGGTCCTACTACCAAACCAATAATGTTTTGAGTTCTACCCTATATCAAAGAATAACAGATGCCTACTTAATGATCCAAGATTTATCAGTTAAAAATAAAATTATTAGAACTGAGAACAGCGATCTAATTTAAGATGGCCATATCTTCCAATGAGAGATGGGTAGCCACACTGGGGCCTAAAGTGGACCATTGGACTAAGACTCATTAAAGTCCAGATAGGGGAATTGGGTAGAGGCTCTGGCCTAGCCACTCGCCAGTGAAATAGTCAAAAAATAAATGGAAAGCCAATACCTTGTCTGCTACAAACGGGTGAATCCCAAACCTTATTCCATGGTGCTCACAACACTTCAATGTTCAAACGTTTCGGGACCGCATGGCCCTGAGGTCACTGAGGAAGGGCCATGCGGTCCCGAAACGTTTGAACATTGAAGTGTTGTGAGCACTATGGAATAAAGTTTGGGATTCACCCGTTTGTAGCAGACAAGGTATTGGCTTTCCATTTATTTTTTGACCATTGGACTAAGACCCCATCAATGCATCAATGCTCTCTACAGTCCTGATTCACAAAGTTTAATCTTTTTTTTTTAAGACGGAATGTGTAACTAACCAAGTCCCAGAGTACCAAGTACAGCCATTAAAATCCTATATTCCATACTACCAAAATTTATTGGGAGTTCTAAGGTTTAACTAGGTTTTCCAATTGATTCCTTACCATATAACATATTAAAGTTTAAGGTTGCCCTGGTTAGAATTTATCCAAGGACCCCAGTTCTGCAAGACAACATTGCTAACCAGTGAGAGTGACAACAATAAGAAGGTGGTCATACCATTTATGGCCCCTCCTACAGTATTCTTTCAAAACTGGCATTCTTCTTGATTGAAAATGTATTTTTTGCAGCTGTAACATACTTTCTCAACTTATTCTTTCTCTTAGAGGTAGATTTGTTTGGCATTAATTCACATTTCTTTTATTTGTGTTCTTCCCAGAACCCCTAGGTTGACTGCAATCTAAATCTAAATCTTAAAGGTAGTTATTAGTAACAGTAATACCCTTCCTTGCATATTTACAAGTGACATCTAACTTTCCTTTTTTTCTGTCTTTATGACTTACAGGTGTTTTCCATTTCTCCTCATAGGATTGATCTTCATACCACAGAATCAATTCTAACTTGAAAGACTGACTTCTAAAAAGTCTGAACCCTCCATTTCTAATCAGTGCCCCCCTGCACCTCCTAAGCAATGGGACTCATAGGATTTGCCCCTTTCTTCCATACATCTTCAGCAAATGCAGTGCAGTGGGGTTGGTGGCGACCATATTTGAGTGCTTGGCATGCAGTGCTAAGGCTTCCTGTAGCATGCACAATGAAAGGTAGATCAGGCTAGCTTGCAGAATACTTACGCCTACTCAGCCAACCAGGGAAATAGTCCCACAATTATATTATTTGGGTTACCGAGTGATTGGCTATTTGACCTCACTTTGCCTTAAGGTTACCTGTGGTAGAGCTGTAATGACCCGGTCAGATGTCTGCTGTACTTGTCTGCCAATTTTCATATTCATCACAAATATTCTGTTTTGTTGGGCCCTTTCATAGAAACTATTTGTATGCTGTTCCATGAAGGATTACAACGGTTTAATGGTTCATAAGCAAACAGCAGTAAATGAAATGAGCATCTCATCTAAAGTCAGAGATGCAAAAAATAGAATTTTCCTGTGATGCGCAATTATCTGTCAAACCAAATAACAAAAGTTAAAAAAAAAAACATTATTGGCCAGACCCACAAGTTAAAAAACAAAAACAAATGGGTGACCAGCCCCTCCAAGTTACAAAACAATTGGTGGCCAGGGATTTAAAAAACAAAAAAACATTGGTGTTCAGGGGAAACTTACCTTTAAAAATTGTCAGACAATCTTCTTCCTCCTAGGCAACAGCAGCTTATTCGTTCTCCTATGTAGCGTCGGTGGCTCCTGCCTTCGGCTCCTATTCGGCGGCTCCCCGGCTTCAGCTTCCCCGGCCCACTTAACTATAAATGAAGCAGCTCATTCATCATGCCAGACTGCCAGTCCAGGACTGGTCCAGTTTTACAAATATGTATAAAAATTGCACATTAATTTGTGCCTCATGGGGCCCCCTGTACGTCTTGGGCCCCCCTATAGCTGCAGGTTCTGTTTCCTTCTGTGGTTACGCCCCTGTCCCTGTTGTTACACTTTGAAAGGAGGAGTTAAAAAAGTTATACAGATTTTTCTTGCAAATCCTTATCATGAAGCTGCAAGGAACAGTAATTCTATTAGACACAAATAGGCTTATGTAATAAAAGGTGCAAGGTTTGCTTCTGGTGTAGTGACCTAGTGATCAGCAGATACACCTGTTTTAAAACAAGCATCTTATTGGTGGCTTAGGGTACTGCACCTGGGAAAATGATGAGCCTTTTATTACATGTTGGGGATAGTACACACTGGCAGCCCTTCTGTATATTCCTGCTATATATTCTGAACTTCGTGCATAGTGCAGCTTAAGAGGAGAAACCATTATATTATAAAAATTAAGCTGTAGTAGAAGCTTAATAATTCTTAAAAAACTGGTCTTACAGTTTTAAGATATAAATAAATGGCTTATTAGTGTAACATTTTTTCTACTGCAAAAACATAAACAGTAGAGTGCAGATTGCTAACTCAAGCTTAAATAAGGATGTTGACCAGATGGAGTGTGTCAGTGACTCACAGCATGAGTGTTTTTGAGAGCTGGAAAAACGTTACAGCAAGGAAGTCACAAATGAAAAACAATTAAAATATTATTAAATTATTAATACAGATTAGTGGATGTTTAAGATAGCAATGGTTCACCTTTAATCTTCGGGCACAAGACTTGTTTTCAGTTTCACTGCCACTACCTTCCACTGGAAAACAATGGCAGTCATAATGCCCCTGTCACCATGGCTAAAATCCAGGGGCCTGGGTTCAAAACGATAGGCAGAGACGGTTGTGTACTCTGTGTGTAGAAAATAGCTACTGTAGCCTTTCATTCCCTGCAGCTATATCACAGGAACTCTGCCAAACAGCCAACAATGTTACTGGAGCTCTGCCTTGCAATGTAAGAATATTGCTCCCACTTTTTATACAAAAGTCACTGGGACTTTGTTAGACTGTTCAACACAGCTTTCTATTACTAGCAAATACCATTTGTGACATAGTGGGACTCATCTTATACAGGAGGTACAGTGTGCAGTGTTTTGTCAAGACTTTCAAGACCTGGCTTGTTAAGATATATACATTTGGGGCAGGGTCTAGTAGAATTAAGTCAAGGCAACTTGTAGATTATCATTTAACCAGATCATGATATACAGTATCTAGTAGAAATAGGTCAAGGCAACTGGACATGTAGAGCCTTTCTTGAAAACGTTTCACCACTTATCCGAGTGGCTTCTTCGGTTCAACTTCAATGGGTAAGGAATTCCCTGGCATTTAAACCCTTTAGGGGAATTCCCTACCAATTCAATTGAACTGAAGAAGCCACTCGGATGAGTGGTGAAACGTTTTCAAGAAAAACTCTGCATGTCCAGTTGTCTTTGACCTATTTCTACTACATACTGTATATCATGATCTGGATAAATGAGAATCTTCAAAGACATTTGGGGCAGGGAATATCCAGGTACAGATCATTTGGTGGCCCGTCCAATCAATTGAACTTTACATGCAGGGCTTGCATTAGAAGAATACCTCTGTAATATGGCAGTTCCTACCTATCTGCAAAACTGAAATGTATAAAAAATAATTCTGTGCAATAATACAGATGAACAAATCAGCTAAGTTTTGTGTACATAGTAAGTGATGCAAATATACTGTATTGTTTCATATATAAGATAAAACAACCTGTGCCATCATGCTGTATATACAGAGCTATAATATGGTAGCTTCCCGTTGTTAAAGGAAAGCGATTAAGGTGCTGCAGTATTTTTTTCCCTGTGCCGGTGCATTTATTCTCTTTAATGGGTAGGGTTTCAGGAAGATTGGGTCAGGACATAACTAGGCTTGTGCAGAGCTGGGAAGCTAAAAGTGTACTTTTTTAAGTTTCAGACACTGCTAGCAGTGGTGGATTAATGACATGTGGGGCTCTAGGCTACATCCACACAAGGTCCCCTTCTGGCTACTACTGGGTCTGGACATATGCAGATCCAGGCACGTGTGCACCAGAGCTCTCTACACCAGGTCATGTTTGGTGAGCCAATGATGTTACTGGATCTGCACACATCTGGGTGCATGCACGTGCCTTGTCTGTCTTCTTCACCCAGCAGGTGTACCATTCCAGACCCAGCAGCGCAAATAAGAAAATTAAAAGAAAATACAAATGGGCCCCTGATCACACTGGGCCCCTAGGCTGTAGCCTGTGCCTGTGCATTAATCCACCCCTGACTGCTAGCTTTGTTATTATAGCCAGGAGTGCAGACTAACAGGCCAAAGTCTATCTGTTGAGTAGTCCTGTGTGATTTGTCTGCTTTAAATGGAAAGTGTAACCTGTAAATCATATTAAGACATGCCAAAGATTAGGTGCAGCTGGCAGTCAATAACAAGAGTCTCATAAACAGACTAGAGGTCAAAACTACAGAATTCACAGAATGACAAAGAAAGTAACTCAGGAGCAGGCTTGATCACTGCCAAAAAGCTTAATGATGAGGCACAGAGGACAGAAAGCGGAAGACAGCAGCAGCCTCAACAAGATTTCAAGTGGATACAAAATAAAGACTAACTGCAAACTGTCCTAGAATATAATGGTGTACCTGCCTCATATATGAGTTTGCTGTCCCCAGAGGACTAGTCCTGGGATGTTCTGTACTAGATTAAATCTTTGTGCAAAACACGTAACTGCTTGTTGGATTAATCCTGGCCAATTCCAGGCTCCTTAATATACATGCATCAAATGTGATTGCATTTGCATTTTAATATGTTCATCTAAAGTAATAATCTCCATGGCTTTTCCTAGGCTATTTCCTATGTACTCATGCAATAGAAGCAGGTTCATTCTGATTTACTCTTCGATGCACCATGATAGCGATTATTTGTACAATATTATGGGAATAGCTGTCTGTTTTAGGCCCCATTTTGTTAGTATAATAATCTAGCACTATCAAGAACCAAATGATACAGAATTTTCTCTGCTCTCTTGTCCAGAAATAAAATCTCAGAGAGACCAGCTTAGTACAGGTTCTATTCATGTGCATCACTGCTGCAAGCCATCCATGGTTGGAACATCTATAGAGATATGCATACCACACACTCTCCTTTCAAATTACTTGTACACGTCTGTACTGGTTCTGGTTGGGGAATTCACCAGATGGAACATCCTTGAGGTACCAGCATGTTTGATCTTTCACTTCAGTTGTATGGAAGCTGCTGGCTTGTTGTTGCACATTAAATCAAAGCATCAGTATGGATATAAAAGACTTCAGAATGTGCTTTGTAGATCAGCAGCTGCTGGAGTCAGGTCTAGGCTTTGGGGTGAATTTAGAGAACGTGGTTGCTTTGCAGAATGTTACAGTAGGTTTAAAAGGAAAATGTTCCTGTACCTATTTATAAGTACTGTAATATTCATCCTGTATTCAAGAAAAGCAGAGCATTGGACATTGTCCTTTCTTTCTCTGAAGACTTTCCTTTACATGAATGTTTCACTTGTTAAGTTATGTCCTTTGGGACTGAAGTAAACTTTTATTCCCATGGCATGGATTACAACAGCCCCACTCGGAACACTGTAGTAAACATAATATTACGTAAGGGCCATTTGTCCTCTTCCAGTATCTGAGAATGCTACGTAGGTATTTAGGCCTTCAAAGAAACAGACGTTCCCCTTCTTCTTAGTGTGTAGTTTCACCCTGCTCTGTGAGCATCAGCCAGCCCTGGGCAAAGTAACACTTGGCTTGCTTGAAAGCTCTCTGAAGCTGGCATCTATCTCTGACAACTGCAGACGAAATGTGACAAACAGAGGGAGCTTCTGTTCTTGGCTGGTCGCCCATGGAGGGATGTGAGTGTGAGTTTCCAGAGTGCCACTTTGTCATTTGTCACACAACATGTAACTATACAAGTGCCAGCTGCAACCCTCTGTGACCTTGCATATGTTACTCTTTTACTTTGTTCTTTGCAAACCAATATGAGGCTACTACTCCCAAGGCCAATAGGCATATAGATATCAATTTAGTTTTTATGTGAAACAATATAAAATATAGCTGTTCTGCTTGTGATCATTTTAAATGTAGATCAGTAAGGAATATTAAAACAATGAAATCTGTACATATCATTTAGTGCTATGCTATACATAAGAAATGTTTGTATTTTTTATTTTGTTCATATTTTTGTTTTTGGTGTCTATGCGTGATCTGTTGTAGGTCCACTGGGCAATAGTTTTCAAATGTGCAATACTCACATATCCCTTAGAATACATGTTCTTGGATCTTCCTGTATTTACAGGATGTAAATGGACCTATTTAAGGTTTACATCACACAAGAATACTTATATCAACATTTTGTACATAGAATTAGGTTTAATGGAAACAATGACATTTATTCAGAACCAGTGTGTCTTAGAATGATAGTATAATTCTACTGCATGTTGAGGTGCATTATTCTATTAGTCTTCAAACATGTGCTTGAAGTTTGTACCTATTCTTCACAGTAGTTTTTGAATTACATTTGCTCTTTTATTTCTCTTCGCATGGAAGATACCACTATCATCATCTTTCTGTAGCCCTTTCTTGTATTTAAAAGGCTATTGCCACACATAGCGTCTTCTCTGCTGGCATAAAAAGACAAATCTGCTCCTGTCCACCCCTTGGTGTGTACACATACTGACAGGCATAGATATACCAGTGGATAAAATGTTGTGTGCCAGTAGTCAAAGTGTTATATCATTACTGGTCTTCCTTTACTCCTTTAGTAGGCAATAAACAATACACTCCTTGGCATAATGGGAATGCACACCACACATCAGCAGAAACATTTTACTCCTGCTCTGACCATGCAAAATTGTGTCTCATCTTTTAAAAATGGTGATTTGCTTTTTTATACATATTGTTTCCCCAGAGAGGCTGAAATATAATGTAATTTCTACGGCTGCCGGATTCATTGTAACGTTAGGGCTATTGCTTACTCTACATTGCTCACGATATCCTTACACTGCATTATAGTAACATAAGGGGTCTGTAATGCTTGCACATGGTCACTACCCCACACAAACTGTAATAATGGTCCTGGTTTACCTAAACTGTTCTGCCGTTAATGACTACAACTTGTATTTCTCCTAAACAACAAATACAATTTGTAATTCTTATAATGATACATATGAATCTTTACAGCCTATTAAACCCTTCATTACTTTAAACTGCATCTATGACTTCTGTGTAACATTTATGGTTTGGGAAGTTTTTGTTTGAAGACAGCTGTGTCAAATGGACAGAATTATATAATGTTGACCATCTGAAGACAGAACATAGGAAAGAAAAGTAATGAGTTTTGCCAGGGATTTCAACTTGATATTGCATGTGATGTGAAAATTCACAATCTGTATTTTATCTGCCTGACTGCTTATAAAGAGGGTTTAATCAGGGTGGCTTAAAGTGCTGCCTGGTATTCGTGCTTAATTATCCAGAGTTAATTGCCATTTCCCCACATCTTATGGAGGAGACAGCCGTTTCTACCCTCTCCAGTGAAAGCACTTAGAATTGTGCTGAGTAGTTTGCTCCAGAACATGTACACCTTGGCACAGCTCATTCAAACACAGTGGCAAGGCCAGGAAAATGACAGGTTGGAAATTTGTAAAACTTCTCAGCATTTGTTGGCAAGAGCTTTTCCTATCTGCTAATGAGAGTTGGATCATTTCCCGCAGAAGGTATCTTAGGGACACCCATCCCATCACAGTTGAGACCATTTTTTTTTATAAAATAATGCAAATCAGGACATAAGGCCATGCACAAAATGTTTAAAAACAGTTCTGTTTGGATATGCACATGAGTTTCTATTTTAGTTAAACATGATGTGTGCTAGATTGTCTGACTAATACTAAAGACTGGTCACATTGATTGAAGGGACTCTTCTACATTTAACAGTAACATCTAGAATATCACAAACACTCTACATATTGTTATCCTTCATTATATAGTTCACCCTGGGCACGAAATTCCTAAACATGTGGATGATACACTTAAAGCTAACCAGCCATTATGGATTTTGATCAGAATTACCCAGCAGCAGCAATCAGAATGCTTTTTCTGCAATAACCAGTCAAGTTACATTCCACATTATGCTAGGAATTGTATGCTCAATACTTGGTGACACATTGACTTCTCTCATCCCAGGTTGCTGATATTTGTATGTTCATTGCTTCTTCCTACATTTCTAGTTCCCATAATACCACAGTGGTATGCTCTATTGCAATTGTATTTCATCATCGTCATAATATATTTATAACATTGCATTTGCATTAATATTATAGGTAACAATGTTAGGAGACAAAGGTTACAGAATGAAATGGTAGAATTAAAGCTTACACTCGAAGTCATGGGGAATAATTGACGCATAAAGCCTGGAGATTGATGGGAAATACAGCTAGAATGTATGATCAACCAGTTGCAACAATAGTAATGAAAACAATTTTTCTCTTTCAGGACCTCCGAAAAGAAGCAGGTGGCACATTTGCTTCAGACATTTACTGTGTTTTCACCAGTGGAATTGTTTCCGAGGATGCTTAAAAGGATCAAGTGTGAGAGCGCTCAGTTGGTTATGGATGAACAAATCTGCCACAGGAGGGTATGGCTCTAAAGCTGTACTATCAGTTGAATTTTAGAGATTTTAATGTGACCTTTGTGCACTGGTCCCCAGATATAGATATATTTTAATTAAAAAGGACATAGACAGACAGGCCAGGTCACTCGTTCAAATCCAGGCAGAATGTTTCATCTACAGTGGTTGGTCTTGAAGGCTTTTCATGGGAACCTGTGGGAGGATTCTATCTTGGAAGCTGGCTTTCTTTTTGGTTACTTGTTCCACAGGTTTTATAGCTTGGAGCTTTTTCTGACAAGGCTTCTAACCTTTATCCAGACAAGAGGGTACTGTTAACAGCTTCAGGATTTCTGCACTTGAACCAAAAGATGGTTCAGCCCTATTTGGCTTCAACCCAAGTCAGAATAGTAGAGAGACCAAAGGAGGCCTGCAGGGCATTTAGGGCTCCAATGCCCAGTAATGTGTTCGTTTCTTATAAAGGTAATGGTACATTAGGCATTTGTCACCCACAGGAAACAACGCAACAACATGCATGTATTACAGTCAACTGGAATTGTATTATTTCCAGTACAGTTGCACCCAAATGCAATTTTCCTTGATTGACAAAAGTACCCTGTGTCATTACATTTAAGAATCTTCAGGCAGTGGTGCTATAAGTGCCATCTTACTACTATTTGGATTTTGCAGTGGGGTGACTTTTCATAGTCTCTGTTGTGACTTTGTCTCACTATGCTTGACAAATAGAAGGGAGTTTTCTCCAGCTGCAAAGAGGGACACATGGCTGCCCTTTCAAGTATAACTTAGATTATAGGGTCTAACTTGGTTTGGATTTTTTTTTGCAGTCCCCCTAGGTTTGAAGCTTTGGTACCAATTGAAGACAGGCAAGTCACATGGGTAGTCTTCTTTTTCAGAGACCCGTCACCAGGGAAGAGGCAGGTGGTAAGACATATTGAAATTGTGCATCAATACCTCTGTCTGGTATACAATCCTCCACCCCCCCCCCAAAAAAAAAATCACTGCCTAGGTCACATGCAAGTATCATAATGCTGGAAACATTTCCAGAACCAAATGGGTAGGAGTTAAGACAATTCGTATAATCAATGTATACCATGCATCCGATCTCAGCTGGACAGTACGTAGCATCTTGTGCTTGTATTTTAAACTGATTCATAATTTTCATGTTGTGCAATTGCCTTGTAGTTATGTCAACAGGTCGTGACTGCACAGATACAGTAAATGTTTTTTTATTTACTTCACACATTTCCCAGCATTCCAAGAATAGATGTTTCATACATAACTGAATAAGTACGTGTTTTGCCTCTCTGCTCTAACTCTAAGCATTCTTGGATCTGTACTAAATATAGAACTAAGTATCCACAATGTTTCTGTTACTATTAAAGTAGAATGTTTGTCTTGTCCTTGATGCCTATTGGATTATCTTCCAATGAGGGTTTCTATTTGCACTGCATCCAGTGATACAGGCTATTCCTAAATAAGAGATTCCCCCCCCCAAGCTTCATGTGCTTCTCAGGGGAATATATGGGATATACCACCAAAGTCACAGTTTAGCTTACAAGTGTCCATAAGCATTGCCCCAATAAAAAAGTTGTAGCCAGAATAACTGGAATCCAACAGTTTGTTTTATAAAATACAAAAGAAAATCTTAGTCTTTCCTATAATTTTAGGGCAAAATAAATGCAAATAATACCTCTCTTCTACAGCAACTACTTCCATGTATAAGGACAAGTCTTTTCATAACTCACCAGATTTGCAGGCTGGCCTCACACTTTGAGAAACGCTGTTTTATATCATTGATCTCCAATGTGTGATTGTGTAGCTGATCTCCACTACAAGTAGTATACGTATACGTTCCCCTATAGCCAGAGTGCCACAGATTGAAGATCTCTGCTCTAGATAGAAACAATACTTTATAGTTGTTGTGCTATTTTTTTCCGGAGCAAAACATAATAATCTAAACACTGCAAATTTCTTTTGTGAGAAATAGTTCATACTAACAGAATCTTGAATTATGAATAATATTTGAAATGACTGTTAATTTGTGTTTAAGGCTTTTGTTGGATCACAAATCAGACAGAATACTTGGACAAAACAAGGCATGGCAGCTTCCCAGGATAGTGGTTATGAGGCACCTAGAAGTGTGTGATAGACACGGCAAGACTCTCCTTAATCAGAGTGGAGATGTGTTATGCTGATAGCTGTAATAGGCATTCCAGTGGGTTTCAGTGAATGGTTTGTATTTTACCTTAAATGACCTTACTATATTTTGCTCAGCCTGACTATACTCCTTACAGGGCTATTGTAGGTCTGATTATCCACACTGACATGGCAATGACATTCACAAGTGTTCTGACATCTTTGTGGCAAGCATCAAGTCACAAAAATATCTTGTCACAAAATAATTTAAGGAAACATATAACATTTAAATACCTCCAAATTTGGTTCAAATTCCAAAGGATGCTGGCTGGACATCTTTGATGTATGTGCTAAAAATATTTGCAATTATCTACAATTGTTTCACAATCAGTGGTGCAACTAGCCACAGATGGGCCTGAATGCATTCCTAACATAATTTTTTACAACTTGAAAACATACCAGCACTTGCCAGGCAGGCTACGGTGGCCTATAATGTTTAAATATATTGCTGTTCAAATAAGGGATTTTCCTTACCCTGGGATGTAAGTGCTAAAGTGCTACAGTGCCCAAAAGCATACCTCAGTTAACAAGCACTTGTGCCCTGGGGAATGCTGCACTCTGCACCAAGCACCGGATTACAATTCCAGAGCTTGGTGTAGAGAGGAGCGTAAGAGTATGAATGATGTGCATTTTAGGTGGTGGGTTGGGGGTACGCCTACATGCCTCTTCCCTCCCACCCCTCACCAATAAAGTGCTGACAAACACAGTCAGTGCAGTGTTTGTTTCGGAAGAGGCAGGTCTCTGTGGTCTTGCAGTAATCACACTGCATTCTGTTTCCTTAATGACCTATAGGGTCTAGGTCCTAGACCCAAACTGCTTCATAGAGCTAGGACTCCACACCCTAATACAAACACGTGAACACACTATATATTATAACATGATAGTGTAAAATAACCCTATTCAAAAGAATTACCTACATTTTCCTATGCTTTTATCAGTCCTAGCAAGTATTCTTCTAAAATTCAGGGCACTTACCAACCTGCTTTATTGTAGGCCAACAGCACCAACAATCAGTGAGGCAAGTTTGCAGTTACCAGCAGATGAGGGAGGTCTAGCTACCAAATTTACTCCTATAATACAGTATCTAGCTGGCAAACTAACCACAGTGTGCTAATGGACTGCTCCATCCCTAGACAATCACTCAGATCCTGATTTCATTGAGGAAATAGAAAGATTTTTGTATATGGGTTACAGATACATCAGCAAAGTCATTCTATGGCAAAGAGAGTAAGTAATGTATGCCCTAAGAAGTGTAATCCCAAATTGCCCCACTGCAAATTGTTCCCAATCCCTAGTCATCGGTAAAGTACAAGTTAATATAAGTCTGGGAGATATCATTTCAGGATATAGATTGGAGAAGTTTTGATTTCTCCAATATAAACACAAGTGATAAAATAAGATGTTTTTCTGTTGTCCAAAGTGAACACATCCCCTAGCTACATAGACAACTAGGTAGCACAACTAGTTCTGGGAACAAATAACAGGTTACCTGGGCTCTTGCTGGGAAGCAAGCAAGATATCCCAAATAAATGATGAAGACTGAAAATACATTCTTTGAATCCAACTCTAATCTCTGTATAGTTCAGAAAGAACATAGAACATTTCATAAACACATCTATGCCTGAGCTGTATTCATGAGGGCCAGCACAAGATTGCACAAGGTGCAAAGCACAACTATGCTGAGATGCAAGTGCTAAAGATTAGGGGGTTACCTTTGTTAAGGTGGCCATACACAGGCAGATTCAAGCTGCCAATTTGAGACCTTTAGACCGATTTGACATCTTATCTGCACGTGTATGGGGCCCTGCGACAGGCCTCCCTGATCGATATCTGGCCAAAAATCATCCAGATCTCAATTGGGGAGACTTGATTTTTCTGTTAATACTGGCACCCAGGCTTAAAAAATGAGCCCTACTGTGTATAATAAGTGCAAGCAAATGCTCCCACATACTGTGATGCCTGTGATTCAATGCAGTCTATAATACACCAAATATAATGCCTTCATACCCCACATTCTTCAAAAAAAAAAAACAAGACATCCCATGCATGAAATATAATACCTTCATAACAATGTTTCCCTTGTTTAGCTCAAATAACCATAGATTTTTTTTGTGATTAAAACAATAGGCAAAAAGTATGCTTAACACAAGCCCTATTCATTGCTCTCATGTTGAACGACCTCTTTGAGGCACCTGTTCAACATTTGTCAAGTAAATACTTGAAAATTCAAAACACCCACTATATTACTACTTGTGCTATTGACAAAAGGGTGGTGGACACTCTCAAGATCTTGTAAGAATTGTAGCAGCCACAGTTCTGCTACTGGAATTTGCTGAGCTAAATAAAGCAAATCCCTTACTGTCAAAGGAGAATAGAGGATCCTGAGACACACGCTCAAGCCTATCAGTACAGTGGGTAAAAATATCTGGACTTCCAGTTTTAGAGATAGATCATAGGCATCATTTACCATTTGTGGGCCTCTAGTTTACAGTGGCTTTGCACTCTAGACACAGCTCTTTTTACTCACCAGAATTGTGGACTGTCTATATAAGCAGTACTTGCCATATATTCTTGCACAGAACTCCTATATGGTTTTGACCAACATTTATGAATACTATTAATGGAACCTAGGAAAATGGGGGCCTTAATCCAACATTTCTGTCCTTAATGGAGAAGGAAAGGTAAAGCCACAGGTAGATGCCAAGTTGTTAGACACCCACCAGTGACTAGTGGCTTACTTTGTTGTAGTGCTCCTCTTATTCAAAAAGGCACCATCTTGGATACTATTTGTAGAGTGACATGCCAATATCCTATTCCTTTTTCCAGGTTCCCTATAGGCAAACCTGCAGGGGAGATGAGCAGTACAGAAATCTCGTTGGAAAGTTCTGTTTTTGCCCTGAAGGGAATGCCTGGAGGAGAGGAATACATTTACGGGGTGGTGCTCAGCAAGAAGTACCTCGGCTCATGTATGGAGTTTTTACTTTTACTTTGCCTTTAATATACATTAATTTCCCTTTCTTTGTCTTGATTTTAGTTAAAGCTGAATGCTGAAAACCTTGTTGGTTATATAGTGCAAGTATTCCAGAGACAGAAAGTGTAGCCAAGACTTTTTCATGAGTCTGTGATCCAGTTACAAGTGGGACTGCCCTATGCGACCTCTCCCAGAAGCCCAGAAATGCATTTTTGCCTGTATTATGTTGAAAGCTGTATAATCAGTAAACAATGCAAGTCTTTTGAGGAGAGTTGGGCAGATAAGCACACATAGAACTCTGTGTCCAGTACAAGTGTTTTTTTACTCCACATACCCAGTGAGTATCATAAAACAGCATGTGTATTTAATATAGCATGCAAGACAAACAAACCCGGCAAATCCATATGGAGCAAATTAGCAGCACATTTACATTTGTAACTACAGGGGAGTTCTGTGTTTAACAGTTTAAAACGTTTACAATGACACAAGAAAGGAGAGTTACTATGAGTTTATCTAACCCCATGTTACTATGAAATGGTGCCAGAAAAAGGAGGGGCGCAAGATAGAAATGACCATTCGGCTGGAAGCAATCCAAGCAAACTCTACTGGACATGACAGATTTCCAGCAGAGACAGTGGTTGCTAATAAAAGGGTTATCATCAAGATAATTTAAATTTATGCTTTTCACAGTATGATGTAAATGTAAAAATGAAATGGTTTCACTGGAAGTGGGTCAAATCCAGTGATTCAAGCTATTGAATTTAAAAAAGGCATGGTATATATTACAACACATCCAATCTGCAGATGTTCTAACTAGCAGATTATTAGGGAGGTAAGGTATACCTGTTCTGCAGCATTGCATAGAAGTATTACCAGTAAGAAACATAGTTTGCATGTTTTATTTGTTGTAGAAAATGGCAAACTATGCTCCTACTGCACATATTGAAGTTGGGTATTTACAGCAATTGACCCTCCACAAGGCTAGTCAGATTCAATATGAATAGCTATATTATATCTTTTTATATACAATCATGTGTATATTTACCAGACCAATCAAATCAAAGCTATATGGCTACCATTATCTGGACACCTGTCTGTCATGATACCTCATTCTAAAACCATGGGTTTAAATATTTAAGTTTTTCTCTAATGGCTTTCAGGCTTTTCACTAAACATATGTATACATTGTTGGTGGGACTTTGCAAATTGAAACGTTGGGCTTGTGTGTAACGCCATGCTCCCAATGAATAGATCTTCTGCTGAAATTGCTTACAAAGACCAACTGCAACTCAACTGAGGACATGGTTTTGGAATGCTTGCCCCCATACATCTGACCATATAGTGTATCCTGGTTACAGTTGGGAAACCCCTGTTCTACAGTATTGATTTAATTTCATTTTGCGCTCGAATGCAAACAAAGGTCCACACTTCTAACTATGTTCTTGATATATTAAATCTCATGTTTATCCTGGAGCTCGCTCTGTTGAGATTATTAGAAGATGAGTCAGGTCACATTTGTTAATGCCAAGTTTTCTGTGCAGAGAATGGTGCGGCCTGTGCTTGTGAAGAGGTTGTATCAACTGGCTTTAAAAAGAGGGGTGTTTTTGTTACTGAAAAAATGTATCAGCGTTTGTTTCCAGTAAGGCCGCATTTCTATTTGATGTAGCTGTTCCTCTCAGCAGGAGTATGAAATATGTCTCTAGTAATCTGCAAGAAATAGAATTACCTTTCTCTTACCTCTTATCCCTCATACTTTCAGTTTATATTTCATGTGAGCAAGGCTGGTAACTATGAAAACAAAAAAACAGGTATAATTTTCTGTTTGCATCAGTGAAACAAAATATTCACTTCCCACAAGATATAGTTTATACGTGGGAGCAAACAATACAGTATGTATACATAGTCCATTAAACTTCTCTTTCAATGTTGATATTATACTGGTCACTTAGAAGTAAAGTGGAACTGATTGAAACATACTGGTGTCACTATAGTACAGTGCTGCCTCTAAATATTAGTGGGCAGCTCCCTGCAGGGAACTCTAGGGAACCTTGTTTCTGTGGTTCTTTCCCTGGCATCTCGGTGCCAGCAGACAAATATTGCGTAAAGCACAGTCAGAGCAGAGGAATGCACTGCTATTGTGGCAAATGCAATAGGCTATTTTTGAAGAGATTAAGCAATCAAACTAACAATGCTGCCAATGCCCCTTAGGATTACAGTATGTAAACTAGGAGATACCTGACTCATGGGATAAATTGGATACGTATTCTGAAGCCACAACGACACAATATTTCTCCAGGGAGACGCACTGCTGGTTCTTTTCAGGCAGAGAGAGAGAGAGAGCCCCGAGTACAGTGTCCTGTGGAACATTAAAGGGTGATTTATCAACACTCAAATTAAAACTTTTGCTGCAATTCAAGTTTTTTTTGAGCTCACAAATGTAAAATAGAGTTTCAAAAACTCAAATTTCAGAGATTCGTTAAGCACAAAAACTAAAAAAAAATTTGAATGTAAAAATGTGGTATCTAGAAGCTATAGAGTTCATGTACAAAGTTACTGAGAGTTGTCCTAAGTAAAATGTAAGCAAATTTGAGGTATTCGAGGTTCTCCCCTATTTTATTCAATCAAGTTTTTTATATTCATTGTGAGACTGGGTCGACAGAACATCAGGAAAATCCCAGTGGCTGAAACGTAACGATCGGGCACGTGGCTTGGATGCAGGGCTTATAGCTGTGCCTCCCCACCTCCTCCAGAAACAATTTTTGGGTTGGATTTGGGCGTGTGAACCGCCGGCAGGTCCCACCCACCCAGTAGTTGCCACTGCCCAGTAGACCCTGCTGACCCAGGCCTGCTCTCCACTTCCACTCCCCATCACCACTGCAAGAGGATATAGTAGGGGGTGGTTGCGGTGAGTTTGGTGGAGTGTGCCGGCCAGTAGAAGAGTTTATAACTGGGGAAGGGGGCCCTGATGTAGCAGCCCTGGTGGGCCCCGGACACCCTAGTCCGACATGGTCTACATTTATATTATTTTATAAATAAGAAAACATTCAATTTATTTTTAAACTTTTTTTGAAGTAGAGATAACCTCAAAAATGAAACAAAATTTGAATTTTGCTTAATATGCCCTCCCATAACTCTTACTTTAGTGTGTCTTATTTTACTCTGGTCGTCTCTCTTATGAACAATAGCTCAAGCCTATGCTTTGCCCAACAGAAAGGTGCAGGAATGTAGAGCAGTGCACAGACACAGAGCCACTGGGTATTAAGTCACCTGCTACAATATCTTTGTCCCTCTAATTAGAATCTCAGTGAGACTGTCAGGTTACCAAGTAGCTTGTGACCCAAGTTGCAGGTATCCTGCCTCAAACATTATGTTCATCTGTTTAGCAAATCAAATTAAATGGATGCACCTTGAACGGTGGTTGTTAAAAAATGTCCATTTATTCATTGTTATAAATACATTCAGTTTCCACTGAAGTCTTTAAAAAACATGACTGCTCCTGCTTTGCGCATCTCTGACGTTCTTATCTGCATAGACTGTGATATTTCTACTACCTATGAAACATTCAGTACAAAGGTCAGCACTGGGAGACAGTCATGTTGTCCTATGGTCTCTTTGTACTGAAGGGGTTAACAGGATTCCATACTGTATGCAGCAGAAATCACAAGTGGGCACACTTTCATTAATTAATAATATTGCATTGTTGGGCAAATGCTCTTCTTCCTGAATGCTTAGATAGATATTCCCTGCCATAAAGCTGATGTTTGCCAGAAGGAAAACAAGGATAATATAGTCACAAGTACCAGAATTATGAAAGCAAAACAAGAGGCAATAACTTGTCAGCCATAATGACATTCAGATAATTGACTTAATAAAATCAAGGAAAACCAGGGTTAAAAGAAGGACAGTAACTGGGGACTTGAGGTGGGGTAAACCATTTAAGGATCCAACTCTATAAAACAATTGTGCATGATTTGTAGCCTTGCAATTTTCATATATTGATATAAAAAAAATCAAACTTGACTGATGGGCATCACACATTGCAAGAGAATTTGGTGTGGCATGGTAAATATTTACTATTTTACAGTCTATCCTGATAAGTTTTCCTCCTGGTGCCAGTCTATACTTCCCAGTTGTATAACGTGTCTTGCTTTGCAATTCATTGTTCTTGTCAACAGCAGGCACCTCTAACCTTTCCCCGTAATTTGCGTTGACAAAGCCAATGGTAATCCATGGGCATCTAGCCAGCCAGTTAATCACTTCTTGGCATCCTTTAGAATTCCACTAAGTGTTCTAGTATCTATGAAAAAACATTATGAACCATATGTGTCACAGGTTATGTAAATATTTTTTGGGTCAGGATGCCAAGAACAGTCATGACTATACATTCTATCACATGGCATGCACCATGCTCTTAGGAAAGGCTCCTTTTTCTTTAAGGGTCATTCACATATTGAACTTTCCCTCTAACGGAGATAGTAGAGTTAAGCATATAACCCAGTATTGTGTTGTTAATAAGCCTTTGAGACAAAGATAATGATCCTAGCGGGATACTGAACCATACTTCATAAATGAAAGCCTACAGTGCTTTGAGAAATAAAAGGGGAGCAAATCTACTGACTGCACTCAAAATTTTTGAAATCCACATAAGCAGTGTTTATGTCATCAGTGTGGAACGTGACATTTTTTGGAGGAAAATACATTTGCAGCTATTGGCTATATATTTTCACACTATATAATAATCTCCTGACCCATGACATGAAGGGCCGTACCGTTATAGATCTATCATTAAAATGAACAGATGAAAACAAGTAGTGAGTTTGAAGTAGGGATGCTCCGAATCCACTATTTGGGATTCGGCCAAATCCCCAAATCCTTGGTGAAAGATTCGGGTGAATACCAAACCGAATCCTAATTTGCATAAGCAAATTAGTGTCAGGAAAGGAAAAAGTGTAAAAAATTCTTCTTTTGTGATGAAAAGTCACGTGATTTCCCTACCCGCCCCTAATTTACATATGTAAATTAGGATTCGGTTCGGCCAGGCACAAGGATTCGGCCGAATCCGACTGAAAAAGGCCCAATCCTGGTCGAATCCCAAATCGAATCTTGGACTCGGTGCATCCCTAGTTTGAAGGCTTACTATAAAACCTCTAAAAATTGTTCATCAAAACTTTTTTTTTTACATTGCTTGGAAGTACATGCTATCTACTGAAGAAAGCTGTCAATAGCCCATTAGGTTCAATGTACACACACACACACACACACACACTAAGTAACCGTCTGGTTCCCTGGCTGTCTGTATAGACAGGGCTTGTCTTTTTGGAAGTGCCTTAGCCTCATCCTTAGGCTGTTTATTCCAGTTTTTACCAAACCTGGCTTTCCACAGTAGTTTTCAACTCTACTTCCTTCAGCAAATACCTCATGCACTTCCTATTTCCTGCTTCCCTTCAGAGAACTCCCTTTCCCAGGGTGGTGACATTACTCACAGCACCTGCATTCGTTATTACATGCTGATTACACCCAGCCTCCATTATCCTCCTCATATGCTGGGTCTCGTAGAGCATTCTGAAAGATATGTACCTTCCCTCTGGGAAGGTTTTCCAACGTTCGAACCATTTTATCATCAAACTAAAACAGCACCTGATGGGGATATAATTGTGTATCATAAAATGTTTAGAGGAGACAAGAATAGAAATATTCAAATACATCAGGCACAGACTCGCACAAAAAAGGCAGTTTTTTTTTCAAAACTATAGCGAGTGCTGTGGAAAGGAAAAGCACAGGTTTGCTTGTTTGCCTCACAGATGCAGAGAGCTTCTAGTCAATTTACTTAGTAGACAATCAAACAAATAAGAAATTGGACATAAATTGAGTTGAGGTACTGAATAATCCTGTTCTTTTGTCCTGAAATCCATGTAAAAATGCATATGCTGAGTTAGGGCTCTTACACACGAGCGGTTTTACCTGCGCTCCCCTGCGTTTCGCTTCCTTCTATTCAGCCGCAGGGGAGTGCAGGAGTAGACGCAGTCAATTATTGTGATGGGGGCTGTACTCACACAGACGCATGTAAGCGCCAAATGCAGGTGGGACGCAGTATGTTGCATCTTACCTGCGTTCGGCGCTTACATGCGTCTGTGTGAGTACAGCCCCCATCACAATAATTGACTGCGTCTACTCCTGTGCTCCCCTGTGGCTGAACGGAAGATAGCGCAATGCAGGGGGGGCGCAGGTTAAACCGCTCATGTGTAAGAGCCCTTAGAGATACTTTACAATCAGCTGAAACAGTAGCAACTCATGAGACCAAGAATCGGAATATGTAACATCTTAATGTGCTATCCTTCACTGCATGAAAAACAATTATACAGAGCAGGACTGTCCAAGCGGAGGCTGAATTTGGCCCTCCAAATGATTTTTATGGCCCCCAGTCTGCTTAGCCTTTATTGTATGACCATCGATCCAACCCTAGAATATGCTGTTTGAGACATAATCAGTCCATGCCATGTAATGAGTTGGACAGCAAAGATATAGAGAGCTTCCATTAGTGAAAAAAAGATCTGCTAACATCCAATTCACTGATCCTTAAAAAAGGTAACTAATTTTTCTGGTCTCTGGACTGAGCACCGAATGAATCATCCATTCCCCTAACCCTGTCATACAAGTATGCATCTCTTCTTTCCGAAAAGAAAAAGTAGATTGAGAGGAATTTTACCCATACAAAAGTCTAATCTAGGAGTGCAGAGAGGCCCAGCAGAGAGAACCCAGTGGGACTCTAATATCAATGCTGAACTTTAGCAAAGCCTTTCTATCCACCATGAATCAGATCTCCATCAGGCCCTTGCTTTACATTGCACAGCAAGATAAATCTCTCTCCTGAAACCAGTGCAGCTTCACAGAGGTAAATCCCAATCTGGCCTCTTTAAACAGTGCTTTAGGGTGGAATATGAGCCTGCTTTCCCTATCACCAAACTACTGCACACTGTGTTGTTACAAGGTTACATTTGGGGAGATGAATTGTTTACTTTTCTGATTAAATATTTTGCTATGGCAGAATTACCCTTGATTGTAGAGGAACTTTGCAAGGGAACTTTGAGAGAATAACAATAACTAGAACTTGCAGTTGCTGGAGGATTCCCAGAATGCAGAGACCACAGGAGGAGCCTGAATGATGTGCAACTGTTTATATCGGATTTTGAAAAAAAAAAAAAGGTTTTGTAGTAATGGGGGATGTTAAAAGATTGGACTGAGAAATCTACACACAAAGCTCAGGTGCAGTCAAAGAATGAAGCAACAATTTTTGTAGCTACAAAGGTGAAGTCAGTATGCACTCTACTCTTGGCATATTTGGCAATTTAGCAGCCATGTGCTCAGATGGAAAACAGTGGCAGTCATAATGTATGTGTCTACCTACCACTTACCATTTAGCTACTGTATATGGAGAATGTCAGGTTGAAGATGTGGCAGAGAAACCAGTCGAGTTAGGGCAACAAGGGCTAAATGAAACCAAAGAGCCCCTCACAATTCAAGACATGTAGTAAAAGCCTTCTTAAAACAGAAATTATTCAGATGCCTCATGGTACACAGACAGCGCTGCCTTAACATGAAAAAGTAGCTTTAAACATGACTTGAAGAATTATGGGCAGAGAAATGTAAATTAAGTGACACTGGTAACCAGATCATTGCTCAGAAAAGCAAATGCAAGCATGTCTGAGAGGTGGTCTGCCTATCAATGATGTTCTAGTAAAGATGGAAAATGGAGAGCAGGGCAGTAGTCCAAATTCTCCTTGTGCAATAGGCCAAATGGTAAAAACAACATCAACCTAACTAGCTTATCTGGATCAGTTTAATTTGACCACACAGATGTGTGCAGCCAAATGGTATAATATCTGGCTGACACAGATATGACATTTTTGTGGATAACTAAACATCTAGTTTCTACTGGATATAGATGACAATTAAAACAGGTGCATCCCTAGTAAATTGTGAGGCTTAGTCTTGTTGAACAGTCAGAAAATATGCCAGAAATTGAAAGAAAAAAAAAAAGGTAAAACACAAATAACATACAGAAATCTTGATATATTTAGAAATATTTTAACAAAATTTATAGAAACATAATTGTTCATTCCTTTGTTTACAATACCATATTTCATGAGTTCATAGCTTAAATCAAAATCAAGAAATAACATTTGTGCTGTACAGTAATAGAAACAAATATAAAAATCCTCAGCGTGACCATCACGTTTGGCATGAAAACAAGAGAACCAATACACATTTAGTCATTTGTAAACAACCTGGACTGGTGATTCAGATTTTTTAACCATTTCATAAACAATCACTGTTGCAGGTTTGGTAGGTGATTGCATTTGAGGGGCCACATGCAGGAGAAAACAATTCTATGTTTACATTGCTATTAAAATCCAAGCAATCATTGCTATCCTGGGCAGGACAAGCTAAAATCCACAGATGCCTGAGAAATCAATAATAGCGGAGGAGGGAAGGCAATATATAATGGACAGCTGAGATTTTTAAATACATTTGTAACCGGTATTGATGTTTTTTTTTTAAATAAAAATTCGGGTTTCCTGCTTCATTTGGAAAGGACTTAATATAGCATACTATTATTATATATTGTATAGTTTATGTCTGGGTGACAGGTCACCTAATGGCTAGAATGGTAAATATGCTTGGAATTTGATAGGTTAGCTAAGTAAATTGCAGGGGTCTGGGTGGGCCCAGAGCAGCAAAGTGCTTGCATGAATACATGTTCAAGTTCTGTTGATTTGTAGACAGACAAATATTATTCCAAGTCTTAAGGGTAGCCGGTCTTAACCTTTACCAAAAAAATACACTGTTGGCATCTTTCTTCAGTTTGAGATTGGATTAATGCACTTGGTACTGGCATGGGATATTCTGTTCTTTTTTTCAGGAAGCCTTCCCTTTCATGGTGATGAATTGTATGTGGTCTCCAAGGAAATCACTGTGTCGCCCCTTCAAGGAAGCTGCTGAAGAGAGTGGCAGAGAAAATTAGAGGTGAAGAGCTTATTGACTGAGATGGAAACTCTGCCTCTGTAAAAAGACACGTGTGTTGCCTTTAAAAATTGCAGGAGAATGCTGATTTGCAAATGGAGTGCAATGTGCAAATTGCAAAATTCAGCATCGTAGTGTCTGCCCTTGTGCCCACTGCAGCAATACACATGAACATTGGCTTCTGTTTGGGGAGATCCAGGGCCGGATTTACATAGTGGGCGCCCCTAGGCCCACCACCGTTCATCTCCCCTGTCCCCTCCCCTTTATTCATGCAAATTTTCATCATCTGGACTGAAGCAATGGTGATTGGAGCATGGGAAATGCAATAAATGATTGTATCTCCAGCGTATACCCAGTGTTTCTGAACCAATGTGGGTGTGGTTGGGCAGCATGCCGCCCCCCTAAAATCCTGCCGCCCTGTGGATGCACACCGGATGCATCCACAAAAGCAAGCCACTAATGGAACCTTGTCCATGTATGCAGTTGCACGCAATTCATTAGAGAAGGCTGAAATCAGCATTTGTTTTTGCTTTTTTATGTGATAAACAATAGGTTAAGTTTACTTTATTAACTTGGATATGGCTTAGTTTGATTTTTTTTTTAAAAAAAACATTCAAGTGGAATATTTTTAATGATATTTTATCATAATATATAATGTGTACTGTGAAAGGCATAAGTTCGGTATTTCATTAGGAGCTTCTTTCTTTTTTTAAATGTGAAACTGCAGAAGAGGTTAAATTTGCAACTGCAAGGGTTAAAATCCATGGATTTGGACTTACAGTTATTCATATAAATAGTAAGAAACATTAAGGACAATGTTTAAAGCCAAATAAATTGTGTTAAAATATCCATCTACTAGCAAAATTTAAATTGGATTATGTAATAAAAAGGCAAAATGTACCCACCAGGCCTATAACCTATAACAACCAGATGTTTGGATTCAAACAGGGAACCAATAATTGCTACAATCTGATTGGCTGTTATGAGTTACTAGACTTTGACTACATTACACCATACATGTAAAACTGTGTGCAGCACATAGTGTAGTGCCTGGTCTGTTCATTTACACATGCCTGCTTTCCTTTACTGGAGATCAATGCAGTATGATGAAAACCTGCCTTATCTGTCTGGACCAAGACAATGTCACCCCACTGCATCAAAAGTCCAGGAGCAGGAAGAATGGGCAGAGACATTTGTATATAATGGCCAGTAACAAAGTATTTAAGGTTGAAAAATGACAAGTCCTGAAGTTCAATCTTTCTATCTTAATGGAACTTGCCTAAATGCGAGTGCATCCAGAGGAAGATGAAAACCCCTATTTGGGGAGGATAAAAATGTGCTAATTCTGAGTTTTTGCAATGAAAATTGCAGTGTGCTTTTATATTTTGGGGTCCCTAGAAGCCGCAATTTTTTGTGACATGTCATTCATTTGCTGCCAGAATCTGACCAAGCGAGTATACACAAAGCCTTAATATACCCATTGGAATCATGTTTGAAAGTAAAAATTACATTTAGATAAAAGAATACATGTTCATCCAGTTAATTCTCATCTTGGTTTTTCTTCCCTCTATGTTCTCTCTGACTTCTTTTCTTTGGTCTACTGTATTTAGGTAAGATATGGCCCAGTCCGTCCCACTTTGGTCTCATGTCCAACTAAGTGTATAATACTTGTTTACAGGAATTCTCGGCTCGTTTTTTCCCACATGATCATGGCACTCTGGCCAGTCCATACCAGTCTGGTCTCTAACAGTAATCCAGTACATCCTGTCCTGCTCTCTAACTAATGCAGTCATGCTGGCCGTTTCATAAACCTCACAGCAGTTACTGGACTCATCTCTCTCTCTACGTTGCCTCTATTTTTATATTCCTTATAACTATGATTAAAGATGAAATCTGATAATTGTGACATGATCATGCAGAACATGGCAGAATGTAATATAAGATATATCATATCTACAGATATCGTAACAGTATAATCTCAGAATGAGGGTCTGGGGAGAGCCAAGAAACACAGCCCGCCTAAAGTTCTTGAATAAATTCCCCCTACCCCTCCCCACCAAACACACACAATACTACCACTGGGAAAAGATCCAAGAATGCGGCCTGAACTGATTATCTGTACTCAGATGAATGTACTTCTCCAGCTCAAATGTACAAAACTACTTTGCTAAGTACCATGGGTCACACTACATAGGTCACACAGGCTATTTCTCTTGGTTTCCTTGAAGAGAATGAGGCAAAACAGAAAGAAGAGCACTATTTGTACGGAAAGGGAGAAAAACAATATACAGGGAAAAACGTACCCATTTTCTGCCAGTGTCCAAAACATGTTGCCTCATCAGAAGAGTTACATTTGTTACCTAAACAGAAACTACAGGTCTGTCTGTATCTACATCGATAACCTGGTTAGGTATAAACCCCTGATGCACAAGTATAAGCACCACTAATCATCAACTACTTGATTCATACTAAATGTATGTAGTTCATAGATGATACATACATGTGGTCAAGGACCGATACATGAATAAATATATATAAAAATATGTCCACTGTATATGAAAAAAGCATAGCACTCCACAGGTCTTAAAGAGAAAAAAAGACAAATGTTTTTACATTTATTTTATTTAATGGGATTCAAATACATTGGTTTGATTTTTTTTTCTTTAAGCACTGTGGAGTTCTATTTTACAGTTTCTATAGATGACATTAAATTGAGAGATAATTAAATCAGCAAAAACACATTTGGAAGGGTCAACATTATAAATAGCATTGTATAAGTAAATGTTAACATTAAATGAATGGGCAGTTTATTTTATTTTATTTTGTTTACCCTCTAAGGTAGTTTTATTGCTAACTACTGTACATAGTGACTTCTAAGCTTCTGGCGGAAGGCACTTTGCTGTAACTATTTCTAAAATGGCAAATCTAGTGAAATTCTTAATGTTAGTTGCTAACCGTAGTACCATGTGCAATGCAAGTGCTACCAAGTTTACCAAATACTAACCGCTGTGATCCGAAAGTAGAGAGTTGGACAGGGAGCTGTTATGGGCCCGTAATGATGATGACAGGGAGGCGAGACGTACACTGTGTGCCTCTGCTTTAACCTTCTCCTCCTTCAAAAGAAAAAAAAAAAAAAAGACATTTAAAAGGTAAATGATAGCTATTGAAACTTCCCATGGCAAAGTAAAATTAAATGAAGAACAGTGGAGTAGTAATTGTATGCTTTACATTACTTTAGTTATTAATGTATTTTAGTAAAATGAAACAGCAAGTTAAAAAATCCTAATATACCTAATGAAAAGATTGAGCAGATGCGCTGTTATGGATAGTGTAAAGCTCTAAAATACAGGCTAGCCACTTGCATGAGTCTAACTGCATAGATTAGAACCCGACCTGCAATGTACACCCACATTTTTTCCTGCTTGGAACCAAATACACAGACCAACCTGCAAAAACTTTTTCCTCAACTATTCCCCACTGGCAACAAAAAAAAAGTGATGTCATCATAAAAAGGGAATGGCATCATTAAAATCCTACACGTTACAATACTTGAATTTTTTACATGTACGCTAGTGTACTCTATTACAGGCACTTATAGTGATGGGTGAATCTGTGGCGTAAAACTCGCGGAAAAACAGAAAAAAATCTTGAAACGCTTTTGACACGCACATCAATTTCGTTGCCCACGGCCGGCACCACAGCCTCTCCCTATCACACCCGTCCTCCCAACACTACTCAGACCTCCCATCCCGCCCCTCTTCCACGGCACAACTAAACTAAATAAATAAATAAGAGGGGTTTTGGATATTTGTGGGGACAGAAAGAATAAAAAAATAAAACCCCTGAGTAGGCAAGCAGAAGAGGGAAAACAGTAAACTGAAATCCACAACTTCCACTTGCACTGACTAACTACACAAACTCCTCTAGCTAAATAGAAAACAAATCTCTCTATCTCCTGCACTCTCTAACCTTTACCAAAACACAGTAAAAGCCGCCTCTGCACCTCCTTTTATAGACATTGGGAGGGCTCACATCTAATTGGCTGCTGTGGCTGACGTACCCATTTGTCGCGCATCCTTTTTTTGAAGCATGGGCCTTCGGTGTCAAAATTTTGCCCATGAAGGAACTCGGAGCATCGCTGCAAATTTCAAATGGCATCAGAGAAATGCCAACAGCTAATGTATCAGTGGTAACAGTTGTTCTGTTACAAAAAGAAGCAAAGCTCAGGGAGCATGCTCCACAAGAACTGGATCTTCTGCAGCTGCTGAGCAATGTAACAGGTAATGTATGAAACAAATAAAGTTCACAGACACTAGCAGCCAAGTGTAAAAAGTGTGTAATTCTTAGTTAGTTGATACTAACACAACCTCTAGTGGAAATCTGACTTACTGATGTGTTAAGGGTGGCAGTAATTCCAGGGCTCACTAGTAATGGTCAGCACAGGTGGAGGAGGCAGGACAGATACATTGGCATTTAGCACAACTATGCAAACGTGCATATTTGGATGCAAGTAACTTTAATTGTGTCCATTTTAGTACATTTTAAGTTCACAAATGAGAATTTAGGCCTACAAATTGTACTATAATATGGTCATAGAACTCCTTAATGACATTAAATATCCTCCCAGTTAACTATAACCCATACATTATCAATGCTATCATTGGTTTTTGTAAAATATAAACCTTTAAAAAAGTAATAGAGCCAGTTATAAATGGGGGTTAGTCACTCTTGTCACATGACTACTTATCTCTTATTGTATAATTAGAAATAATAATATGCAGATTCTAAAAAGTCTGTGGTCTTTATATAGTCATGGAACTCCTCTGTAAATTCTAATTGCCTTAAATTACTGAAGACAAATAGTGATCCACTAGATACAATCATTTCTGTATTTGGATGAATACCAAGTGCTTAAAAGTGGTGGGATTTGGCTTGCATCCTAAACCGATGTCTGGATTTGGTCCATCCCTAATAATATAAATGTACAGGAGAACTAAAAGAATGAATGGAAGTTTCTTCGTATTTATACTTTATATATTCTGTCTACAGTGTATGAATAACAATATGAAATGTAGGATAGCAGGTGGCATATAAGAAAATAGTAGAGATTGAGTTACCCTGTATTCCTGAATTCTGCGCTTGGAATCTTCTAGCTGTTGCTGAAGAGATCCAACAATCTCTCTGTACTGAGCATATCGTTCCTCCATTACTTCTCTTTGCTGATGTGAGTCCTGTAGAAAAAAAAAATCACATCTGTACTTTATAAGGAGCAAGGTGTGATTTTATTTTACCTAGAATTGTCTCTCAGTAAAGGGTTGCAAGAATCCTTATATATGTAGTTATGCCATAGTCTTATTACAACTGTCAAAGTGCTGAGGGGGCAGACCCAGGGATGGGTCCAGTGAGGCCTGCGAGGGGGGGAGTTGCATGTGAGCTGCGATACTGCATGCTCCATGGGTCACTCATGATTTAGTACAGGGAGGGCCAAATTAAGTGTAGACGTGCATATTGTATTTTTACAGGTTGCCGAGACAAGGAAACCACAGTCATTGCATTTGTTGTGTAATAGTCACAATTCAAACAGTGTAAAGACACTTACTAACCTCACAGCTATGCACCTTTATTCCAGGATTGAAACATTAAAATACTTTTTTTCCCAACAAGCGTTGCATTAAAAAATATAGAAAAATACATGATACCCAACGCGTTTCAAACCCCTAATGGGGGTCTTTGTCAGGGGCACAAACAAAAATGAGACTAATGTTTGTGTCACCTTGATATTCAGAAGCTTTGTGTTGATATGCATGCGCAAATTTTCTGACTACCTCTGTGCGCATGCACTAAATCTGACTCAAGTTTTTTGGGAAAAAAAGTATTTTAATGTTTCAATTCTGGAATAAAGGTGCAAACCTGTGCGTGGTAGTGCACGCCTGAGTCAGATTTAGTGCATGAGGTAGTCAGAAAATTTGCGCATGCATGTCAACACAAAGCTTCTGAATATCAAGGTGACACAAAAATTAGTCTCATTTTTGTTTGTGCCCCTGACAAAGACCCCCATTAGGGATTTGAAACGCGTTGGGTATCATGTATTTTTCTATATTTTTTAATGCAACGCTTGTATGTCTATAGTGTTGGGATCTTACAAGTGACCCCTGCACAGAGCACCTAATATGTAGTTGTAAGAGCAAAAATTTGTTGTGCATACCTCTTTTTTTTTTTTTTATGTTTGTCTCATTACAACCCAGGACATTACATACATAGTGAACAAAATGGCCCGGAGCATGATTTTAACAGAAACAATATGTGGCATTGAACATCAACAAACACTTGTTATTCTAAATAAGCATTGCAGTGAAAGGGCTTCTACTTTTTTCTTCCCCAATGTTGAACAATGTTTTCACTGACTTTACCCCCCCATTTGTTATAAGCAGGGCAATTTGTTCAGAGCTGCCTATATACCTTTCAACAAAAAGACTATAATTTATCAAAACAGCAGTCTTTGATCGGTGCTTTTTAGTGGACTGGTAATTTACTTTACCAGCTCCTCTGATGTTCTGCGGGATCAGAAAATGACAGGAAGTACTAAATGAAAGTGGCTTTATATTCTTGTTTAGTGCCAGAAATAGCAGAAATCACAGACATATTTAAAACAATATGCAAAAAGAACAGGCCCATTCATTCAGCTCATGTATACTGTCCCTTTCAGAAAAACATCTTTAATCAGAATACATAATCTATGCCATGACAACTGGGAGAGAACAGCCCTACAATGGCACTCAGAAAGGTACAGAACATTTTGTCAATTTTCAGCTCAGTGGGCAGGTGGAGACAATTCTCAAAATCTCCCCTCATCAGCGTGCCACTGCCATATGAGAGTAATTTTGTTTTCTGTTTTTCACCAATGCAGACTTGCTATATTACACATAATAAATGCATGTCCCTTTGGTTAAATTCTGTTTCGGAGGGAAAGTTAATCCCTCAAGCAAAGCCTGTGATCTTGCTGAAATGAGAAGGGGCAGGAAACTAGCAGAACAATGCGTTTCTCATAGCTGTGTGGGGCTGTTGCTGTTTTCCCAGTACTTTCTCCCACCCCGGGACATGGATGTGACTGTAGGGCTGAGTAGCACTATAGCTGAGCTTTGATACTAAAGGCTTAATAATAGAGCTCATTCATGCCAACTCCTTTCAGATCATTTTCTCAAGGTTGCTCCATACAGTATTTCCTCTTTTGTTCCTTTAGAGCGGAATATTTCCATGGATCAGCGAGCACAAATATCCTGGGGGCCTTTTCATTGCAAATGAACATTTAAAAAAAATTAAATCCGTGCAATTGTTTCTCAGTTGTTGGGGACCCCTCAATTGAACTAACACCCCCTCAAGATCACAATTCCCTCACTTCTGTAACAAATATAGTTCTGTTGGTCCACTCTCTATAAAACTTGATCTGCTCTGACTCTTTCTATCTATCTATCTATATATCTATATATATCTATATATCTATATATCTATCTATCTCTATATCTATCTATCTATCTATCTATATACACACATACAGTATATACACATTATACACACACACACACACACACACACACACACACACACACACACACACACTCTAAAGGGCTTATTTATAACCACAACTGCAGTGTGACCTGTGTGAAAATGGATGCACAGTACTAACATAATTCATTAGGTAGGTATGTTTATCTAAACACTCTGCCCCCATGCTTGCATGTATCTGCATCAATCACTGTCGCACATTCCATCCAAATTGCACTTGCATTTGTAAATGAGCCCTTAAATTTCTCTATAGCAAATGTTGAGTTTTCAAAGTTCGATTCTGCTTATACTTTTTACTAGTGGCTGAGAAGATAAGGAAGCAAATTATTTGACATAATATTCTTACCATTGTCAGATATTTATTTAATCAGATTGATGTTTGGTACAAACATCGTGATATGTAACCGGAATATTAGACACTTTGTAAAAATTATGAGAATTGACCATAGTATTTGTGTGACTAGAGAGGCGTCTAAAGGTGGCTATACATGGGCAGATCCACTCATTTGGAGAGGTTGTCAAACAACAATATGTTGTGAAAATGCCCCAATATGGCAGATATCGGACCATGAATGCAGGAGGTGGGATTGAGGACTGCATCAACGAACCAACGCGGTCCTCGATCTGATGGGAATTTTAAGCTTGCCCTATCAATATCTGGCCAGTCATAGGGCCCCATACACTGGCCAATAAGCTGCTGACTTTGTCTGCGGCAGCTTTAATCAGCCCGTGTATGGCCACCTTTAGACTGTAAACTCCACTGGGGCCAGAAATTGCGAATGATGTACGGTCTCTGTACATTGACAGATATAAATAAAGCATAAGGTACTGAGATTCATCAATATTAAAATACTGATTAATGGAAGCCACAATCAATAGAACATGCGCAAAAACCCTGACAGCAAACTCTGTGGTATTACATAAAATACTCTCCTTATATAGAAATCTTCAATTACATAGCAAAGGTTCACTACAGACAACAAATATCAGTACAGACAGTATAAAGCAGGGATCCCCAACCTTTTGAACCCGTGAGCACTATTCTGAAGTAAAATGAGTTGGGGAGCAACACAAGCATGAAAAATATTCCTGGGGTGCCAGATAAGTGCTATGTTTGGCCATTTGGTAGCCCCTATGTGGATTGTCAACCTACATTGAGGCTCTGTTTGGCAGTGCACCTGGTTTTTGTTCAACCAAAACTTGCCTCCAAGCCTGGAATTCAAAAATATGCTCCTGCTTTGAGGTCACTGGGAGCAACATACAAGGGGTTGGAGAGCAACATGATGCTCACGAGCTACTGGTTGGGGATCACTGGTATAAAGGTTCACACATACCCTACAATGTGAGCAAAGTAAGTGTACATGAGAATTACGCCAAAATGTCTTGGTCATTTTCATTTCTCGGCCAGTATATCGGCTTCGTTGTACACTTATTTACTTTGCTCACATTGTGGCGGCATGTATTTGAACCTTTATACTGCCTGTGCTGATATGTGTTGTCTGTATTCAGCAATATAAAACCTTTTTTTTTTTTAGAAGCTCAGGGGTTGCATCAAATTTCACTCTTGGAGCACAACAGCAATCACCTAATAGCAATTTTGCAAGCACATGCTTTGTGGATTACAAAGTTTAAAAGTAAAAATCACCTGATAGGTGCTTCCACTAGTACTTTGAGGTAGATCCCACTGTGGGCCTAAGATATGGTTATCAGAGCACTAATTTCATTGGATATCAGCAAAAATCACCAAGGGCTAGTCACCATTTTATACTATTACCATAGTTTTCTGGACACTTGCATGCTTGAAGTTCTGCAACACCAAAAGTGCTATTTTTTTCCCTATATTAAAGCTCTCTCTGTGTGCAGTACACAGGACAGCACTTATACTCACACAGAGGTCTTTCATGCTGTCCAGCAAACTCAGTTTCTCAGGAACAGATTCCAGGTGATCCAAGGCCATTCTTGTACTCTAACATAGGGATTTAATACATTATAAAGTGAATACACATTCTACATAAATGTATACATTGACTGGCATTTTTAGTGCAACCTGACTGTTGCAGTTTTTTGTTATCTGTTATGTAACGTCATACTATTAACATATTAAAAAAAAAAAATTACTCAATTTCAATGGTTTTAAACTTCTTGAAAGTAATTTCTGTATGTCCTTGCTATTCTCTGTACTGCTGGTTCTGGAATTTGAAAATGTAGCAGAAACGAACTGAAAGATCTGTAAAGAAGCATTCTACGCTGTGTTGGAAATTAAGTCCTGATTGGAAGAGAACCCCCATGCAAGGTCGCATCTGGCCAGCCCAGCTCTAGAAAAGATTTTAGGTAAGAAAGTATTTATACAAAAGGTTCAGCATCATAGACATGGCTTTTTTATCTCTCCCAGCTACTATGTACATTTTAACTTAACAGACTCCCCTTCATGGGTGTAGACATTAAACCGAAAGAGTTTATTACTGGGCAATCGAGTTAGAGAGTGAAGAATTTATTTTATAATGTTGAATAAATTAAAAATAATAGCATGCTTCTTTCTACTTGATGATTTCATAGCATATCCTCATAGATTTTGTAACTAGAGTTCTGCATGTCTGTGCACAGGTTGCAACACAGCTAAGTATTTAGGTGTTGCACCCAAAATCCTCTGTTATTTGATGACATCCCGGGTGTGATAAAACACGCCTATGACCCTGCAGGGACACTTATAATGCAAGGGACACAGAGTTGTGTAACTCTGTAAGGTAAAGTGGTTGCACCCTTCTGTGTACTAATGTTAATGTCATAGTTCTCTTTTTTCCACTGTTAAATGAGCAAAATGTAGTGTAGTTGGACATCCCCATTACTTTGAGACAGTATAGCCTTAATTGCTTCCACTTGACAGTGATAAACAAATGCCATTTATTTTACTGCTAAAAGGCATGGGGGGCATTGTTCAGTGTTAATGTTGTTTTGTTGGTACAAAAGTTCTTCGTCTGGAGTTAGCCTAAGCAAGTCTGGAAAGTAAGGTTATTCTGTCCAGAATACCCTTTTCTCAAAGAAAAGTGACCTTAGTCATCCCTCACTGGGATGCATTTCATTCCTGTGCCACATCGATGATCACCTTGCAGGAAACTCAGCATTATTCCATTTACTGCAGTATTACAGGCACAGGATCCATTATCTGGAAAGGGATTATCCACAATGCTCAGAATTATGGAAAGGCTGTCACCCGTAGACTCCATTTTAAAATTACTTTCTTTTTCTCTGTAATAATAAAGCAGTACCTTGTACTTGAGCCAAACTAAGACATAATTAATCTTTACTGGAAGCAAAACCAGCCTATTGGGGTTATTTAATGTTTACAAGATTTTCTAGTAGACTTAAGATATGAAGATCCAAATTACAGAAAGATTTGTTATCTGGCAAACACAAGGTCCTGAACATTCTGGATAACTTGTCCTATACTTGTACTACAAAGCAAAAAGCAAATAATGAAACAAATTAAAAAACAGATGTCTTGTTACTGTAACCTACCTATGGACTAGATTACAAGATATACTGGGGAGGACAATGGAAACTGGCAGAATGCTGGAAAGTAGAGCAGTAGCTGGAGGGGGGCACATAGTTAACAGCCTAGATGCAACCCCACTGAATACTCCTGCGTTTGCTGCTTGGCCTGTATGCATGGTAACCAAGTAAATTCTCTAGTGTGAATTCAATAAAAATTAACCAGACAATTTGGTGTCAGCATGTATCATGAGTTGAATACCATAAAGTCATTTACTGTGGGTTGTGATTATCACACCACCTGCCCCAATCTTATCACTGCTGTCAAAAACTACTAAAGGGCCAGACTAAGAAAAGCTGGATATACCTACAAAATACTGGCATAAGGTGTGTAAGAAAATCTGATCCCTTCTAGCTTTCTACTTGCTATATTGCTCTAGAGCAGGGATCCCCAACCTTTTGAACCCGTGAGCAACATTCAGAAGTAAAAGGAGTTGGGGAGCAACACTAGCATGAAAAATGTTCTTGGGGTGCCAAATAAGTGGTGTGATTGGCCATTTAGTAGGATTGTCACCCTACATTGAGCTTCTGTTTGGCAGTACATCTGGTTTTTATACAACCAAAACTTGCCTCCAAGCTAGGAACTCAAAAATTAGTACCTGCTTTGAGGCCACTGGGAGCAACATCCAAGGGGCTGGAGAGCAACATGTTGCTCACGAGCTACTGGTTGGGGACCACTGCTCTAGAGCTTAGAGTTAAGAAAAAATGCACTGTATTTTTGAAGGGAAATGCTTGTGTTGATAGCACACAGCAAAGTTGCAAACAAGATGATGCTGTAGAGCCCAGTGACTGAAGCAGCTCCTTTCGTGCCCAAAAGGAAGTCTAATGCCTAAGAATTGAGAGCAATGATGGCAAGATAAAGCATTCAATAAGAGAGCTGTCACAAGAGGATGGAGAGACCTCTGCTGCCTCAGTGCTTTCCTCAGACAGGTTTTTGTCATGTTGTTTGTTAGCCCTGATAAAAAATGTCAAAACATCTTATCATTTAATCAGTCAGCTGTTTCTATTATGCCACTGATTCCAGAAGCTAATAAACAGAAAGAAAAATGTCCATCCTGTAGCCACTGCAAGATTACAGAGTGGGCACGGACATACAACTTCCTCTGACCAATCACTTGGTCCCAAGCTCATCTCCCCAAGGAGGCCTCTGAAAAACAAACCGCAAATTCAGTGACATGATGTATAGGGGCTCTACTAGCCACATATAAATCATACTGTACAGAATTGTGATGGTTTTCATAGGAGTCAGTAGGTCAGGTGAAGATTAGTATTTTGAATCAATAAGCCTGAAGTTATTTGCTCTAGAGCAAAAATCTCCTGGCAAAGAAAATCGGATTCTATCTGGGCATCTCAGACCCCAGTGCTGTAATGAGTGAATAGCTCACGGCAAGAGATGAGAATCTTCCCACCCAACAGTTTTTGGAAACTGTAAGGTAAAAGGAGTCTTAGGGGCAGATTTATCAAGGGTCGAAGTGAAATCGAGGGAATTTTCGAAGTTAAAAAATTCGAAATTCAAAGTAATTTTTGGATACTTCTACCATCGAATAGGCTACTACGACTTCGACTCGAAGTAAAATCGTTCAAATATTCAACCATTCGATAATCAAAGTACTGTCTCTTTAAAAAAAACTTCGACTTCAATACTTCGCCAACTTAAACCAGCCAGAGCATATTTCTAAGTTTTTTGTATTCGAAGGAAAATCATACGATCATACGATAAAAACGTTCGAATCGTACTACCGTGCTACGATCGGAATACGATCGTACAATGCAAAAAATCCTACGAATTCGACTTCGAATTTCATAGTATTCAATTCAATGGTATTTTCCACTTCGAAATACGACCCAAACTGATCTGTTTTGTCATGTGATTTTTATCTGGGAGTTTAGCTAACATGGTTTTATAACAACATTACGTTTTTGCTTTTGTTCTAAGGCATGGTGACATGTATTGCCCATGTGCAATGTATTATATTTGGAAATCTGCTGAGCCCACCAGCATTGCCTTTGTTTGCATGCTACGCTTCAAGATCTGAAGCCATTGTGTACATTGTTAGATTGCCTATATATGGTAAACCCCCACCCCTTTCTTCCTTTGATCCGACTGCATTCTTTCTTCATGTGGCACAATGCTGCCAAGTTATTGAAATCGCATGTGGTCCTCATTCCCCATTCATTTGCTGGCCCACCCTAGTGAATGAGTTGGGAAGCACTGATGTAGACTCTCTTTTCATTCTCTTTATGCCCTTAGGTTTGGTCCATTATAATCAATAGTGTTCTCCAGTATGCTGAGATGGCAGAGTGCAAAGCAATTACAACTTTTAAATCTAGAAATCAGTTTCAAAATGCCAAAGCCTCCTAGTTTATTACAAATCTATGTACATTGCTAATTAGAATGGGACTGTTTAACGGAAATTAGCTGATTGAGCAGACCAACATCTTAACATGTGAAAACATTAGCTTTCTATGGAAATGAAAACAATATGCACTGTAACTGCCACTATGTGAATATAATTGTGCCATTATATCAGAGGGCACATTCAATCTTTAGAAACAATGGGGAAAAGGTTATTCTACACATGGCCACATGGTTCTTCTCCACAGAGGTCCTGTTCTGTTTAGAATACCCAGAAGGGTGTGTGTTGCACAGTAGTCAAAGGGGCGTGACATGATGTTGTTGTGGTCAATTAAACTTTTCTATAAGTGGCACTTTGCACATGCTCCATGCCCAGGGCACAGGGTGGGAGTTTTACAAGGAATGAGGTTATACAGGAGATACTGATGATCATTAATAAATTAATTTGATCTGTAGTTAATTTATTGAGCTTAACTGTAATTTGCCTTTCCTTGTCTTTTAAGAGAGATAGGGCAAAGTCCACATTGGCTAAAACTACACATTTCGGGGGTTATTTACTAAACCATGATTTTTTTCTGGTTGGGATTTTTTGGGCAAAAACTTTTTTCTTGGGGAAAAAAAACGTGAATTTTTAGAGATTTATTATACCCCGAAGCTGCAAAAAGTCCAAATCTGAAAATCTGCCATCTCAAACCTGTCGAAGTCATGTATAAGACAATGGGAGATGTCCCTTTAACAATTTGAAGATATCGTGATCTGCACTGGGTTTTGTCCGATAACCCCAAAAATTCAGGGTTTATCTTTTTTTTCCCCCAACCTGACTTTTTTTTTGGAGTTATTTCATTAATAAAAAATAATAAATATCGTGGATGGAATTTTGGTCGAGCTTGGTTTAATTAAAATACGTGATAAACTTGAGTTTTAGTAAAAACCCCCTTAATGTTATAAAGACATCTGTGGTTTATGCCTAAATTGTTACACGTCAAAGTTAGTCAATAGCAAGTTCCAAATAACAGAAACTTACCCTTTCCAGATCCATGACTCGATCCTATAAAAAATAAAATGTTTTATTTTTAGAACACAGCAGTGGCATGGTTATTCTGAACTGTTTCAAAGACAGATGTGAAAAGCCTGCACTCCATTTCTATTTGAAGTTTTAAACATTTTAATATATAATTTTAGCTCTTCCATTCGTTGCTGGCTCTTCTGAAAAAAATCATATGCAGCATTTTCCAGAAACATTTACCTGCAAAATACATTTGTAATAACAGAAATGCATATACAAGACAGGATTGGTTATAACTCATTAAGAGCTGAGAATTAACAATTTCATGTTGAAAGGATACTGCCAGAACAACAGCAGAATTCTGGGAAGGAAACAAAGTTTTTCCCCTAAAATGACAATTTTCATGGAATACTCTAAAGGCTAAATAGCTTTTACAGCTCCTAATCAACTAATGTTAGGGTTACCGCTTTTCTTAGAGCACACATGAAGGGGGTGGGCCTGTGACAAATGCTGCAGACAGGTGAGGCTTCTACTTTTCAATCCAAGCACAGAGTATCCCCTTCTATAGCAATTTACCCAAAAGTGAGCTAGGTATCCAGCCACACATTTAGCTCCCTATGCTTCTGCTGCTTTCCCAATCTTAAAAATAACATCACACAAATGATGTGATTATAATCTCTTAACTAATACCCATGCCAGTGCTCCTTCTAAAAAGTGTACCTGTCTGGTGTGCTTCTGCAGTGGCAATGCCATCATCATCATCATCTACTCCAGTCTGGGTGTGCATGTACAGAAGAGTGAAAAACCAAACTTAGAAGCAAAACTGTGTTTTTCACTCTACTGCACATACAAAACTGGTCTTTGTAAGAAAAGTAAATACATGCTTATACATACATGCATACACATATATATGTATGTATGTATGTATGTATGTATGTATAAGCATGTATGCGCATACTTTACATATACACAACATGCGGCTGGTAAATTAATTAGAGTCATATTAAAAAGTTACTGTATATGCAATAAACCCAGAAGTCCCATTGCAAGTATGTCAGCTACTGTGTTACTGGCATTGCATTATGAAACCCCGATACTATTCTTTATATAGATATTATCCAGATATGCCACCTGTAAGTAAACTTCAGACTAATAAAACAAATTGAACAAGTTCCAGCAGTTTTGGCAACAATTAAAACACAGCAAAAATATTTGCTTTATGATGCACTACAATAAAATATAACCAAAAACAATGTAACTAAGGGCAAGGACAAGGAGCGTTGGCTTCAATGCTATTAACACTCATTTTTTGCAGACTGAGAGAAGCAGATCCACTCTTTTCCACATCTCTGTGTATCTGCACTGAAAAGTACAGCTTCCATCTGAGTGCAGGTACATGGAATAGAGGATCAGCCCTAAAATAACTGCTGATTCCCCTATTGTAAGCCTAAATGAATCCGTTATATGTCACGCAGACTAGAATCCATAGCCCTGACATGGAAAGTATCATTGTGCAGGAGCATATTATGTGCTATATTCTACGTTTTGGGCCAGAAGAGTGATTTTGAAGAAAGCAATATTCAGTGGGAATTATTAAACTGACGTCTAAGTATTAAACTACAAACAAGTATTATAATTTTATACTTATATTATTTTGGTGTTAAACTGTGTGGTTCCTAAATCCTTTCTGCAAACAACTAACTCATGTTGTTTGCTATTCAGATATTCAAAAGAATTACCCAGTAACACATGCTTCTGCAACCTATTACAGCCAATTTCTCTCTTAGTCTGGGACTCACAGCATGAGCGCAAGTTATTTACAGCTAAAAACTTAGTTGGAAGTAAGGAAAGCTCATTAATTTAAAATGAAAAAAAGGTAGCCATAGAATAAATCTGCTTTTTGGGTTGCTGGTTGATGGTAACACTTGCAACCATATAACAATATACTGTTTTGGGACAGAGGCAGAATATAAAGTCAAATAATCTAAAAAATATACATTACTACAGGTATGGGACATGTTATCCAGAATGCTTGTGACCTGTGGTTTTCCAGATAAGAAGTCTAAACATTATTTAAACAAATAACCCCAATAAGACTGTTTTGCTTCCAATAAGGTTTAAATGTGTCTTAGTTACAAGTTACTGTTTTTTTATTACAAAAAAAAGAATACATTTTAAAAAGTGAATTATTTGAGAGATGGCCTTGTAACAAAGTAAGTTCTTGTGGCGTAAGTATCCCAATGGAATTTATTTCATCTTGGCCATCTAAAAACCAAGAAAAAAAACATACTTTTTGTAATATTTAGTTTACCTAAATTCTCAAAGTTTTGATATAAAGGGGTTCATTTATTGAAATAAATGATTAAATGACTTCCACGCAGTTGTCCATAGTATATATTTCTATGTAAGCATTGAAGCTTAAAGTTATTTTGATTTAATTGATTGGATTACAGGGTTAGACATCTCCAAGTGGTGCAAACACATTAGCGACAGTGAGTATTGTTTTATGATGCTTGTTTTAATACACATATTTCATATACTAGGGGTCATTTATCAACACTGGGCAAATTTGCTTATGGACAGTAACCCATGGCAACTAATCAAATTGCTGCATTCATTGTTCTACTTGCAGCTGGCTAATCACCGATTGGTTGCTATAGTTAACTGTCCATGGACAAATTTGCCCAGTGTTGATAAATGAGCCCCACTGAGAGTAAAATACTGAGTAATAACGGATTAATGGGTGTTGGGAATTTATAGGGACTGTATAGTTTGACCCACTCCCACTTTGGACTTGGTGAATAATAATGGTCAAGCCGCATGTTGGAAATGTTTCAGACTTGTTGCCCTATGAGAATAAGGGCTGGTCTCTTAAGTAAGGTGCCTGCAAGGATTTTCTTTTGTATCCTGACTAAGGGAGGATTGGGTCCCGAAACAGCTCTGATGGGCAAAAAAGTTCAAGTTCTGTGTTGTGTTTTGTGAATGCTATTAACTTAGAAGAATGAGGTAACAGAGACTGCTTACCTGAAGAAGCCACATCTCTTCATCTCTTCTTTGGCTTTTCTCCAACAGCTCTGCAGGCACACAAATAAGCGTAAAATGTAACTGATGTATCTGTATCAAAAGTAAAGAACAGACAACACGACAATGTGCTGACTGGACAGTCATGAATCATGGGACATTTCTTTTAATCCCTTATTCATGCTCACTGATAAAGACATGATACTGAAGTAAATATTTTTTTTATTTTTTCTGTCAATGGGCCACAGGATACAGCTGGTATATTGATGTTTAGGCTGGAGCTGTCTGTTTTTGTATGTAAACCAGTTGATATGGTAAATTGAAAAACCAGCTGTGTTTTGGGGCAAATGGACACAAATGTATGGTACATTTTAAGAACAGTATGTCCTAATTAGACACTTAAAACTCCCAGTGTAACAAAGCCAAAAAAAGAAAGGGGAAAATATCTAACAAATACAGCAGAAATGTACTGGCAGCACATGAAGTACACGGAAAGAAAAGACAGCATGCTTACTCACAAAATACTATCATTCTTTAGGTAAAACCAGTCATTGATAGTTCCTTGGGGACAGCAGGGGTAAATTTAAAATTGTTTCCTTGCAAATTTCAAACAGGACAATAAAGCTCCCCATGTGTCAGTGCACCACCCCTGCTGTGATTTCCCCATCCAGACCTAATCGACGTCCTGTTTGGGACGCTTTCTTTCCTATTTCTGCTGTTCAGTGAGATTTATCTGCATTAAGTTGGCTCTAGTAAAATGAGTTTGCTTTGCTTTAGCTTGAAGCACAGGAAGTATCTGAGATAGGAAATTGCTGTCATGAAGATAATAAGTACACAAACTGCAAAGCTTGGCACACGTGTCACTGCAAGATACTGAATGAGGAAATTTTATCTTCCAAATGAGGAATGTTTGGCACATACATTAGTATTGGCTTTTTATTGGCTGCATTGCATGGAGTGATCAGGGGTGGTTTCCTCTATACAACAAAACATTCTCTGAAATCAAGATAGTGGCAGGTTTTAACCAAGGCGCTGATATTTTACATATACTGGATGTGCAGTTGTGTGCAGTATGTCTCGATTGCTTCGACAACCCATCTGTTGTAGTTCAGTAACACGTAAAAAGAAAAAAACAATAGAAAGTCTGGATTCTCTGAGCCAATACCGAGGTGCAGCTTATTTATTTATTGTAATGAATTATGTGGGAGACTTAAAGGGATTCTGTCATGATTTTTATGGTATAAATTTGATTACTGAATTATAATGTGTACATTGCACATAGTTCATTTTACCATATAAAATTTCATTACTGAACCAATATATGTATTTTTTTTAATTGTAATATTGGTGTATAAGCAGCCATCTCAGGTCATTGTACCTGGTCATGTGCTGTCAGAAAAAGTCAGCATTTCAGTACTGAACTACTTTCAGACAGGCTATGGTTTCTCTTACTCAATGTATCTGAAGGACTTAGATTTTTACTATTGAGTGCTGTTCTCATATCTACCACTAGTTATCCTGGGGCAGAATATTGCATCTAGCTCTATAAATTGGTCTTGTAGACCTCTCGTATTTGTTCCTGCAATGCTTTCTCTGGATCAATGTTATAAGCTACACCTCAGCCAACTACCTATTGCGCCTAAAAGTCGATTGATGGGGGACCAATAGAGCACATAAGGAGTGGCTCATTTTGCATCCACAAATGCTGACAATTTCTCAGTTGTTGTGGGAGTGTCAGTTTCTTTAGCAGGCTGTTCTTTCAGAAGAATATTTTGCAGGTACTTTCAATGTGTCCTTGTCATTGGTACACCCTCTTTAGCCTAACTTTTTGTAAAGCTTGAAAGTTTTTGTGCATATAGCTTGCCCAGAGTTTAATCTATGTGCACTGTTCATTACTGAAGACTTTGTATTGGAACAGTAGTGAACACCCACCATTTGAAATTAATAGTAGGGTGATTTTTCTTAATTAAATCAGTAATCTGTGTCATAATGTAATTAAAAAGGTAATTTCAGTTGTCTAGCAAGATCTATTACACAAAAAATCATGCTGGCACAAATTTACAGTACAGTTTTGCAATCTATTCAAGTATCTTGTCCATAATTACCCCATTCTAAAGATTTCCTATCACTAATATCAAACTAACAGGTCTATAGTTTTTAGGCTGAGAATGAGATCCCTTTTTAATAATAGCACCACATTAGCAATTCTCCAGTCTCAAGGAATCATACCAGATCTCAAAGAATCCTGGAAAAGTATGTATAGAGAACTGGCAGTCACAGAGCTTAGTTCTTTTAGCACCCTGTAATGAATCCCATACGTTGCTGGATCGTTGCTTACTTTCACATGTTCTGGACTGGTCTCTTTTGAAATTTACCCTGCAATCTATGGTTATATTACAGGTATGGGATCCATTATCTGGAAATCTGTTTGCTAGAAAGCTCTGAATTAATGAACGGCCATCTCCTATATTATACAATAATCCAAATTTTTAAAAATGATTTCCTTTTTTCCGTGATATTAAAACAGTACCTTGTACTTAATCCAAATTAAGATATAATTAATCCATATTGGAAGAAAAAACATCCTATTGGGTTTATTTAGGGGCCCATTCACTAAGCTCGTGTGAAGGAATAGAGGAAAATAGAGGAAAAAAAAAATTGATTTTCGAATGTTTTTTTTGCTACTTCGACCATCGAATTGGCTACTTCGACCTTCGACTACGACCTTCGGCTTCGAATCGAACAATTCGAACTAAAAACCGTTCGAATATTCGACCATTCGATAATCGAAGTACTGTCTCTTTAAAAATTTCTTCGAACCCCTAGTTCGCCACCTCAAACCTAACGAGGCCAATGTTAGCCTATGGGGAAGGTCCCCATAGGCTTGCTAACAATTTTCTGATCGAAGGATAATCCTTCGATCGATGGATTAAAATCCTTCGAATCGTTCGAATCGAAGGATTTAATCGTTCGATCGAAGGATTATTCCTTCGATCGTTCGAATTGCGCAAAATCCTTCGACTTCGATATTCGAAGTCGAAGGATTTTAATTCGGCAGTCGAATATCGAGGGTTAATTAACCCTCGATATTCGACCCTTGATACATCTGCCCCTAAATGTTTACACGATTTTCTAGTAAAAGATCCAAATTACGGAAAGATTCATTATGAGCATTCTGGATAACAGGTTCCATACCTGTATTACAATTAGGTCTTTTAAAAAGGAAGCCTTAATTAGATGGTTTCTCAGTTGTGTAAACCGATGAAAAATAGTTCTCTGCTTTTTCCCTGCTCTCATCAACCAATTGACCTCCCTCTGACACTAAGGAGCAAATTTACTAACTAGAGCCCTGCACTGGGTGAGGTACCCACGGGTCTATCTGACTAGATCTGTGCAGGTCCACCAACCTTAACACCAACACTTTTGTCAAACCATTTCCAAAGCTTTTCCAAAAGATTAAAACTTGTGGATACATTTCAACAAGGGTAGAATTCCTCAAGAGTTTTTAAAAGCTTCATTGGGAGCAAAACAACCATTGGGGTTTTGGTAGTCCAATAAGCCTTTCATGTACAGGTATGAGATCTCTTTACAGAAACCAGTTATCTAAAAAGTTCTGAATTACAGGCAGGCCATCTCCTATAGAGAGAATTTCTAGCTAATTCATCTAATATTTAAAATTATTTCCTTTTCCTATTTAATAATAAAAAGCACCTTGTACTTCATCCTAACTAAATCCAAACTGGTGGTAAAAAAAGTCCTAAACTTATTTATTTAACAGAACAAACATGGACCAATACAATAATAAATGTACACAAATACAAAGTAACATTAGGGGGAAGATTTATGAATTGAAAATTCGATTTTGAATTTTTTTTTTTTTTATGGTCAAAACTAGGGAGTCAAATTCCATTCGAGTTTTAAAAAGAAATTTGAATTCAGTTTTCGAGATTTATCATACTCTGGTTCTTAAAGAATTTGAATTCAACTATTCGCCACCTAAAACCTGCCAAATGCGGTTCGAGTCAATGGGAGAGGTCCAGGGATCAATTTGGAGCTGTTTGCAGCCTTCCTGACATTTGAGGTTTTTTCCGGAGTTCGAATTCAATTAAAATTTCGATTCAAATATTTGGGTTGTTTCAATTCATCCGAGTTTTAAAAATTCAATTTAATAAATTTCTATTGGTCGAATTTCGACATTTGATAAATGTGCCTCTATGTATGTATTAGATGCTTAGGGGCAAATTTACTTAAGGTCGAATATCGAGGGTTAATTAACCCTCGATATTCGACTGTCGAAGTTAAATCCCTCGGCATCGGAGTCGAAGGATTTAGCGCTATTTGTTTGATTCGAAGGATTTTAATTCATTGATCGAACGATTTTTGTTCGACCAAAAAAATATTGCTAAGCCTATGGGGACCTTCCCCATAGGCTAACATTGACTTCGGTAGCTTTTAGGTGGCGAACTAGGGGGTTGAAGTTTTTTCTTAAAGAGACAGTACTTCGACTATCGAATGGTCGAATAGTCGAACAATTTTTAGTTCGAATCGTTTGATTCGAAGTCGAAGTAGCCCATTTGATGGTCAAAGTAGCCAAAAAAAACATTCAAATTTTTTTTTCCTCTATTCCTTCACTCGAGCTAAGTAAATGGGCCCCCTAGTGTTACAGAGACAAGTGGAAGGAGACCCCTTTCATTACATTGTAATCTTTTAACGTTTACATTTTTATAGTACACTTAAGGTATGGCGATCCAAACTGATCGATTAGATCAGTAACCTGCCTTGAAATCTAACTATTTCAGAGTTTCCTGGAATGGTGATGTATATTTGGTGGCCTTACATGTGATTTATTTCAATGAGGTAAAGAAACATAACAGTTTATGAATGAGAATGAGTGGACGAATACACAAAATGTTATAGTTGTAAGATTTCTTCTCCTACCATCAACTGGCTATATAAGAAAGATTGTAAATCTGCAAGATGTGGTTGGAGTAGTAAATAAAATACAGTAGGTAAGAAGTTCCTGAAGTTTTTGACTACTAAAATCCATCATGATTCAAGAATCAAGCAAGACCAGATCTGTTCTGCTGAGAAATGAATGTCAATAATGCATGAATCAACTACATCCTAAAAGAGTGAGACAAAGAGCAGCAACAACCCAAAAACAGATGCAAAAATAAAACTTAGGTCTCTGTAAAAAAATACAAGGGTCCTTATGGCCATGGATGATCTAGACTTAAAACATGCTAACTTTTAAAATGTTCAATTCAGTCTTTTTTTCTCAAGCTTTAAAACCATACGGTCAGAAATAATGGTTTAGTCAAAGAAAAAGAAGTTCTAACAGAAGCAGACTCTACAGTGTCTTCACCAATCCAAATCTTTTTACCAGGTCAGCCACTGGAAACCTGCTGGAGCACTGCGATTTGGAGACGCTCCACTCTGTCTGGGAAGCTTGCTGTTTTTTCCACGTGTAACCCGCTTTAAAATTATTCTCTCACAGCTCAGCAGCCAAGGGAATGTAAATCCTGTCTCTGATCTTGAGGCCCCTTCAGATGGAGAAAGCTATAACTTCAAGGGTAACACTGAATATCTTTTGGATTAACCGCGGGAAAGTTTATACAGGTGGTGAGAGAGTAGCAGGAAATTAAACCAAAGCTCGGCTTCTGTGTGGTTTCGCTTCCTTGCCAAGACACATCTCCCCACACAGCCCCCCACCCCATTTTCACACTGTAAGAATCCAAATGGTGTATTGTCAGCACAATATCTGCCCATTGAGGCCACTGGGATGGAATTAATGTGTTTAGGTTGGAAAGGTCAGTTTTTGTGGAACAATTTATTTATTGCCCTTACAGCCATTAAATTGCCCTTTGTACTCCATGATTTATTCCATGGGACACTATGGCTGTGTGGCTTTGTGGGCACGCTACGTGCATTCCAAGTGGAATTAATGGAATGAGCAGGGAAGAGGGTCTTACCTACTTAAGATGAATAGCATTATACTATGTGACCCAACAAAGACCCTGATTGGCTTCTACCCTTTTAAACTTGCCAGGTGTTCAGTTTTGTTTGTTGTTGCTATATTTTTTTTAAACACTTTAATTTGCCATTGCTATTCATTATAGCTATAGTACATTTCACCGGTGTTTTATATTTCAACATCAAATTGATATACACACTAACAGAAATAAAGTGCTAAGATGAGATGAAGAAACGTAATGTTTTCTGGTACCTATTACAAAATCAGACAGCACAAAGAAATAATAATCACAGCTATTATTTCAAGAGGCAACATAATGCTAGTGTAGAAAAAGGCCATTCACAGGTCATACCAACACCGGATGTGTAAAGGTCCAACTGAAAATGGTGCATGGAAAGGGGTGGACAGATGCATAAAACAGCCCTGGAGATTAGCGAAGAACAGAGGATGAGTCTACTCAGTATTTATTCCTTCTTTTAAAGCGTCTGACATAGAGCAGAGCAAGCTGTGACAATTTGACTGTTTGACCAGAAGAGATCTGTGCATTGTTACTAACACCTAGCATTCATATGGGGGATTCTTGCTGTTAGACTGCACAAAATCTTACTGGTTCTGCTGCAGAAGTGAAAGATTTTATCTAGTCAACTTTCAAAGACAATGTCACAAGACTGCAGTAAAAAACCTACCAGTATGCACATACACAACCCTGAAAAATATGTTAATTTTTATCAATCACAAAGACGTAAAATATTTGTACTAAATCAGAGATTTTACCAAAACATGATGTATTTTATAACCACCTAATCCAGTTCAATGCTCAACAAGGTGCAGAATATTTGAACTCAATTAATCCTGTTCCTATCTCAACTTCTGCCAGTTAGGTGAACCATTGGTTTTAAAATTGGGTTTAAAACTGTTAATGAAATCTGCTTACAGAGCAGATTGGGTTCAGCTAGGAAGAAACATGCAAGACAGAAACATTAGGCTATTAAGATCCAAGCCTTTGCCAGCTGTCACATTATTTTTCCATTTATGTTTCAAATAATATCAGGTATGGGATCCATTGTCCGGAAACCCATTATCCTGAAAGCTCCGAATTACGGAAAGGTCTCCCATAGACTCCACATTATCCAAATAATCCAAGATTTTAAAAATGATTTCCTTTTTCTTTGTAATAATAAAACAATTTGTACTGGATCCAAACTAAGATATAATTAAACCTTATTGGAAGCAAAAACAGCCTATTGGGTTTATTTAATGTTTACATGATTTTCTAGCAGACAAGTTATGAAGATCCCAAATACAGAACGATCCATTATGCGGAACGAATTTATCCCCCATGCTGCGGATAGTAAAAGAGCACCAAACACAGCAGACTCTAAGTAACTTACTGGACCCAAAGCAAGAAATGCAGTTAGCAGACAGCAGGTAATTCATCTGACATATATAAAACCTCTAATCTGTTGGTGCTATACATCACACCATAAAGCTGGCCATAGATGTTGAGATTTTTAAAAGATCAGATCCTGATCGTGAGACCACGATCTTCTCAGAACGACCGTACGATCGTACGAATTTACCATCAACTAAAAAGACCAATTTGCCAGGAAAACGAAGGGGAGCTGCCTGCTTGGCCCTGCAAACATAGATAGATTGCACTGGGACCGACAAAGATTTTTTGACCTGGCCGATCAATTTCCTGACAGAAAAATCGTAAGATGTACGATCGTTCGAATCCCACTAACCGCACGATAATTTCGAAGGATTGGTCGGGCTTCCCTAAAATCGGTCGTTTGGCAAGAAGAATCGTCGAGGCTATGGGGAGCTTAAGTCAACATCCTCAACCTCTGGGGTCCCCAACCTTTTATAGGTGAGCTACATTCAAATGGAAAAAGTGTTGGGGAGCAACACAAGCATGGAAAAAAGTTCCACGGTGCCAAATAATAGATTTGATTGGCTGTTTGTTAGCCCTATGGGAAATGACAACCTACAGAAGGTTCTCATTACTGTGGGTTTTTATGCAACCAAAACTTGACTCCAAGCCAGTAATTCAAAAATAAGCACTTTCTTTGAGGCCACTGGGAGCAACATCCAAGGGGTTGGAGAGCAACATGTTAAGGTAGCCATACACGGGCCGATAAAAGTTGCTGACAGACCGTGTCGGCAGCTTATTGGCCCGTGTATGGGGCCCCCCGACGGGCTTCACCGATCGAGATCTGGCCGAAAGTGGGACGAAAAATCCCGTCGGATCGCGGCCGCATCTATTCGTTAATGTGGTCCCGCTATCCGACCGCCCATTACTATTCGTTAGGATCCGATCGTTGGGCCCTAGGGCCCACGATCATATCAGCCCGATATTGCCCACCTCAAGGTGGGCATATCGGGGAGAGATACGCTCATTTGGAGACATCACCAAACGAGCGGATCTCTCAGTGTATGGCCACCTTTACTCACGAGCCGCTGGTTGGGGATCACTGCGCTACCTCATAACCTAAATTTGTGAACACCGCTTCTTATACTTTAACAAAGTTTTGTCAGGCATTATCCTAAAGCTGTACCTTTTTTTAATTGTGTGAAATCTGTAAATGTTGTGCTAGTAACAAAGTTTAGCAACATTAGGGCTCATTTATGAATGCAGGTGAAACTGCAAAAATTCTGTTTTTATCCACAAATTGAATTTTGTTTACATTTTAAAATTTCAGTGCACTTTGTCACTTCCAGTTTAGGCTATGGCACACTGGGCATTTTGCTGCCTCTACCATCCGGCAGAACACAGGGAACAAAGGATAAATTACAGGTGGACTGTGGTACCAAGGTCTGTCTTTCACTGTTCTGAGGCCATTCAATAGAGCACTTTATTTAGTGCTATCAGGAGTGGTGACTGGCAGAACATAAGCAATTAAAACGGCCTTCCATTGGCAAGAGTATCGAGTCCAAAACAGAATCTCACATTCACAAGTAATACTTAACTCCACCAAAATAACTTGGTGCCATGTCAGCCATATTATTGCCCTTTATAAATGTTTTCTATACACATATTGAAAATAAAGCTATAGACATAATCTACTTCCTGGTCCCAATGAGCAAAGTCCAATAGAGGCTTTCTTGGTCGACTATTGATTTATTTGACTTTGCTCATTGGGACCAGGAAGCAGTATTTGACTTTAGTTTTATTTTCACATTTTGCCTGTGTAGAGCAAGACCTAGTTAGATAGTGTTTTTAATGTTTGTATTTTCTTATTGTGTGCTATATATCTCACTATTGTGGCATCACTATGACATCACCAGTCTATCCTGCCATTTGGTGGTCTATATGGGAGTGTGTATCATACTTTAATCCCTCTGAACAAAAGTTGGACCCAACTGCTTTCAATTTGTATAAGCCCTGTTACAACGAGCTTTATTGAACAAGATTTTGTTAGTACTGTATAATAATAATAATATCCTACTTTATTCTGTGTTGACTTTAAAACTACTCTAGGTAGCAAAATGAAATATAGTCGTTTTTTCTTTTTAAAGGGCAAACCTTTTCTGGCACCTTTCAGAGCAAGAATCATGCCAGATAGGCATTCTGTAGTAATAGTTTCCCTTTCCTCTGTTTTTCCATAGCTAGAAAAATCTGTAACACCTGCTCAAAGGGAAAGCACAATAAAAAGCTGCCTTGACTTTTCAAAACCAGTGATAACATTGCTTGTGTTGTGCAGGGAGCTTCTTGGGATAATTTTGTTGCTTCTCTTCTTAATTAGATGCTTTTCATGAAATATTAAGGGAAATGGCTCTACCATGTATACTTTTAAATTCTCATTACTACTGCTTAGTCATTTAATATATCGCCTCACGGTCAGCTCTTGGGGAGAGGTTCTGTACCTTCTCAGGATTTGTGAGGCAATAATTTATGTGGATATCATTAACTTGTCTTCGCTTTCCCTCAGACACAGATATTGCAGCGAAACACAAATGTTTAAGGAGCAAATGAACTTGCCAAAATCCCCAAAAATGTTAACCACGCTACAGTGTAATTGGACCCTATAAATAAACATAATTATCTTTAGAACAAACATTCTGTACTTTGTGAACTGTTGGAAATGTTATTTCTACAGGAAGTTTGAAATGCGGCAAGAGGGTCAAGGTTTGACGCTTCCCTCAGAGCCATACACCTTGTAATACTCACTGGCATAACAGACATAAAAACATACTCTACATAGTTTTTAACTCATTTTACATACCCTTTCATTTAAGTAATAAAAAAGGGTAAATCAACAGTCAGAATTACATCAAGTGCAGCTTTTTTAAATTTGGATAATAAGCTACTTTAAAAGGAACACATACTTGACAGAAATTACATGCTTGGAACCACAGGTGTTTTTCCATTTACCCAAGAACTAAAGACATTAAAAATGCATTCCTAATAGTTTGCAAAGCCCACATAAAGGCTTAGGCTAGATATGATTTACCATATGCATAGTAGTGCTGCACCAAGTGAAAGTACAGTCCTCTGAATAACTTGTTTTTTTATTCTAAAAAATAAAAAGGCAAAGTGATGATTTCTTATAAAATGGAAAGACTGGGGACCTAACTTGTAGTATAACTTTTATACAGCTTTGTATGGAAGTTTTAGGTGGAACAAACAATGGTAGAGTTACTAAGTGCCTAATAAATCTTTGTAGCTACAAAAACCGTTTGCACAATATCTAGCACCTTTGTGTAAAAAAAAAATATCACGGATCTGTGCCGATGCCATAATTCTCCCTGTACCCAAATAGCACATTCCAAAGCTCCCACTCACTAAGCAGGAGGAGGGGACTTTGTCTTTTAATAACAGGCTGAACAGAGGCCAAAAGATTATAGCAGGTCAGAACAAGGAGGGGTGCACATATTCACTCCCATTAGACAGGTACACCTGGAGCTTGTCCAGGCCAAGAATTTGCACAATAGCATTAGATGTGTTTGGCACACAGTGTTCAGAAGATGAGGATATTCACATTAACAATCAAAAATTAGTAAAACCAACATTTTTATCATTCCAAGAGTTCTGGAAGTAGAGAATGGTGAAATCAGGTTGTTCTTTGTATTTAAACAGCTGTAATTTCAAGGTGTCAATTTGATTTAAAGCTATACCTTCATTTATTTTATACGGACAATCACAAGATAAGGTTGTAAAGTCTTTGTCACAGTTATTAGATACAATATGGGCTGGAAGGGGGATGCCTACATACATATACACACACTGGGCAAAATGACTGCAACCTTTTTGTTTTAGGCACTTCCTTGTAAATTATTCTTCTGGCCATTCAGTTAAGCCTAAATAAAATAAAACTGCATAAGCACACATAACTGATTTCACAGATGTAAACCATGACAGTGTGTCTGTGCTGCAGGGGAAGTTCCCCACCTTCCTTCACCTTGTTTCATTGTGAAGTGAAGGACTGTGGGACTTGCTTTCCATAGAATCTGTTTAATACCCACTACAGAAAGCAGAGATACTTCCAGTACCACTCACAATGGAACATGGTGAGGGAGGGGTTACATTAGACTGAGGCTAAGGGGGATTGGGATATTGTTCTCAGAAGGAACGTAGCCTCCTTTCAATCTATGAATCAGTTATTGTATGTCTGAGATAGTGAGAATGTATATTTTCTGCATGTCCAACTGAATGACCCAGAAAAGTGAAGCTACTCCATGTTTGGTCCTTGCAAGATAGATAATTTGATTACCAGTACACAGATTGCATAATGGTGTTCTGTTTATCTCTGCTTTGGCAATCTGAAAAAAACAATTCAGGCAACAGCATTACTTAAAACCAGCATGGAAATGTAGAGCACATTGTCAGTATGGACTGCAAAGAAACTGCTTTGGTTCTAATTGTTGACCTAGTGATAAAAATTCTTTCACACAGATGATCAGGAGGTCAATCCATGCTGATGCTGGTCCACAACAATGAAGGATAAACATGCATAAACAGTGAAAACAAAATTCTTCACACAATGTGTAAATACTTTGTAGTAAAGCCCTATCCTAGAGGGAGTTACGACACATACTGCATGGCTATTCTTTTTATGAGTGTGCTGGAAAACAATCTGACTTTCCTCTGGTCACTTAATTGATTCCTTTATCATCTAATGTGCCCTCCAGTAAACACTAAATCATTTCTGCACAGCGATTTCATTGCAAAAGTAACTACTTCTATACTACTGAGCCCGAGGTCTTTATTGTATGTTAGCATTGGGGCAAAATGCTATAGTCAGCTTTTTGGAAAGGAAAGTCAATGTGATAATGTGAGATAAATAACACACCTACATATTCTTAAAGTGGACCTGTCACTCAGCCATATTTATAATAAAAGTCCTTTTCAAATTAAACCGGAAAACCAATTTCTATTTTTTATTAAAGCGTTTATAGCTGTTGTTATCTCCATTAAAAATCTCAGGTGTCAATCAAATATTGTCTGCCCCTCCTCTATACCTAAGCATAGAGGTGGGGCAGACAATTGTTTTCACTTTCCATTCAGCACTTCCTACATGTCACTGCTCTCCCCACATTCCCCCGTTCTCTTCACCGTTTAATTGTGTAACCAGGGCATGGGGATGGACATCAGGTCCCCCATTCTGGTGCACAAACAAGATTCTGAGATGATGCAAGGCTTGCTTTAAAGGGGTGGTTCACCTTTACGGGAACTTTTAGTATGTTATAGAATGGCCAATTCCAAGCAACTTGTCAATTGGTCTTCATTATTTTTTATAGTTTTATAGTTATTTGCCTTTTTCTTTTGACTCTTTGCAGCTTTCAAATGGGCGTTGCTGACCCCTACTAAAAAGCAAATCCTCTGTAAGGCTACACATGTACTGTTATTGCTACTTTTTATTACTCCTCTTTCTATTCAGGTTCTCTACTAATTATATTCCAGTTTCTTGTTCAAACTAATGCATGGTTGCTAGGGTAATTCAGACCCTAGCAACCAGATTGCTGAAATTCAAACTGGAGAGCTGCTGAACAAAAAGCTAAATAACTCAAAAACCACAAATAATAATAAAATGAAACCCCATTGCAAATTGTCTCAGAATATCACTCTCTACATCATACTAAATGTTGTCTCAAAGGTGAACAACCCCTTTAATAACAGTGTCCACAAAATGGCTCCTGCCTGCTTGCTATAATTATGAATTCCCAGACTGAAGGAAACAAGATTCAAATAATTTATATAGTGTAATTAAAGTTCATTTTGCTTGACTAATGTGAAAAATAGGATTTTGAATAATTTATTATGAATGCTTTATAAAAAAAATAGAAATTGGTTTTATTGTTTAATTTGAAAAGGACTTTTATTATACAGCTTTTTGTGTCTGGGTGACAGATCCACTGTCACCCAGACACAAAAACCACCCCTTTAAAGGGGGTTGTATAGTATATAAAGGGCAGTATACCCCCCCTTGCTCAACATGAGTTGTCACCAAGGCCATGTACTCTAGTTTGCATGGTGTCCTTAAAAGGACAGTATACTCCTGTGCTCAAAATGAGTGAAATATATATATATACTTTTTTTTTTTTAAATCACAAAACAAGTGTTTTAAAGTAGTAAAACTATAATACAGTGTTGCCCTGCACTGGTAAAACTGCTGTGTTAGCTTCAGAAACATTACTATTGTTTATATAAATAAACTGCTGTGTAGAAATGGGGGCAGCCATTCAAAGGAGAAAAGGCTCAGGTTAAACAGCAGATAGCAGATAAACTCAGTAGATAGATTACCAATACACAAATAATCCAGGTGGGTTTATCTGTGCACTGGTAATCTTATTATCTATCTTGCAAGGGCCAAACAAAGTAGCTTCAATCTCTCTGTTTAGCTCAACAATTAATGAAAAAACATTGATTTCTAAAACAATAGGCAAAAAGTATGTTCAGCACAAGCCCTGTTCACTGTTGAACAAGGGGGTATAGAACCACTTTAGGGTAAGGTCACACTGAGTGTTTCAGGCAGATTTAGTCGCCTGTCGACTAATCGCCTCGTCTTTGCGGAGACCAATCTCCTCGAACGCCTTCCCTCACTCTGCACTGGCTAAAATAAAAAAATCGCCAGTGCTAATCATACGTGGCGATTCTTTTCCGAAGTTGCTTCGTGAGGAAACTTCGAGTGACTTCGGAAAATGAATCACCGCGTGTCATTAGCGCTGGCGATTTTTCATTTTGGCCAGTGCAGAGTGAGGGAAGGCATTCGGGGAGATTGGTCGCCGCAAAGACAAGGCGATTAGTCGCCAGGCGACTAAATCTCCCCGAAACGCTCAGTGTGACCTTACCCTTAAGAGCACCATGCAATTTACATGGCTTGGGTTATCACTTTGAACAGATTACAATTCTGATTTCCTGCATAAACATTATACTGACCTGGTGGCCCATGTGTCTGTAATAATTGAATGTTGACTGGATATTGGGGCCTGTAGTCGAGCTCTCAATCTCAGTAAAATAATCAAATGTGTTATTTATAAAAATATCAATTTATTGATGCGGTCAATAAATATCTCACTCAATATGAAATGTGCAATTAATTCAGCACTAAGGCTTAATACATACTAGCAATGCAAGATTATTTGATTTTAGTCTGCCCTGTCGGTCTGTAAAACTCATGTTGCTACGCAGAGGAAATGTCAAATGCATTTAAAAAAATGCACATGTATGAAGCCTAAATTTTTTTTCTTATGCTTGACTGTTACAGAACTGTATCATGGCAACTGGGAATAGCACATATAAGCTGGGGAGGAGAACCTACAGTACCTTACAATTGTATTGTTCTTTGGATTTGGCTCTTTCTGCTTTAGTACCACCTCTCTAAAATATAAAATAAATAATCACTAACTTATACTGGAATTATGCCAGGAAGCATGACTTGGTTCTGACTGTAATTGAATAGTTGCCCATGAGTATAGTTGGCTGTGGCTGGCATTACCTGGGAGTTCCCATAATCTTGGGGGAACAGAACAAGATAAGAAATTAATATCTTGCTCATGACTGTACTTGTGGTATTAGTCATGTTTTTATACCTGCATATTTAACCCTTGTGTGCAAATCCTTCCAGCGCTGAAACTAGTAACCACTGACATGAGATCCGGTGCCTTATGTGATTCTGTTTTTTGTGATCATCGCATTGTAGCACGTCAAAAACTCATGAGAAACATTTCAAGTTGGGCCACACTTGAACAGGATGTATCTTATTATATCAAAGCTTTTTACAGCTTTCCTAACAGTACAGGAGTGTACGGCAAACCATTCCTGCAAAAATTTAATAATTCAGGAAGGTCACCTGATTTGAATTGAAACAGTAAAATGTCTTGTTGCTTATGATTGTTGTCAGCTCCCCAGAGACCTTTTAAGGAACCTATATAATAAAAGAATAAAAATAGAGTGGTGACTTGGCATTCTGGATTCTTTTAATCATGGTTTTAAGCTCTCTGACACACTAGAGACGGAGATACAACAACTGTGTACTACTTCAGGCTGAACAAATGGTTACCATACGAGGAATCATACATATGGTTGTTTGGCCCCCTGTTCCATTCACGTGAGTCATTTGCACCAACAATCGGAACAACAGGAAGTGACAAGGACATTGAGCTTTTCTTCACTTGTGTCTCTGACATACCATGCACAGCATCTGGAAACAAGGTTGCGTCTACAAATTACATTTTTAAACCTGCCTGGTGGACGAATTGACCAGAATCCTATCTGTGTTGGATCGTTGGATGATCAGAATGCCAAAAATCATATGAGCACAGTTTTATACATGCATTACCAGCTTAAGTGCTTAGCACTTGACAGATTTGGTTTATCGAATTATGCAATCAAAGTATACATAGAGAAAGTGGCAATTATGACCAAAAATTAGAGCTACCAAAATGGAGCAAAGTTAATGATTCCAGAAAATATTTATGGGAAACAAGCCGGACTATCCAAAAAGTATTTGGAGCAGGCACTCAATGAAGGCACTATGGCTCTATGATTAAGTGTTTATGACCTGAAATGCGTAAGGCTGTGGACACAATAAACACTTTGAACTAATTGCCTGGTGGAAGTTTGCTTTCATTGAATGCCTGCTCCAAAGCCTTTTTGGATTGTCCGCTCCCCATGCTGAGGGCTCAGGGCAGGGCACCTGGGCCTCTTCCCTCTTGTGGTGAGTAATCACTTTCTACCTGGAGACCCTAACTTCAGACTTATGATTAAATGAGCCGGACAACCATTAGGTGCATGGATTTGATCAATATGGCCATCCGCCTGTGTGGTACTCCATATAAGCTGATTATACATAGAATGATTAGCTTAGGATCTATAAAGGAGCAGTTTGGTGTAAACATAAAATTGGGTAAATGCTTGAAGGTGGTGTAAAGTTTTGGAGCAAATAACTTTTTCATTAAAGGACCAGTCAACTTTTTTAAGAAAAAAAAAAAAACACCAAGACATATGTAACTTTAAAATCGCAAAGTCTTATTAAAAAATAACTTACTGAAACTCCACTTACGCTCCTCTTCAGAAAAGCCGACAAGACGACGATTCATCGTGCGGCGCTCGAATTCTCCTCCCTGGCTCTCTCCTATAGAAGGCAGGGAGGAGAAATCGAGTGCTGCACGATGGATCCTCGCCCTGCTGCCTTTTCTAATAAAGACTTTGTGATTTTAAAGTTACATATGTCTTGGTGTTTTTTTTTTTCCAGTCTATACAAATGAATTTTTTTAAAAGAAAATTTGACGCTACTGTTCCTTTAAGAAGTTTTATTACATACACTGCACACTATCACAAACTATAAAATTTCCAACTGCTATTCTACTGTCACGCAAGGGCAAAGGGTTCACAAAAGGTTCGCAATGGCAAAATTGTTCGCAATGAGACCATGTATTCGTATTGAAACAATTTTTCTGTTAGCGATCTATATTACATTACCCCATTAAAGTTTGTATATGTTTTTCCAGCAACTAAAAGTATTTTCTTGGCAACTAATGTCTTATTTATATGCGAGATGTTTTCATTCCACAGTTCTGCACAAAAGTCATGAATGACCCATTTATCTTTCTGTGTAAGAAATAAAACTATTAACACAACTAATTTGAAACGGAGATCAACGAGAAAAGGTTTGGACTGGAATCGGTCTTACTATATAATATAATACAAATATTACTGTGACTCATAAAGCAAATACTGTAGTTTGTTATATTTGCCTGGACATTGAACACCTTGGCTAACACAGCTACTTTCCTGACACAAGCCATCAACACTGCGTTGTAAACACTACAAGCAACAGTAAATGTTAAGTGCTTCCTTTTTATTCAGGGCAGAATCAGTTAATGTATTTTCATGTGTGTTGGAGGAATAGTTTCAAAAGTCTTTCCTTGTATGGTTCACAATTAAGGGAGAGAAGCACATAATGTTGTTAGCCTTTGCTTCAACATGCTGCTTTAATTGTTCAATATTGCGTCCAATGGTTTGTTATGTTTGTCCAAATAGCAGAACTCCTCTATTGGATATGTACAGGCAGCACTGAGTCTGCAAAACACTTCAAAATGAAACAGGCTAGAGTTCAAAGCTAGGGCTGGCTGACTTCCTTGGACAGTGCATGGGCCAAAGCATTCCCTCTGGCAGCAACCAAGTTAAATAGAGATTAATATATATGGACACTGGCATCAGTTATATATAACAGGTGTGTAGAGCTATAAAACATAAGGATCCAAAACAAAAACAAGAGTTTTTAAAGGGGGTTGTTCACCTTACAAACACTTTTTTCAGTTCGGTTGTTTTTAGATTATTCCCCAGAAATAGTTTAATGTTCCTGTGCACTCTAAACTGTTACAATTTTGCAAATTTAGTTGATACATTTCTCTGGAGTATTAGCAACTATTGTATCAATTCTAACAGCTGCCTGTAATGAAACCCAGAGATTCTGCTCAGCAGGGACAAAGAACTTGTATCAACTAAATGTATCAATTTAGAACAGTTTACAGGGTCGACGACCCCCCCCCCTCCCAGAGCTGTTTCAGAAGGTGAAAAATTACACTTTACACTTCAATATTAGAAAAACCGTCACACATAGAAAATGGAAAGTCATTGGAAAAAGACGTTATTTCTGGTGATGTATCTGAAAACAACTAGTTGTTGGAAGGTGAACCACCCCTTTAACATATATCGCTGCAAAAATAGCTACCAAAAACACATCAAACGTGACAGGCAGAGTATAAAGAAGCGGATAGTGGTAATCAACTCAAGTCAAAATATTCTGGTTTGTCAATCCACTACATTATTTATCAGATCACTCCATGCTACATGTTGAGAAAAGCCAAGGCTAAATTGTCAGTACAAACTCATGCAAGTCCTTGCTCTTTATTAGTTACAAACTATCCTGGCAACTATCCATTACAGGCTGTGTTATCAAGGTAACTAAAAAATAAAATGGGTGCCTGACCTGCATTTATTCAAGTTACTACACGGAAAGAAGTCAAACGTACATACAAACATATAAACTTATAAATGCATCGAATACATAAAGTAAGGATGTATAAAGTTCTAACTGAAGGTTCCTTATTAATGAATCCACTGTCGCCTCTCTTATCACCTAGGGGGAGGGAGTCAGATTCAAACTAAAGTCTCTTTTTTTGCCCAATGTGCTTTTCCTGTTTTCAAACTTAATCTTTAATTTTTAAGATATGCATTGCTATAGAGTTTTTACATTTCTATTTCATACATCTCCAACATGTTTCTGATTCCTTGCAACCAGTCTCTGAAATGCTTTCATGATGTATCTCAAAATGACTCAATTATATACATGATGTGTTTGCCGTTACAGTTTATGAACAATTTAATTATATGCTAAAATCCCAATTTATTATTAAAGCCCTTAAACGCTACAGTATCATATCACATGACTGATGTGTTCTACGGGGGAAATTATCTTGTTTTTTATGCCTTGTGAGACATGTTTCAGTTCTCTGCAAGTGACTTCTCTTAAGCAAATCCTTAAAGGAGAAGTAAAGCTTATATAGAAGTAGCTAGAAATGTTGTACATTGTTTTGCGCTTCTGTAGCAGCTGAAGGCAACCATAGCCTGATCTGTACCTCCAAAGATGCCCCAGTAGCTCCCTATCTCCTTTTCTGCAGATTCACTGCACATGCTCTGTGCTGCTGTCACTTACTGAGCTTAGGGACCCACCCAATATAATACACATAGAATAGAAATGTCACAATACAAGGCTGACTAATAATCAATAGAAATAATTATTACATGGCAGCACAGAAACCAGTGCAATTAGCATCAGAATTTAATAATCAGCCTTGTAGATGCAGTTTATATTACAGGCCAACTACTTGATAGTTTGCGACGACCCCTAAGTTTAGCTTCTCAACAGCTGCTCAGAGCCCACTGAGCATGTGAGTGTCACAGACACTTTCCAAGATGGTGACCCCCTGTGACAAGTCTGAAGTCCTGGATCATTGCTGCTATCGAGAATCTGAAACTTCAGGCTGATGCAATAAGTGCAGTATATAAAATATGGCATTTTAGCTATATTCATTTTTAGGGTTTAGTTCTCCTTTAAGAGATTTTGACAGCTGGTCAATATTATCTCCAATTTCTTTTCCACCCATCGAATTGGGAAGTAGATTGCTGGGCATATGATATATGATCCGCAGGATCATCAAACAAGCAGATGTTTTCCCACTTTTGCCACCAACACGCTGAATGATCGAACTAGGTCAACATAATGATCTAATCATTGGCCCCTGGAAGGGCCCATACACAGGCAAATAGGCTGCCAACTAGGTAGGGGGATTTTATTAGCCTGCGTATGGTATTTTTTACCTGCACTTTGAATCTGATGTCCAATTTGACTATAGGCTGTAATAATTATAAACTTGATAGATATTTTTATACTTAAATTTGCTTAACTTATCCTGATAGTTTAAAGGAAAACTATACCCCCCAAACAATGTAGGTCTCTATTAAAAGATACTGAGTAAAACAGCTCATGTGTAAAACCCTGCTTCATGTAAACGAACCATTATCATAATGATATACTTTTCTAGTAGTATGTGCCATTGGGTAATCAAAAATAGAAAATTGCCATTTTAAAAAATAAGGGCCACCCCCTAAGATCGTAAGATTCACTGTGCACACATACAAACCACATGTAAGGTCACATGAGTCAATTAACAGACAGAGTTCTGCCTTTTGCTTCCTCACTTCTTCCTGTTACAGTTAGTGTTGTAGTATTTCTGGTCAGGTGATCTCTGAGGCACAGATAGAGTCACGAAATGGTGGTTCAAGGCAAGAGATGTAAAAGGGCAAAATTTATGTAAATATATATTCCAGTTTGGTAAGATTCTTTAATATGTCATTCAATTTGATATAAACTATCTGTTGCTTAAGTATTCATTTTGGGGGTATAGTTTTCCTTTAATCATATATTGGACACGCAGAGACAATACTGTTTCAGTTAACAGCTCTGGATGAAACTGGATAGAGAAACGGTTAGGGCTGGCTGGCTGACTTCTGGCCAAAAGAATTCTGACTTGTACATTATGGTTAAAAATAGGTTGAACTAGAAAGAGACTTAATGAGTCTTTGGAATTTACTCCAGAACAAATAAAGGTGTAAACACCCATGTTCTGAACTGCCTCAGTGTACTTTTTTATATCTTATGGGAGGATGTTCTAGTCATCAGTTAAATTCCTTCTGCAAAAAAACAAACAAATATTATTTCATCCACACAGGTGACTAAAACCCCAATAGGGCTTTACATCTGCAGATGCATTGAGCTGCAACAAAGCCCACTCTCAATAAAGGTACTTAAATCAAAATGCACTCTTTACACCTCCATATAGTTAAACTCAGCGTTGCTCAGTCCTTCCTGCCCTCCATTAGGCACTGGGCACTGCTCCACCTATTGACAGAGGGGAACCCTGGAGCTACCACCACCTCCTGAGCAGGGGGTAGCTCCAGGCTTCCCTTTGCAGTAAAGGGCAAGTGAATGCCCTAAAAAGTACTGCACTCCCTGTTGATGAGCCTCTGCACAGCAACACAGAATAACACTGCCCATCTAGTACATATTTGCCTGATTTGGATGTGTTTGGTAAAATGTGGTTTGGTTGGCCTGGGGCCAGTGATCACACTTGAGGACTGCAGTGACCTATCAGCAAAGACTACTTCAACACAGTGATACAGCTCTTGCCTGACAAGATTCTTAAACCTGCCCAATAAATATCTGGCTCATATTCAGTCAGATATTGGTCTGGCAGCCCTTTGCAATAGCTCCATACACAGGCCAGTAAGCTGTCGACTAAAGGGGCCAAGTCAGCAGATGTTATCAGTCTGTTCAAGTGAAAAAAATATGTAGTATTGGCAAAACAATTTGATTCAAATATTGGAAGTTATTTGCACTTTTGTTCTTGCATAAAGAAGTGTAATTAAGATGAATATCCTCTTTCCTCCCATAAGCTTTAACCTGTCTATTGTTAAGGCCATATTTATATTTTGAACCCAGTCCACAAATGATAAATATGACTATATGCATTTTGCAGAGCAATCTCTGCTAAATCCTAGGAAAATTGCATTGCTGAAAAGGCTCCAGGATCCCAGAAGTAACCACTACTTTCTCCCTTCTTATCATTCCCCTTTACTGTAGATAAGCAACAACTGAGCAGCCAATCTGAAAGTATATGGCAAGAGAATGTAGATAAGAGAAGCCTTTCTGCTATGTTTACATCAAGTAAGGTTATGGATTAGGACTTCTCCCTCTCAAGCAAGAAAATGTTCTGTATTGTATGTATATCTATATATTTTTTTCATTGTTTTTAGCAGAATAAGATTTTTTTAATGTACTATTATATACTTTTTGGACATGCTAAAATAATAATTTACAGCATAGTGTTCCTTAATAATAATAATAATCATATTTTAGATTCACTTTTTTAGCTGTGGAGTAATATTTGCAAAGGCAGCAAATGTATGTGCTACTCTACCATAGATAACTGCAGTTATTCCTCTACACACACAGGCTGTATTTTTAAACCAATTACTCCTGCTACTGGCAGATGAGGGGACAAAAGAATGGCTTACATATCTCTGTTGTTGTATGCTTTATTTTAGATTGTAAGCTCTTGGTTAGGGCTTATTTACCTCTTGTATTGATTATTGGTTTTTTTGTGTGTATTCTTATATGTTTAATCAATACACAAATTTGTTGTACAACACTGTGAAACAGATTGGTGGTTTATAAATATGTGTTCATCAATATCTGTATCATTTTTCAGAACATTTTGTCACTTTCAAGGGATCCTTATCAGATGCAATATAGGGTGTTTTAGTAAGGAAACATTTCCCTATTCCCTCACCCCTTGCATCTTTTACATGCACATAGAAACACATGCCAACACACTACATTTTGGGGGGAATGCCTGGGCTTTTGCACACAAAACAAGTTAACACTCATACAAAGACATTTTCATATATTCTACTGCATGGGGTTTTCCCCCTTGGTGTCACTAACATAAACGGTTATCACATTGTTTAATTACTTTATTTTATATAGGTCATTCTATATGATTTTTAGTGATTTTATTGCATTTTCAGTTCTGTGTTGTTGATTGCTCGTTTTAAATATTGATGATTGAAAAGTTAAAGAACATTCTTCAGGAAGTAGGATATCATTGTCAAAGTCTACAATCAAGAAAAGACTACATGAAAGTAAATACAAGGTGTAAATCACTAAGTCTAAATAACAGAAAGGACAGATTAGACTTTGATAGAAGACATCTAAAAAAACCGAGCCAGTTCTGGAACTATATTTATTGAACTTATGAGACCAAGATCAACACCAGAATGATAGGAAGAAAAGTGAATAGAGAAGTTAAGAAACATGGTGGAGGCAGTGTTATGGCATGGAAGTGTATGGCTGCCAATGGAACTTGGTCAATAGTGTTTATTAATAGGACTGTAACGGAAGCAGCAGGGTTAAGTCTATGGGGCAAATTTACTAAAGGGCGAAGTGGCGTATGCTAGTGAAAATTCGAAATGGCGAAGGTACGTAACTACGTTAATTCACTAACTTGCGCATTTTACTGAACGTTACCTCTTGCGCCAGACTTGCCTTCGCCACCTCAGACCAGACGAAGTGCAATAGAGTAGAGAGGGCTTGCTTCAAAAAAAAACAAAAAACGCTGGCGTCTTTTACTTTTTTAATAGGCTGAAAAAGATCGTAATTTTTTTTGGGCGTACCCTCCATTCCCCCTACATTTCCTAACATATGGCACCTAAACTATACAGTGGGCACATGTATAGGACAAAATAACAACTCTATTTTATTTTATGAAGGTTTCCCAGGCTTGTGTAGTGTAATGTATTTGCTGCTACATATACGTCCATTGTACTTTAACTTGGTGCCGTATGCAAATTAGGCATCGCTAGCGTAACTTCACTTTGTTTGACGAATTAACGCTAGCGCAACTTCGCTACCTTTTGCCTCCCTGAGCAAAACTTCGGATTTTAGTGAATTCGTGGTACCCTGGCGAAACTTTGCCTGGCAAAGTGCGGCGAAGGCATCGCTAGTGTATTTTCGCCGCTTAGTGAATTTGCCCCGATAGGTCTATACTGCCTGCTCTGATTTATCCAAATGTTGCAAAAATGATAGAACATTCTTCAAAAAGAAACAGTATGTTGCACACAAAACCTGTTTTGTGTGCAAAAGCCCAGGCATGATAGAAACATACTACAATAGCAACCCAAGAGCTTTTGAAGGCAAAGATCGGGAATATTTTTGAATGGCAGCCGTCTGACCTCAGCCCAGTTGAACATGCAAGTCACTTTCTGAAGACAAAAATGAAGGCAGAAAGACCATGAATAAGCAGTAAGTAAACACAGCTACAGTGAAGGCCTAGAAAAACACCAATAACGATAAAGCTCAGCATTCGGTGATGCCCATGGGAGGCAGTCAATGAATCCAAAGTATTTTCAACAACGTATTAAAAATGATTATTTTATTTATGATTATAATAGTTTGCCCAATGATTTTTGATGCCCCTTAAAATAAGAAACTATGTTTAAAATTGATGTAATTCCAAATTGGCTCATACAGTATTTTAGTTAAACCCCTTGAATTAATTATGTTTCAATCACATATTCATTGCTTCATTTTAAATCCATTGTAGTGGTGTACCAAGATAAAATTAGGACAACTGTGATGTATATAAATAAATATAATATTATACTGAAACCTGCAATTTTTAGGGAACCAGACCTCACGTGGGATCATAAATCATTTGCCTTTTTTGATGGTGATACTACAATACAATGCTTTTGCTTAAAGAGTAAAAGGAAAAGCTACATTATAGACTGGTTTTACCCCTAAAGCCTGTTTCTCTGTCCTGATTGATGCCATACTTAAGATGCTCAAACAGCCAACAAATTTCCACAATGGACTCCAAATATACTCCAAATAGGATATTCAAGCTAGTCTACATGACCAATTTGCCTGCTCCCTCACTTTCCATGGCTTTCTAGCCAGCATTATAAAAGGGCTCTGGTATGTATCCAAACTATAATTTAGTAAAGTTATTCCACAGTATTTGACATGGAGGTCATGAAGCACTGTGACTAAAGGATTTTCGCCAAAACACCAGCTCCCATGACCGCATAGTTGAAAAAGACTGATGGAGAAAGTACAACATTTATTTGACTTGATCAAAGCCTTTGTATGATTTGGAAGGCATAGACAGAGAAAAAATAATAAAAGCACACAGAGAAGTATTCTGTGTAATGTACAGAAGCTTTGCCAGTTCCTGCAACAAGCCGCGGGACAGATTCCATGAGTTGAATGGCCTCAGAGGTGCCAAGTAACCCAATTGGAAGCTATCTTTGATGTCAGCTAGTATGATATTGTGCCAGAGTAGCTGAATCATCAAAAAAGGTTTTATCAATCCAATATGCAACCACTGGTTCAGCTCTGTGACACTTGTCTTTAGTTCTCTCGTATCTTTTCAGTGGATAATTTTTTCTGTTTACCTTGAGCATTGTAAGAGGTCCAAAACCATTTCATTCTATTCATTCAATACTATTATCCAATAAAAAATATGTATACCTGAAAAGAACTGTCAAAAGTTGAATGAATCAGTGCTTCTGATATATATTGTTCCTTATAAAGGCTACAGACCCTTTTTTAGTTGCATAAGAGAATGTATTTCATCTTAGCACCTTCTATCTAATAGAAAATGAAACACAAAGAATGGTGCTTACCTATACTAAATCCTTCATAAAAGATTGCCTAACTTTAATTTACATATTCAGAATTGCATCATGTGAATGCACATTTTGTAATCAAAGCTAAAAGTATAACACATGTTCAGTCATCTGTGCTTGTGGCCAGAGGTGGCAGGTAACAACAGGTTTACTTATATAAGCCAGTTTCTTCACTGAATATCTTAAATTACACTGAACACCTCTATGTATCCAATGAGTGCATTTGTGCCTAAAGAAATATCTAACTGTTTAGAATTTAAAAAAAAAAATGAAAATGGGATTTAGTTGAATTCTGAATTAGTTTAGTCAACTTTGTGCTTTTAAGGGCAGGGGCACACGAGCAGATTGGGGGAGATTTAGTCGCCTGGCGACTAATCGCCTCTTCTTCGGGGCGACAATCTCCCCGAACTGCCTTCCCCCTGTTATAATGAGAAAACGCCAGCGCAATGGCACTCGCGTCGCTTCGAATTCCGAAGTCGCCTCACGAGGAAACCGGGGGGCCACTTCGGAAATCAACGAGTGCATTGCTGCAGGCTATTTTTCATTTTAGCAGGCGGAAGGTGACTAAATCTCCCTAAATCTGCTCGTGTCCTAATGGTTAGCAAACAACCTGCATATTAGAGCAGACTGTAACAGCAGATTACATCTGAATCCTATTGTGTACAATAGTAAACTTTTTTCTTGAGTAGCCATATCAGCCCGAGCGACCTACAATGTACACAGCCAGTGCAGAGTAGATTGGGGAGGTGCATTGAGTGATTATGGTCATTACTTGTGTGTATGTTATGTGTTGTTATGCAGTGTTGGCACTATGGTCTGTGGAGAATGACAATTTCTGGCTATATGGATACACTTTGAAAATAGACGGACTTGACACAGACTAATACAGTGTTACAGGTATACTCCCAGGACATATACTACACGTGACATTTCCTACGGCTTATAACTACAATAAAGTGGTGAAATTAAAAAATTAATACACACAATACAGAAGCTTAGACTGAAAGTCATCTGCATTTGTAGTCAACGTTATAGAAGAGAAAATATGTTTGAGGTGTAAAGACATGGCAAAAGTAGTCCCACATTGCTGTAGTACAAAACTTCCCACAGATAATACAGGTCCAGATATTTATGTCTACAGCTGGAGTGGAATTGGAAGGGAGTAGGTGTCAGGCTAAAACATTTTATACTCCCATTCTCTGTGGAGTACAGTAGTAGTGCAGTTACCTCAGCTCACCCCGTCACTTTTTTGTTTTATGGAATAATTAGGTTAACTTTTACTACTGGAACAAATGGGTTAAAAGGACCTGGATTTCTCAGTGTCCTTCCTGCCCTGGACTCAGATGAAAATCTCTTGTCATAATTAACGACTGGTGAGGGAAGAAGGAAATGTAAATGACTGCAGGGAAATCAATGCAGGGCTGGTCTGTGCTATGTTGGGAGCCATGGAATGTGCATGTTTGAGCCAGACCTAGAGAAGTTAACAGTGGCCATTATGAAGTCGAGTTGAGGGGAAGCCAGAACACAAAGCAACGTTCTGCCTTGCAGCTGTGTTGCCGGGATAAGAAGTATATAAACTCTACATATATAAAAAATAGAAAAAAATGCTCTTGTACAAGCAGGGACTTAAACATAGGAGATACATATATTTAATATAGAATTATCTGTTTGTACCCATATAACTTCTACAGTATTGCATGAGGCTCTTTGCTTTTAACTATATTTGTGCCAGATTGAATGCAACAAATATGACAAAGCAGTGAGCACCAAGGAAGAGATAAATGTAAAACACTCTTTCAGACTGTACAAAACACCAGGTAAATTTCTCTCACACAAATCACACCTCCCAACGGTCCCGTTTCTCGCAGGACAGTCCCGATTTTTACAGCTAAACCCGCAGTCCTGTTACTGAAATGTCCCAACTTTCTCCTTGATCTCGTGCACCGAACAGCAAGAAAAAGATTCAACGTTTCTAAAACAGAGGCTTTTGGCAGAGAGCCAGGTGCACTTAGATACATTTGTAACAATTTGAGATAAGCAAAGAAACAAGTGTAACCATTTTAGATGAGCAGGTCTCTTGAGAAAACTGTGACTTGCAGTTTAAAGAGCAATTCACTTTCATTAGCAAAACTGTAATAACTCATAAAACCTGAACCCTAAAACCCCCAGAAATGTGTTCAAACTTTCCATAACCTGCCAAATTTTGTAAAAAGGATGTGGAGTTAGAGGTGTGGCCATAAAAAGGGCGTGATCCAAACATTTTTTGGTTCCAAAAGTTTTTGTCCCTCTCTATTTTCCAAATGTTGGGAGGTATGCCCAATATACAAACATACACATGCTAAGCTAATATTCAAAATCCTAAATTAAGGGGGGAAATTGCATTGACAATTCAGCTTCTCTTCCCCTTACATCAGTCATTATTTAGAAAACATTGCTTCCCTTTTGACACTAGAAAACCACAAATCTCACATTACATGTTTTGCTTCCCACAAGGTTTTCCAGTTCAAAGAGAAAAGTGCTTTCAGTTTCCCCTCCATAGACTTTCATGGTAATTGCCATGACACTGTAGGCAACTCTGGTGAAAATGTGTGAGGGAGCACCAAAAAAAAAGCGACATGGAGAAGTCTATGCTCACATCACCACGCAAAACTGCACAGAAAAGACAAGGAATCTCTCACCAATACAAACACTACTCATAAGACATAAGGAAAGCACAAGACAGACATGATAGTCCTTTTTTTCATTTTAACAATTTGGGTCAAATACATTAGTATATTAAAATGTCCCAGAAAGTAAAACTCTTCCACTTAGAAACAAAAAAAAAAGAAAAAAGCAGCATGCATGTTTTTATTATTTATGGAATATTAAAGAGAATCTATATTCCTGAACATTGCAGGAGGAAGTGCCTTACCGAGGCAAATAGGTTGTTAATAAGTGCTGGCACGTAGCATGGTTGAGGCATTGCCTTATAAATACCAAGACTGAGTCAGATGTTATGCCAGTGTTCCAAGATATAGTATTTGAGCTCAGTTTTGAAGATACTGAGGGAGGATTCCCTATGAAGGAATCCTCAGTAATGCTGCAGGCACATTGGCACATAATCCTTAGTAATCCTGCAGAAACATACACACATAATCCCTGATAGCGCTAGAGGCACTCATGCACATTATTTTCTAGTAATCCTGCAGATGCATATGTGCCAGTGTATTTCTATCAACCCATTTATCTCCATTAAGCTAATAATCTTTACCCTGTTGCCTTTAATTCTACTCCACATCATGATCCTTTCTTTTACCATCTTGGGTCCCTGGTCCGCACGCAATTCTCTCTTTCTTTCAATGTTATGTAAAATTGGCATAGAAACGGTGTAAAAAAAAAAGTTGGGACACTGTGCAAAATATAAACAAAAGCAGAATGCAATGACTTGCAAATCATTCAGATGCTATATTTGATTTCAAATAGTACAAAGACAACATATCATATGTTGAAACTGAGAAATGTTATTGTTTTCTAAAAAAAATATATGCCAGCAACACGTTTCAAAAAAGCTGGGACAGAGGCACGTTTCCTACTATGTTGCATCACCTCTTCTATTAACAACTGCTCTGTGGAGTTTTGAAAGTTAAATGTTGTCCCATTCTTGCCGGATATTGGATTTTAGATGCTCCACAGTGCAGGATCTCCATTTTTCATTTCAAGTACCAAATATTGTCAATGGGTGACTGTTATGGACTGCAAGCAGCCCAATTAGTGACTGGACACTTTTACTATGGATCCATGCTGTTTTACATGTAGAATGCAATTTGCATTGCCTTGCTAAATTATGCAAGGCCTTCCCTGAAAAAGATGTTGGATGGATTCCAGGATATGTTGCTCCAAAACCTGCATATCTTGTATATCATTCAGCATTAATGGCTCTAAAGTTTTGACTTGCATTTGTGGATGCACCTGTGTTCACAGACAACAATTTTTAGATGTATTTCTGAACCAAAGTGGGGATTTCCACTACAAAATTGTGTCTGTTTTCAATTCAGTTTGAGGGCCTGAAGATAATGGCCATCCAATATTACCTTTTGGCCTTGTTCCTTGAGGCACAACCACTCTGGGATCTGCTCTTTTTCAGTTTTTTATTGTGCCTTTCCCAACTTTTTTAAAACTTGATGCTAGCATCAACTCCAAAATGAGCATATATGTTTCAGAAAACAATAAACGTTCTTAGCCTTAACATTTGATATGTTGCCTTTGTTCTATTTGCAATTAAATACAAGTTTAAAGCTGTTGTTTGCCTTTGTGAGTGAGGGAGTGATATTCTGTGACAGTTTGCAACTGGGTTTTATTTTTATTATTATTTATAGTATTTGCAATTTCAGAAAACTGGTTGCTAGGGTCCAACGTATGCTAGCAACATGCATTGATTTAAATAAGAGACTGGATTATGATTAGGAGAGGGCCTGAATAGAATGATGAGTAATAAAAAGTAGCAAAAACAATACTTTTGTTTTTGAAAACTGGAAAGAGTCATACGAAAAGGGAAATAAAACTCAACAAAACAAATAATGAACATCAATTGGAAAGTTGCTTAGAATTAACCATTCTATAAAAAAACTAAAGGTTAACTTAAAGCAGAACCAACCCTTTAAATGATTTGCATATCATCCCATTCTATAGATTTACATTTTGCACAGTCCCAACTGTTATTAAAAAAAACTGATTTGTCGTCATTAATGTATATATGTTAATTAACTAAAAAAATTATTTTATTCAGTGCTGAATTTTAGAGGATAGATTGTTAATATCAATTAAAAAAAACACCATCATTTGTAGTTTAGTACTGGACAATTCTAGCTAAACTACGCAACATACAAAGCAGAAGTTATAAGTATTCCCTAAAAACAGGACTAATTGTATTATCCATATATATATATATATATATATATATATATATATATATATATATATATATATATATATATATATATATATATATATATATATATATATATATATATATATATATATATATTAAGGGTAATTTAAACCCCAACAGTTAGGGCCCTTGCTCATGGGCGTTTGAAGCTGCGCTCCCCTGCGTTCCAGTTTTATGCGTTCAGCCGCAGGAGTAGACACGCTGAATTCTTTTTAATGCGGCTGTACTCACACAGACGCATGCAAGCACAGAACGCAAGTTGGGACGCAGCATGTTGCATTTTTCCTTCGTTCGGCACTTACATGCATCTGTGTGAGTACAGATGCATTGAAAAGAATTCAGTGCGTCTACTCCTGTGCTCCCCTGCGGCTGAACGCATAAAACCAGAATGCAGGGGAGCGCAGCTTCAAACGCCTGTGATTAAGGGCCCTTAATCAAAACTCAGTGAGAAACTCTATTACTCTACTAACAGTACTAATTGTACTGTGTATAGGTTCCTAAGAATCAGGTGAATCTATGAAGCACTTTGTGTTTCTCCATTTAAAATGTTAAATTTTCTTCCCTGCCAATCACTGTGCATATCATTTAACTAAACTAACCAATAAAATGTGATCAAATGAGGTCACAAAACAGCCTCCACAAAAAAAATAATAAAACATAATTTCTACATTAATAACAGACAAAAATGTATTTCATTTTATATCTGGATTTAATAATCACATAATCGTGTGAATCATTACCATATAACAATAGCTTCCAATCTTTCAGCTCAACACCTTTTATATCATCCTAACTGTTCATTGTTGGATAAATCTTATCATCAAAGAATTCTTTTGTTGGATTAAATATTTTATTTTGATTCAAATTTTTTGCATTTGGATTTTATTTCATGTTACTATATCAAGCACACTGGCCACTAATATATCATTCTATATCGTACCAAGAAATGGCAAATGTGAAAAGTCAATGCAACAACTGTCAGATATTCCATGAGTGTTTCCTTCAAACATAACCCCAAAATCTGTGATAGTATATTCTGAGGATTTTGAGCAAGAACATGCTTTTGCTATTCTGTACTGAATCAGGAGATCCCAGTTTGTCTCATTCTCATCACTAAGTATGTCAATAAAATGACATGCAGAAATGCTTATTTATCCAAAAGTTGAATACACTGTGCAGGAAAAATGTATTGGCTCTTCTAAACAACACAAGGAAATGGGAGGTTTAGGGTGATTAATGTTATCGCTATTTTGCTATTATACTTTATACTATTATACTTTTAGTTTCCCGAATACAGTCACATATGTTCTGCACATGTCCTTTACCTGCATTAAAAAGAAGCACGTGGTTTCTTTTAGGTCTATGGGCAGATATCAGACATTTTGCCAACTGGTTTTTTGTCTGCTACAGGATGTGTTTTAAGGTGGAAATTAGTGGACGAGTACCAGTAATGCCTTTAACACAATGGAAGGCATCAGGAGGTCATTTTAGTTGTTTTGAAGTGGAACAATAAATGCAGTCAAAGGCCTTAAACCGTACACTGCTAAAGTTCCCTGTATTTTTCTGTTCTGTGGTAGCAAATGATGGGAAGCGTCTGTCTGAGGATTTCAAAATGCACATTGTCAGAACTATTATAGATGCAGGTTGATTCCTTTGTGATACGATCCATATAACGATAACCTGTTTGCAATGATTGATTGGACTGTAGCGGATGTAATGGAGTTTCAGTAAGGTGTGAAGCATTTCATTTGCAAAGTGACATAACCTCTGCCTGTTATAGGTGAGGGTTCTGCCACCATGACCACAATGACAATATGGTCTGCTGTTTTCATCACCACACATTCTGCTTACACAGCTCGTATGCCAAATTGAGATGAAAATAAATCTACATAGATATCCACTTCAGGTTCACTTGCACAAACAAAGCACATTTTCAGCAAAATTTCTGTTTCTGTCCCTTTTTAAAGGGAACATAAATAGAATAATGCAAGAAATGCTGTATTTTGTATACTAAACATAAACCTACTGCACCAGAAGCCCAATTAAACAAATGATTTATGCTTTCAAAGTTGACCGCAGGGGGCTGTCATCTTGTAACTTTGTTAAACATATTTCCAAGACCAAGACTACGCACATGCTCAGTGTCGCCGACTGCTCTACAGGAAAACAAACAAAGCTGCTCAAGTTCTGGGAAGTAGGGTGGGGGACTCCCCCTGCCATTTGAAAGTATAATCGTTTCCCTGCAGAGCAGTTAGGAACCGTCTAAAGTTTCCTATCTGCAGCAGTCAGAGCAAGTAAAACAAAGGGGGAATTTCACTGCATACAGTAAGGTTTATTATAAAAATCGGTACACATTTTTTATTTAAAGTATATTGGAGATAGATTTTTTTTTATTAAAGAAAGTAAAAAATGGGATTTTATTTTTTTGCCTTTAAAGGGAATGTAAAGCCAAAATTAACATTCTGCTAATTAAAGAAAATGCTTAAAAGTTCTCAATGGTTAATGTAACTGCAACTGAAAGTAGTCCTTTTTTGAACTCCTGGTTCTGATTTTTTAAATAATATAGTAATAACTTACATAGAAGTCAGTCCTAATTCAATCAAGACAGATCTTTTAATCAGCAGAGAATGAAAAGTAGCAAAGATTAGCAAGGGACAGACACTGCTATTAATTTCAGTTACAATTGCAGTTGCATTTGCAAAGAACTTGAAAACCATTGAAAACTTTTAATTAAAGTACATTGTAAAGTTGTTTATAATTACATTTCCTTTCATTGGCTAAATTGTATTTTTGGGTTTACATTGCCTTTAAAATGAATCCTTTCATTATTATTGTGCCCAGTCTGTTCATCAGCTTTTGCAGTACTTCCTATGATCCCTCTTCTATCAATAATCTGATGCTGAAATTCTGTATGTAGATGCTGAAATCACTGCCATCCTGTGGTTGTGAAGAACAATCAGTTCTATACCAAAAGAGACGTTTTCCAGATAAGGGTCTTAGATAGTTCTTCAGATCTTATTGTCTTGTCTGCAGCACAAAATCATTTTGACAGTAAGGGGCACATTTACAAAGCTCGAGTGAAGGATTCGAATTAAAAAAAACGTTGAATTTCGAAGTGTTTTTTTGGCTACTTCGACCATCGAATGGGCTACTTCGACCTTCGACTACTACTTCGACTTCGAATCGAACGATTCGAACTAAAAATCGTTCAACTATTCGACCATTCGATAATCGAAGTACTGTCTCTTTAAGAAAAACTTCGACCCCCTACTTCGGCAGCTAAAAGCTACCGAAGTCAATGTTAGCCTATGGGGAAGGTCCCCATAGGCTTGCCTGCGTTTTTTTGATCGAAGGATATTCCTTCGATCGTTGTATTAAAATCCTTCAAATCGTTCGATTCGAAGGATTTAATCGTTCGATCGAACGAATAATCCTTCGATCGTTCGATCGTAGGATTAGCGCTAAATCCTTCGACTTCGATATTCGAAGTCGAACGATTTTAGTTCCTAAGTTAATTAACCCTCGATATTCGACCCTTAGTAAATCTGCCCCTAAATATAGCCTTTTTAAGAGCTAGCTGGGAAGTGAAGAGCTGAGGTTGTGAAACCATATACTATTTAGAATTTAGATTTTTTTATTTTCAATTTTTTCAGTACTGTCCTTTTCTTCCAGCCCTTACTGTAACTGTGTCTCACGTGCCTCTCAAATTATTATTGTACATACATGACGCACGTTAATGATCATACTGGAGCAATCAAAATTTTAAAATCAATGACATTGCTGGTCTGCATGTGTACAGATTAAGGGACACAGAAAAAAACAGTTCTGCAGTGGCAGGATATATATATATATATATATATATATATATATATATATATATATATATATACACAGACATATATAGATATATTATATTCTGTACATGCTGTATAAACTAAATGAGACATTGAGCAGATTCATGTGCATGTACTAAACTCAGAAGATTAAAACACTTCAGCTACTGTTAGGACATTATATTTATCTTTTCATGATTAACGGTTTGTATATAATAGTTAATGTATGAACATGTCATAGTCATATTTCATAACAAACTATTGTATCTATTGTAAGCACATCCCAACACCGCTGCCACATTCTCCTGCATTCCTTAAAGAGAAGGATTGGCACAGCAACCTTCAGCTAATTTCCCTGCAAATGTCATTCAGGCATAAAGTGCAGCTGATGGATTATCCTGGGTGTCCCCATGTGGTCTATCGTTCACAAGTCACTGGTCCCCTTATTGTATTATCTATACAGCTATCGGAATGCCCGGCCGTGCAGAAAGAATTCTGAAAATTATTCTCACATATCAAAACTGACAGATGGTTTAGATTGTATGCCTTCCCGCAGAGCGCACACACCTTACTCTCATAAAGTCACGTCTTGAAAGAGAGAAAAACAGATGAAAAAGAGGGTGACTGCTGTACATTTCTGCTAAACCTTTATTTTATTTGTACTTCTGTAAAGGGTCAGTAACAACAGGAAATGAAAATGCCCTAAATGCATTTACATTTTATACTTAAATAGGGGCAGATTTACTCAAATTCAAACTAGGTAATCCTTAAGGATCTCTAGAACTCAAGATTCAGCACATTAAGAGGCGTATTTATTAACATTGAAGACAAACATCACCAGTGATGTTATCCATGGCAGCTAATCAAATATTGGCTTTTGTTTTCTAACTTGTAGGTGACTGTTTAAATCCAATTGCTGAATCCTCTGAATCCTTTTACACCATAGAAGGATAGAAGCAAGGAATGTAGAGCTTCTTGACATAGAGGACCTAGTGCAGTGGCACAGTGACTGTTACTGGTGTATTTATGTAGACCTTTCAGGTCAAGCTTGGTTAGTTTTTTCCTTTCCTTGTTCTTTAAATGAATTGTTCAGTATAAAAATAAAAACTGGGTAAATAGATAGGCTGTTCAAAATAAAATATGTTTTCAATATAGTTAGTAAGCCAAAACTGTAATCTATAAAGGCTGGAGTGACTGGATGTGTAACAGAAAAGAACACTACTTCCTGCTTTGCAACTCTCTTAGTTTCCACTAAGTTACCAGGCAGTAACCAATCAGAGACTAGAGGGGGGCACATGGGTCATAACTGTTTGCTTTTGAATCTGAGCTGAATGCTGAGGATCAATTGCAAACTCATTTAACAGTTATGTCCCATGTGGCCCAGCTTCAAGTCGCTGACTAACTCAGAGAGCTGAAAAGCAGGAAGTAGTGTTCTGTTCTGTTAGACATCTAATCACTCCAGCCTTTATACATTACATTTTTGGCTAACTAACTATATTAGACACATTTTGTATTTTGCACAGCCTATTTACCCCATTTTTATTTTTACACTGAACTGTTCCTTTGAATTAAAACAGAACTGGCAAACTTTATTAGTACAGAGATGAAAGGGAATCCAAGTTTAATGCAATAACCATAATGCAAAACACAGAAATATAAAATAACTGGTAGATGTCCTAAGGCTGAAATGACACATGCTATTTGCTCTGCTAATGTGTGTGTGGGGGGGGGGGAGTTGATATGGCCAGCTAGTGCACAAATGTACGCTCCTATACCAGAGACTGGAAAGCGCAATGTCAGATGCATATGTAGGTAGGGTAGCCACCTTTTCTGGAAAAAATACCGGCCTATATATTTAGCTTTTTTTCCTATAAATAATATTGGGATCAACCATAATTTTTACCTGCCAGGTTGCAACCCTATATGTAGCGGTGACAGAGGGGACCTCGGCACCAACACACTTGGATATTTTCTACAGTTACTAGTATTAGTAGTAGTGAGAAATTATGAGGGGTGTTTTGTCTGCCCCTTCTCTCTGCCAGGTGCAGCAGACAACAAAAAAACTCTGTGTGGACAGTTTAAACACACATAACAGCTTTACATATTGTAGCAAAAGCCTTGTCTACTATACTTTTTTTCTTATGGTGGCCATAGACACACAGATCCTATCGTACGAATCGATGATTTGTATGATTTTCGGATCGTATGTGGCGTGTGCCGACATTTTTCGTCCGGCGGAGATCGGTCGTTTGGTCGATCGGTCAAGTTTGATTTTGACCCAACGCATCCCGCCGGAGCCCACGGCACATCGTAATCGGATCGTTCAGCCATACAGCCGAACAATCAGATATAGCCATGTTTGTTAATCGCATATTGGGGAAAGATCCGCTCGTTTGGCAATGTGGCTAAACGAGCGGATCTTTGCATCTATGGCCACCTTTAGTCCTTACAGGGCCCTAAAAGATGACCAGGAGAACAGCCTGTACATTTTATCTGACATATCAAAAGTTTTCTTCCATTTGTTAATTCCCAGAATCTTTAGCTAACCAGCAAATGTGGGCGTTTTACTTGAGAAGAAAAACAGAATATCCGGAGTCACAAACATAAAGAAAATGCGTTTGACAATAAAAATATAAGTTGCTAGGAATGGAAAAAAAGAGCTCTTCATGCTTCATAGTCTGGCTAAAAATCAATAATGTGAGTATAATGCAAGAGTTAGCAAACCTACAAAATGATCAATATGGTGGAAACCATAGTTAAAATGTAATTATAAAAAAAGCTTAGGAAGAACCTGTACAGAAACTGTATAAAATCTACAAAAAAAATCCTATTGTAGAATTCTATAACTTGATTAGATTAGAGGTGAATAAATACAGAAAAATAACATGAGAAACAGACCATGCAAAAATGGGTTCCTAGGCAGTAAAATGGGAAATGGGAGCGAAGGACTATGGGGGCAGACTTACTAAAGGGTGAAGTCACTAACGCTGGTGACAATTCGCCGATTTACTAACGGGCGCAGGTTTAACTTTGCTGGTGAAAGAGACAGACGCTAGCGCTCATTTGCACTCTATCGCCAGACAAATTTTCGCTCTGGCGAATGGATGTTTGAATGGATGTTTGAATGGATGTTTGAATGGATGTATTCACTAAGATGCGGATTTTACTGAACGTTAAGTGCATTTGAGTGCATAGATCTTCCTCAATCTTCTGTTACTTAACATCATATTTTTAGTCCCAAAAAACACAGGTGTCTTTTCCTTTTTTCAGAGTGATAGCATGCAAAAGTCCTTAAAATTGAATACAAAAAATACAGTGGGCTCATGTGTAGGGCATTATAACAACTCTATTTTCTTTATTAAGGTAATTGGACTTCTGTAATGTATTTGCTGCAACATATGCGTCTATTCAACGTTATAATTCCCCGCCGTATGCAAATTAGCCTGAGCGAAGACCTCTAACAAAGTTTCGCTAGGCATAATTGAACGCTACTGCATCTTCGCTTTGATTTTCAAAGTAACGATAGTGAAAATTCGCCAGCGTTCGGTGCCCTGGACACAACTTCGCATTTTAGTAAATTAGTGTTGTCTGAGTGAATTTTTGCCTGGCCAAGTGTAGCAATGGATGCGAAGCCGTCGCTGGCGAATTTTCGCAGGTTAGTAAATTTCTCCCTATGTCTCCAACACAGGAGGAACAAAAAGGATTTGATGAAAATATGTACTAAAAAACTATAACTTATGTAAAGGAACTGCAGGGAGCAAAGCAGGACACATAGGCAATACCAGGCCACCCTTATAAGAAGGAAAATTTCCAAGTTTACAGATTCTGCTTTTCGGTCCCCAGCTTTCGAAGATGGGATGCTTCTAGGGGATTTGGTTCACTGAGTCATTGCAGTAACCACAGCTTTACCCAGAACAGAACAAATTAACATGTTCCTTACTGGAGAAGAAACAAATGTAATCAAGTAATGGATAACTGGCCCTAAAGTCATTAAATGGTTCAGCTTTAAAGCCATCTGAAACTGGAGGGATCAGATGTACTTATAATGCTTAATGTAAGGCAGACAAGCCCTGGCATCAATGCCTCTAGGGTATGCCCTTCCCAAAATCTAAACAGCCCAGGAAAAGCAGCTGGGACAAAAATGCTACTCATTACTGCAATGGAAAACAGAACAGGAGGGTGCACAGAGGAGGAATGTGAGAAAAAACTGTTTGCAAGAAAACTAAAAAGGAAACATCACTAATGAGTTTAAGAATTTCCAAATTAACCAACTGGGAGGTGGAAAGAAGTCTAATTGTGGTTTGTTATGAATATATGTTATAATGCCCGAGGGACAGGATTTGGAATCTATATCTCATTCATACCTCATAATTTTATTCATTTTATGTTTGTAAAGCGGACAGTCACTGGAGAACTGAGACATAGAGCATAATAAATGAGGTCCCCCCACCCCCTCTGTCTGCAGGATACTGCAGGGGAAAAAGAGGAGAAAAAGGTAACTACTTTTCATGTGAATTACAGGCTTCTATGTTTAATAAAAGCCTGGAGAACTTTACTGTATGGCATGAGCTAGGTCACAAACGACATTTCTGTCTTTGGGGCATATGAAAAGTTTTAAACATGCGCCTCCCCTGACATTTTGGAGCCTGGGAAATGTTTAAAGAAAGGTAGTGTGATGGACAATAGAAGTGGTGTTCTGCTAAAGGCTGTTTTTTTTATAACCGATTACAGTGAAACTTACTGGGATTAACAGTGTGTTGGAAGAAAATCCTGCTTGGAATTTTAGATATCATGGCTCTTCAGTAATGCAACCTGTTTTTCTGCAATAAATCTGATGGCAATGGCAAACTTCTGCAGAATAAAATATAAAACATTCATAGTTCTAAACAAATTCTAGCCAAGTGTTGTGTAATTTGACAAAATGAGAGAAATGGGCCAGGACACATGGTTAAGGAGGTCTCATTGAAACTATGCTCCTCTTTCTTCATCTTATAAGGATAATTGTGCCAAATCATGCACATGGAAAAATGCAAAAATCTGAGATTTGGTAGTGTACAGACACAACACTGTAGGAAATACAAACTTTAAAAAATATTGACAAGCAAAATATCACTATATTCTTTATGGTGTGAATTAAAGATGCACAGAATCCACTATTTTGGATTCGGCCGAACCCCAGAATCCTTTGCGAAAGATTCGGCTGAATACCGAAACAAGTCTTAATTTGCATATGCAAATTAGGGGTGGGAAGGGAAAACATTTTTACTTCCTTGTTTTGTGACAAAAAGTCACGCAAATTTCCCTGCCCGCCCATAATTAGCATATGCAAATTAGGATTTGGATTCAGTTCGGCAGGGCAGAAGGATACGGCCGAATCCGAATCCTGATGAAAAAGGCCGAATCCCAAACCGAATCCTGGATTCGGTACATCCCTAGTGTGAATACTCCTACACTTGAGTATGTCATCTTTAAGGGCAATACTACTGTTCTTATTACAGTATTTATCTCATTCCATGATAAGCCATATTGTATTTTATCTTTCTATCAGTGATTGCTACCCCTGCTTGCTCTTGTAGCACTGGCCAAGGTTGAATGGGTCCATCACTAACAATATTGATTGGTTTGGATACATTTAAAGCTAAATGATCTTACGGTGTTAACTAAGTGATCCTGTGGCATTCATTGTCTGAGTATCAAGGAGGATTACTTGGTCATCTTTAAATCAAAGGGCAGGAAGGTGGTACTGTAGGACCAGTTACACACTGGTGGGTACTTTCAATATATGTTCATTAAAATAATAACATGTCTTCTTCAACAAAAAATATCTTTTTTACAAATAAAAAGAGAAAAAGAAACCATATATCAGGTTTAAATATTAACTTTTCTTGTTGGTGTTACTGGGGTTTTAAATATGTGTGTTTGTCCTTTATACTGTATACTGCAGTTGACAAAGAACCACAATAGCTGATACAAGGCAGGTGCACTCTTCTTTAGGTACTACATGGTGCTGATAAAGTAGCCGCCCATACTGGGAGAAGGTTACAACACAGTCAAGGCTAAAACGAAAAATTAAATTGCCCTCCATAACATACATATACAGAGCTACAGCGAGATACATATGTGCTTTTATGACTGCAATGAAGTGTACTCAAAGATTGAGAGGAACATTGTAACAAAAGCTTCCAACATTTAAATACATTTTTGTTTGCATGAGTCATATACAGAAACATGACCACATTGTTTAGCTTAGCTTAATAAAGATGGATTTATAACAATCTTGGTTCCATTTATTATTTGTTTTGGTTCTTCTGGGTATAAAGGCAAATGTAACGATATGTGCTTAAATAAAGAAAATTGTAAAGTATCCCATAGAAATATTTAGAAAAGGTTGTTTTATTAGCTATCTCTAGAAAGAACAGATGCAAAAGACCCATGAATCAATGTGAAATTCAAAAGAGTCCTTGGAACTCTTTAAAGATTCCCATTCTGAACCCTTAAATTATCTGGATAAATGGCGGTGGCAAATTCTGTTTACAAATGCCGTTTGTGAATTGTGTATCAATTTCATGCATTAATGATGGTCCAGCTTAAAGGTATACTGTCAAGGGAAATTATTTTTTTTTTCAAATGTATCAGTTAATAGTGTTGCACCAGCACACTTCTGCACTGAAATCCATTTTTCAGATGAAACTTTAATTTTGAAATCTGACATGGGGCTAGACATATTACCAGTTTCCCATGAACCCCCAGTCATGTGACTTGTGCTCTAATAAACTTTAGTCACTCTTTACTACTGTACTGCAAATTTGAGTGATAAAATCCCCTTCCCTTCCCTTCCACCCCCCCCCCCAGCAGCCTAACAACATAACAACAGTAAGGTAACCAGATAGCAGCTCCCTAACACAAGATAACAGCTCCCGGGTAGATCTAAAACAGCACTCAATAGTAAAAATCCAGGTCCAACTACGACTCCTTCAGTTACATTGTGCAGAAGAAGTAATAGCCTGTCAGAAAGCAGTTCCATTGTGCAGCACTGGCTTTTTCTGAAAGTACATGACCAGGCAAAATTACCTGAGATGGCTGCCTACACACCAATATTACATCGAAAAAAATATAATTATTGGTTCAGGAATTGAATTTTATATGGTAGAATGAATTATTTGCAGTGTAAACAGTGTAATTTAGAAATAAAAACTACACCATAAAAATCATGACACAATCCCTTGAAGTCTGATATTTAGTCAAATATTCTTTGAAGGATTAACTATTCGGTGTGATGCAAAACTTGGTGCATTTGAAACAGAAGTTTCCCATGTCTTGTTGACACCCTCCATTGACATGTTCTGCCTCTGACTTCTGAGAATATTACTGGAACATCATGTAATGTTGCAATATTTAAAAATACATAAGCGAACACAAGGATGTTTCTTTGCTGAGCGTATGCACACTTTGCATTAAGTGCACGGACATTGTGTTGGCATTGTGTAAACTCAGAGCAGATTTTGTTGCAAAAACTAGAAGGTATGTATTTTCACTCTATAATCCACTCCTTGTGAACACACAGACCAATGCAGTACCTGTCAGTGCACTTAACACAGAGAGCAGATAGGTAAGAATCCACTGAGATCTACTGTTTCTTCTCCTGTGTTTTTGTGCAGGTGGAGAAAAGGCCTTGTGTGAGATTAGCCTAAGGCAAGAGAGCTACAGAAAGACGGAAAGTAAACTAGAACACTTTTCTGATTTTAGAAAAAAACAGTAAAGTCACAACATTTATGAAAGTCTTTTTTCTCGATGTTTCTCATTGCTATATACTGCACAGAAGAAACCAACAACGAGAAAAAAAACAAACTTTATTTTTCCTTTTTGTTTAACCTAAAAAAGTGAGAAAGGGCATCTGTAGCCCTAAACATGTTGTGAGTAGTCTGAAATAAAGCACTTTGCAGCATCAATCTGCATCTGGTATGCTCTCCTCATTTCTATAAAAAAGGTGAGAAAAGGTTATAAGCTAAATGAAACTGAAGATACCACAACGGAAAATAATCCTATTCTTAGTGAAAGCAAAGGCCAGCACAAAGAACTATGGAATGAGCCATTCCTAATATAAATCATTCTGGCTCATAAAGTTATCCTCCCTTCTTGGCTAATGCTTTTTATGGAAGGTAAAGCTGGTTTTAATAAATTATGAGTCAAAGGAAACAGAACACAAATCAATTAAACATTCTCTGGAAAGGACCTGTGCTTATCAGTATCAGCTAAAGAGCAAATATAAAGATACCTCATAATGTGAGGATCAAAGGTGAACTGCCCATGCAAATAGCAGAAGGGCTAAAGGAGAAGGGTAGATGTAAGACTTGTGATGAATAATACACAGGCCACATATAGTAGCGGAGCATGTTCATTATTCCATACAGTAATAGTTGCAGGAATTTTAATTTTTTTTATTCTATTCAGTCATCTAAAGATACTTCCATGGTAGTTAAAGGAAATGCCAGTTCTTTGTAATTAATTTGAGAAATCCTGAATTAAAGAGATAAATTACAGATGTCCGGGAGTATGCCTTAAACAGACATGGTACCCAAATAAATTCCTAATGAACTGGATTTAGTACAAGGGAATGCCTATGCTACGCACAATTAAACCATATCCCTTAGAGCAGACTATGAATTTGGGGACTGTTCATGTTTATAATATCTTTGGATGACTCCAGTACTAACTGCTTTTGTTTGGTTGTTTTGGTTGGTACAAAAAATGACAACAAAGCCATGCTCATTCTTCTAGTGAAGGATTCATAACTCATTTATACAGTATATGGGGAGTGAAAAATAAAATTGTGGGCAAACTGCCTAAAAAATGGAGGCTTGGGCAAAAATATTATCAGCTCTGTAGCACAGTTACGGATAGTTTATTGGACAAATGCTAAAGAAAAAATGGGAAAAGTCACCCTTTAAATATCCAATGTGTAGCCTAGTTTATGAATAAGAGCACAAAACTTGTCAAAATGTGACTAGTCTTGAAAGTAACTGGAAGTACAGTGGTGCAATGGTAAGCACTGCTGCCTTGCAGCACTGGACTCCTGTATTTGATTTCAGGCAGGGAACTAGCAGATGCAGGGTGTTTGTATGTTCTCCCCATGTTTATGTGGGTTTTCTCCCAGAATAAACAGGAAGTTTTATTGGGCATAGTGTGTATGAATGTGATAGGGACCTTAGATTGTAGGCTCTACTGGGTCAGGGACTGATATCAATGAATGAATTGCAAAATGCAAAAGTGTGCAGAACATGTTGGATATTAAAGAGATATATAAATTAAGAGCAATAATAATGGTGCCAGTGAAAATAAATGTCTCACGAACCCCAAATCTTTAAGCTATAATCAAGCTGCAGCTTTTCATCCAGAAGATATAAAAGAGAAAACCCCATGGGGCACAGATGGGAGAGCTGTGGGACTTGGCTATCTTCATATAAAACTGTAATGTTTTGAACTGTATGTTTATGAAGAACAATGAAAATATCCCAGATGTTCTTCTGGCTGCTCTCCTCTGTACTCTTACCTCACCCTGACAACCCTCCCTTTAATAACTTCTCTCTGCACAGAGATACCATGCAGCTGGTGCATAACCCTTGTAATCTGGAACTCAGTCACACAATTCCTTCTTGCTTATGGAATATCTAATAACATTTTACAGGCATCCAATCTTGCAATTTCCAATAAATTCCTTAGAGGATTTTCTTGTGTTCAATTGTTCAAGATATTCTTTCATCTTCCTTTTTCAAAAATTTTCCCCATTGTATACTTTTCCCACATGTATTCCGTGATTCACTGGATGACGCAGGGCTCACTGTTCCCACATTTAGAAAGATGTGACTACATGAATGGACTGACGTGCTACATGTTCCTCATGGCATCACATCACCAATGAGTATCAGCGTGCAGTCTGCAGAAATTGATAGGTTAAGCAGAAGCTCTTCCAAGTTTCAAGCTAAAACCCAGAGCATCAATATTTCTAGGAATCTGCAGTGTGACATAAAAAGGAAGGCATTAAAACCTTCGATAAAGACAACCGTCAGCTCTGACATCAGGTTTGCAGCTGAGACACAAAAACTCTATCCACCCCGCTGCGTTCGGCATTCAGCTCAAGTGATGTCACCCTACAAAGACGTGTCAGCAGGCAGTGTGTCCATGAAGCCAAGCCATGCAAATTCAAGTGAAATAGAAACGAAAATCTAGACATTTCTTATGTACAGATTAATCATTTTTCTATATTTACTAGAATGATATTTCAAGATGTTCAGGCTGTAAAATGGGACAAATGGTTGCCCTCTAATATACATGTGGCAAAGTAAGAAAGACAAAATAGGCTTTTAAGTTACATAAAAACTAAGTATGAGATCATACAGAGTATGATTCAGTACTACAGGGATAAAAAAGATTATTCTAAGAAAATAACAGCAGGCATGCACAGATCCCAGCCTATGATTAAGTGCCGCCTGCATAAAATGCGTCAGGTTATGCTGCACCCTACATGTGTTTGAAGTGAAATTTAGTTTTCCTTTACTATACCAGGAATCTATGAACATCTGCTGTTATTCTCTTGGGAAGGAAAACCTCTTTGTGCTTTAAGTCTTGGCTGTGTCCACCAAGACCCCATGTAGCTACTGGTGAGCTGTTGCCTGTGGTCTGTGGTCTTATCACTAACACCTTTTGCATGTCCTTAATATAAAAATATTATCCCAGGTACCTTAATACAATATGAGAAGACATCATTCACAAAATCTGATTTTAATGTGATTAAAACAGAGATTATGATTATTACATGAGTTTACTTTGAACAAAATATACAATTACGTTTGCTTAGATTGATGGCATTTTGTTTAAATTTGCTTATCAATATAGTTTACTATATTTTACTATAGTTTGGCTCTGCCAAAGGTCTAGGGGTTAACCTTAAATGCAGTCAGCCTCTTTGTAGATCAATTCACTAGACAGTAGGAACCTGTGTAAGTTTACACTTAATTATCAATCAATTTGCAGCTACTCAGCAATTAGTTATTAATGGCCACATGCAATGTTTGAACTGGGAGGCCATATTTCCTATCTAAGTCAACACATCACGGATCACCTCAGGAACCTTTGCTGACCCATTGTGAGAGGACCAGATCTAAGGCTCAATGCAGTCCGTGCCCACAGGATCTGATAGATATTGAAGTTCCAACCATCATACATCATTATATGCTAATTTCTTACACCATGCAAATGCAAATAACACTGCTACAATCTTTTTAGATCTCAAAATGAAACTGTACCAGCTGGCATAACACTGATTGGCCTTCTGAACGGATTGCATGACGTCAAGACCCCTGGTTCCCTTCGATACATGTAGGCAGTTTATTAACCTAACAATAATCAACACCTACTCAGGGAACAACTAATTTTTGCTCATTAACATTACCGCAGCATAGATTTGTTTGCATTCTTTATAGATCCCAAATAAGGCCTCACCTTGAGTATGCAGTGCAGTTTTGGGCCCCAGTCCTTAAGAAGAATAATAAAAAGCTGGAGAGAATTATTCATTATTATTAACATGTATTTATATAGCGCCAACATATTGCGTAACACTGTAAAGTAAATGTGATTATACAACTAAATCACATGAATTATATACATAGAACATATGGAGTTACATACATCACAATCACTACCGGTACAAAAAGGTGAGGAAGGCCCTATGCATAGACATACACTCTAAAGGAAAATATGTGTAGATAAACCAGCGCTATAAGATTAACTACAGAACCTGGACGCTTTCCTATGTTTTGTTGACTTTGATACACTCTAAAGGGAAGGGAGTAATACACAAGGTGTGGGAGTGGGCAAGATCGAATTAAGTGGGTGAGAAATGTGGTACTGTATATGTTGTTGCATTTGGTAGTTAAGCAGAGTGAGGGTAGGCTTCTCGAAAGAAGTGCGTTTTAAGAGACATCTTGAAAGCAGAAAGGTTGGGAGAAAGTCAGACAGACCGTGGGAGAGAGTTCCAGAGGAGGGGTGCAGCCCTTACAAAGTCTTGAATGCGAGCATGTGAGGAGGTAATGAGAGAAGAGTTGAGTAGCAGGTCAGTAGAGGAGCGTAGAGAATGCAGAGATTTGTAACACTAAACTTAGGAATAGTTAAAGGAATGGAACAACAAAACTATGAGAAAAAACTATCCAGGCTGTGAATTCACTGGAGAAAAGGTGCTTGCAAAAGGGATATGACTAAGTACAAGTCCATTAAAGAACATTATAGACAGAAAGCGGGGGATCTTTAATCACATAAGCCACCCTCACAGGTTTCAGAAACAGAACCCCTATTTGAAGCAATGAAAATGGTTCTACACAAACTCACTTGTGCACACAAACTGGGGGTTGTTTCAAAGGGTTGATGGACCTGTTTTTTTTTTTTTAAACCCCTAACTACAAACTGCTATTACTACTACTACTACTACAAACTGTAGCAATAAAAAATAATTTCAGGCTGGTTATAATTCTCCTGCATTTTCCTCTGGGATAATATCTTAACACAGGAAAGTCAGCTACATTATTTTTATTAAAAAATATTATCTTATCTCTACAAGAACAATGACAATAGGTTAGAGAAAAGAAATATTGTATTATGAAAATGAACAGAGCTAAGTATGAAGCCATATTTCAGAAGAATAAAATGTATGAAGAAGAGAGAGGCTACAGTTCTTAGGAAATGAACATTTATAGCATAAAGTCTATAAATTTATAGACAGGGAAATAGGTGCATTAAGATGTGGTGAAGACTCACACAGTTTAGTGAAGGTGGGGGCAAGGGTAAGCTTGGTCAGCACAGTTGAGTTTTTACACTACAGCATTACTGAATAGGAATTCTTGCCAATTAGGGCATCATCGTAGAACAGGAGCTTCCTCTATTGGCAAGAGAGTATATCTGCAGCAGCAAAGCACCAAAAAAACAGCAGCTGCTAACAAAGACCAGTCTGTGAACTGAAAGATAACGTCAGTGGACACAGGGTGTATGCCAGCCATTTGCCACCCGTCAATTTCAGGTCAGTGTGCAAGCAGTCAGCAAAACATTGGGAAATACCCCTCTGTTGGATTGTACGGTAATTGCCTGGACCCTGCTGCTGCATACGCTGGTCAGGCGATTATCTTTCAAAAACAATCAGCGGTGCATTTCCAAGCTATAATCACCTGGCCTGCAAGTGCACTGGCAAGGCCCAGCCTATTATCTTACAAGTCAATGGAGAGGCTATTCTCAGCCAGCAGCAAAAGGCCGCCAATTATCCAGTGTGCCACATCTCTAAGAATGTACTGTATGCAATTTTGTACCAGTTTTAAGTTTTCTGAAACCAAAAGTAAACTATACAAGCATAACTTTTTATGTAAACGGGTTTCCTTCTCTGCCTATAATCTTTTATACATCAGTGAAAGGAGCCTTGTTTCCTCCTGAAGTTATTTTACTTGTTCTGTAGTAATAACATGGGAATCCTGTAAAGTTTTTACTGATTGGGCTAGGAAAATAATGCTAAATCGAATCCCAGATGATGGTGATGGAGCTCCCTAAGTATCATACTAAGAACTGTTTAGGGCACAGTAAAAGAAAAAACAAAAGCATCCAGTAATAACACTGACACTTTATACATAGCATTCAAAAATGTAATTTGGATCAGTTTAAATCAGTTAGATTAATAAATGCTATAACTTAACTTTATAACTAGGTACAAGAAGAATTATAAATTCTGAATATATATATTCAATAGGAAACGTATGAAAAATAAAAGATCCCAAGGCACAGAAATCTAGTTCAATCTAAACCCATAACTCATACAATCATGTCATACCCTGATCTGCATTTTTGACGTATAGGAATATGTGGTTCTTTTGTGCATTCATATTTCTAACTTACACTTGCAAGATCCATTGATCCAATGTTATATAACAAATGCCTCAATGTGCTTAGAGGAGGGACAGGTAAACATTAAAAAAGGACGCCCAACTGCAAAGATGGTGAACTATAGCTCTATTCATCAAGGCAGATAGCAGTAGTATTTGGTAGCATCTAGAGCAGGGGCTCTCAACCTTTTTTACTTGTGAGCCACATCCAATGATAAAAATAGTTGGGGAGCAACACAAGCATGCAGAAATCTCCTGGAGGTGCCAAATAAGTGCAGTGATTGGCCATTGTGCGTCCCTAAGTGAACAGGCAGCCTACAGGAAGCTCTGTTTGGCAGTATACCTGTTTTTTATGCAATTAAAACTTGCTTCCAAGCCTGGAATTAAAAAATAAGCACCTGCTTTGAGGCCACTGGGAGCAACATGTCGCTCATGAGCTACTGGTTGGGGATCACTCATCTAGAGGATGGACAAAAAAACTATAAAGAGAATGCACAAGATAGCATTCATTAGAAAGTTGTACTCAGTACTCAGAGTAAATAAAAAACAAGATAAACCAGAATAGCAATTCAGTCAGAGTCAATTATTCAAACAAGACCTGAATCATCTTTTAAAAAGTAACTGAGAAGAATATGTAATATTAAAATACATAACAAGGGCTTCCTTTCAGGGCATAGTATGTAGTAAGAGCGCACTTTGCCAGAGGAGAAAAGCAGCAGAGCAATATGAACATACTGTAGCAAGTAACTCAAAGTTTATGAGGCGTAAAATGATTGAAAACGGTATTTACAGAAACCTAGTGTACTGGAAACAAAATGCAATTAGCAGGGCTGTGAGATTTGGGCCTCCTGCTGTAAGATACCACTATGTTATGATCTGAATCTCTGCTACCGGCTGATGAAAAGTCACAGCAATGGCTGATTGGGCACATTCCATGCTTCTCATTTGTGGGAGATATTGTGAGAACACCCACATTTGCTGCATTACATTTCAGCACGCAGGGGGGGAAGGCACCTACTAATTGGCAATTTTAAATGAAAAACGATTATTTGATAGAATGGTTCTGTGCATGTGAAAATCTGGCATTACAGTACAGTAATAGACAAACTAAAACAATATGGACAAGGACCTAAAAGTTCAGTCAGTGTTTATGCACCTTAATTATTATATGAGCCCAGTTTATATGAGAACATGTTTGTATCAAGATGGGGGTAGTTTTTTCCTCAAAAGACTTGCATGTGACTGAATTAGGAGAAAGATAAAAAATAATCTGCATTAACTAAAAAACAAGATGATATTATTCAGAGATATTGAAGGATTTATTTTCCCTAAGAGCTAAAAGTTTATCTTCCATTAACTTTTCTTTCTCAGTCTTCAATAGCGTTATTTAGGCTATTGTTACATGAGACTTTTTCTCCACTGCTATACTTCTTGCAAAAGGAAAAACGTCAGATACAGACTTTGTTGCCTACCATTAAGCTTAATGAAAACTTATTGAAAAACTTAATCCCCTGGTGCAGGCAGTTGTTGGCCTGAAAAGCCTATTAGTAAGTTTTTGGGCAAAAATCCATCTGTAGCAATGGGCAGTGGCACAGGCAGTTTCAGGCATTTCTACATAGACATGCAGGGTACTTTGTGATAAGTCAAGAGACCCTGTCAATCTGTATGCAGAAAATAAATGTTGGTGCCGGGCACATTGGTAACTCACGTATAGATCAGACCAAAGTTTTGTAGATAAACGTAGATACTTTATTTAAACAATCATCTCTTGCCTGACGCGTTTTGTGTCACAAAGGACACTTAATCAATCAGCCAGGCCAATGGAAGATGGTGGGGAAAATACATAATCAGATGATACCATCAGTGAAAACTGCATGTAATAATGAACAGAGGAAGCAAACATATGGACTTTTGAAATGATAGGACTGTTGGATGAAACTAAAATGATCTTTTTAGACCCACAGCCCACACATGGTGGGAATTTGGTCTTCCATGCCTTTTCTATGGTAAGAATGAAACATAAAATGCCTGAAATCTCTTTCAACTGCTGCCTATGGAGGTCATGAAAAATAGCTTAAATGCATGCCATTCACAGAACTACCGGTATTTGCCAATATTTTCATATGACTGCCATAAAAAGCAAAGACTGCTCATATTTCTGAACACAGCAATTTGTTTCTACATCCCAAGCACAGAAAATATACCCTTTCCATTACCCTTCCAATTTTGCACTCTCCTCTGAAGATGCCCCAATGTACAATATTTTATTTAGTGCAAACACACTAATGTCCATATTTTAGATTTAGCAGTTGTGTCTTTACTTTTTAGCAAAACAAGGCCACTCGACATTCAGATATGTAGTTAAAGTGTGTTAAAGTCACAAAAGCATCCCATTATGGTTCATTCCATTATGTTTTTGGCTACTGAATGTTACGGTTTCACCGTCATGGTTGCCCCTATTTATTTATAAATAAATAACTGCAACATTTACACAAGATGTAAATGAAGTTAAAGGGGTGGTTCACCTTTAAGTTGCCTTTTAGTATGTAATACAGTGGCCAATTCTAAGCTTTTCAATTGGTCTTCATAATGTTTTTTAATTATTTGCCTTCTACTGCTGACTCTTTCAAGCTTCCAATTGGGGGTTACTGAACCCATCTAATAAACAAATGTCTGTAAGGCTTTGTATTATTGATCTTTCTATTCAGGCCTCTCCTACACATATTCCAGTCTCTTATTAAAATCAATACATGGTTGTTAGGTTAATGTGGACCCTAGCAACCAGCTTGCTAAAACTGCTGACTGCAGAGGTACTGAATTCAAAGCTAAATAATTAAAAAAACACAAATGATAAAAAATGAAAACCAATTGCAAATTGTCTCAGAATATCACTCTCTACATCATACTTTAAGTTAAGTCAAAGGTGAACAACCACTATTTTCCCATCAAAGAAGCATTAGTGAGTAAGACTGGTATAGCAAATGGATTTGGCCACCTGAAACAATGGGCAATTTTCCATCTCATTAAGGTTATTTTCCTGTTTGCTATGGTAATCGTAATCATTGTTTTTAACATACAAAACTCCTCTGTGGTGTTGTATGTATATACTGGAAACATCCATCTGTTGCGGACAACCATGACTCCAGCATCCGATAGTAAAAGGGCCCAAAGCAAGGGCAATGCAAATATGGGTCAGTCTGACCAAGACTTTTTTTTTTAACCATTCCTTAAGATTAAGCCCCCCTAGAATAAATGAATGAATCCTTTAGAAACATGATATGAGCCTCCAATGGTAATGATTCAAATCAGTCCGATTTTGGTCCAAGGTATTTTATATAAAGGGTATAAGGAGCAAAACGTGTAACATTCTAAACAGTTTAAGTATAAATATATAAATATATATAACAAACACTGTAGAACATATCAGTCGGTACAAATGGAAAGTGTTGTGGGTTGTTCTGTTAAAAAATGGGTTTTATGCATAAATTAAGCACAGTGTTGGCCCTATATATTCATCAGTAGCATGTGGTTGTATGCAGGCAAGTAGAGGACTGTAGCTTGCTGCGCTTTATGTGAAATGCCAGACTGAGAAAGTGCTACAGCAAACATGTGCCAGTGGACAATTAGCATTATCATGCTATTTGCTGAACAGCTGGTGTTGGATTGGAACTGCAGAAACCTACATACCCCAGTTCTCCAAGAAACATCAGAGGTTAACAAATTACTCCCCAAATTCTTAACTGGGCCATATATGTTAATAATGACAGCCTCCCTTTCTGTTGAGTTTGCTTTGTAAAAAAGGACTATTTAAAGCTGACTCCCTGAGATGTGTAGATAAAAAGAAGTTACATCGTTTTTGAAACCCTGAATTAATCTTCTGCATTACCTTCACAGTTCTGTTAAAAATATTAAATAGTGCTCTTTCTAAAACATTTCCATAGGCTCTCTGGGATAGTGCCAAACTGTTTCATAATTAGCTTTTTTCCTCCAAAACTATTTAGGCTTTAGTCTACATGGTTGAAGAACTAGAACTGGTAAGTTACTGGCCTGAAAAAAACAGAAAGAAATCAGCAGAACATGAGTGAATGGTTCAAGTCTGCTAGTATGACATACTAAGAAGGAACAGAAGTTCATAAACAAAAATGACCAAATATTTTTTGGAAGAAGAATAAAGCTCTGTAAATGAACATCAATCCTTGTACACTGTGGAGTCTATTTGCCATTCTGTTTAAATAAAATGACAACCAAAAACACCATACATAGCCAGGTATCACTGTGTAATTAAGCTTTATATTGATTTTTAGCAAATGTGCACCTTTGTGCAAGAATCCAACTTGCGAGAGAAAGCAGCAACTTAAAAATGAAAAAAAGACCCCACTGATCCACCGCAATTTTTTTACATTTCTAAATTTTCTACAGAGTGAATTGAATTTTTCCTATTGACTTTAACGGACTACACAAGGTCTGAAATGGTGTAAAATAGCTGCATCAAATGCAGTGATCGGGCAACGTGAAATAAAACACAAACCATTTAATTTACACAGCTTTTTACACCGTTTTTTCCAGCATTAGGAATTTTATACAGCATGATAAATAGGCCCTTGTATGTAAGCACTGCAGTACTGGTCATTTACTGGCAGAGGCATTTTTAAAAGAAACCTACAATACTCACCCTTCTTTTCTTGGTCAGCCTCCACTAGCTTCTGCTTTTGTTCTGTGATCTGCTGGCACAGAGCCTCGAGCTCGGAGTCTCTGTTCTGCCTTTGTTCCTTTAGTTGTTCCTGGCTGTGCTGGAGCTGACACTGAATTTTTCGGTTTTGTTCCTTTCGTTCCTTCACCTCCTCACACAGCCATTGCAGTTTGGTCTAAAGGAGATCATACATTTCAGTAATGTTTCCTCTGAGCCCTTGAAGGTTTTATCTAACTGACTTCCCAGCATGCGAAATGCATTAGAGCATAGTGACATGTATATTGTAAGAGATGCCCATGCATTAATGGGATTCGGTAATCAGAGTAAATACTCTACAATGTGTGGTTATAGGAAATGTGTAGTTTTAAAGAAAAATAAAACAAGTTTACTTACACGTTATTACTCAAAATGAGAGACAGCAACCAAATTAGTCTTAACTCAGTAGGAAGAATTGGAAGTTAAGCTGCTGCACTCTTTCCCATATAGTAGTGCTAATTACCGAGAGGGGGTTAAAGACTTGTTAAAGGAGAACTAAACCCTAAAATGAATATGGCTAAATTGCAATTTTCTATATATTGAACTTATTGCACCAGCCTAAACTTTTAGCTCCTCAATAGCATTAATGATTCAGGACTTCAAACTTGTCATAGGGGGTCACCATCTTGGAAAGTGTCCGTGACACTAACATGCTCAGTGGGCTCTGAGCAGCTGTTGAGAAGCTAAGCTAAGGGGTTGTTGCAAAATAGCAAGCAAAAAATTAGGTTGGACTGTAATAAAAGCTGATGCTACAAGATTGATTATTAAATTCTGATGTTAACTATGTCGTTTTCTGTGCTGTCATATAGTAATTATCTGTATTAATTACAAATCAGCCTTATATTATGACATTTATATTCTGTGTACTGTATATTGTGAGTGGGTCTTTAAGCTCAATAAGTGACAGCAGCACAGAGCATGTGCAGTAAATCAGCAGAAAATAAGATGGGGAGATACAGGGGCATCTTTGGAGGCACTGATCTTTACTGCTAAAGGGCTGTGGTTGCTTTAGGCTGGTACAGAAGCACAAAACAAAATGTATAACATTTCTGTCCTCCTTCTTTAGTTAAGCTTTACTTCTCCTGCAAGTCAGTATCCCTTTAATCTACCCAGCTACAGGTACATTAAGAACAGGATATTCCTCTTCAAAAAACATCACTTGAAAAGTTTGTTTGGATCTACGATTAGGAAAGGACGTTCGGTCCCCATGAGCTCGAGTGAGCTAGCGGTAAAACCAACATTTTGTGAAGTTTCCTTCAGAGGGAACTTTGAGCAGCCACAAAGTTTTACCGTACGTTTTTCAGTTATTTCCAATGAAGACCATTTTCAGGAGATCTGTCGCCCACAGTTACATAAATAATCGCAGGTGACAAATCTCCCCATCGGCCACTGTCCGTACTGATGCTCATGTGGTAAGATAATGATCTCCCAGTGTGCCACATGCATTTATCTTTTACCCATATACACTGTGAACTTCTCTGTTCAAAAGCCAAAATGTAACGCTTTCCAGGAGCCTGGATCTTCCTCCTTCTCAATTAGTGTGTATATATGGTTAATACACTGCTTATCCCAGCATCCCAAATTACGTGTGACCAACCCCTGTGGAGTAAGGTTCATGTTTTTCTGTTGCTCAGCTGAACATTTATGTGCCTGTCTTTAATTTACATTTTGTCACTGTGCCCAAAGACATTTTAAGTATGGCAAGAATAATTATCACAGATCAGGAAGAGGTTACGTGGTATGCCTAATAATCAGTCCAATTACTGGCAGCACCACAGTGTTCTCAGTACGAGTATAGTCACTACTACTTAATACATTAAGTTCAGCATGTTCATATTTAGGGTGCTTAGCACATGTCTTGACGACTGCCAGGTACGTAGTGCACAGCCCAGCTAACAGACTCTCTCTCTGGTAATGAGCTAACCCACAACTTTAGCACAGACAGAGTGTTCCAGTAAAACATGCACTAACGTTATGCTGAAGCTATAAAAATATTAGTCTGCAGGTGTGCCTGACCAATGACAACCCAAACTCACACATCTGTACAAATGGCCTCTAGCCATAAAAGGAGCAGACGTTAGGAATGTGCTTTTTCTCTAGACATGTACTAGTTTTGCAAAAATAGGAATTTTGCACTTTACTCTTTTCAACAAGAGGTAGAAAAAAGGTCAGGGGTAAGCACTGAGAAGTCAATATTTTTGTTTTTTGAAAAGATTACCCCGATATCTGTTAGGAAAAGATAAAGCATGCGTCTGATGGAGAACATTGTACTGGAAACTTTTGTCAACCAGATACATTGCTCAGTTAATATGCACCAATGGCAAAGAGCTATATTAAGAAAAGCTTTCTTTCAGTGGAGCCACTGGTGACATTATGAGGATCCAACATTCAACCGTCTGAGTAGCTATCTGCTTTCTAAATAAAAGCACAAAGCTGGTGGGAATTCCTACAGTTTTTTTACAGTCAAAGGTGAAGCACATTGTAGGCAAGGATGACCGGTGGATCATACTCGATGCTTCAGCTGCTCATAAAGTTTGCAGGATTTGCCAAACATTCCCTTTTATCTGAACTATCTGCTGGATTGTTTGTAAGTCCAACAGTAACACATATGAAAATTTTTCCCATAAAAGTACATATAGCATTTTAAAAACCATCCTTATCCTGTAGGCAACGATGAATAATATATGGTACCTGATATATGGGTTAAAAAGGACCTTTATCTCTAACATCAACTAGGGATGCACCCAATCCAGGATTCGGTTCAGAATTCAGGCAGGGTTCAGCCTTTTTCAGCAGGATTCGGATATGGTTGAATCCTCCTGCCCGGCCAAACCGAATCCGAAATTAGCATATGCAAATTAGGGGCGGTCAGGGAAATTGTGTGACTTTTTGTCACAAAACAAGGAAGTAAAAATGTTTTCCCCCTTCCCACCCCTATTTTGGATTCGGACGAATCCAAAATAGTGGATTCGGTGCATCCCCTAAAATCAACGCTTCATTGGAGCTTCACGGAGATCCTGTCTGTGCTTCTTTTACCCAAGAAGAACCCGAGGATATGGATAGCAAATCACAGGCAAATAAATTAAAAAAGGTAAAAGAAATGTGCAAATCTTTTAGAATATAAAAGTCTACATTATATGCAAAGTCAAAAAACACAACGCATTTTCTCTTGTGCACTTTTGGGATGAAAAACTCTGCTTGCGTGCTCTGCTTCCACACTTTTCCCACAAGCATTTACTCTCCCAAACAATAAATTAAGGAAAGCATTGGACAAAAAACTACTAATCTTCTCCTCATTCAAAGTGAATAAAAAATGCTACAATCATATCATGTACTGTTCCATGATAAGGGCATAGCGCAGTACATACTTGAGTGATAAGTGTCTGCCACTGGATAGGACAACATGCGACTGTGCCAATTTTCATTCTCATTGAATGGAGAGATTTGTAGCATTTTATCCATCCCCTTTAGGTTGATGGCACATGGGGAGATGCCTGTGATAAATCTGTTCTAACGCAGGTGACTAATCTCCCACCGGGAAATTGCAGGTGGGAAAACATGTGTTTGTTTTTTCAAAGTCACACTAGTGCAGGTTTGATTGCAGATGGCAACTCTCTTTGTGTGCCATTACACTAAGGGAGAAGGGCTTGGTGAAGCCAACACAGTCAATGTTTTCTATTGTGCAGAGTGTTATAACAAACAAAATCCTTGCAATCAAAACTCCTTTAAGGATAATGGCCAATGGGGAGACTTTGCTGCCCGAGATAAATTGGCGGTAGTGCGTGTGAAAAATCTCCAGAAAAATTATTCTACATTTATTATCTATTGGCTGTGGCAAAATCTATGCATGACTTTGTGTTTCCAAAGGAAACTTCAGGCGACTACACAACGTGTAGGTTTTACCACAGGCAATTTCAATTAATGCCAGTGGAGAAGTATTTTCAGATTTGTCTCTCGCAGTAATGCCAAAGTATCACGGGCGACAAATCTCCTCGATGGCTATTACCCTTAGTGCTCACAAATAAACACTCAGCTACAAGGGAACAAATAGCACAGCTGATTATAAACATTTGTGTAAGATAACTAGTCTGCATTTAACATGATAACTAAAGCTGGCCATAGATGTGCAGTTTATCCTTATGTCCCACGAAAGATGATGCATTGCAATCTCTAGACCTACAATTAACCATTCAGATTAAATAAACTAAAGTAACAAATCAGACAATGTTCTGGCCATTAATTGACAGACAGCAGTCATATGAGAGGTATGTCCAACAAATAGTAGTGACAGTCACCCATTGATATCGTCAGATAGACAACACATGCAGAGATATTATCGTTAGCAGGCAGAAATCTAACCTGTCCGATCAATACTACCACCATGGTACGAACAATGTTCTGTAAAATAGGTTGGGGACCCCTGCTATAGGTAAGAGGGTCATATCAGTATGACTAGTAACAAACAAAATATAAAATAGAATATGCTTTTCCTTTTAATTCACATTATATACAGATCCCGCACAGCTTCCATTTCTAGAACATGGAGAGCCATTTTTAGTTCTGACAGTTATGCTATTGCTACTGTGGGTGATAAATCTCCCAGAAATGCCTTCCCACCAGCAAGAATGTGAATCGCCGGTTTTCCAAAGTCGCCAAAAGTTGCCACCCCGCTTCAGATTCCCATTTTGGTCAGTGGGAAGGCATTTCAGGGAAATTAGTCACCCCCAGTAGCGTAGATTTATCTCAGATGACCAAATCTCCCAGTGTGCCACCACCCTTAGCTGTGGTTAGAGGGAAATGTTTACTAAATAACGTTACACCCTTCTTTACTGTGACACAGTCCTTCCAATTATAGCAATATCGTGCATGAACAAGACAAAAAAGGCAAGTGCTATGTGTGCCAATTATGGAGAGTGGATAGACAAGAATCAAGATATCTGAAGATTGGGAGAAGATAAATATGTATGCAATTATCTATAGCAGTGATCCCCAACCAGTAGCTCGTGAGCAACATGTTGCTCACCAACCCCTTGGATGTTGCTCTCAGTAGCCTCAGAGCAGGTGCTTGTTTTTGAATTCTGGGTATGGAAAAGTTTTATTTCCATAAAAACTAAGTATACTGCCAAGTCGAGTCTCCTGTAGGCTGCCAGTCCACATAGGGGCTACCAAATGGCCAATCACAGCCCTTATTTGGTACCGCAAGGGACTTTTTCATGCTTGTGTTGTTCCCTAACTCTTTTTACATTTGAATGTGGCTCACGGGTAAAAAAGGTTGGGGACCCCTGATCTATAGCTTAGGAGGAGATGGGAAGCAATTATCTTGATGTCTCTATATTAGGCAAAGCTTCAGTGCTTATGTTAGTAAATTAGGAGAAGCAGTGTTGTATGTGACCTATAACTTAGGCAAGGAAAAGGACGCTTGTTGTGCGGCCTTTACCACAGGGTAGTGTAGAGGAGGGTGATAGTTAGGCCAATACATGTAAGTATATGAATGTTTGGCCCACAGGCAAAACAGATGGATACTGAACAAGGGTACGGACAGAACAAACTACTGGAACAACAGGAAGTGAAAAAAATCGGACTTCTTTACACTTCCTAATCTACTCTACTCTAGAATGCAGTGCTGATATCTATTCATTAGGGAATCCTAGCAAGTATGCAGATGTCCATACATTAGAAGAAACAAAGCATTTTTCATTTTTAAAGGGGTACTCCACTTTTCAATTAACTTTTAGTATGCTACAAACGGTTCTGTTTGAAAGAACTTGCAATTGGTCTTCGCTTTTTGTTCAGCAGCTCTTCAAGACTGGATTTTATGGTTGCTGGGGTCCAATATACCCTAGCAACCATGCAGTGGTTTCAATGTCAGACTGGAAGATGAACAGGAGAGGGTCTTAAGAGAAAGATACTTATTAAAAGGTAACAATAACAATGAAACTGTAGCCTCACAGAGAAATTGTTTTTGGCTGCATTGATCAGTGGTTCCAACAACCAGGCAGCATATTAAATTGCAAGCTGGAAATAGGCAGAAGAGGAAGAAAAATAATTTGAAACCTTTAAAAAATGAAGACTAATCAAAAAGTTGCTAAGAATAGTAAATTGCATAACATACTAAAGGTAAACGTTCCCTTTGAGGGAGAATAGAGGTGCAAGTAGGCTGGCCTGTACATTAGGGGACCCAAAGAGGGAATTGTGGAAGTGTGCGTTAGGCGTCCATTACACTCCAGCCACCTGTTTTTAATGGTTCAATAAACAGCAGTTTTTACTTTATGAGGCGGTGTGCCATCTCAATTCTTTTGGCCTCCCCAGTCCCTCTGGCACAATTCATGAAGGAAGTTTGGTTGAGTCCAAGTTCAGCTGTTCCTAACAATACTGTTGTATTTACACTAGAGGAAGCACGAGTGTGCAGTTGCCTGTTCATTAGGAGAAGCAGATGGTAAAAGTTTGTTCAGTTAAGTGTTTTAAAGAGTGTGATGGGAAATATCTATTTGATGGAGCAGTGGTGTCCACCAATATTCATACATTCTGAGCAGTGCAAAGGCAAATGTGCTATAGATTTTATTTTAGAAAGAGCAGAGAGAAAACTGTTCTAATATCTGTACAATCGAAAAAGAGTAATGTTCTGTATCTGAGAATTGAAGTAGTATAGTAGCAAGTGCCTCGAGTCCTGTGTAGTAGGAGTATAGGAGGCATGGTAATTATATCTGCATTTTAAAAACAATCAGTGGTGTCAAAAACAAGCAAACTGCATAAGTCACGTGTGAAAAAGGTCACATGTAAAAAAAAAAAAAGATATTTGGAACAATGAAATAAAAGAAAAAAGAATCGAGTCATAGAACAAAAAGGTAAGAGAAAAACAGGGTGGGAAGCAGGGAGGGGTGGTTGGAATAGCCTGTGCAGCTGCTTCTTTCTGTGTGGCCAAATCTGCAAACAGCTGGGAAATTCTGGAACTTAAGGATCCCCCATCTTGCCCTGATCTGCTATAAAGAAACTAACCATTCAAACAAATATCAAACAAACAATCACAGCAAAATGTATGCTTAGAGGGCCCAACCGCAAAGTCCCACAGCCTGTTTCTAAAAACTGGGATATTTTTTAGGAAAACTCGAAGACTGATACACTTGGCTGATAACAGAGTGCTTACCTTAGTCTCTGCCAGCCTGTAGTGAGGATCATTCCTGAGGTGTGATGTGTTGGATATGGCCTTTAATTGCAAAAGAAACATTTATTAACTATACTAGAGATATATTAAATATTACATGTTATATTTGCAGTAGCAGTGTTAACTATAAATGGTTCTGGCTGCACATTTAACTAACAAGATTGACAAAATAAAGAACTTACTTTGAAATTATCCATGGAGTCTTTAGACAGAAGGTGGCAAGCTGTGTTGAGCTCTGCCTCTATGGCACTTAGGATAGTTTCCTGCTCCGTTTCTACAGAATTTAGTCGCTCTGTTAGCTTCTGGTTAACCACTTCCAGTTTTCCAGCATTAAGTTCTATGGACTTTATTTCCCTTTCCTTTCAACAGGAAAAAACATATATGGCATAATAATTTTCAAAAGCGATTGCTCTCTATGCTTTATCGGCATTGCAGAGGCCAGTATCACACCAGTAATAATCAAGGTTAGGCACATTTATAAAACTAGTGGAATTGTACTGCACAAAAATCACACCTTGCGTCTAAATATAAACTTGATATTGTATATCAGTCCAACAAGGCGGAGCACAATTAATACACAAAAATACTTTTTCTGCAGAATCGAATCTTGTGGCTGTATACCTTCTGTTTTAGGCAGGCACAATCTACGGCCCTTATACCTTAACCCCCATACGTGTTTGTGTCTCTATAACACAAAATAAAGTGCATTTCAGAATAAAAATAAAGAAAAACCACCATGGAGGTAGCTTGTGAGTTTCCTGCTCACATACTGAAGCAAAGGAGGTGGCACATAAAAGAAGAATTAGCAGAGCCTGCAGGCTGACCGCCTGCTGTGTACATGTTGTTAAGCCTGTGTCTGGTCTGGGTTAGCACCGCCATTTAAAGCTGGCAAGAGTTTTACAAACGGACATACTGTACAGATACAGCAGAAGTCAACATCTGGTATGAAGATGTAGAACAATGCAATTGTGCACTGTGGTAAGGAATAAAGAATCATGTGACAAATGGGGTATTTTCATTCATCACACATGTAACTTTAATTTGTATTTCTGTGTTGCCACTGCTTGTCCTGGCTCCATGATGTTTCATCTTGAGGGAACAACTGTGTCAGGCTTGGATAGGCAATCTGTACTCACATGCCAGAGGGGCTGTCAGAAACCATTACCTAAATTGAGCCTGAATGGGCCTATTTAAGCCTTTGTTTGAGATTAAGGGGCAGATTTAGCAAAAGTATACAGTTCGCCACAGAAAAACTCACCCTACTTTCTATTCATTCCTATGGAATTTTTTTTTCCTTTTATAATTGGGTGAGAGTTCACCATTTGATAAATACATTTCTAAAGATCCCATTGAAATGAATAGAAAGTGTGTGAGTTTTTAAGCTCTAATCTCACATTTTAATAAATCTGCTCCTAGGCTCTTAAAGAAAAGGGTATATGGAAGGACAGACTAACAGAAAAAGAAATTAACTAGGTGGTTTGGGTAGTGAAATTTGACAAATTCATTTTCAGGGGTCACACAAGTATTCTAAAGGAAAAATATTTTGCTGGTAAATGGTTGCTCTTTTTTAAGGGAGAAACATTCTTGAAGTATGAGAGGCATTAACAAAAAGTACACAAATATTGCATAGTTTACAGACTGGGTGGTCATTTTTTACATTTATTAATTGAAATCTATATAAAAACAGATACAACAAGGTAAAAAAAGTATTGTCCCAAACTGAAGGCATTGTTTATCCATTTTCCTTACAGGTATTGATGGCAGAGGAGAAACTTGGCCCTGGAATGAGTAAATCTTTCTCTAATATTCAAGTGCCTCCTAGTGGCCTTTGTAAGAATTACACAAATAAGAGTTAACTTAAGATCACTGTGGAAATATAACTCTTTAATGCAATTATTTTGTTATGTAGAGGCCTATTTGCAAAGCCTTGAAGCTAAATATATAATTTTTTTTAAAAGAACCATTACATATTTTAAGAACTCTTGTGGAAAAATGCAGTTGGAATAATGTGTGCTTTAAATAAGGCCAAAGCTATTTATATAGCGCTGTCAAGATACGCAGTGCTTTACTGCAGTTATAGCAAACAGGGAATAAATGGTGAATAACAAACAAGGATTATAGAGTACAATAGGGTTAGAAGGACCTAGAGATTAGAGTTTGCAAACTAAAGGTTAGGGTGATGGGACAAATCATACTTTTTATATAAGATAAAACTACTTAATCTAAGTAGGAGCATAGGAAGACAGACATAGACACCTTTAAAAGGAGAGGCCTACAAAATTATAGTTTAAATACAGTGATAAAAAAATAATCTATTTGAAATGCTTCTGGATGCTAGAGAGTACGTTTTTATTCTGTTTTCTATAATGCTCTAAAGGAATCATGTAATTACTCTGGTAAACAGAAGTAAACTTCAGTGTCGGTAAATGATCGAGCAATTAACAGATATATCACTGTCCTGAGGATAGTATCCCATTGACACAAAAACACTGAGAAAATTTGGGTGAATGGGTCTGCTCTTCTATTTACACAGTAAACAGATGTAATTTCTTCTTTTCCATTTCCACATTTAACCTGACTCACCTTTCACTATTTCATTTTCTCTTACAACCAGTCCAAACCATAGCATGTGATTTACCTTGTCATCTACACCCTGCATAGCCAGCTGATAATTTGAGTGAAGTGAAGCATTCTCTTCAGTCATTTGGGAAACCTCTTCTGCTAGCTTGTCACATTCCACTTTCATTCTCTCTATGCGCTGGCGTTCAGACTTTATCAGGGATTTGCTATCCACCAGCTCTGCCTGTTGCAAGAAGGAGACAAGCAGATAATACCCTGGTATCAATATACAGGCACACATAGACACCTGCATATTAACAAACAAGTAAACTGAAGACACAAACATTCTTATAAACAAACTACTGTTCCTCCATTCTCCAAACAACAAAATAGGTCAACCTTTAAAAAAAACATCAGACAAACCACAGCATGCATATGCACAGTATCAGACAACATGCATGCACATATCTGTCTCTATTTGGTACCTTTAAGGTGTGAATGTGATTCTCCAGCTCTTCTCTTTCTTGCCTAAAATGTGTAATCATTTCCTGAACGCTTCGCTCATGCTTGCTTTTTGTACTCTGAGCTGCAGAATGCATATCTGTCAGTTCCTTTTGGTGCACTTCCCTCTCCATCTTTAACTGTTTTCCTGCAAGAGTAAGTTCTTCCCGTGCAAATTCTGCTTGTTTCTGGGCTTCACACAAATTTTTCTGTAGATCTTTAGAAGCCTTAATTTCCTTTGCCAGCTGGTTGCTCAGTTCAGCCCTTTCTAAACTAACATTCTTCACTGCCTCTTGCAGTTCTAACATTCTTTCCTTGTTCTTCTTCTGGGTCTGGTCAGATGACAGAAGAGCTTCCTGTAACTTGTCATGGTCCTCCCGCATTTGATGCAGCAGATCTCTGTGCTTTTCCAATTCCACTGAAAATAGCAAGCATTGATATGGTGGTAAAGAGGTAATACAGCAACTTTCTTAAATAGTTATCCTTGTACACATTAAAACAAAGTATTATTTATTCCTTCCTACCATTTCTTAGTAACAAATTATGTAGTCCAAAATTCAGTTTTTACTGGGTGTGCTGCAGTCACTGCAGCACTAACCTCTTAATTCCAACCACTACAGACTCAATAATTATAATGCCTTACATAAAGGAGAAATAGACAGGTAATCATCACCCAGAGGCTGGATCGCCAACTGGCTAGTAAATATGAAAATGATATTGGATGCCAGTAAATGCAACACTGGAAGAATTTAGTCTAAAAGAATGTTGTCAGCACTATTCCCCCTCTATGCACCCCCCTCAATTAAATAAAATGAAAGTTTAGAACTGGTTCCCTACACCGGAAAACATGGGCTATGCCATGGGATATGCCATATCTTGTAGCTCCTTCAGCCATCTTAGAATTAACATACAGTTTCTCTATTTTATACTCATATAAAACAACACCTTTGTTAAATTTTATATGTATTTATAAATCATTTATAACTAACCATTAACCCTTGGTACCAGTAAAATCTGACATTTCATTTGCACTCGGTGCCAGACTTTTTTTTCTCACTCAAGTTTACCCTAGAAAAACCATATCTTTTTTGAAAGTACACATTGGCCCAATCCAAAATGGGTAACCATGCCTTTCAACTCCAAACCACCAAGCAACAAAGCTTTTCTAAACTTAGTGGTTTAGAAGAAATATCTAAAAATCTCTTCAAAGCTTTTATCTGATCTCCCACAGTTCATTAGGTACTAAGATAAAAAAAAATCACAAATATAATGCCTGAAACATATTTCAACTACAGGCAGTCCCTGGGTTACGTTCAGGATAGGGTCTGTAAGTTTGTTCTTAAGTTGAATTTGTTTGTATGCAGTGTCGGACTGGCCTGGCGGGATACCGGGAAAATACCCGGTGGGCCCGACCCTAGTGGGCCCCCGCCGGGCCAGTCCCCCTCTCCCAAACAGTTTTTAAAAAAATAATTAAAAAATTTCGAGCGCCGTTTCCGTTTGCGCGATGCGCCGCCTGGGCAATTATGCCGAGCGGCGACTCGCCTAACAAGTAGGTAGCGGGGGCCAGAGGGGGGCCCTGGACACCAGTCCTGGTGGGCCCCGGGCCCCCCAGTCCGACCCTGTTTGTATGTTGGAACATGTACATTTACTTATTAAATGCAACTTAGACAGATGTCTGTCTTAACATAGTATTTATTTTTACCTTTCTATGCATATGTATTTTTACCTTCCTGTACACGCCAGAGGGGATTGGGGCAGGTGGTTCATTAAAGCTTAATGCTAATAAAAGTCAAGCAAACCACAGTATGTTACTGTAATTGCCTTGTCTGCAAGTGTGAGTTGTATGTAAGACGGATGTATGTAACTCAAGGACTCCCTGTACTGGTGAAAACTGCAAAAACAACAAATAAAAGTACTAAAACGCTAAGGGGGTTATTTATTAAAGGTCAAGTTTTTTTTACATGAAAAATTTACTTTTACGAGGAAATTTTTCAGTCAAAACTTACATTTTTGTGTAAAAAAAACTTGAATTATTCGAGATTTAATAAACCCTGAAGCTGGAAATAGCTTGAATCCAAAAAAAAACACCATATAAAACCTATCGAGGTTATGTAGAAGTCAATGGCAGAGGTCCCCTGAACCATTTGAAGCTGATAATAGCCTTCATGATGTTCGTGTTTTTTTCTGTGGGTTTGCTCGAAAACTGGAACAATTCGATCGATTCAAGTTATTTTCTCCAAAAAACTCGATCAATTCGAGTATTCAAGTTTTTCACCCCGACTACACTGACTTGCGTTTTTTACATTTGAGTTTTTTCTTAAATTAGGGACCATTCGATTTGTGAGTTCATTCGAGGTCTAAAAAAAGGCCCCTAAAAGTACACATGCCAAACACAAAACGGGTAAAAATGTCTTCCTACTCTAAATGGAAAAAAAAAAAACTATAAAGCTTCTCTAAACTTGAATGCGCTGCTTCTATAGAGCAATGTGGTGCAATCTTCTTGGCTTGTTCCTACTATGCATGGGATGCACATGCACAGTAGAGCAAAAACTTTAAGCAAAAAGCCAAACTTTTCACATTACTGCGCACATGCTGGCCCAAAGCATACACAACTGGGTACTCATACAAAAGTACACTGGGCCGGTGCAGTTTTTTGCTAAAAGCAACAGTGGCCCAGAGTATCAGGTAAGCTATTATAATCACTATATAGTAAAAAATTATAACGTTATATAATGAATTTAAGCAACATTCTAATGTACATTAATTAAAACGTTTTAATGAATTTTAAAGATGTTTAAACTTTAAATACAAATGAAAATAGTATGTGTCTGGCTGATTATATTCTATGCACCACCTTTCTCTAACTATATGTTGCATGCCACCTGATAAGTGACTTTACTACTGTTACATTGTTTTAAGAGTCTTAGCTAAAAGGAAAGAATTGGATAAACAAATACTGCTATCAGCTGCAAAAATATTTACACATAACTTTAAAACCAGGGGAAAGTTTTAATAAATTTATATTGGAAAGTTACTTTAAAAAAAAATTTGTGTGGGGAAAAAAATAGTTTTGGGTAATACTCCCAATATATATTTACCCATTTCAATAAATTTAAGAAGCCTTTTTTTCATATTGTTACCTAGTTAATTTTCTTTAAAAGCAAACACTTTATTATATATATATATATATATATATATATATATATATATATATATATATATATATATATATATATATATATATATATATATGGAGAGTCTCATTTATCAAGGTTATGATATACAGTATCGAGTAAAATTGAGTCAAAGGCAACTGGACAATTAGAATTTTTCCCCTTGAAAATGTTTCACTACTTATGCGAGTGGCTTCTTCAGTTCAACTGAAGTGGTAGGGAATTGCCCGGTATTTAAATCATTGAGGCTAGATTTCCAATCAGTCAGTAAGGGCACTCCTTTGAGGACAACAGTGTGCACATTTTGGATAGAGAGGACAGATGGTTTGAAAGAGGTGTGAAAGAGGCCACTTAAAAACTATCCCTGAACGGGGGGGGGGGGGGCTGCAACATCGCATATATACATTTATATATATATATATTTTTTTTCATTTTATTTGTCTTTAGAATTTTAATAATGAAAGTTGCTTTTAATTAGAATTAGGAAGAACAAGTTGTGAACCTCTTAAAAGGAGAGTCTGGCTGTACTTCTTTTTGGACAAGACAATACGAAATATTCAGACATTACTAACCACAGAACAATTGCTCTACAAACATGACTACTTATTTAGAATGGCTCCCATTTAGTGATCTACTGCATTATTTCGATTTCTCCTTTATTTTATTTAAAATCACAGGCTATATTACAGAAATTATTTTTAAAAAATAGATTTATAGCCTATGCCAAAGAGATACTTTCATGGGAGACACTCACACTTGATGTACGATGTCAGCTTATAATCAATATGCGGCCCTGACTCCTAAAGCCCAGCCAAATCTTGGCTTTTGCTCCCGTCTGAGCAGTTCCTGAAAAGAACTACAGCATCTTGTATAGAGAAATAAGAATCAAATAGTACTATTTACCCTGAAGTCTACCAACTGTTTCTTGTGACTCTTGTAAATCTCTCTCTAGTTCTAGATGTTGCTCCCGTGCCTCACTCAGACGCACATCCCGTAGATGCAACTCTTCCTCTTGCTGAGCACGCCTCGCCAGAATCTCAGCCAGCTCCCTGCGAAGGCTGTCTGCTTGCTGCAAAGTGGCTTGAAACTGAGACCGCATCTCATCTCTTTCTTTTGTTACCTGTAAGCAAGGGTTATTATCTTTATCAATGCCAATCAACATTACATTCATTCATTATGTCCCTGTGATTATTGCAGATACTTCAACATCTCCAATGATGTACAAATGAAATGTATTAGTAAAAACGAAAAAATAAGAAATACAGGGGTTTATCTAAAAATTTGTGCAGTGCAGAATGGTTCCAACAGTGAACATATTTGCCCTGCTCAAGGTTATATATCTGGATGAGAGTGGTGTATTTAATGTGCAAACAAAATTTAAAAAAAAAAATGTATTGGCATTTCGAATGTCCATAAGAGATTTTTAAATATGGCATAATCGCAAATTGCTAATATTTCTGCATTTGAGTTATGCCATAACTCTTGTGGAGGAGAAAAGATTCACACAACAGTTTCAAATATTGCAAATTTAATTTACTGGCACTGCTATTTTTGCTCACAAAAACCTTGTACAGTGGCCGCACTCTCGCAAATTCCAGTCTTATTTGCGAATATTTGTTTGCAATGCAAATTTGCAAAAAAACTGAAAGACGGGCACAGCAGTGCAATGTTTCAACGTTCAGGACAAAACTGGCAGTCAATACATCCATATGAGAATAAATATGCTCTGTGTAAACTTTATAAATGACCCCCACAGTGCCAAAAATCTTGCCAGAAAATGGGTTTACCTGTATGCTACTGTCTGTTATTTGATTAATTGTTTCTTCTTGTTTCTCTATCTCCCTTTCTAACTTTTTGAATTTCAGCTTCCAGTGTTTAACTGCTGCCTGTGCTTTGGTCTTAAGCTCTACTTTTTTCTTCTCAGTCTCAGCTCTCAGCGCTTCAGTTTGCCTTAGTTCTCGCAAGTATCTCTCAGCTTCTTGGCTCATCTCTTCCAGTTGTTGGTTTAGCTCAGAAGCATGGTCAACAGCCTGCTGCCTCTCACTTTCACATATTTCATAACGACTCTGGATGTCCTTAAGCTGCTGTAGCATCTTCATTTGTTGTTTCTCTCGTTTATCCATGTCTGAAGTCAATGCCTGATTTTGAAAAATAGCAATACAATAAACGATTTTGTAAGAATTGAACCTAGGCAAGTAACTGGAAAAAAGCTTAAAATGGAAAATTCTCTGATCATAATACATCAAGCTGTGGTGTTTCATGTGGGGCATTGGGGCTGCCAGAGGGGGTACAAAGGGCACAGAAAAGGTGTGAGTTGTGGACCACATAGTGGATGGGGCTTGCGGGGAGTTGGCCAGGTTTGGGTGGATCAGGGATGGGCTCTGGCACAAGGTAGTAGGGCCTGACCAGGCATGCATGGGCCATGTTTTTCCTTGGGGCTCCATTCTACTTGTTTGCAGGGCCTATCACCAAGAGGGCAAAGATTACTTATTATCCAATGGCTGTATCCCTCTCCAACCCCCCTACCACCTGGGGCTAAGAGCCTTCCTAACTTGGAAGTATGGGGCCCCTTGTTTACTGAAGGCTCATTAGTTATAAAGTGTGAGGCAAAAACGTACTGATCTCTTCATCACGTGCATAATGAATCTGGCAAGACCCCTTGTACCTTTGCCTCAAATTTCTTACATAATTACATTTATTTTTTGCAACTCTGTAGGCCTTCTGCCCCTTATAAAAACTGTTAAACTACCCACCTCGCTTGCATGTGGGTTCTCATTGGGTGAGTAGAAGTGCCAGGACCAAGTTGCTCACTCAGAGACATGGTACTAGGTGTGACAGGCAGTACAATAGTGGACTGCATATAGGATTCTTATGTCTCTTATATTCACTTGTTATTCTCTTCTAATGGTAAATTAAGTGATCATCACTGCATTGCAACCAAATAACAGAATTCAAAATGATGTTGCAGAGCAGCAGATTGTACAAAAGCATCTCTTAGCAAAATAAATAAATCAAGTTGGCAGGCAAATGCCTCAAAAAAGGAAGACTGTTATGTAGACTTTAATTCTTTCCCCAATACTCAATTCTTATAATTGATTAATGTATTTATCTAGTGGGTACTTGGTGTAGTTAGCCCAACTTCTGCTCAAAGGACATTTATGCCAACATGCAACAGGTGCAGTAACACACAGCAACCAATAAGATGCATGCTTTTAAACAGGTGACCAGTAAATACTACCTGCAAATTCTGTACCTTTTATAACACAGCCAAACAAGAGTGGGATTGAGAATCAGAGGGTACATCATAGCAAGCACTAAAGTTCCCTTTCTGAGTTGCTGGAGCTATACCCACCTAGTTGCCCCTAGACTTCCCAAAGGAAATGCATCCTGCTAAACCTATTTTCTTAGGGATCATATAACAAACATATATACATATATAAACATTTAAAAATAAGTAGCACTGGGGTTCTTCTTCATTCCTATAAGCCCTGTGATTGTGAATTCAGCCCTCACTACTGTAGCAAACGCATACAATAAAAATACAGCACAACTCAAGCCTGCGTCAGCAAACCAATTTATATTTAAAATAAAATCTGTTATTTGAGTTCAAGTATAATAATTATAGTACTGGTTTTACTAATTGCAGCAGAGGAAAATATTTAACATGTAGCTGGCAAAACAGGTCATTAACATGATGGTATGTAACAACACCATTGAAACTATGAAAGTCATAGTTTTAATTCATATTTCACAAAAAATAGCACTATGAATCCAGATTTATCCATTCAGTATAAAAAGCAAGAAAAACAAACAAACAATGGAAATGGAATGCCATTATATTAGTTAACAGAGTCTATCAATATCAATATCTAATATCTTAGTTTAACTGGGATACATTCTTATACAGAGGGGAAGGAGGTGGTACCATTTGCCTTGGATGAACCATTTGAGGATGGATGATTTCCCCTAATAGGGAAGTTTCTTCCCACCATTCAGTGTATCTAAAGCTATAGCTACTAGGCTTATGCTTTTAGTAGTTAAGATAGAAGCTTATGTTGTTTTGGTAGTCCAGAATATACTGAATAAGAACAAACTTGAATTCTTTATCTTGAAATGTCAAGATCCATTGGAGATGCATCATATAGCAAACCAATTGACGATTGTGAAAACATAAGCATTGTCCCTTAAGCAGCTTACCAAAGTGCTTCTGCAAGCTAAACATACCTCTATATGCGCAGCAAGCTGAGTCCGCTCATGGTCTTTCTGCTCAAGACTTCGTTTAAGCTCCTCCACCTCAGACAAGATTGCACTTCTGCTCAGCTGAGCACGCAGCTCTAATATCTGTCGCTCCAGCTCCTGCTTTTCAAGCTCTCTCCGTTCAACTACCATGGGGAATACATGTTTTATTAAATTACTGTATGGATATAGACAAAAAGATTGTGGGCCCCTTCCATTCTATGTTGATAAATGTCACACTGACAAACTTTGTTCTGACTACACTGTTGCTACACTGTTAACTACCACTGTTAATCACTTCAAGTGACTAGCCTAAGCCATTCAGCGAAACAGACCAAACTGAACTAAATATTTCACTTTAAGTAAGGCTAGTTTTACTAGTTTACCATCCATTTTGGTTTTTGTAAATAGAAAAACCCAAAGTAAAATATATGGGAATTTAGAATTTGATGAGAGCTACCATTACCAAAAGAAGTACATTTTTATCTTTTTTTTTTCTTTTATCTAGTACAGGTATGGTATCCATTATCTGGAAAACCGTTATCCAGAAAGCTCCAAATTACGGGAAGTTTGCCTCCTATAGACTTAACTTTATCCAATTACTTCCAATTGTCTAAAAATAATTTCCCTTTTCTCTGTAATAATAAAATGGTATCTTGTACTTTAGTCAAAGTAAGATATAATTTATCCCTATTGGTTTTATTTAAGGTTTAAATGGTTTATTAGTAGACATTCTGGATAGTACATGCAAAGCATGCTGTTTCACAATTTACTATTTTCATTCTCTGCAGACATAATACGCTTGTATAGTCTAAGAATACATTTTGTATTGCTGAGGAAGGCAAATAATTCATAAACAAACTAAAATAAATTGAAACACAAAGGTCAACTGAAAAGAATAGAACATTTTAGAACAGATAAATTTAATATAAAGGTGGACTACCATACCTAACCTAGTCTGTTGAGAAATATCAGCAAAGCAAAATACACAAACATTTTTGCCCGGAGAACTATCATGCAACAACCCAGGGATCCACTACAGTGTGACAGAATCTTCCTAGTTTGAATGGTGATGCATCCATTTCCAACAGCATATATTGTGGACAGCTATTCCCCAATAAAAGAAATTCTACGTCATAGTTTTTCTATAGAGCTGTATAATTGTTAGTGCAATCCAGAGAGGGAAAACAAAATGCTAACTATTGTACCTGTACGCGCTCTTCTCTCTTCCTCTTGGGTTTCACGTTGGCTTAGCAAAGACAAATGGGAAACCTGGTGCTGTAGGAGCCCTCGATCATCATCTGCTTTTAAAAGCTGAGCCCTGAGATCATCAACCTGAAAAATAAACAGGAAAAAATAGGAATAAAGTAAAAGAAAATGCCATGGCATTCTATTCCTTTAAACAGTTTCTGTTGTGGTGACAGGGAATACCTGGCAAAGAAGAGCTTCCCGGCTACCTTCTGTCTGGTCCAGTCTCTTCCTATACTTAATTAGCTCAGTCTCCATCTGCAAAGCGCATGATTTTTGATTTATGGTCACATGTATTTAAACACCTAAATATTAACAAATCTTCTGTAAAATTAGAATTGAAATGTTTTGCCTAGCTACCAGAGTACATGCATATCACACCTACAGTTTAAAATAGAAACACAAATATTAGTACAGAGACATTTAAAATAAATGTAAACTCTCTAACCTGCATTTTCTCTCGCTCAGCCTGGCCAAGCTTTTCTTTCAGCGATGATGCTACCTCTTCTGCTAGGGATTCTTTTTTTTTCAAGGCCTATGAAGGAAAAAACCCCAAGGGCATTTCAGACTCCAATATTAAAATCAACCCCAAAAGGCAGTAAACAAATTGTTAATAATTAGCAATTAAACAAAGGTATTATACAGATAGATGCACATATGCATAGCCACACATAAGAGATATTTAAACAGCAAGTCAGGAATATTGACTGCTGCAAATTTAAAAGGTACAACATTTTAAACATTTCATCAATAAAATCTAAACTGGCAGTTAGAATGAAAACAGCACAGAACAGTATTGTAAAAACAAGATATGTGGCAGCAAAGTCTAGTTTCTACAAATGAAGAAAAAAAAATCTGTCAAGATAGAAAGCCCTATGAAATGTTCTAGTTTCCAGAATTTTATACATCATTGCTCATGTTTTACACGATAGGCTAAACTTGCTCATTTCTGAAAACTCCTTGTATGATGCTAGTTCATCTTACTCTGAAATTGGAATCCTGACTGCCCTAATCTGTTTTAAATCATGAGCAACAGCTCTGAACAGTAATGGAGTGTCCTCAGGGCAGCATTAAACCTTTATTAACAATCTCTCTTCTTCAATTCTCTTTTAAGTGTGAATCTTTCCATTAGAAAAGAATGTTTGCAACTGAATATTAACAAATGCAGGTTGGCAAAATGAGCAGAGCATGAGGGAATCTGACAGAAGAAAACTTAAAAGTGTAAGTCAATCTTGCAGCTGCTTTGCCAGGGTCAATGGAACCATTTCTTATAGCAAGTGCCAAATAATCAGCAAGTATTGTGTTAAACTATCACTTACATTATGTAACCCATTGTATTTATCAAGCTGTACAAAAGGGTTTAAATCATTGTTAAAACAGGTGTAATTCAAATGCAGTATTTATAAAGTTGTATTTGATTTTACATATACTATTGTAATATATTCTCCTTCTGTCCTATTACAGAAGGAGAGAATAAAATTAAATTTTTAATGACAAAGTACACATTGTCAATGGTATGAAAACTCCTACTCAAATAAAGATCTTGTCATTTGGTGGCTAAACGCTTTTCCAAGTTCCTGTGACCTGGGTGTCTATCATTTCAGCTTTTTATTTTCTATGGCAGACATTCTTTACAGAATGAAAAGCAATAAAATCAGGTTCAGAAGGAAAAAAATAATTTTGACAAAAGAACAACTATTATTCTGTGTGCCAAACAGCTTTGCAGCTGCAGTTTCTCCCAACACCAACAAAGAAGCTAAAACAGAAAACACAGATGTGTGAAAACAGTCACACAGCAAGATTAATAGAATTAATTGTTTATACTGTAGGTATTGCCACAAAAAAAAAAACGATGCTCCATAAACAGATTTGCCACCATGAATGACTAGCACTTGAAAAGGAAGATTTTTGTACTTACCGTTAAATCCTTTTCTCTCATCCTACATTGGGGGACACAGGCACCATGGGGATGAAGATCCTGCAGCTGGAGAGTGGACACTAAGAGTTAAAGTTGACTCCTCCTCCTCCTCTGGGCTTCATCCCCTGCCTCCTCCTACTTTCTCCAGTTTCTGACCGAAGAAGGAGAACCAAAATATCACCCAAAATACAGAGAAGGAGTCTCCCACCCTTAAAAAATTAACCTATTAACATTTTTGAAAAAACTACTCCCAACGGGGAGAAAAAAACTCCAGGTGACCTAAGGTCCATTTTTATCTAAACCAGGGAGGGAAGGCCTGTGTCCCCCAATGTAGGATGAGAGAAAAGGATTTAACGGTAAGTACAAAAATCTTCCTTTCTCACCTATATTGGGGGACACAGGCACCATGGGGATGTCCCAAAGCAACCCCTGAGGGCGGGACCTTACCCCTACAGTGCTCACATAAGAACTGTTTGTAACACCTTCCTCCCAAAGCTGGCTTCAGCTGAAGCTTGGGTGTGCAGCCTGTAGAAGCGCGTGAAGGTGTGTGGAGAAGACCAAGTGGTGGCCCGGCAGACCTGTTCAGCCGATGCTTGGTGCCGAACAGCCCAGGAAGTGCTGACTGAACGTGTAGAGTGGGCCTTGATCCTGAATGGGGTTGGTTTACCCCTTACTGCATAAGCTCTGATGATTGTGGAGCGAATCCATTTCGCTATAGTCGACTTGGCGACCCTCATTCCTCTTTTTCGACCTTCTGTAAGGATGAAGAGAGAGTCTGTCTTTCTAATTTTCTTTGTGGCCTCGAGATATGCCTTGAGGGCTCGAACAACATCCAACTTGTTTAGGCGTCTCTCATGAGCATTCTTTGGTTCGGGGCAGAGCGAAGGAACAACTATGTCCTGATTCAAATGAAATTCCGAAACGACCTTCGGCAAAAATTCCGGTGTTGGTCTCAGGACCACCTTGTCACAATGGAATATCATGAACGGAGACCTGCACGATAGTGCCGCTAGTTCGGATACTCTTCGAGCCGATGTAATAGCCAAAAGGAAAACTATTTTCTCTGTAAGGGTGGGATTGGGATTGCATCCAGTGGTTCAAAAGGTTCCTCTTGAAGAACTGATAGTACTAAATTTAGGTCCCAAGGAGGAACAGGGTACTTATAGGGGGGGAACTAGTCTAGTGGCCCCTTGTAAAAACGTTCTGATGTTGTCTCCAGATGCTATCTTTCGTTGAAAAAGGATAGAAAGTGCTGAGATTTGAACCTTCAGGGAACTTAAGGCTAACCCCTTAGAGAGACCCTCCTGGAGGAAGGATAGAATGTCCCTGTCCTCCGCCTTCCTTGGATCTGTTCTTCTCAACTCACACCAAGTAATGAAAGTTTTCCACACTCTGTGATATATTCTAGCCGAAACTGGTTTTCGAGCTCGCAACATTGTGGGTATCGCCTCTCTAGGAGCTCCAGAAGCCTCCAGCACTAAGGCTTCAAGAGCCACGCCGTTAAAGCCCATTGATGTGAATTCGGGTGGGCAATTGGCCCTTGTGTAAGTAGATCTTCTCTCAGAGGAAGATGTAGTGGCATGTCTCCTGCCATGACTACTATCTCCGCGAACCACGGCCTTCGGGGCCAATAGGGGGCCACCAGAATCGTATGAACCTTCTCCCTCCTGATTTTCTTCAGTATTCTTGGTATGAGAGCTAAGGGAGGAAATACATAGGCTAGCGAGAAAGTCCACTGGATCACTAGGGCGTCGACCGCCCAAGCCTGTGGGTCTATGCTTCTGGCTACGAATTTTGGTACTTTGTGGTTGTACCGAGACGCCATCAAGTCGACTTCTGGTAGGCCCCACCTGTTCACGATTAGTTGGAAACTTTCTGGGTGCAGGCTCCACTCGCCCTGATCTATCGTTTCTCTGCTTAGGTAATCCGCCTTCCAGTTGTCTATCCCTGGTAGATAGACTGCCGATATTGCCGGAACATGTTCCTCTGCCCATGTCAGAATACTTCTCGCCTCTGCTAAGGCCGCCAGACTTCTTGTGCCTCCCTGATGATTTATGTAGGCCACTGCTGTCACATTGTCTGACTGTATTCTGACTGCTCTTCCTCGCAGAAGGTCTGTCCAGTGTTGTAGGGAATAGCGTTTTGCTCGGAGCTCCAGTAGATTGATGGGAAGAAGCTTCTCCAATTGGTTCCAGAGTCCTTGCACTGTGTCTTGGCCTAGGACTCCTCCCCATCCCCGTAAGCTGGCATCTGTTGTTAGTATCGTCCAACAGTGGGAGGGGAAGGGTTTTCCCTGTGTCAGCCGGTGAGGTTGCAGCCACCAGTCCAGGGAAAGGTTGACCTGTTCCGGAATCGTAACTTGTCTGTCTAAGTGTTGTCGATTCTTCCTCTGGTGCCGTAGTATGAGCTGCTGTAACCGTCTGGTGTGGAACTGAGCATAAGGTACTACGGGGAACGAAGCCACCATTGTGCCCAACACCTGCATTGCTGTGCGAAGTGGGATCTTGTCGGAAGTTTTGAGGTACCCGATCCTTCTCTGAAGGGTGCTGACCTTCTCCATTGGCAGAAAGGCTCTTTCTACTCTGGAGTCGAGAACTACACCTAGGTATTCCATTCTCTGTGTTGGAAGAAGTGTGGATTTCTTGTAGTTGATTATCCAACCCAGCTGAGACAGTACCTGTATGACCTGAGTTGTGTGATTGGTCGCCACCGTCAGGGAGGGGGCCTTCACTAGAAGATCGTCCAAATAGGGGATCACCTTGATTCCCTTGAGTCTGAATCCTGAGAGTGCTGCTGCCATGATCTTCGTGAAGACCCGTGGAGCCGAAGATAGACCAAAGGGGAGCGCCACAAACTGCCAGTGCTTCCCTGCTGCGTAGAATCTCAGAAATCTGTGATGGGCTGGGTGGATGGGGATATGGAGGTATGCGTCCTTTATGTCTATTACAGACATGAATTCGTCTTTTTCCATGGACAAGAGGACGGATTGTATTGATTCCATCTTGAAATGGTATGCCTTGACAAACTTGTTGAGAGTCTTTAGGTCTAGCACCGGTCTGTAAGATCCATCCTTCTTGGGTACGATGAATAGGTTTGAATAAAAACCCTTTCCCCTGTCCGAATGTGGGACCGGTTGGATGACTCCCGAGTCTGCAAGATCGAGTATAACCCTCAGAAAAGCCTCTCTTTTGTGACTTCCTATAGGAACAGGGGATATGAAAAATCTGGTTGGAGGATGTAGATTTAAGTCTATAAGATATCCTTCTGATACTATTTGGAGGACCCATTGGTCCCTGACTAGACTTCTCCACACCTCCCGGAAGGCCCTTAGGCGTCTGCCTAGAAGAGGCCCTCCAGGGGTGGGCACATCTCCAGGCAGCGGTAGACTTGTCCTGGGGAGGCTTGGCAGTTCCCTTGGTAGAGGTCCAGGTGGACTCCCGCTTGTTGTGGTATCTCTGGCGAAAATTCGCGTTTGACTTCTCAGTCTGAGGCTTTGCTCTCTGTCCCTGCCGAAAGGGCCGAAAAAAAGGTCGCCTCCTAAAAGTAGGTCTCTCAGGTTTACTTTGTGGAAGGATAGTGCTTTTACCTCCTGTAGCCTGAGAAATTATCTTGTCAAGCTCAGTACCAAATAGTTGTTTCCCCTGAAAAGGTAGACTCACTAAGGACTTCTTTGAAGTAAAGTCTGCCGACCAAGTCTTGAGCCACAAAAACCGGCGAGCCGCAATGGATTGTGCCGAGGTCTTGGCGACTAGTTTGGCCGCATCTAGTGCTGCGTCACCCAAGTAGGCTGTGGCGTCCGCTATCTGTGAAAGCAGAAGATCAGTAGTTGGATCCTCAGAGCTCCACCCAGACCTCCATCGCCTTTGCCACCCATGCTATGGCGAACATAGGTCTAAGGGCTGTTCCGGCTGTAGTGAAGATTGACTTACAAAAACCTTCTAGTCTCTTGTCAATTGGATCCTTAAAGGATGCTGCATCCGCAACAGGGATGGTGATGGTCTTAGAAAGCCTGGATACTGGAGGGTCGACTGAAGGAGGGGAGGACCACAAATCCATACATTCCTGAGGAAAAGGATAAGACTGGGTAAAGCGTTTTGATATTTGAACCCTATGATCTGGAGCTTTCCACTGAGATTTGACTATCTCATCTAACTGCTCATATGCTGGAAAGACATAGGAGGTCTTGCGTTGTCTCTTGAAAATATTCTTACCAGCCTCTGCTGTGGTAGAGGCCGTGTCATCAATATTAAGGGTCTTTAGAACAGCCTGTATTAACCCCTCCACCTCCACCTGGGTTCTGGGGGTCTCCGGGTCTGGCTCAATATCTTGTTCAGAGTCATAGTCTGTTAGAAGCTGTCCTTCCTCATCGGAGGAGGTAAGTAGGCCACCCCTAGGTCCCGAGGGAGAGTCAGGTGGCCGCTTTGAAGCAGTTGGTCGCCTATCGTGGGCCTGAGGAGGGTTAGATAGGTGTTGCAGGACCTTGTCCAGTGTCTCTGGAATGCGGGCCAAGTTGTGAAGGCCGGCCAAGGACATAGTGAGAGCACGCATCAGGTCTGACTCGGAGCCCTGAGGTGTTGTATTGTCTGAGTGTGTGAGTGGAGGAGGGTCAGAGAGAGAGCTGTGAGAGGCAATGGTGGGTCTACATGCTGCGCACACCGCCTCAGTTGAAGCAGATAAAAAATTTTCTTTGCATGCTGCACAAGCTAAATGGGAAACCCTGGGTGTCCTGCGTGCAGGTGCTGAGGGTTTAGCTATGACTGCCTCCTCTGTGGTGATAGACATGTCTGCCCTGAGTAAGTGGAGGCAGGGGAAAAAACTGTGGGTCCGCTGTAAGCAGAAGACGTCTGCAACAGAATAAAGATATATATTTATTTATTTATTTATCTGCCCACTTGAAACGCAGGGTGTTTCCCCAAAACTAACCTGAGGCGCGAGCAGCACACCGCTGTGGAGAGTCCCTTGCACTGACAAGATGCCGGCGAAGGAAGAGTGGGCGGCGGGAGCGTCGGAATGCGCCAGCGCCTGAGAAATAAGGCGTCCCAAGATGGCGCCGACGTAAAGCAGGACGTATGCGTCCCAAGATGGCGCTGGAATGCAGAAACGCCGCAACTAATAGGCGGATATATATATCACCGGCGCCTAACTGGAAGGAGTCCCAAGATGGCGCCGACGTCAAGCAGGACGCCGGCGTCCCAAGATGGCGCTGGAGTACCAAAATGGCGCCCTGACTGCTGGAGACACCGCAACCTAAGATGGCGCCGGTATCACAGAGAGAGCGCATGTAAGAGCGAGCTAACGGCGCCCCTGCTCCCTCTTCTGACAGAGTAAGCGAAAACTCTATAACTATCTGGGGAACCCCTGAGAGGAATATTTGTACCCTCTAGTACTACCCTGTGGGTGGAAAAGAGATTTTTTTTTTTTTTAAAAATAACAAGGGTGGGAAGCAGGTAGCTCTCCTACCTGTACAGCCAGGAATGTGTGCTCAAAACAACGACCTCCCCTGTCGATAAGACTGGTGCAGACCTCCGTGGAGCGGTAACCACAGCCTCAGGGGGAAATGGAGCTGTGCCTGCAGCCTCCGTAGAGCGGTAAGGCAGTTTGGCACAATTGAAGACGTCTGGCTGAGGGGCACTGGATACAAGTAAGCGCTGTCCCCCTGTGGCATGACCCGCACCGAAGTAAGATCATTTGCTCCAGCCACCGTGATGTCCATGTTCTCTTCTGAGGACACTAAAAGAAACTGGAGAAAGTAGGAGGAGGCAGGGGATGAAGCCCAGAGGAGGAGGAGTCAACTTTAACTCTTAGTGTCCACTCTCCAAGCTGCAGGATCTTCATCCCCATGGTGCCTGTGTCCCCCAATATAGGTGAGAGAAATGTGTACAGCTACCACATTTCCTTTGTTTGTTACAGTGCTGAAACACAGTCATATTCAGACAAGAAAGAGCATCTGATATAATAAAGGCTTAATCAACCTAGAATTTAAGAATCCTGAAGATACAAAAATGTACATTAAGGTCAAGCATGTCCAAGCAGCTATAACATGAATGCATGTTAGTTTGCCAAGCAAGTGAAGTCTATTAAAAAGAAAATCATTCCATAGCATAGAACTCTTTCTCCAGACTGATCTAACATAACCAACGAACCACTTTAAAGGGGTTGTTCACCTTTAAATTAACTTTTAGTATGATGTAGAGAGTGAGAAAATTTGCAATTGGCATTCATTATCTATTATTTGTGGTTTTTGAGTTATTTAGCATTGTATTCAGCAACTCTCCAGTTTGCAATTTCAGGTTGCTAGGATCCAAATTAAAGAAGAAGGAAAGGCATTATTGGGGGTGCCAAAAGTAAGGAACCCCCAAGTGATTGTATCTACTTACCTGACACCCCGGGACGGAAAACTGCACCGGCTCAGGGTTCTTCCAGTAAACACCAAGGAACGATAGTCTTCCTGCTTCTTCTTTCTTCAAATTTCCCGGGGCAGACATATGCACAGTAGAATGAAATAGCTTGCTTTCTCGTTAAAGGAAAACTATACCCCCAAAATGAACACTTAAGCAACAGATGGTTTACATCATATTAAGTGGCATATTAAAGAATCTTACCAAACTGGTCTATATATTTAAGTAAATCTTGCCCTTTTACATCTCTTGCCTTTCGTTGTGGTCTGTGTGCTGCCTCAGAGATCACCTGACCAGAAATACTACAACTCTAACTGTAACAGGAAGAAGTGTTGAAGCAAAAGACAGAGCTCTGTCTGTTAATTGGCTCATGTGACCTAACAAGTATGTTTTGTTTGGTATGTTTGTGTGCATAGTGAATCATACAATGCCAGAGGGTGGCCCTTATTTTTTAAAATGGCAATTTTCTATTTATGATTACCCATGGCACATACTACTAGAAAAGTATATTATTATGAAAATGGTTTATTTACATGAAGCAGGGTTTTACATATGAGCTGTTTTATGCAATATCTTTTTATCGAGACCCACATTGTTTGGGGGGTACAGTTTTCCTTTAAAGCTCAGCTTTTCCCTCTAATGTGCATGCACAGCCACAAGAAGAAAGAAGAAGCTGGAAGAGGGTCACTCTGTGGTGCTCGCTGGAAGAACCCCAGACTGGTGCCCTTTTCTGCTGATAGAAGCACCGGCTTGGGGTTTTATGTAAGTAAATACAATTACTTGGGAGTGCCTAACGTTTGGCACCCCCAGGTATAACATGACTTTCCTACTCCTTTGACCTAGCAACCATGCATTGATTTGAATGAGAGACTGAAATATGAATAGGAGATGGCTTGAATAGAAAGATGAGTAAACAAAAAACATTTGTAGCCTTGTTTTTCAAATGGGGTCAGGAAAAAGGAAAATAATAAAAACCTATAAAAAAAAGAGAAAATTAAGACTATTTGAAAAGTCACTTAAAGAGGACCAGTCACCCAATAAAAATATTCCAAATCCTATTTTAGCACATTAGTCAAGCAAAAATATATAAATTATTTGAATTTTGTTTCCTTCAGTCTGGTATGTCATAATTATAGCAAGCAGGCAGGAGCCATTTTGTGGAATCTTGTTTGTGTACCAGAACGGGGACCTGATGTCCCTCCCCATGCCCTGGCTGCACAATTTGGCTAACTAACTATATTGGAAACATTTTTATTTTGCGCAGCTTATTTATTTTAATTTTAATTTGTTTTAATTTTTACACTGAACAATTCCTTTAAAATCACGGTCTTGAGGAGAGGTGTGAGCGAGTCGGGAGGGGGGACCAGACACTCCCAAGTTATGCCACTGCTACAAAATGTGAAAAATTAGCCTTGCACATATTGCCAATTTGCACCCGCAGTGAGGGTTCCCATTTGGTTTGTCACTTGGCCAGATCCAGTGAGAAGGGCACCTGAATCCAAAATTAAAGGTCACAAGCACCTCAGTCTAACTGTAATTTGATATCACTAGGGCTTTATACACAAGTGACATTTGTAGTGCAATAGTGCATAAGGTTGGGAAAAAGACATTAGGCCTCAATGTCCTTAATATATTGATTATGGGTTGAGTGCAGAGGATCTTTTGTATTTATGAATTTTGTGGTCACAGCCTCATTGCACTACTGCCTAATGGTTTAAAACATATAATTTAGTGTTGAGCACAACTTTCCTTTTTTGCTATAGTTTATATAGGAGCAGTGGCTCCCAACCTTTCCAGCTATAGTGATCCCAGTGGTGGGCAATAAAAGGGCAACCATTTGGGAGTACTAATCTTAAAAGCAAGCCAGTTGCAGGTAAAACTTTGTCCCTGTGTAAAATGCATAATAAAGCAGTAGTATTCTTAATAATTCAGATGAAAGCAAGTGTAGCACTGGCCAGATCAGGGATGACTTTGACATGGTTGTCCAGCTTGAATATATAACAATATATGGATAAACAATCCCTGTTGTGTTTAAAGATGAGGGCATTTTTAGTAGTTTAGTGCACATAATGTCTCAATGTCCTTAATATATTGATTATGGTTTGAGTACAGAAGACCTTGTCTTTGTCTATACAAATTATGTGGTCACAGCCTCATTGCACCCATGCCTATTAGTTGACAATGTACAATTTAGAGGTGAGCATAACTCCCCCTTTTTTTATTAATTAAATAAAAGGCTACCACCATGAGCTGCATTTAATCTGGTGAAATGTCTGCCTGTTATACCTTGTATATGTATCCCTGTAATCTGTAAGCACTGTGGGAGATAATAAGGTTATGTAAATAATAATACTATTACAAATAATACTCCTACACTGTACTAATACTAATACTGGAACAGACCGTTTAACACTTACTACAATATAAACATGATTAATGCCTTACTTAAAAAAAAAAAAGATGAAAATGGTACAGGATAATTTACCTCTTGGAGCTGAACAGAAACATGGCCCAAATGATCCTGATGATGTTCTACTTTCTGTCTCTCTGTTTTCATTTCCCGCTCTAATTCTTGGAGCCTGCGCTCCACACGTTCAGAAGCCTGCACACGAAAAGAGGCATACATTTACTAAAAAAATTACAAAGTAGAGGTAAGTTGACTCGGGTCTGGCATTGCCCACAGGTAAAACAGAAGCCTGTCCACACTATAACGGAGCAAAATAAAAAAAATAAAAAAGAGAGAAAAACCTGAATAGTTCAAATTTTTGGGCAAAACCCTCAAAAAAAAACAAACAAATCAAACAGGCTGTTAACATCCTCAAATGGTTCAAGGGACCTCTGCCATTGACTCCTACAAGTCCTCTACAGGTTTTAGATGGTTTTTTTTTGGATTCAAGCTATTTTCTGGGTCAGGGTATAATAAATCTCAAACATTCTAGGTTTGGGTTCAGTGAAAAAGTTCAATGTAAAAATAAAACTGGTTACATGGATAGGCTGTACAAAATCTAAAAAATGGTTCAAAAATAGGTATTTAGCCAAAAATGTAATACATAAATGCTTGAGTGCACAGATGTCTAACAAATACACAAAACACAATTTTTTCCTTTGCAATTCTCTAACTCCTTTAAGGGAATGGGGGCACATGAGAAATAACAGTTAATTTAGTTTGTTTTTGGCCCTTAGCATGCAGGTTATATTCAAAAGCAAACCGTAATGACCTCATATGGCTACCTTTCAAGCCACTGACTGGTTACTGACTGTTAACCATTAGAGAACTGCACAGCAGGAAGTTGGGTTCTTGCTATTATGCTAAAAATCTGTTCAGTGCAGCTTTATAGATTACATTTTTGGCTAACTATATTGAAATAATTTTGTAGTTTGCGGTGACTATTTACCTGGTTTCATTTTTACCCTAAAACAGTTCCTTTAATGATTTCATTCAAAACGGTAACATTTTTAAACATAAAATGTCTGACAAAATAACGGAGTAGCAGAAAGTTCTTTTGAAATTCAACACTCATTGTCAAACCATTTACTGAATTACTTATGAGGAGTTAAACGGCTATTTTATCCCCTTCCCAGGAAGGGTGAAAGCAGTTGCACACAGATACTTCCCTTTATTATTTCTTTGTTAAATTGAGAGTCACGATAAGGGTGCTTGACATACAAGATGAGGCATTAAAAATATTAAATTCAAATAATAGGAAAAAAGTAAAGAGATGTCATATTTGAACTTTTAATCAAAAGATTACTGAAGAATTTACCATATAGTTTTGCTACCCTGGGTTTTAAATTTTGTTCGTACATGCACAGTGTTGTAAAATGCACTTAGAGTTTGCATTGCAATTAAAGGAATCCCCTGCAGAGTAAGACCATCCAACATATGGCTCTCATGACAGTATAACTCATTGAGTTACACAGTGAATTCTCAAACTATCAAGGAATATTACTAACAAATAACCACCTCTGGTGGGTTAAAAAATTTAGGGTGGGCAGTGTCCTTTAAACATTTGTATATATGTTGCCAATGGAATAAATATGAAGAGGACTCACAGATTCCTGCCTTTGGGTCTCGTTGACATGTGCAGTTAATTCATCAAGTGCTCTCTTGGTTTCTGCATCAGTCCTGAACAGTATAAAGACAAGACGTTTACAAAATAATGGGTTTCCACTTGTTACCATAAATCTTGTTAAGCAGAATGTTAACCATTAAGTTGAAGCACACTATTATTTCTGACTCGTAGGATAACTACTTTAGAGGATCGTAAACTCGCCTTCATAATATCAGCGGTCTGGTTATACTGTCAGGCATGGGATCTATAATTTGAAATGTTTGGGATGTGTGGTGTATCGTTTGGATTGTCATACCTTCTACTAGAAACATTTTAACATTAATTAAACACAACAGAATTTTTTTTACCAATTTTATTTTAAACATTTTAGTTTTTATAGTCTGATTGAAAATTAATATAACAATGTGATTCTTGGTTTGAGTGGTTTCTTAATAAGCTAGGATTCAAAAAAGTTGTGCGCATTTTGTTGGATTTTCTCAACTTTTTCATAACTATGTAAAGATGATAAAATATATTGTGAAAACAATGTAAATAAAAGTCCCATCTTTTTACAATGATAATTTCATTACGAGTAGCAAATGGGATCATATATGTCATTAACACCTTAATAACAAAAAAATCTCAGTCTAGCTATACCTTCTTGCTACTATACCTGTTTCTTCTGGAAAATTCCCTGCTAAAGTCCTCATTCAAACGCAGCTGGTCACTGCTTAAATCTCGAAGTGATTGGTGCATGGTGTGCAACTGAAATAACATATACTATTGTTAATGCATTGCTCTGATCCCTCCTCAGCTGCAACCAAGTTCACAATCTAAAGGAACAGAGAACCCTGTATTTGTGATATGCCTGTGATATCTACAATCTACAATTTTGAACCATCGTCTCTGATTTTCTAAACCCTGCATTGATATAATAAATATGGGAGTATTAGCCAACTAGTGCCACAAAGTCCTTCAACCTACATACATGTAAACTTGGACTAATCAAGGGACACCTGTTCAGAACCCTTCCTTTTCTTTACATGGGAAAAAAAGCCACTGGGAAAAGCCAGTGATCCCAAAATAACCATGCCCCTACCGGAGAGGAATTTAGGCATGCTATCATCATATGTGTGTGAAGGAGAATACACCCACAAGTGGGGAGAGATGTTTTAGATAGACCATCTTCAGTAGGTTGTGTAGATGACTAGATGTAGGATCGTATACAAAGAGTAGCTTAATAATACAGTAATAACAAATGTTTAATTTGGGAGTTTTAAAATATAGGATACCTTTATTGAGACACAAATAGCCAAATTCTTGATGGAGATTCATCGTCTACCGAAACAATTCAATTGCATTCCACGCACTCTTCTGCGCCTTACTACACTACAAAGCTTTTTTAAACAACACACGCACACTCTCTCCCTAACAGATCCCTAAATAACTCTTCCAACAATATCATGGAATGCAAGTGCACCAATATTCCTAGTTATACACTCACCTGATCAGAGTTGTTTGCTTCATCTACAAACCTCACGTTGGCAGAATGAGAACGGCGTCGCCGCCACGTTGCCCCCCTATTGCTGTAATCCTTGAGGGGAGAAGTTGGCTGTAGTTTGTGTCTGACAGGTACTAACAAAGAAAACAAGAAAAACGTGTTCATAATGTGAAAATGTTTAATTTACACAACAAAGTCACATCCTTGGCACTATGACGGTACTATGCGCATTTCAAAGTGAATCCACCAAAGGCTTTGAAATATACAAAGAGTAATTTTTACAGCAGAGTGATATCCTGGGCAGTACAGTGCACATATTAATACAAATCCTTTATGGCTTTGATTTATGCCGCTAATAAAATGTTGGTAATTTGTAAAGGATAATAGTCATATTAAAATGGGAATTTTGGATAATGTTCCCCAATGTATACACTTCTGTACTGTAGCCAACCTAAACTTCTATATTCTAACGATGACTAGACAACAGCACGTAATTTCACCAATTCTAACCCTAAAAAACGAATTCAAATGATGAAAGGAAAGGAGGCAAAATCATTAAACGTTTTGCTACATTTTCAAATTTGTGTCACAGTACATTTATCTTAACTGTACTTACAGTTAATTACTTAACAATAGTGTCACCTTAAATAAAATAGTTTGGTACAAGGGCAAAACTGGGTTAACTGACCTGTTTCTCCTGCATCCAGGTCGCTGGTGCAGAGACTGGATAGAGATGCGCTTCTGGTTCCAGAAAGACGAGACAATCGTTTACTTCTTAGATGATCGATTGACTGCTCAAGAGTTTCTTTTAGCTGTTTGAAATATTACCATTACTATATGTATACACTAGCATATGTAAAAGAAAATCACAGACCAATTTATACCAATATGGTTTACCAACTATTTGTAAAAACAATTATATTTTGCCGTAACTTTAAATAGGGTATACTATAACACACAAAAGAGTACCTAATGTTTAAAGATGTTTAGAAACACACAGCAAGGGTAAGGTACTCCTTAGGGTCTGGCAACACGGGCAGATTCGGGGAGATTTTAGCCAGCGGAAGGCAAATCGGGGAGATTAGCCGCCGCGAAGAAGAGGAGATTTGTTGCCTGGGGACTAATCTACTTGATATGCCTTCTGCTGGCTAAAATGAAAATCGCCTGGGGGCAGGAGCTCTTTGTTTTCCGAAGTTGGCCATAATTGCTTCACGAGGAAACTTCGGCCGACTTCAGAAAATGAAGCACTCCAAGTGCCTGCCCCCAGGTGATTTTCATTTTAGCCAGTGGAAGGCAGATCGGGGAGATTAGTTGCTGCGAAGAAGAGGAGATTTGTTGCCTGGCGACTAATCTACCCGAATCTGCCCGTGTGGCCAGACCCTTAAGCACTATGAATCACTGCAAATTGTGCCCCCATGAATAACAAAGTGGCATTGCAAAGGTCAGCCAAAAACAGTTTTTAGTGTTTTCTGCAGTGCTTCTTCTACATATAATCTGTCAAAAAGTTATGGAATCAAGTACATTTTCTTCTGAACACAGGACAATAGATGCATTTCTTTCAAAGATATGCACTTAAACAACATACTGATGCAATGGCCTCTGTCTGTTCATTGTTGTTCTCTCTGTAATTTCCAAGCATCTTATCAACCTGTCTCAGGTTTTTACTTGTATCCTGAAAAATGACAAAGAAATTAAATATCATGGCGACCATAAGAATGGCCAATTACTAATATACAGGTATTGCTAAAGCAAAAATTTAGATGTATTACAACTCGTTTCCAGCAAACAATATGCCATTTTTGTTCTTTATTTCCATGTTTGTAGCATCTATTTTCTCAACAATATGAGCAACAGTGTCATACTACAAGATGGCCTTAAAGTGAACCTGTCACCCAGACACAAAAATCTGTCATTTTCAAATTAAACATGGAATTCAATTTCTATTTTTATTAAAGCATTCATAGCTGTTGTAAGCTCATTTAAAAATATCATCTGTCAATCAAATATTGCCTGCCCCTCCTCTATTCTTTAGGCATAGAGGCGGGGCAGACAATTACTTTCACTTTCCTTTCAGCACTTCCTAGATGTCACTGCTCTCCACACATTCCCCCTTTCTCTTCACCATTTAATTGTGTAACCAGTGCATGGGAATGGACATTGGGTCCCCAATGCACAAACAAGATTCTGAGATGATGCAAGGCTTGCCTTAATAACAGTATCCACAAAATGGCTCTTGCCTGCTTGCTATAATTATGAATTCCCAGACTAAAGGAAACAAGATTCAAATAATTTATATTGTGTAATTAAAGTTCATTTTGCTTGACCAATGCGTATTTCTCTATATTCTGGGGAACAAAGAAATCAACAAACCAAAAATTATTTAAGCGATGACAATTTTTTTACATGAAAAGTATGACAGCACTAGAAACAACTTCGAGAATGTCATGCTAGATGGCATGAGGCCCCAACTTCTTCTGTAGATTATAAATAGTGAAATATAATCCAGTCCTTAACAATGTCATATCAGCCCAGTATGGTACAAAAATATGATTGAACTGCACTGACAAATGATCAGCGTAATATACAGGTATGGGATCTGTTATCCAAAATGCTCTGGACCTGGGGGTTTCTGGATAACGGATCTTTCCATGATTTGGATCTTCATTCCTTAGAAACCAGAAAATCATGTAAACATTAAATAACCCCAATAAACTGGGTTTGCTTCCTATAAGGATTAATTATATCTTATTCTGGATCAAGTCAAAGGTACTGTTTTATTATTGTTTTAAAAATTTGGATTATTTGGATATAATGGAGTCAATGGGAAAAGGCCTTTTTACGTAATTTAGAGCATTCTGCATAATGGGTTTCCAAATAATGGATCCCATACCTGTATCACATCATAATCTCTTTTACGACTGCTTATTCTAGGTGGTAATGCATGCACAGCTACAAAAATGGCTGAAGTCATTAGGTAGCTGAGAGACCCATCTGTATGAAGAGCAATAAAATATATGTAAGGTTATTTGTGTGAAAGTCCATGCATCCAATTTGTTTTCCAACTCAACAGCAATAACATTAATTGTAAAGAACATGTAAGCAAACGGTGCCGATTATGTAGAAATAGTTCAGATCTAACCACAGCAAAAATTTTGTTTAAATTGAAAAAAACTGCAATTGCAATCCTACTGCAGTTTGAGGCACGGCAAATGGACAAAATATCCGTTGTGGATGTAAAAAGTACCTGAAGTGTATTTGCCAATGTATGGATCTTTTCAGAAACATCCACCACTCCTCTGGATCTTGCTTGCATGTGGCTAGCCCTCATAGGCCCACGTCTGCTTGCTCGTGTTCGCAGATAGGAGTCGGAGTCACTCGACGACTCTGCCATTAAGACGTTACTTCTGAAACACAATAAAATGTATTCTTATGCTGAAAAAAACAAGAAGGATGCGCATTGAGGTAAAATGCAAGTCTAACATATTAGTAGTGGCCAATAAAGTAGAAAATAAAAAAACAACCAAGCAATAACGGTTATTTTCTTCTGCGAACAAGCATTATATGGAAGTGTAATTTCACGGTTAATGGAAGACTGCAAACAAAAATCATCAGGGAGGAATATATGTCTATGGATAAAAAGTTCAATCCATGTGGATGACTAGCTATAAAAGGCAGTTATTAAAAAAGGTTCACTCTCACTTCCAACCTTTAATGCAGGACAGAGAAAATGAAACGAGGAGCCATTAAGGAATGAAATAACTACCAAATGTCCATTTACAATGACTGTCTTACTGCTCTCGGCATGCACTGTGCAGTGTAATTCAATTAAACAGGAGTATAACGTTGTGAACAAGAAAAGCAGCCCAAATGAAACAAAACTTATAGCACCAGCCAAAACATGTTTTAGATTAGAACTAAAATACGCAGCTTAATAAGAATTTTACAAGGACAATAATAATGAGATTGCTGTGATCTTTATTATAAATAGGTGGCACTTAACAAGCTGTAATAATTTTAAATTTCTATTTCTTGGGGTGTATGCAAAATAGTTTGAATATTACCCAAACAGAAACATCTAGCTAAAGGAAAATAGTTAAGTATCCATTGACTTGCCTGGTAAGGGTCTATTAAATCTATTACTTTTCCAAAAGCATCATAGTACCCCATTGCAGAGATGTACAGGTAAGGAATCTGTTGTCTGGAAAACCAGACAAATGAAAACAATACACAGGACTTAATTGTCACATATAAATATGGGATTGTACAAAGTTGGGTGACTTGCTAATAAAGCAAATATTAATTTTGGACAACGGCACAGATTACACCCTTTTTCAATTTATTTTGCTTTAACTGCAGCTCAAGCATCTACGGTAAGTATACATATCTTTCTATTATGTGGATAGATATGGACGGATTATATGGGTAGTTCAGTCCTAGAACTGCCACCCATTGCACTAGTCCTATAACTTGCATGTGTAAGGCGTCCTCGGCGCGTCCAAGATGGCGGCGCCCAGAAGAGGCCATGCGGCCGTCAGACGCCAGCGTAGCGCTGGCGTTTTCACGCAGCGTATTTACGCTGGCGTTTTCACGCAGCGTATTAACGCTGGCGCATCCTTAGACGCTGGCGCATATTCTGACGCACATCCTGTGACGTCATCTACCGCGTTTTGGCGCGAAAATCCACCTATTTAAAGTCGCCAGAAGGTTCTCTCAGTGCCCGAGTATAGGTTCTTCTATCCTGAGTTCCTGGGTGTTTACTATTATTGATTCCTTGATCTTTGACCTTGCCTGAAACCTCGACTTTGATATCTTGCTGCCTGGACCGACCTCTGCCTGGAATATCGACCACGTTATCTTGCTGCCTGGACCGACCTTTTGCCTGAACTGACGATTTTTCTGCCTAAACCCTTTTTGTACCACAAACTGTGTTTGCCTAGTTGCTTCCTCCTTGGTCCGCACTCCAAACTGCGCCTTCGGGCCCTGACAGCATGCAACTGGACTTCAATCATCCTATTAAAGGAAAACTATACCCCAGAACAATGTAGGTCTCTGTAAAAATGTATTGTATAAAACAGCTCATATGTAAAACCCTGCTTTATGTAAATAAACCATTTCCATAATAATGTAATTTTTTTTGGTAATATGTGTCACTGGGTAATCCTAAATAGAAAATTGCCATTTTAAGAACTAAGGGCCACCCCTTGAGATCCTACAATTCACGGTGCTCACAAACAAATCAAACATGTTAGGTCAATTAAGGGACAAAGTTCTGTCTTTTGCCCCCACACTTTCTCCTGTTACAGTTAGAGCTGTAGGGTTTCTGGTGAGGTGATCTCTGAGGCAGGACACAGACCATCAAGAAATGGGGGCTCAAGGTAAAAGGGCAATATTAATTTAAATATACGTTCCAGTTTGGAAAGATTATTTTATATGCCACTTAATATGACAAAGTATCTGTTGCTTAAATATTCATTTTGGGGGTAAAGTTTTCCTTTAAGCTCATAGATAACCCTGTTTTATATATTTTTGCTTTATATACCAGGTAACAGCAGTTATTTCCCTTGAGGGTAAAGGTAGGCCTTTACGATTATAGTGAATATCAGAGACGCATATGTGAGACCAATGACCAGAAATCCCAGTAGGTGACAAACTGTTGTGACGATCTAGGGCATAAGGCTACTTCAAGGTTACAAATACCAGATTTAGTTGGAAACTTTCCAGCTATTTATGAAATCATTTTTGTATAGAAAATAATTCAGGTCCGAGACATGAAGTTTAATTTAAAAAACCAGATACCAACAGACCACTTAACAGTTTTCTTTCCAAGCCACCTAACCAGACTTACAATGCACACTGTTCAGAGTTAAACTGAACATTGTGACTGGACCCTGGCTTCAGGCATATTCATCAATCTGAAACTGCAATTATTTTACCCTGCTTGGAAATTTAAACCTGAATGAGCAGCAGAACACTTTGGTGCGGTCGGGAAAGTGTTTATTAAACTCATTAATGTTCTGCCTATGAATAAAAACAAAGCAAGGAAAGGGGCATCAAATGAGACCATTTTCTTTATTTGCAGCAAATCACAAAAGGAATAAAAAAAAATACTGTTCATATGATCTTAAAGGAAAGTCTGAATCACTGGGAGGAACCAAATGTTAGGCTAATCTAGTGCCCCTTTTTTCCCAAAAATAGGTCTTGTGGATCCTAACTTAGTCCCATAGAGTTTGTGCCTTTGTCTTTGTATCTTGCATGGAGGAGCTGTTCTCTCACTCTGGCTTCATGTCATACACTGGGAAGCTGTATTTGTATTTCATGGTTGGTGGTGCTACATCATTATTATATCCCAACTGGCTACAAATATTAAAAGAGAAGGAAAGTCTTAATCACTGGGGGTGCCAAATGTTAGGCAGAAAATTGCACCACATCCTATTCTTCCACTTCTTCTTTCTTCAATGCCCCAGGCAGACATTTGCGCAGAAAAGTAAAAAGTTGTCTTTTTTTGTTAAAATTTGTTTTTTTACTCTACTGCATGTGCACCTGTGCAAATGAAGTAGAAGCAGGAAGAGCATTTCTCTTTGATGCTTGCTGAACAGTACAACAAGAGCACCAGCCCAGGGTATCAGGTAAGGTACAGGTACAAAAAATTGTCAGGGAAGTTATTGTACAATGTACATGCAGTATACATACACAAGCTTGCAATCTATTATCTAGACTGCTGGTAGTTGGGATTTTCCAGATAATCCTAATGTTGTGCTAATAGGATTGTTTTGTTATTACAGACAAATTGCAAATACTAAAAATAATGTAAAAGGGACTCAATGGCTTGTTTTTCGCCACATCGTTGAAGAACTGTTCTCACTGATAGTATCATAACTATAACTCAGCTTCTGGACGCACAGCAGTTTGAAGCACAAAATATATTAGATATAAAGTTCTAGGGAATAGGTTGTACAATAAAATTGATACAAAAGTTGTTTATATTCCACAGATGCTGCTGAGAAATGTATCAGCTAATGTAGCAAATTGTAACAGTTCAAGAATCACCACCTGGATTATCAAGCTGCCAGACTGGAACACCACAGACAGGAATGTTAAAGAGTTGGTTCACATTTAAAGGGATACTGTCATGGGAAAACATGTTTTTTTTTTCAAAACTCATCAATTAATATTGCTGCTCCAGCAGAATTCTGCACTGAAATCCGTTTCTCAAAAGAGCACAGATTTTTTTTTTAATTTAATTTTGAAATCTGACATGGGGCTAGACATATTGTCAGTTTCCCAGCTGCCCCAAGTCATGTGATTTGTGCTCTGATAAACTTCAGTCACTCTTTACTGCTGTACTGTAAGATGAAGTGATATCACCCCCTCCCTTCCCCCCCCCCCACCCAACAACAGAACTATGGGAATGAGATAGCAGCTCCCTAACACAAGATAATAGCTGCCTGGTAGATCTAAGAACAGCACTCAATAGAAAAGCCAGGTTCCACTGCGTCACATACAGTGTCGGACTGGCCCACAGGGATACAAGGAAAACTCCCGGTGGGCCCAGGTGTCTGTGGGCCCTTGTGCTGCTAAACATTTGACCTATTTCATGGCCATTCCCTATTTCTTTGAGAACAAAGAGGCTAAATAGATGGAATAATAGATTATAGTATTTAAAGAATAGAGACTAGGAGAATAGAGGTTGAGTGAGGAGAGGAGGAATAATAGTACTGAGAGTGGGGCCCTGGTCTAAGGTTTTTGGGTGGGCCCCTGGTGTCCCATTCTGACACTGGTCACATATACATTGAGTAGGCGAAACAACAGCCTGCCAGAAAGCAGTCTTAAAGTGCTGGCTCTTTCTGAAAGCAAATGAACAGGCAAAATGACCCGAGATGGCTGCCTACACACTAATATTACAACTAAAAAAAAAGTATAGTGAATCATTTGCAGTGTAAACAGTGTAATTTAGAAATAAAAAATACATCATAAAAATCACGACAGAATTACTTTTAGTATGCTACAGCTGGCCAATTCTAAGCAACTTTTCAAATGGTCTTCATAAATTATTTTTTATGTTTTTTTTCTGACTCTTTCCAGCCTTTAATTGGGGGTCACTAATCCCATCTAAAAAACAAATGCTCTGTAAGGCCACAAATGTATTGTTATTGCTACTTACTAATTTTTCTACTAAGACCCTCTTCTATTCATATTTCAGTCACTTATTTAAATCAGTGACCAGATTGCTGAAATTGCAAACAGAAAAGCTACTAAATAAAAAGCTATATAACTCTAAAACCACAAACAATAGAAAATGAAAATCAACTGCAATTTGTCTCAGAATATCACACTCTACATCATACTAAACGTTAACTCAAAGGTGAACAACCCCTTTAAACTTCAATTTTGGAAAAACAGTAAAACGTTTAAAAATGGAAAGCAACTGAATAAAAATTCTATTTCTGGTGAACAATCTGAAAACTGAACTGAAAAAACTGCTTGGAAGGTGAACACCCCCTTTAAGACTTTTGTTTGGATCTAGTAAACCTATTATTTATGCTTTATTTCTGTACAATTAGACTATCTCACCTATTTTCTGTACTTCCTGTGAAAACAACCTCTGCATTTTCCTATTTCTGCCCCTTGGCTTTTTTTTTTAGAATATATTTTCTGTATGCTGATTTGCCTTTCACAGTAGGTTCTGCCCATTCTAAGTATTTTTCTTACCCCCTGATACAGTCACTGCTTATTTTTGAGCTTTATGATGGTTACTTCACACTGAGATGGTCACTTCTCCTTTGTAAACCTTGCACACAGGAATAGTCACTTCCTCTTTCTATTTCTTACAAAACAAAACACACTTTCCTTTGCTTTACCCTGGACAACAATCTCTGTCTTCTCTACTTGATATTATTGGTATTTGCTGAACACCTAAAGCCTTCAGTGTTGCATTGTCTTATTGATAAACATATTTATTCTCACAGATACCCAGGTGTCTCAAAATGTATACAGCAGGTGACAGCTTTTTGATAATATCGCAGTTGTGGCCCAGGAGGTTCTGGTTTCCACAGCTTTTCCAGATGGCAATGGAGAAACCCTATAAGCTGTGTAACCACCCTCAGCTGTTAGGGCAAGGGCAGACTAATTTATTGAATGCTTCTCTCCGCCTAAGAAATATTAATGAGGTGGAGAGAAGCGGGTCCGCTGAAATCAAAGTGTAGAAACTTTTGTATCACCTCAGTCCAGGGAGATAGCAATACTGTAAAAAAAATACTGCAAGTCTGGGAGAAATTTATTGAGTGGTATCGAGATTTATTTAACTATACCCCTCGAACTATGTAGGTCTCTATAGAAATATATTGCATAAAACAGCTCATATGTAAAACCCTGCTTCATGTAAATAAACCATTCTCATAATAATATACTTTTGCAGCAGTATGTGGCATTGGGTAATCATAAATAGAAAACTGCAATTTTAAAAAAAAAAAAATAGGGCAGCCCCCTGAGATCGTATGATTGACGATGCACACAAACATACCAAACAAACTATACATGTTAGGTCACATGAGCCAATTAACAGACAGAGTTGTGTCTTTTGCTTCCACACTTCTTCCTGTTACAGTTGGAGCTGTAGTATTTCTGGTCAGGTGATCTCTAAAGCAGCACAGAGACTATCACAAAATGGTGGGTCAAGACAAGAGATGTAAAAGGGCAATCTTTACTTAAATATATATTCCAGTTTAATAAGATTCTTTAATATGTCACTTAATTTGATCTGTTGCTCAAGTATTCATTTGGGGGAATAGTTTTCCTTTAAAGCTCAATTGAAAACTAATTGAAGTGAAACTAAACTGGTGAGCTTTGATTTATAATTTATATTAAAAGGTCCCCTGAACAGGAAAGGCAATAACATGCATAATGCAATAAAAAACAGGAATCAGGAAAAAAAAAATCTGAAAATAATTTTACATATTCTGGAATGTAAAAAGTATCTTGACGATCCATTTCACTATTGTTCATTGCTGGGTAGCTAATATTCTCTGTGCAATTATTCAGAACTTTCTTCAAACCTCTGCCTGAGCCACTCCTATATATATATATATATATATATATATATATATATATATATATATATATATATATATCTATATCTATATCTATATCTATATCTATATCTATATATCTATATCTATATCTATATCTATATCTATATCTATATCTATATCTATATCTATTATACTAATTTTAATATAGTTAGTTAGCCAAAAATGTAATGTATAAAGGCTGGAGAGACTGTATGTCTAACATAATAGCCAGAATACTACTTCCTGCTTTTCAGCTCTCTTGGTTTCCACAGGCAGTAAACAATCAGTGACTTAATAGGGGGGGGGGCACATATGGGTCATAACTGATCTGCATGCTAAGGACCAATTGTAAACTCAGGTATGTCCCATGTGGCCCCCCTTAAAGTCACTGACTAACTCAGGTTATAGAGCAGAAAAGCAGGAAGTTGTGTTCTGTTCAGTTATGTTAGACATCCAGTCACTCCAGCCTTTATACATTACATTTTTGGCTAACTAACTATATTAGAATCATTTTTTATTTTGCACAGCCCATCTATTTACACAGTTTTTATTTTTACACTGAACTGTTTCTTTACGTAAACTCAGTTTATGCTGGATGTTTGTTCTGTGGGCCAGCACACAGCCAATCATGTTATACAGTGATTTATTTACCTTTACTTATTTGTTATGTATTAACTAGTTCATTCAGGTAAGTATGTATGTATTTTCTTATTGTGATGCGAATGTATGCCTATCACTCCCACGGCTAATTCTAGTCAGCCCTACCTCCTGCAATGAGCTCTAAGTGCTATCTCCTGCTCACTAGCAATGCCATCCCTCACTACAGCAGACTGATTTATCGGCTGCTTCCAAAAATACAGGTTGTAAAAACAGTATCTGCCAAAGTGCTAGGTAGACTCTGGAATGCTCAAAAACATTAACAGAAAACACATAACAAACTCTAATAAATACCAGTGGTTAAAAGCAAACAATCATGAATATACAATTTTAAACATTAGACAATTTTAATATTGAGGGTTAGTTCCAGGAGCACTCGCCCAACAAGCAAGATTCAACTTTTTGATCACTACATTGCAGTGATCCAAATAATGTATCTATGTCTATTTGCCTATACTCTGAGCTGTAACTTTTCGCCTAACAAATAGATACAAAACAAAACAAATGGATAGCATCAGAATGCACCGCAATTAGCTTAAAGTGACAGCCATTGAGCATTTCTATAGACATTGCTGTCAGAGCAGCGACCATAGCAATGCTTACAAGCACCAACACTGAAGCACCCAAGCCAACAAAAACACAGGCAGACAAGGCAGTTCCATACACCTCTCAAACTTGGGAACAATAGGGTGAAAGAAGAAGCCTGTCTGGAACATAGGTACTAAATTCGTATAGCAATCAATCAGACCTCTGCTTTCATTTCGAACCTGCAGATCACTTTTCAAAGGCATTTGCTGACTGGCTACTATGAACATCACCATTGTGGAATTTAGTCCCTGTGTTAGTAAATAAAACCCTCATCTGATAGTCACAAGAATCACATGAACCTTTTCCTTAAATTCTGGTGGAACCAATAAGAGCTCCTGTTGGGGCAGAACAAGCACAGTTGTACAGTACAAGTTACATGGAAATACAGAAATCTGGCAACACTAAGACAAACCATTTGTTAAAACAGCATTAGAATGAAAAAACAATGATCTGTGTTTGCAGTATAGCTTTAAGTGCAAGCCCTGCCAGTGTTCTCGATACTTTGTTACTTGGAAAAGATACCCTATGTATTGTGTGCCGTGCTACCAGTCTCTGCTCGCTGTAACTTTCGCAGCCCGAGCTTTTCCCTAACCTCCCCACTGTAATAAGCCCCATTCCCTGGCAATTGCTCGCTGTGCTTTACCTGCTGTATCTTCCCTTCCGTCCGAATAAACTGTCACCGCTGCAGCTATGGCAACCTGAATCCACTTGAACCTACCGCCCAACCTCAAGAAACAGGAAGCGGTGCTAGTAAACCCAATTCGCGCAGAGTACGATGGGTAATGTAGTTCCGTTTGTTGCTACACAGACGCCACGAACATTGCCGAAGTTCGCTTCGGAAACTACACTTCCCGTCACAGCTAAAGACAGGGCGTCGTAACTGCCCGGGTTAGGAGGCGGGGCCTCGAGTTGAGGCGGCGGGATTGGCGGGTTGCTTAAAAACCCTCTTCGAGTATGATTAGCAGTATAGTAGTGACTTATTAAAGTGGGTTACTTTTTGTAAAGTTTTATTCATCTGTCTGGGACTGAAGAAGGGGTATGGGCTGAATAACGTTAGTTAATGTTCTGTACCAATAGAATGTCCTGCGCTTGCACCTTGCGTTGCGCTTATCTTTAACGTGTCAGTGCTATACAATAAATTCATAATTATAAAATCAACCAGTTGCACATGAGCTGACACTGACAACAATGTCCAGGAGTTCTGTACCTAACAGCTGCTTTGGCCAGGAGCTAAATTGAGGGCCCCTTTTTGCACAAACATACATGGAGTGCTCAGGTAGGGTTGCCACCTCACCCCTTTAAAACTGAACACATATGGGGGCAGATTCACTAAAGGGTGAAGTGGCCGACGCTAGCGCAATTCGTCAGAAATCTCATCCGCAGGGACATCGCCAATTTACTAACAGGCGTACAGGACAATTTGCTAGGGAAAGAGACCGTCACTAGCGTACGTTCACACTATCGCCATGTGACTTCGCTCTGGTAAACAACACATTTGCAAATTCACTAAGATACAAATTTTACAGAACGTTAAACCAGAGTTTACTTCGCCATCTCAAACCAGGCGAACTGATAAAACAAAGCTACATCTTCCTCAATCAGTGACATCATATCCTGTATGCTGGAAATTCATAAAAGTTGTAAAAAAAACACTGGCGACTTTTACTTTTTTAAAGCGGCATTGCCTTCAAAAGTCCTAACTATTAAAGATTTTTGTGTTAACATTTTTTCCCAGACATTTAAGGGGCATGCCACATTTGCTTTAGGGTGGGCTCATGTCTGGGGTATTAGGGGATCATGTATGTCTTTATTTCGCTTCCTTGGACATTTGTAATAAAAAGTGGCCACTTCAAGCATTTCCACTAACATCTCTAATAAAGACGTCCATAAGACTTTTATGTACCCACTCTATTCAAATTGGCCTATGCGTAAGAGTACTAACGAAGTTTTGCTTGGCAGAACGAAAATTCGCTATGAAATGCTCGCACTGCCGCAGTAACACTAGTGAAAATTAACCAGTGTTCGGCTGCTGAAATGCAACTTCGCATTTTAGTGAAATAACATAGTGATATCGAATTTGCACCTGGTGAAGTGGCGCAAAGCAGGCGCTGGCGAAAATTTGCCCTTTTGTGAATTTGCCCTATGGAAACCACAGCTTGCATGGCTAATTAGCAATTCATTTAGATTCATGATTCATGGCTGCACATGAATCAGCTCAGTCTGCAGCATGCATCCAGTGCCGTAACTACCAGGGGTGAAGGGGGTGCGGGCCCAGATGCAATCTGGGCCCTTGGTGCCCACCAGAACTGCAGAGGGAGATTAGCATGCCAGCAGCCAGGGTCGGACTGGGCCAGCAGGACACCGGGAAAAAAACCCGGTTGGGCCCGGCCCTCGTGGGCCCCCCGCCATCCCAGACCCAAGCCTTGAGAAAGTCGCAATAGACGAAACGCGTCGGCTGAGCAGTGACGTCATCAGAGGGGGACCAGGATCAGCGTGTCTTACCAACAAACGCCAGGCAAATTGTAACATCTTACAATGGACCGCAGGACTTGAGAACCCCAATGCAAACTGCTTTTTATGCTTATATTAAGCACACACATGTGAGTGCAATCTATGTTTTTATCCTTTTAATCTATTAAAGAAGTTTTTACACGATTTTAGCATATGCTTTTTTAGAAACCTGGAGCTTACCAAGACTGGGATAAAGGATTTTATTACATGCTGATGTTAATTTTAAACGTCTGTAAGTACCCACTGCCCCATATACTCACCAAGAATAGGACAAGGGATTTTATTATATGCTGGTGATATTTATAAACGTCTGTAAGTACCCACTGCCCCACACAGGAGGTGGCCACATTATTTATCAAAAGCACGGAAAATGGTCTTTTAACCCCTTGGTGGAAGACCCCAAAACCACATCGTTTAACTACCGCACAAGGGGTTATATATATTTCATTCGATCTAAAAACTACTACACTATATTGTGTTTGCATTTCCTTCTTGTGTCTACCCTGAGCTTTTAGCGCTGGTATATCTTCAATTGAAGAAAAGGTTGTTTCCATGCCTCTTATCAGCTTGCCCCCCAAAAAATGATAAGTGGTGCGCCACACAATGTCGTTCGTGCATGTGCACTGGGGCCTTTGAAGTGCCAGCAACACTCCGGCATGTGATTTGTAAAGGGGAGGGCCCGACATGGGAGGCCTGGGTGCCTATCCTGTACCAGGGTCCACCGGCAATTCAATATGCCTTCATGTTTTTTAGTAGACTCGAGGTATGACGATTCAAAGTCTCTGTAAAATCCCAGGTCCCAAGCATTCTGCATAATAGATCCCATGTACTATTCTATGAAAGTGTTCATTGTGCCATTTGCTGTACCATTTTATTCTGAGGTTTCTATTCCTGAAATTACTTCAATTTCAATCAATTTCTATTCTTGAAATCACTGCACGATTTAATGAATGGTGCAAAAGGAAAAAAGTGATACACACTGCTAATGTAATTTGCAATTCTCCCACTGGCTGATCTACATTGGTATATATTTCAATTAAATACAAGTTGTCCCATATACCTAAAAAAAATATATATATATAGAATAACACTCACTAAGGCCAGGTATTTGGTTGTTAACCTATCTGGCCTAACTTGTAACCACATGTATGGGCAGTACTGGACCAGACCTAGACTAGGCCCTTGTGTTTTAAGTACACATTTGGGACGCAAAAGCCACCAGCCCATTAAAGAGTGACTGTCTATTGCACCCAACAACAGCTCCTCTGACATTTCCCCCAATCCACAGATTGGCATTCTTGGCCTCTACTGGACTAACCATGATATTAACAAAACTTGTGGGAGATGTGACGCATAGTGATGTTGGTGATAACAGGTTTTAAATAGTACAAAATGAAATGGAAACATACCGGGTACAATGGGTAGTCTTATATACTTAATAGGTACTGTACTTGAAGAATCCCCATACAGCATGCCATTTGCCTCAGAATACAAGCATCATTTGCAGCTATAAGAAAAATAATATTTCTTTGACAGTTTAATGCAGTAGTGGTATTCTTGCCCATTCCAAACTTTAGCAGAGTTCTTGCAGTGACAGAGAAATTGACTGCTTAAACAAGGCACAATATTTGCTGGTCATGTGTTGCTTCAACTGCGGCCAGCAGATGGCACAGCTTCACTACATGTGATTTTACTGTGCACAGACTGTTGTGTCAAGGAAGCAGGCTTGCCTATCAAATGAGACAACCTAAAAAATGTAAGGGGTGGAGATGGTTCACTAAGTGTTTATAGGAAAAAGGCAACTTGAGTTTTAAAGAAGCACTTGAACTGTTGCAATGAAACTAAGAGCAACAGCAGGGAGGCTCAAGCAGCATAGACATCTGAAACACCAAGAGCATCATCTAAAGGAGAACTGCAGGACAGCACTGGTTGTGATAGAAGATCAACTTAGAGGCTACTGTCAGCTTTGGTACCTGAGCCCTCATTACAGCGCTAGCAAGTAGGCAGAACCCAGAGGAGCAGTTGTTTGTACCAAACTGCAGAATAAAGATCAAGAGAGATTGAATTGATCAGTGTCTTGGCAGAAAGTAAGTAAATGAACCTCAATACCAGGGCTATTCTAGAAAAAGATTGTCTTTGAATAGATGTGTTTTGTGCTTCAGTGTTTTGCACCCCAAAAACAAAAAGTCCATACATAGTTCAGTAAATAGTAACTCAGCCTACAAGCTTGGGTGTATGAAGGGTAACAGTTGGAATGAGCCCTTATAAAATGAACCATTTCTAGACTCTTTGGCACTGGATTTATAATCAGAAATTGAAAGCATACCCCCGCCTAGAATGTGATGATCAGGACACACATCAGGGTTTTTTTTAACTGGTTATATAGTGGCTCCTGTGTAATGGATATTAAACCAGATTATGTCCGCCATCTGAAAATATTATGTAGTTTAGATTGTGATGTCCTAATATTTCTAGTTTTGCATACATTCCTTTATAACTGTTGTAAATTCATGCCCTAGCCCGAAGTATGTGTTTTCTTATTATTATAATTATATTCATGATCTAGATCAGCAGTTTTATTACTGGTTTGACTTATTCCCCCTCTTGTTGGTCAACATTTGGGCTTGTTTATTTAAAAAAAAAAAAGCTTAGACAATGTTTCCTCTAAATTACAGAATGCGTAGAACATTCTGCATGAAAACATATTCAGCACTTGCTTGGAAAAAATTTAAAATACCAAATATGCAAAACAAAGTTCTGTCATCTAGTTAGAATTCTACTTCATTTTAGTAGATCTTTAGGCTGCCTACATCCAAAGTTTTGTGCTCCCCTAGGGTAATTTTACTAAATCATTTGGAAAATCAGGAAAATTTTGAACACATTTACGTTGCTGTGCTCCACTGATTCTAGCTGCATTAAAAAAATTGTCACAGATCTTTCATATGAACTGATAACCTGCCCAGTCTCACAATCTGAGAACCTCTTCTCTAGATTCTAATGCCCGCTAAATATTTATAATGGTATTCAGACTGAGTTCCAAGTTTACTCTGGGCAAGTACATGGGCAGTAACCCATGGCAAACCAGTGGACCCTAACAACTAGATAACTGCTGAAATTCAAAACTGGAGAGCTGCTGAACCAAAAGCTAAATAATTTAAAAAAAATAAATTAAAGACCAATTGCAAATCGTCACAGAATAGAACTCTCTACATCATACTAAAAGCTCATTTAAAAGCGAACATGCCTTTTTTAAATGCTTTTTGATTCTTGATTTAGAAAAAGCATAATATGTGTTTGTATAAAAACTCATCAGTTGGAAGTGTTCTATGTCTGAATGAGCTAAGGAGCTAGTGTAATTCTCATTTACAGATCTAAAGAAGAATTGTGCTGGTTTGACAAGAAGAGACCCAAAGAACTGCTGCCTCATAGATACTTTCACCAGATCATGTAAAACTTGGTGAACTGCTTTGAGATGTCTCCTTACCAAACGCTCTACTTGCCCAACTGTCTCCTGCATCTGATACTTCTTCTGCCCTATATTGATGCCACCTGTCCTGTGGGCTGTGAATGCACAGATGGGACAAACCACAAAACCACCTGCAGGAATGTGCATGTACTTCCAGAGGTGCCCCCATATACAGAGACTCTGTAAGTATTTACTGGGAGGAGGAGAACCAACCACATAAATTGGTGGTGTCCCATACATATGTTACGTATGAGGAATACTTGTAATATACTGTAGATTACTGTAGAATGTGTCTTCTTGTTTTCCTATAACTGCTGGAACAAACTGTCTTTTCTATCCCCACAATACATTTTCACTGCTTTTTTTTATTTACTATTTATCTGTTCTCTTCATTGTACATATCCACATTTAGGGGGTTTTACTAAAGGTGAATGTAGCTGGTCGGGCTTTTCAGGGCAAAAACTCGAATTTTTTTGTGGAAAAAAACCCTAAAATTTGTAGTGATTTATCATACCCTGATGCTGTAAAAAGCCTGAATCCAAAAATCCGCCATATCAGACCTGTTGATGTCATGTATAAGTCAATGGGAGATGTCCCTGGTTTGCGCTGTGTTAAGCCCATTAATGCAATAAATTCAGGGTTTTCAGCAAAACCTGAAAAATTCTACTGATTCAGGAAAAAAAGGAAAAGTCAGAAATTATACGATTCGTGTTTTTTGCTTGTTTTTGTCGGGTTTTTTACCCAACTCGATTTATTAGAGTTATTTTATTAATAAATAAGGCAAAATCAGGCATGGGAGTTTGGTCTAGCTTTTTTCATTTTAATTATGAGATAAATTAGAATTTTAGTAAATAACCCTCTTACACTTTCTTGTCATTATACTACTTCACTGTTCTACAATAAAGGCTACTTTATCAATTGTCTCTAATACACTCCTTCACTGTTACTTTGTATCATTTCCCCCCTAATACTGCTTCACTATTACAGCATATTGTAAGTTTTTCCATAATACTGTTTCATGATTACATAGTACCACACATTGTCAGCCTATTGTTACATTGTTCATTGTATTATCTTCTGTAACTGTTTGTTGCCATACAGATACAGATATTGTTATCAGATACAAGATTTCTTGTGAAAATCTGTTTGCATGTGTTGAGCAATGATCAGGAAAATATGTTTGTGTCATAGTTATTGATTGTTTTCAAAATTAGATTCTTTAAACAATGTATGTTGTGTCTTGTCGTCACTGAAAATATTTGAGAATTATGGCAAGATAATCTTGGGATAAAATCCGACTGCTGCCTATGCGTTGGCCTGTTTGATGCTAAGTTGATAGCAAGGTATTCTAATTGTTGTGGCCTGACACATTTACTATTTCTACTCGTTTGCTATACTATGCCATGCCATTTTTATATCTACCTATGCCGATTAGTTCAATATGCATCTACAGTGCTCAGGTGTGATTTTTAGAGACATGGCATTTGGGGAGGGATTAGCAGAGAATGGACAAGCCAAGAGGAACAGGGGTGCGGTAGATTGCCATGATTTTACAGAGACTTATTTGCTCTTTAATTTTAATGGACCAGTAATACCAAACAATTAAAGTATTTTCTACTCAGGGCGGATATTAAAGGGGATCTAAAACCAAAAAACAAATTGGCAGAAATATACTATGCAATTTGGCAATTTACATTATTTATTTTTTTCTTTTTAGCTGTTTCTGAGATGTTTGTGTTACAGAATATTATTGTCTGGACAGGCATAGCTAAATGTCTGTCTTGCAAGTTGTTATTTCATAATACTTCCTCTAGCCATGCTTCGATTTACAGCATCAAATGCATGATTTGCCTCTATTAAAATGTCAACTAGACAGCCATTGCAGTACAGATATCTACATATTTAACTACTTCTTTTAATCAGAGCTGGGCCAAGAGGTATGGGAGATCCCACAACAAAAAATATCTTAAGAGGGCCATACACAATAAGATCTGTTCATTTGGCGAGGTCAACAAATGAGTGGATCTTTCCATGATATGTCCACCAATGGCAGGGCAATATCGGGTTAATCCAAACGTTCAGCTCTAGGGCCGAACGATCGGATTACAATGAAAAGACTGGACACTGATGGGATGAAGACTGCATCAACTAATCCTTCATTGCCAGAAAAATCAAACCTCCCCGATCGTAATCTTGGCCTGATTTTATTGGGGAGACCCCACACACAGGCAGATCAGAATCAGTCTAAAGGACCGAAATCGGCAGCTTTAATCTGCCCGTATATGGCCACCTTTAGAGCACATAATGGATCAACTACGCACCAGGTAGAGAAGGTGATCCAGGTGCTCTAGTCCCAGACCCTCAGCTTAGGAAGTGTATATCTTTAAAAATAGTAAAATAAAAAAATCTTAACGCTACATTAAAATTACCATCTCCAAGACTGCCCTGCACATTTTGTGTCCTATGAGTGCTAAATAATTGGCTATAGATATGTATAGGATACACAACCAATAGGAAATAAGGGAAAATTCCATTAAAAATACTGAAAATGGCAAGAAGAACACCATATAAAAGGGTACAGATGGTTATATAACCAATGTACAGCAGATAGTATATATATCTATACATATATTTTTTTCAAAACTTTAAGTTATACCCAAAATTAGTGTACTGTTCAGTTATAACACGAGAAACCAAAGTCAGAATTCATACTTATAGGTGTTCAGTTTAAAGATCCACAATATGTCACACTTATATATTGCTCTTAATAGATCTCCTCCTTGGCAATCTATACTTTTTCTCTCAATACCCTGTATGTTACAATATCTCAGATGACTAGACGCACTTGTCAGAAAATATCTAGTGACAGATGTTTCTTTTTGTGTGTTGATGTCAGACAAATGTTTGCAAAGCTTCTCTTTGAGTTTCTGTGAAGAGTGCCCCACATATTTTGCATTAATGAGAGCATGCAATTAAATATATATATTTATATTTTTATATTTATATATTTATCAATTTATTTATATACAGTTGGGGTGAATGGAACGCACAAATATAAGTCAGAAGAAGCCTGGGTGTACGCCTGGGTGTATATACACAGGTGGCAGCACTCCAAGGAGTGCAATAATCAAAACAAAAAAGATTTATAAACTACATCAGGTTTATTTTATCCGACGTTTCATTTCTGTATTAGAACCTTTCTCAGGGAACAGAGGAAGGTTCTAATACAGAACCAAAACGTCCGATAAAATAAACCTGATGTAGTTTATAAATCTTTTTTGTTTTGATTATTCCATTCCTTGGAGTGCTGTCACCTGTGTGTGTGTGTGTATATATATTCGCAGTGTGGAATAAAACATTCCTGGGCCAGCACTTCCCTTGGTAAAATAAGTGACTTTTATTTATACACACTAATTTTTGTGCTCCAACAACCTTTTTATCAAGGATGTGTGTGTGTATATATATATATATATATATATATATATATATATATAATAAAGCAAATGGACCCGCACTCCTTGTTTATCGTGCAGAAATATACATATACACAGTATATAAACACATACTGTATATGTCTCCAGATTGCTCCAGAGGGGGAAAATTCCTTTTTTTTTTTACTAAATTTAAAAATCCCATAGCAATGAATGGAGAGTGGCAGTATTTCACTCTAGCGGACTGTGGTTATCTCTAACTTCACTCTTTGATAAATATACCCCTATGGGAGATAGCATTTCCATAATTTGGAGCTTTCTGGATAATGGGCTTCCAGATAAAGTATCCCATATCTGTAGATGAATTTGGGTCCCACTGCTCTCCATGTTTTATTATTCTATACTTTCAAAGCCCGCAAGGTATTGTCTCTCTCCCATCAGTGCTATAAATGTGTGGAAATTATATGTATTATGTAGGATATCACTGTACAGACTGGGTGGAGGCTTTATCTTGTTCAATGCCGCAGATAAGCTCATCAGGAACATTCCTGATGTGTGAGAACCTTCTAAGACAGCCCATTGGCTTACCTCAGGAACGCCTTCTTTGTCTAATGCAAATTCAAGGTCTCTTCACAAGCCTCTTCACTTGGAACTATTTTATTCCTAATTGGACTGCATATTTATCTAATTAGTGCCAGATTAAAGGCATCCAGCTAATTATTGTTGGAAATGAGTAAGGCAGTATACATAATTCTCAATGAATGTATCAGTGCTGAGGAGATTATTACAAAGTGATATTTAGATGCACACTGCTCTATCTTTTTCTATCACAGTCATATTAAAGGAGAAGGAAACCCTTTAGAAAAAAACCCTGTACCCCCACCCCAGGTAGACCCCCTCCCTCCTCCCCCCAGGCTAACTGCCCCCCCCCCCGGGGAAATGCCCCATACTTTATACTTACCCCTCGTCGCAGATTATGGCAGCGAACTTCACGGCATCTATCTTCCGGGTCCTCGGTAAGTTGACTTGCGGGTTTTTTTTCTACAGGGTTTCCTTCTCCTTTTACTGTAGAGATTCATATTGTGGGTCCTAGTAAAGTAGTGATTTAGTTATACAAGTACAAGTATCTAACTTTTTACATGCATTGTTCTGTAGATATTTAGTAAAACTTCTTGGCATGGACAACAGGGGCTTTTTTATCTGCATATTGAATATTGTGTTTGCTTGGTTTATTCAAACAATATATTCGGAACAAATCATTTTATAGGGCTAAACTACACAGGAGATTTTGATCAGATTTTGTGGGTTATTTATTATGGGTCGAGTTGTATTTTCCATGAAAATTCGCATTTTCATGGTTCTTTTTTTGGTCAAAAATCACATTTTCGGGTTAAAAAAAAGCCTCAGGTTTTTGAAGATGCATTATACCCCCACCCTAGAAGTAGCTTGAATCCAAAAACACACCATCTAAAACCTGTTGAGGTCATGTAGGAGTCAATGACAGAGGTACCTTGAACCATTTGAACATGTTAATAGCCTAGTGATGACTTTGATGAGCAAATCTGTCTCATTTCGATTCGGCAAAAAATTTGTGAAACTGAGGGAAAATTCCAGAAACTTTTTCGCAAGCATATTTTGTCGTGTGACAATTTTTCTTTGTTGTATGTCCTTTTTGTAGCAAACTACACTACAGACTATGGGCATTTTTTTTCATGGCACCTTGTTTCTGCTTTGGGAGGGCAAAATCACATGCATTTTCCCTAATTATACTACTACACACATGCCCTAAGTTGTTAGAAGACCTCCTATTCACTATGCTACAACTGCTTTTTCAATAGAAAAAGAGGCTCCCATGTTGCCAATTTCTTAAAAACAAGTCTGTGATTTTTGACATTACCTCTGGTAAAATTAATAAACTGTATAGTTATGGAGGGGTTGAACTTGATGGACTTTGCTGTTTTTAAACCTGATTTAACTATGTAACTATGTAACTATGTGTATGTTCTTATATAAGAAGTGGGATGGCTCAGATCCCTTCGGTTGATGTGGAAAGAGAGGAGAAGGATAAAATGATATATTCATGTGTTGCATGCCTTTTTTTGTTGTGTGTCTTGTTTGTCGTGCTTCATTTTTGTTTTGTCCTGCAAAGCAAAATGTGCCGTAGGGTGAATTTTTTAGGCAGTTTCATGAAAATCTTCACTGCTGGCAAAGCATGGAAGTTCTGACCTTTTTCACTCATCACTATTTATTACGTGAAAAGTTATGGACGAGATTCAAAGTGAGATGCAATTCAATTCAGAAAAATTTATCTCGTGGTTTATCTTGTGAAAACTCAATTGACGTCTATGGGAAAAAACTGAAACTGAAATTGGAGAAAAGTTTTTTCTCCTCAAATTGAATCTAGTCCATGAGTTTTTACTTTAAAGTCTGTGAGACATTATATATTTAGTGGAATGAAGACTCTGCATGCAGCATTCACATCTGACATGTCGTGTCGCATTGGATGGCAAATCTTCCATGTAGTTCACACATTAAATTCTTGTATCAGTCCCATTATAGTTTGACCCTGGCAAGAGCATCCTTTTCACTTAAATTGGAATAGTCTGAAAGCAAAAGTATAGTATTTCTGAATGACAATCGTCCAGAAAGTGTGCCCATGTTTCTGGCAATTCCCTTTCAAGTAACTAGGTCCTTTGTTGCCTCCCGAATCTCAGAATCACCATGTTTAGGATAATCTCTGTTTCTGGTCTATAGGTATAAAAAGGCTCTGTTTAACTAACTGTTTTGTGTAAGCAAGAAAGCAAAAAACCCTCTTTCTTGGGTGTTTATTACTTTGCAATGAATAACAATGGCAGTATGCCCAAGTTTGTGAACTGCTGTAGAATGATGTTTCTGAAAGAAATGTTATGTTAATACGAGCTTATTTGCCGAAATTGTACAGGAGATTCTCATCCCCCAAAAAAATCTAGATATAGATGTTAGTAACAGCTAAGGGGAATGTAATCTTAATATATATATATATATATATATATATATATATATATATATATATATATATATATATATATATATATATATGTGTGTGTGTGTGTGTGTGTGTGTGTCTGTTAATTATCTTGTATTTCTAGTTTCACGTAAGCTCACTACGGCAGCTTTATGTGATAAATTTTGAGTTTAAGCTTACGTTAGTTTATTTTTTATTTTTCATATTTTCGTCTGTGATTAATTTTCTTGTTTTAGCTTTGTCTTTTTATCCTGGTTTTCATCCATTTGTTTGTACTTTCACGTATATGTTAATTTTCACTTATGTTGCCCTTGACACGTCATTTCCTCTGCCCCCGGTGTTTCCTTTTGAATTTGATTTTGTTCCCGCCACACTGTGTATTTATTTCCGTTTGTGTGACACATTTCCCACTTTGAGAAAGGCTGTTGTATCAGCCGAAACGTCAGCATTTGTCCACCATAAATATTCTTTTTCTACATTAAGACCTGTGAGTACAATCTCTACTATTTCCAATATATATATATATATATATATATATATATATATATATATATATATATATATATATATGTGTATATATATATATATATATATATATATATATATATATATATATATATATATATATATAAGACAAAATCCCAGCACTATTGACAATGCTGACAATGGCGTCTGGGTGCAGCCCGCATAATCACCAAATCCAAATATTATTTAAGGATCGCATTCACAGAGTTGCTTTATTACAAATGCCTAACATTTCTGCTGTAGCACCAGCCTTTTTCAAAGTGAAAAAATTAAATACAATACCAGTTTAAAAAGATTGTTTGGCGCAAACCCTCCATGAAGTGTGTCAGACCCATAACCAATGAGACTAGTTCGTCTCACCTAGTGCACACAACTCCAATTCATCCGTGACTAATTAATAAAAACCCCTCGTGAAATCCAAACCACCTACTGAATCAAATCAATCTCAAATCACATCCACACATGTTATTTATGCCACATACTTTAAAGAAGGAGAAATATCTGTGAATAGTGATATTACAACAAGTGTCCAAAATAGTGTTAAATCATAAATTCATAAAATATATTAATTCATAAAGTGCCTAAAAATATTTTAGTGAAAAGGATACACTCGCCAGAGTATGATGTGAACTCTAATACAGTGCAGATGTACACCTATTTCCCAGTGATATTAACTATCTTCAGATCAGCTGTGAGATGTTGATCCAAATATTTGTTTCCATTTAAAGAAATACTGTATGGTATAGACCTGAATGTTGCTTAATAAAAACAGAATTACAAGTCTATATGAGGCTTTCATTTGGGTACGGAAATAGCTCCTCAGCAGATTAACCGTTTATTAGAAATACAAAATTTCTGATGTTGCATGCTCAGATGTTTGTGTGCTTAGGTACTCACTAGACATGCGTATGTAATAGTTTGATTAGATATATTGCGCAGCTGGCTGTCTCACCGTGTCTGGTTTCAATTTTCCAAACTGCACCTGCTCTCCTATAGATTTATCTTCCATGAACTCATATAATCAGCAAAGTTGTTTTGCTCTGGCAATCTTTATCATCTCAGATCCCAGGTTTCTGGGATTTTTTAGTTTAAGGGCGGCAATGTAGTTCTTATTCATTACTTTGGCAACAATAATTGGGAGGGGGAGAAATTTTATGTTTTTATCTTCAATAACAAATTGACTTTTATATTGTTAGGAAGATTTTAGTGTGCTATAGGGTTCATGGCATCCCATAGTTCTGCTTCTAATCACAGGTGCTTTGGGTGACAATACTTTGTCATATCACCAAGTGGTAATTCAAATAAAAACTATGCTCTGTGCTGACGCTGTATTCATGTAATGATTTATAAATATAACCAACTTATTCCAAAGCATTGTACGATTTAAGTGGAACTTTTATAACACAATAAAGCAAGACTGCTTTGAAGCTCTTTAGGGCCAATGGCAAAGATACAAGAAGTAAAGTTAAAAGAGATTTTATTAATGAGATTCATCTATTCTTTGTTTTGTGTGCAGTTTTTTGCACTGATCTCACAAAATAAAAGAAACACATTTGTGGAGCTCATCGCACTTGTGGCATTATGTTTCTTAGCCAGCTGCAGCACACAGTGAAAGTAATGTGCGTCACTCCATATATCTGTCCCGTTAGCTCCACACTCACCATGTCTCCACATGCTGCACACGCCAAAGAACTACTCCAGTGACAGTACTATAAAATCACAACTTTATTCCAGTGTATAATGTGAGTTAGTGATACAGCAAAGTGCAAAAAAGCTTATGCATTTCATGTCTGTTATCTCTGCACTTCCTCAGAGCAATCTTGCGTATAAAAGGTGGCCTAGATGGGGCATTACAACTCTATGAGACATAATGTCGGATGGTCAGCTCATAACCAGAGAGCAGCTATTGAGGATTAAACAAATGGTCTATATGCAATTCATACATCACCCTTCCTAGCCATACTACTATTACACTGAAAACACCAACTATCAAAAAACTGCTGCAAAATTGTACATTGGGCATTCCAAATTTGGCAGAATGACCTGCTGGTGCTATCCATAAAAGAGTAGGATAAATGCACACAGAAAGCATATTAAATCGCAAAGACAGATTTGTTTGGTCTAAAATGCTACATTTTGTGTGTATGTATGTATATGTATATATATATATAGATATATATTGATAAAGGACCCAAAGTGGGCCGAAACGTTGGAGACACTACAATAAATTATTGTGTTTTGGAAACGGAGTGGCGGTCCTCTTCATAATTGTATATATATATATATATATATATATATATATATATATATGTGTAACACTAATCTGGGCTATCCAGACTACAAGTAGTTAATGTCCAGCTAGTGATATGAGCATGGATTACATTACGACTCACACATCAAGATCAGGGCCTTCACTAAGTGGAAGTTTCCCATAAGGGTGTAGTGGAACTTCAACACTCAGGCTACAGTATAGCAAAAAATAGGAAAATGATGCACGCCAGGAGGTTCCCTTGGTGAAATAACAGAATGGTAGTTTATCGTTACAAGAACAATGTCCCCAGGTTTACTCACAGTTGTTAAGAGGTATAGGTAGATGTAACATCACATGCTAGAATAGGTTGGATGACACAGCTGAGGACTGTGACTCCCATAAGGTACTGCAGTCAAGTAGTAATCAGGAATCCCAGGCAGATGTACCTTGAAGTGGTCCGGATTCCACCCAGTGGAGTAGTCAGGGAGAAAAAGTCTAGCCTGACACCCTATCCACTGTGGTCCATTCACTGAAAGCAATCAAGAAGCCTTTGGGAAGCTACTCCCTGCTACAGATCCTCGATGGAGCACAAAGCTGCTCTTGCTATATGACCTCTCTCTCACTCTCCTAGAGACTCTATAGCAGTTATAACCTAATTCTAGCTAACCTCATTCACGGGGTTCCCTGGTCCCCGACTTAGTCGCTAAAGGTACAGGTCCCTTTAGGGCGGTGGCTTTACTGGGCCTTGGTGTACCCAGGCTCAATGAGCACAACCAGTATGTAAGGACACCAGCAGCCAAAGAGGAAGATCCACCCATTTCCAAACACTATATGGAAGTGTGGCAGAAAGTGGTCAATACACCTCTTGGCCAATAAGTGAAAGGTGAATACTTAAACTAGATACATGGGCTTTTGACTAGTAACTAGGGAAAAATGAGGACGGGTAGGGATTTAAAGCTGTAGAAGCATAGCGGATCTTATAGGTCCCTACATATATATATATATATATATATAGATATATCTATATAGATATATATATATATATATATATAACAAACAGGGGAAAGTTGTGCTCACCACTAGTTTTTAAAATCATTAGGCGGGGGTGCAATGAGGGTGTGACCACAAAAAACATAGACAAATACAAGATTCCTCTGCACTCAACCCATTATCAATATATTTAAGACAGCGACATTTTGTGCATACTGCTACTGAAAAATGCCTTACCCTTTAAACAAAACAGGGATTGTTTGTCCATATATTGCAATATATTTAAGCTGGCCAACTACGTCAAAGTCATCCCATATCTGGCCAGTCCTATGCTCAATTTTCATCTGATTCATTAAGAATTCTATGGTTTAATTATACATTTTATAAAAGGGGCGAATACGTTTTACCTGCAACTTACTAGCTGCTTTCAAAGTAAAACTCCCAAACTTGGCTGCCCTTTTATTAGACACCAGTGGGATCACCTGACTATAGTTGGAGGGGGTGGGAGCTACAACATGGAGCTGGTCACTGCTCCTGTATAACTATAACAAACAGGGGAAAGTTGTGCTCACCACTAGTTTTTAAAATCATTAGGCGGGGGTGCAATGAGGGTGTGACCACAAAAAACATATAGACAAATACAAGATTCCTCTGCACTCAACCCATTATCAATATATTTAAGACAGCGACATTTTGTGCATACTGCTACTGAAAAATGCCTTACCCTTTAAACAAAACAGGGATTGTTTGTCCATATATTGCAATATATTTAAGCTGGCCAACTACGTCAAAGTCATCCCATATCTGGCCAGTCCTATGCTCAATTTTCATCTGATTCATTAAGAATTCTATGGTTTAATTATACATTTTATAAAAGTGGCGAATACGTTTTACCTGCAACTCACTAGCTGCTTTCAAAGTAAAACTCCCAAACTTGGCTGCCCTTTTATTAGACACCAGTGGGATCACCTGACTATAGTTGGAGGGGGTGGGAGCTACAACATGGAGTTGGGAGTTTTACGTTTCGGCTTACAAACTCAAGCCGTCATCAGGCTTGAGTTTGTAAGCCCAAACATTGAAATAAATCTACCAGCTTTTTTTCACTTTTCAAGACCTATGTGTGCGGAAGTTTTTTTGTTTTTTTTTTGCTTTATAGATATGAATTTTTGTTCCAGCACCTAGGCATCACCATGGCTATCTGAGTGCACCTATATATATATATATATATATATATATATATATATATATATTTTATGTGCATCTGTACATCCAATGTTTAGGTACACTTTAGGGCCTTTCTCCTTGAGTGTTAGTCCTTCTGAAGATTTTTACATGTTTATTTGACCCTGCACCCGCAAATATTGAAATAATCCATCATTAAAGTGCAGCTGCTAGACAACGAATATATATATATTACACCATTACACTTTAGAAGAATGATGGCTGCTGTCCCAATTGTATAGAGTTCAAATAACCACCCAGCACACACTCCTGTCAATTTTCATCCAGTGCTCAGCAAAGGAGGGGATCGGCACCCCCAACAGCATAGATAAGAAAAGAAATTACCGGCCCTGCGTGTTTGATGCAGGGCTTCGCCCGCTTGCATCAATGTCCTGAGTGCCGGTAATTTCTTTTCTTACCAATTGTATAGAGCACAGAGCAAACTACATTTGCTGTGGCCATGTTCACAGACCTGGGACAAGGTAATGGCAATTATACAAGATAAAATCACATTTCCAAAAATCCTTCCTCCATAAGTTTGTCTATTTGGTTTAATATATAGGATATTGGATTGCAGCCATCTGAGCATCTAGGTATAACAAAATATAATTACTAGCTAATATACTTGAATGTACCCAGTGCCTCCCAAACCCTGTTTATTAATGCTAAATTATAAATAACACCTGCAAAAAAATGCACTGTAGCAGAGCTACATTTCTGGGAGATGCTTAATTCAAACTTTATTGCAGATTGATAGTGGCCCATCCATCTAAGTGGCCCAGCATTTGGCATTCAGAATAAGTACACATTATAAAGAAATACAATTAATTATATACCATGTCTATGCAATGTAAATACAAATGCTGCAGACCCATTATTTACTTTTTGAGATCTAGCTTTCTGTTCTGCATAATCAGTATGGAAAAATAACACATGCAAAGATCAAGAGTACAACAACAGACACAGAAAACTCAGAAGCAACTGTTTTTTTTTATTATTAATGAGGGCATTTATTGTTTCATAATCAAATCATTAGCTGACAAACATCATCCCTGCAAAGTTCTGTTAATATCACTGGAGAAATGGGCTCATGTCCCTAACTTTATGCTTTAAATTATTGCTCCAACCAGTGAGTTTCTGTGGAGTGGGCTGCTTTTACATTCTGCAATGGAAATTGCTACGACAGCTGAGCTTTTAACTATGACTTGACTGTCTTGTGTGGCCCTACATTATATATCTCTAACCTTCACTGATATAAGTAAACTCCTACTCCTATGTCAGGGCAGTGATCCAGAAGGTTAACAGAGATGCACACATACAATTAATAGTGCACTATAATCATTAACTTAAGGGATGAAAACATAATTATTCCTCTTTATAGGTCCCTGGGGAGGCCTCATCTGGAGTATGCAGTGCAGTTTTGGACTCCAGTCTTTAAAGGGATACTGTCATGAGAATTTTTTTTTTTCATAATGAATCAGTTAATAGTGCTGCTCCAGCAGAATTCTGAACTGAAATCCATTTCTCAAAAGAGAAAACTGATTTTTTTTAATTCAATTTTGAAATCTGACATGGGGCTAGACATATTGTCAATTTCCCAGCTGCCCAAAGTCATGTGACTTGTGCTCTGATAAATGACTATGAAGATTTTCATTCATCCAGGTCATAGTATATCTAGTATAGGTCCTTTACAGAACACATTAACTCAGTGGACAATAACATCAAGTTCACAAGGGAAGATGTCCACGAGAACAAACTTGCTTTTTTGGACTGTTTGATCTGTATCCAAGAGGGGGGTAACTTGAAGACGGAAGTATACAGGAAACCCACTCATACAGATCAATATCTGTTGTTTGATTCCCACCATCCACTGGAACACAAACTGGGTGTCATTCGAACCCTGCACCACCGGGCGGAATGTGTGGCAACTGATACAGAGTCCAAAGACAAAGAGCAAAAACATCTCAGAGGAGCTTTGAAAGCGTGTGGCTACCCAGACTGGGCCTTTGTCAAAACAGCAGCAACCAAGCCCAACAGGAACACCAATAGAAATAACCGCCCGGAGACACATAGCAGGCGAAACATAGTCATCCCATATGTAGCTGGAGTGTCAGAGAAACTCAGGAGGATTTTCAACAAACACCATGTCCCTGTGTTTTTCAAACCTAGCAACACACTGAGACAAAAACTGGTACACCCAAAGGATCCAACACCAAAAGAAAAACAAAGCAATGTGGTATACGGAGTCCAGTGTAGCGAGGAGTGCACAGATCTATACATTGGGGAGACAAAACAACTGCTCTCCAAGCGAATGGCTCAGCACAGGAGGGAGAACTCTACAGGGCAAAACTCAGCTGTCTTTCTACACTTAAAAGACAAGGGACACTCCTTTGAAGACAGCAAGGTCCAAATCTTGGATAAAGAAGACCGCTGGTTTGAACGAGGCGTGAAAGAGGCGATTCATGTCAAGGTGGAGAGACCATCTCTGAACAGAGGTGGGGGCCTTCGACACCACCTGTCTGCTACATACAATGCTGTTCTAACATCTGTACCCCGGCGGATTCAGAACACTTCACACATCCATTCATGCAACTCTCACAAGTAATACCTGTATCTAGGAGTTGCATGACACATTGGATAATCCTATCACAACTACACAGAATCAACACCTCTGTGAGTTTCTTCAGATGTCACCTCTTTGAAGAGTTACAATGTGCCATTGTAAATGGATTAGTGGAGTTTATATGCCGAGAATTTCCCACACCAGTCAGTTGAACTGAAGAAGCTGCTCGGATGAGTAGTGAAACGTCTTCATTGATTACTCAGCAAGTCCAGTTGTTTTTAGATTGACCTATACTAGATATGCTCTGATAAACTTCAATCACTCTTTACTGCTGTACTGCAAGTTGGAGTGATGTCACCCCCCTCCCTTTCCTCCCCCAGCAGCCAAACAAAAGAACAATGGGAAGGTAACCAGATAACAGCTCCCTAACACAAGATAACAGCTGCCAGGTAGATCTAAGAACAACACTCAATAGTAAAAACCCATGTCCCACTGAGACACATTCAGTTACATTGAGATGGAAAAACAGCAGCCTGCCAGAAAGCATTTCTCTCCTAAAGTGCAGGCACAAGTCACATGACCAGGGGCAGCTGGGAAATTGACAAAATGTCTAGCCCCATGTCAGATTTCAAATTCATTGAATATAAAAAAAATCTGTTTGCTCTTTTGAGAAATGGATTTCAGTGCAGAATTCTGCTGCAGCAGCAATGTTAACTTATTCATTTTGAAATTTATTTTTTCCCCATGACAGTATCCCTTTAAGAGGGATATAAATGAGCTGGAGAGAGTGCAGAGAAGTGCAACTAAACTGGTTAGAGGGATGGAAGACTTAAATTATGAGGGTAGACTGTCAAGGTTGGGGTTGTTTTCTCTGGATAAAAAGGCGCTTGCGAGGGGACATGATTACACTTTACAAGTACATTAGAGGACATTATAGACAAATTGCAGGAGACCTTTTTACCAATAAAGTGAATCACTGTACCAGAGTCCACCCCTTTAGACTAGAAGAAAATAAATTTTATTTGAAGCAACGTAGGTGGTTCTTCACAGTCAGGACAGTGAAGTTGTGTAATGCTTTGCAGGGTGATGTTGTCTAACTCTATAGTTAGTATAGATATGGGTATATATAACTTATTTGAAAGTATGGAGGGGTGTGTGTATGGATGCTGGGTTTTCATTTGGAGGGGTTGAACTTTGTCTTTTTTCAACACCATTTAGCTATGTTACTATGTAACTATGTTACTATAATACAGGCAATTATGATAGCATACTTAAATATCAACAATTTAGTACTAAATAAAACCTTTATGTTCATTTCTGTCAGTAAGTCACTGCTAGAGACATGCTTGTCTGCACACAATTCTTACATATTTTGTGCTGTAAAAACATATCCCTGGCCTTGTTAAATAATTGGTAATTGATCTACAACCTGGAAATGTATTTAGCTTACTTTTCATTCTGACATTATTAAAAAATCTTTGCAAATGGGGATTCCATAATTCCTCTCCAGTTTCACATTTATACTCATGAATATAATACACATGAATATTTCTTGTAGTTTATTTATTTTTAAACAATTTATGAACTGGCATGTAAAACAAAAACATAAACATAAATATATGTTTTCTTATCAATGAAAATGTCATAATGGTAGGGAGGAATTAGGGATGAAGGAGAGCAAAAAAAAAAAAAAAAAAAAAGACTTTACAGACCGAGGGTGTATGATGTCTCGGAGAAACTTAAAAGGAGAGTGACATGAATCGAGAAGACAGAAAAATAATCAGTGCCTAGTGAAGCAGAGAGAGTATAGAAGTGAAAAATCTTAACATAGTTTATATAAATATCTCATATTACTTAACAGGAAAGCAATATAATAATAGATTCTTTCTGTAATCTGGAACACGTTATATGATTTGATACCATATTACAAAAACATCATGAATGATTGCTGATTATTCATGTGTATGTTGTGTACTGGTTTATCATTTTTACCACTAAAGGGTTCCCAGCTGAACTAATCACTAAGGAGATATGCAGTATTCATATTTTAGAAGTGTTCACCTTTAAACTGATGATCTGCAATTGGAGTCTTAAGATCTATAAAGACTGTACTAATTGGCTATACAAGACTAATTGCAGATAGTTAAGATGATTAGTGTATGGCATACATTGTAGTTCAGTTTGCGTCATATTTTTAAAGTTGTTTTGTTGCTTACTTGCTTTGGCAGATGTAACCTTACTTTCTACTTAAGAGTTAGCAAAGATACAAAACCTTAGTTTATTTATAGAGAGCCCAGAGAACAGTGGGCATGTGCAGTGTCCTTGCTATTGGGAACAAATTTAAAAGTATGAATTTGATTGTCAACTGCCATTAAATTGCAGAATGCTGATTTAAAAATATTTTTTGCTGGAGCCACAGTTCATAGACATGTGCCATATGCCTAGCTGCTGTCATCTCAGATAAACTGATATGCTGATATTTAATTTATCATCATCATCATTTATTTATATAGCGCTGTCAAGATACGCAGTGCTTTACTGCAGTTATAGCAAACAGGGAATAAATGGTGGATAACAAACAAGGATTACAGAGTACAATAGGGTTAGAAGGACCTAGAGATTAGAGTTTACAAACTAAAAGGTTAGAGTACAATTGAGACATTAGGATTATATAAACATTTTGTCATTTAGACATATTTTTGGAATCTATTAGGTAGAATCACCTAATAGAGTACCAGGAACCCAGACCAGCAATCTGTGAATTCTGGCAAATGCCAGATGGGCTGCTGTAATAAGATGCCATAGACTATTTATAGGGACTGCGAGGGCTGTTTGGGCTTCTGTGTACTTTAAATGAAAAGGCCTGTTTTGAATCCCAGTGCAGACCTGCTAGACCTACCGGTTTCAGATTTGTCCTGTGTTAGCAGGTGACCTCCCAGTGTCTTGTAAAAGTGCCAAAAGATAGCAAAAGTTTAACTTTAGTATGAAGGGCAACTTCCATCCAAATAAAGAACTAAAAATAAAATGAAATCTCCTAAAACTATTACTTCCCAGATATTTGTTTAATTCCTGTTTGCTCACTATTTATTTTCTCAGTAAATGATTCTATCGGCCCCTGTCCTGATTGTTTTGAATTAGAGGAAATGGCTGTGGCTGTCCTTCTCCCACTAAGAGAAAGTCGTGTATAATCCAGGGGTGTTTATTTGAATCTGTCAGAGTTCCCCTGATTTTAGTGCATGCCTGACTGAGCAATGCACCTTTACAGGCCCCAGTCCTGAATCAAGTCATTATATACAAGATATAATACCTCTCACCACTTTGTCCATAATGTAATCTCTCTTGATGGAGTGGAGATCGGCCTCTGAATCAAGCCATTGTTAGGGTAGAAAGTGAGCGCAGCACACTCATACTTCCTTCTCTGAGCGGCAGGTCAGTAACCCAACGCCTGTGACACACATATGGTCTTGCTTTGCTCACGTTTTCCACACATTTATTTCTGTAAGCCTTTATGTTAAAAATATAGCGTTTGCCTCTTTTAATTGATGCATAAAATTGATAGAAATCCAGAATATACAGATTATAGGAGCAAAGGTTCATAAACACAATAGGGGCATAAAATAAAGCAGTGTAAAAAAGTAGTGCAGAATTATATCACCTCCTTTTATACCACAGTTATCTGTATACAAATGCATATATTTGTACTGCTGTGCAGTGATTTTTCACTTTATAAAAACATCCCTAAAAACTTAGCGCTACCATATAATCTAGTATTTTGGCATACACACTTTTATAAATAGAAGCATGAGTACACAACAAAATGAAATGCAAGGGAATGTCCATGATTTCATACTGTTCTGATTTTATACCTCTTTCGCAAAGTGTAAAACTGCAAGCTAACCCTGCTAAGAGTACTTTTAACTTATAGAACCAGTGCATAGTGCCTCCCATGCTCCCTCCCCAACTTTATAACCCCCACCGCACTCAATGTAACTGTTGTGGCTCTGTTGTGGCTGAAGAACTGTCACTTCACTTCCTACCCCATGGAATAGGTTAGACTGCTGAGCTGGTCCTAAAAGTTCGCAATTGCTGTGTACAGCATGTTTATAAGTAAGACCCATAGAAAACAGGAGCGATGCAAATCTATGCTGCTGTGTGAGGCTGTTAACTGTTGTAGACTACATTTTCTATTTTAAAAACTTGGCTTCTGAAATACAGCAGTTTTATTTTAAGAAGAGAAAGAATAAGACAAAAATTAAAAGAAAACACATGAAAACAAAAAACAAATTAAATGAGCTTTTCTTTGCTTTTAGAAGTGTGAAACTCAGTAATGTATTGTTTAGAGGGTGAATACTGCATATATGGTAAGATGAGTGGGGATGCCTATGTGGCCCCCCTCCCGTTCCTTATGAATATAGTAGTGCCGAGCACAGGCAGTGTTCTATTTGTGGAAATAGATGCAGGTCTTTGTGCTTTGAGCACAGAAACTTGCCGCTACCCTACATACAAGGAAGGTAGTGTGCAAGTTCAAAAAAGGGTGCATGTATTTATTGTATGTGTTATTGCTCATAGTTAAACTTTCCACATGACTAATACTGTGTTACTACATTTTAGCTCAGTGGTCTGAGGTACTTGGTCTCTTCTGCTGTATGTCATTTTTTCATTCTGATATTTCTCTGCAATGCGCGTGTTGTGCACTGACTGATTTCACTTTGGTGTGTGTATGGTGAAATAAAATGCCTGAGTTACTGTACATAATGGCTGTATCTCTGCATTTTATACCTGGTCCTGATGGTGTGTTTTTCAGTTTGTGTTACCAAAAGTTGATTTTTTTTTAAAATGTAGTTTTCCTTTTATTATAAAACTGCTGTCATGGACTGGACCCCTGTGACAATCACAATTCATAGGGCATGATGTACATGTTAACAGGACACTTGACTTTGTACATAACCATATACAGGGCTCCTTACCCTATGGGGCAAATAACTAAAATGTGGCCAATCATGTTCTCTAATTACATCTGTACTGATCCCTGAATCAAAGAAATATGAATTCCATCTGTATTGTTTCCTTCAACCAGTGGTGCTGTAGCCTTATTTCTGTTCACTTTACCAAGCAGTTCAGTGCACCTCACCCTTCCAGCACTTTTACCTTTGGCATAAAAAATACATTCAGTTTAGGCATATTTACCTGTCATAAAGCACTGCATCAAGCCATCAAACCACCAAAACATATTCCATTTCTATCTGTTGTAAGTGCATAAAAATGTAAGTGTTGGTAATATTCCTATACATATAATCTAAAAATGAGTATGTGTGTGCTTTCATGCAAGAATTGTGCATTTTTTTTAACTGATTCACCATTTGAAAAAATACTCTTCTAAAAATCCCATAGGAATGAATAGAACTTGGGTGAGTTTTAATGTATTAAGCTCTAAACTCACATTTTTATAAATCTGCCCAGTACTTACTGTAATTTACCACATATATTGGTTTTTTTGCCGAAGAGCTATAACACATGGCAGCCAATATAACAGGTGACTAGTAAAATCTGCTTGCTGAAGTTAAGCCTAAAACTGCTACTATATACACATATTTACATAAATATCCATTTTCTTTGGTATTATTTATGTAATTTGTGACAATAGCAGGCAGAAAGATGTTACAGAGATGTTACAATTTATTTTCTAGTGTGATAGAAGCAGAAATCCTTTTAAAACAATGTAACCCCTTAATAAGGTAAACAATTATTATCTAGTGATTAATGTAAGTTTTTTTTTTTTTTTTGCAGGAGGCTGGAAGAGACTCATTTGCAAACAATTCCAGCAGATGCATTCTCAAATCTGCCCAACATATCCAATATGTAAGTTTTCACAGCTCCACTGTGCTCACTCTGCATGTGCGGTCGCTATTTCAGAGGGAACAGAATTCAGGGGTAAGACTGTGCAGGGGGGAGGCAGGAAGGGGGCCAGTGGGGACTTATCACCATATGGGGTTTAGTTCTCCTTTAAAAATACTTACCAGCTCAGCTTGACATGTACAAGTGGGATTCAACAGGCTGTGACAGTCTAAAGTAATGCTAAATATATTGTGCTGCTAAAGCTTTTACATGGCTTAACCCCAAAATAAAAATTTGCCTAATAAAAGAAAATGTTATTTTAAGCAACTTTGCAATATACATTCATTACACATTTTCAATGTTTTTTTATTTTATTTCTATATATATTGCTGTTGAATGCAGTGTTTGTCTGTCCCTTTCTACTCTCTACCCTGATGTCTAAGACTCTTGATACAATGTAAGACAAGGCAGCTGATTAACAGACCTGACTTTGCTGGGGAACCAAGACTTTTGCAACATTTAAAAAGTAACAAGCAGGAGTTAAGCAAATGCTGCTTTTAATAGCAAACGTTTTTACAAATAACAATAACTAAAAGCACTGAAAATTTTTAATAAATGTATATATAAGTCAGCATTCTACCTGTCTCTTAAAGGGGATCTGTCACACATACCCAAAACTGTATAATTAAAGCCTTTTGCAAATGTAGCATGAAACCCCAATTCTTTTTTTAATTAAAACATCCATACCTGTTATAAACTTATTAGAGCTGTCAATCATATATTGCCTGTCTCGGCTCTATGCCTCAGGTATAGAGTCAGGTCAGTCAATTACTTTCACTTTCCATTAGCACTTTGAGATTCTGCTGCACTCTCACATTCCCCCTCACTGCTCACAGTCTATGATTATGTAATGTGTGTATGGCCATGGCAATATTTTCCCCCATTCTGGCACATACACAAGATTTTGGGTTGATACAAAACTTGCCTTAATAACAGTGTGCACAAAATGGTGTCTGCCTGCTTGATGTGATTATAAATTTCAAGACTGAAGGGGAAAATCTTTAAATAAAAGTACCGTTTATTTCGCTCACCTAACATCATAGAAAGGTTTTGATATTTCTTAATGTGACAGGTTCTCTGTATGGAATAGCTACTTGTCTCTCCATAGCAGACACATTTTCTTTCTTGGTGTCATTGTACTAAAATGTACCCCCAGTTGCAAAAAATGAGGATATTAGAAATTACCTCAGAGTTCCATGACCTGTATACAAACACTCAGCCTTCGGCCTCGTGTTTTTATATGGTCATGAAACTCCTCGGTAACTTATAATATCCTTATATTTTACAAGAGGGGGTACTTTATTCACTATATAATACACAAGAGCCATGAATATCTTGTAAATGATATCCTTATAAACTGTGCTTAATGATGTCATCAGTTATAATGGGAGTTCAGTGATGTCATTTCTGTCACATGACTCATTGAAACTTGTGTATTATAATAAATAAAGTACCCCTTGTTGCAAAATATGAGGATATTAAAAGTCACCTCTGAGTTACACTCGGCCTTCAGCCTTGTGCTTTTATATGGTCATGAAACTCCTTGGTAACTTATAATATCATCATGATCGTTTATTTATATAGCGCTGTCAAAATACGCAGTGCTTTATCCTTATATTTTACAAGAGAGGGTACTTCATTCGCTATATAATGTATTACATAGACAGAACTGATCCACAGATTGGAAAGGAACATATTACTTTGACAAACTATTTAGCAACATCCCTAAAGCTGCCATAGATGCAAAGATCCGATCGTACGAATCATCGTACGATCGGACTTCTCCAACTCCACTAACCATTCAGATCAAAGTCTTACCAGTCAGATCAAATAAAGTACTTAAAGAACAGATGAGCCAATGTTCTGCCCCTGACAGCAATCGTACCATAGACAAAGCTCTTGACAGTCTCCCACTGAATCGTACGATCTGCAATACATGCAGATATATTACCAGCAGCCGACAGAAATTTTCTAACCTGTCCGATCGACCAAACGACCGATCTCCGCCGGACGAAAAATGTCGGGACTCTCCACACACGGTCCGAAAATCGTACGAATCCTCGATTCGTACAATCAGATCTTTGCGTCTATGGCCAGCTTAAGTCACACAGTGTAAAGCAACCCCCCACCTTATGCCATAGTGAAGTGATGGGTTCTGGAATGTGAAGTTCCTTTACTTTCCTTTGTGGAAAAGCATGGTTATATAGTAATTTGGGTTTACAAAAATCCCAGAATCCACCAATTCACAATAGAACAAGGTGAGGGAGGGATTGGATCACTCTATGACACTAAATACCCATACTGGATGACTACTTTTGATTATTATTATAATAAACACATATTTATAAAGGGCTAGCATATACCTCCGCACTATACAATAATATTAATGCATTGATCATACAGAGTTATATACAACAATACAAAAGAACCATTAATTAACACTACAGGTAAAGAGGACCTTGCCCATTTGTACAGCTTCAGATTGAACTCAGTATTACTGAGCAGCTCTGCAGCAAGTGTTTTATATTTGCTTGGATTTAAATGGATGTATATATATATATATATATGTATTATATATGTATATTATAGGTGCGATGGAAAAGCTGCTCTGTAGTAAGACCTAGCCCTGACATATTCTAACCATGTTACTCTATTCCTTGCAGTTACATTTCACTAGACACAACGCTGCAGAAGTTGGAAGCTGGCTCCTTCCGCAGACTCCACAAGGTCGCACATATGTAAGCAACATGGTACTGATAAAGCTCTTCTTGCCAGTGGGCAATGACAACATCAATGTTTCATTTCTATGTTTCTCTGTTTTTTATAGGCTAAAATAAGATATTCCATCCATTTTTATGACTGTAAACCATGCAAATCAGGGATCAGTCACCACAAAGATTTTACATCTGTTCCACTTCTATCTGTAACCTTCCCATTACCAGATCTACAACACACAGAATAGCAGTAGGGTTAAAATAATCGGGGAATACTGCTTAAATGGAAGCCCTACCTACCTTGTACAGCAGATATCATCTTCATTTCCATTTTGTAAGAAACATTTAATAGTTTTTCTCTACATGACATAATCTTTTACAGCCTTTTCTTTGGGTTGTTTTTCTTCAGAATTGCTCTCACTGTTTTAAAGTTTCTTTTCGTGTTTTTGCAACACAAAACGTCTTCTGTTGGAAATGCTACCAGCCACAGATGGTGTGACGTTGGGATGAGTTTGTAGCTAAAAGCACAGGGGAGAGAAGCTCACATACCGAGCATAACATATTATAACTACTTAGAGCCAATGTCTGATGGGTTAAAGTAGATTTTCTGTACAAAAGCAGTAAAAGCCGTTTTATAAGCAAAATGTTTAAAGAGATTGTTCCTTAAAATTCACAGGATTTATATTTGGTGACTATGACAGAAATTGATGACTGGTTGGTCCATTGTCACAAGTAGCAGAACTGAAAACATGATTGCACAAAGTAATACTCACAAACCTTTACTAAAATGTAATATCTATCAATGACTATCAAGTTAATATATCAATTATACTTTTTAGTAAAGGCATATTATTTCCACAACTACAGGGTTAACTCTGTGGGTTAAGCTTTTGCAGGTTAGGTTGTGGGTTGAGTTTTTTCTGGCCCACACATCACTACTTGTAAGGAGGTTCCAATGCCTTTGTATGAATGTATAAATGGCCATTCAGTCAGTGTTCATGTTAAATAGTTTTGTTAAAAAGGAAAACAATTCATCGAGCTGAACCCCTCCAATTTGCTTACCAGGATGCTGCTAAAACTTCTACCTCCTCAGAGGCACTTGTCAGTTTCTTATAATATTGGTAGTTTTTGCTCTTCACTGGTATCACCTTTATTTTACTGCATTGTATTATGTGCTGTGAATGTCTTCTATTGGAAAAAACAGCCCTCTAGTTTGCAAATTCAGCAATTTGGTTGCTAGGATACAAAAGACCCTAGCAACCATGCACTTATTTGAATAAGAGATTGGAATATGAATAGGAGAGAGCCTGAACAGAGAAATGAGTAGGGGGTGAACCACCCCTTTAATATAAATAAATAATTTTGGGGGTTGTCTTGTTTTCTTGATTTACACAATCTATGGGTTATAGTGTTTAAATGTCCTCCTCCTTCCTATTTCTTCTTCACACCTGAGTCGTGCCTTCCTGAATGAACATTCATATTTTTAGATTTTTTCCTAAAGCAATAAACTGCAGGAACTATTGTGACTCATCTTTTTTTATCTGAAAGGTATAATCTGTAATTGTCATTTAGAAACACAAGTGCAGTGTGCAAAGTGTTTCAACACAACTCTAAACTCTAAAAACGTAAAACCCGTCAATATACATTTCCCTAGTCATGCATTAATCTTATTCTGCCCCCCTGTCATTGTACTGATAACACATCTACAATTATGGTGGTCTATTTTTAAGACTGCAATCCTCTCCTTAACATTTGCCATTGGGACTAGCCATAACTAATAGTCTATTTCTCCATTCCACGTATCAAACCCCAGCAACAGGGAAAGCAGTGATCAAGAGTGCGGTATGATTCATACCCTTATGTTTACTATAATTATTCCTCTTCTGAGACATAACGAAGACAGCTTTGGATGGATATTTAAAATCCTGTAGAAGTCAAATAAGAATTGTGTGTGTGAAGGGTTGAACTGGATGGACACAACTCTTTTCAACCTCAGGAACTATGTTACTTCGTAAGTCAAGATGACCTTCTAGTCACATAGCCTTGAACAGAAGATAGAAATTAAATCTTAAAAAATGCACTGCAATTGAGCCATGAAGAACCTTTGTTAAGTGAGATGGAGTCAGTGCCAAAGACTGACTACTATGATTTAATATGTTAGTAGACCTGAATTTATTACTTTTTTTGAACAAGCGCTTTCCTTTTATTCCAGGATATATAGTTAGGCTGTGTCTGGAGCCTTAGACTAATACTGCAATACTGTTATCACCATCTATATTTTTTAAATGTGGTGTCATCAAATGTTTAAAGGAATTGCTCAAAATAAAAATAAAAACTGGGTAATATAGTTACTTAGCCAAAAATGTAATGTATAAAGGCTGGAGTGACTGAATGTCTAACATAACAGCCAGAACACGACTTCCTGATTTGCCGTTCTCTTGGTTTTCACTGATTGGTTACCAGGCAGTAACCAATCAGAGACTAGAGGGGGGCACATGAGTCATAACTGTTTGCTTTTGAATCTGAGCTGAATGCTGAGGATCAATTGCAAACTCATTGAAAAGTTATGTCCCATGTGGCCCCCCTTACAGTCGCTGACTAACTCAGAGTTAGAGAGCTGAAAAGCAGGAAGTTGGGTTCTGTTATGTTAGACATCCGTTCACTCTAGTTTTTACACATTACATTTTTGGCTAACTACACTAAAAAAATGTTTTCTTTTGCACAGCCTATCTCCAGTGTTAATACCGTTTTTATTTTAACACTGAACAGTTCCTTTAAGCTAAGCACTTCTATATGGGCACATCCTCCACCACGGTGTCTCCACCAGCTGTTCCCAGCTAATACCAATTTCTAAATGATCAGCTAGTGAACTGTAAGTCATATACCAACTTGTGCGTAGCTAGTTTAGGGATCCATGAAATTCAAATACCTATTGGAAATACTGGCCACACCATACCTTACTAGTACTGAACTGCTTTTAATTGTTAAATTTTTTTTATGACATTGCGAGTAAAAGCATAATCATTTGTTGCAAATGGAGAAGAAACTTTTGGCATAATTTTATGACAACAAGAAAGTCAGTAGAAATCTGTAACTTTAGAGGACTGTGTGGGTTCAAGAGGTTGTTTAAAGCTAAGCGACTTTGAGAAGACTGCAAGGAGCCTGAACAAATAAAACATAATTATATGTAATATCTAAATGAGTGTGCTCATTAAAAAGACAACTGCTTAGGTATATAATAACCACTAAACTCAATCAGGGTTTCAAATAAGCCAAATATGAATATTGAAATCTATTAACCACGAGTGCACCGGTCCAATACCATGTAACATATGTTTAAAATTTAAAGACATGCCCAGTATCTCGCTTCAAACATTTATTTGTGCAAAATCACCAATACAATATAGTATTACATTAAGCCCTTGAAAAATTCACATGAAAACATTCACCCATATCACACCACAAGGCAGTGTCTCCCCAGCTTTCTGCATACCTCATGTCAGCCACTCCCTCCTGACGCGTTTCGCGTTATTGGGCACTTCATCAGAGGAGGTGTGGCTATTACAAGTCATATCCCTTAAATACCAACCATTATGAATATGCTATAAGTTAAATTTTATTGTCAACATGCATCTGACAGTATATATTAGTTAGTTAATTTGTCACAGAAGGAATATTACATTTATGAAATCTTAATATGCATGATGTATGTTTATATGTATAATGAAGTATAATTATATTAATAGTAGCAACCTACACTAAAAATTGATTTCTGGATGGTGATACATTCTGTAAATATGTCTTACAGGCCTTGAAGACATCTCAATCAAGTGGTCCCTAAAACAATGAGATAAGAATTCAGAGGAGTATCTATAGTAATAAGTCAAATCAACTGGACTTTTTTTCTTTTCGCTAGTCATCACACTGGCTTTCTCAATTCAGAATGACCTGTTAAAAAAATTTTGTGGTTATATACCTGGAATCTTACTCCAATCAGCATAATATGTTTAGTATAATCAACATGGGGTCAGAGACCACATGGAGTTAAGGTGTTGATTGTATTAGCATGATTGGAGCTATAAGTTGTTATTAAACCATTCACAGAGAAAGCCAGTCAGATGACCAGTGAAACGTCTTCAAGGAAAAAAAAAAAAGTACTGCAAGTCCAGTTGATTTGACTTATTACTATAGCTATACCATGACCTGGATGAATGAGAACCTTCACAGACAATTCAGAGGTGCTCCAACAGCCAGCAAAGTCATATTTATCTAGTTTTAGGGTTAAATTAGACATATTTGTTTTAATTTCTTTATTTGACATTTTTGACATCTTCTGTAGAGTTGATGGGCCCCCTGTGCTTTAGGGTACAGCAGTTTAGTAGATGTGTTATTACCTTTGAGGTGTATTTTGGGTCTATTTTTTTAATAGAAATTATCATTTTTGGGATACTGTTTTTACAAAGTTTTTTACTGTGGACTTGGAAGAAAGAAGAGTGTCTTCAGGGAACTTGGAAAAACAAGTTTGAGAATCACTGGTCTAACCACACCTGTATTCAGTGTCTTTTAGCTTTCCAGCAGCTGAACACATTTATAAAGAATTTTCCAAGATAAACCAGGAAACCTCTTATTACCAATCTGTACATAAATACCTAATTTTCAGCGAAATCATACATTTCAAACCAGTTATTTTATTGTTTCAGCACACACGCCACCGCTCCTTGACTAAAAAACAACACATGTATTTACTTTTTGTATAGTGTAAATGATTTGTATTAAATTTGTATATATCTACCTAAAACCCAGTCTGACAAAGGGCCAGGTAAAGCCCAGAATGTTGTTGTGCAGACTGCTATAATTTGCACTTTTTTGTTCCAATAGTGTTATTTACCTAAAAGCTGTAGAACGGGTGTAGATGTTTCATATATCCCTTGAGCAGCAAAGTGCTCTAAAATTGTCTGGTTGGAAAGCTGTCCATATCAGCAAAGTAAGAGAAGACAGATGGCTGATTTTTGGAGCCAGACTGGATGACGGTCCGACTTAGCTCCTGTGTTTTGTGTCCAGCCCTAAAGCTTCATTTACTTAAAAGAGAGATCAAGTGAGTGGTCAGCCAAATTCTGTAGCCTGCAATGCCTGCTGACATCACAATTGGGCTTATGGCAGATAAGAAACCCTGTTATCTTAATCTATAAACCCAAACATACTAATTTATATTGGCCATACTCCAACAGTGTATCTGCTAAATTAACCCCTTGTTAATTTATGTGGACTTTATTTATTTGGTAAGTTTTAGATGACATGGCCCTCATTCCAACTGTCTACTAAAACTTATAGCACCTATGTATTCTTACTGTCTATGTATACTGTACTTTTGTTTGTGACAGCTGCACTGCATACTGTATATATATATATATATATATATATATATATATATATATATATATATATATATATATATATATATATATATATATATATATATATATATATATATATATATAGTTATAGTGATACGTGGATAAATACAATACAAAACAAACTGTTTAATTCACTAGGGTAGCAGGCTGTACATTTTCTGGTATCAGCCCCTCTAGAGAAACAAAAAAGTTAACTTGTCTTTTATCCAGCCTTTCTAAACTAAACCTCCCAGAATCCAACAACATCTTGTAATAAAGTCCTACTATGAGAAATGTTAAGAGCTGTGCAGAAATCATTGAAGCTGTGCATTAGGTATTTAGACAACCCCCCCCCCTCCAAGAAAAAAACAAAATAACCCATATACACAAACATCATATAAGACAATTAATATATTGCCATCAAATATGATAAAATCCCTACCAAACCAGATCATATGTGCTTACTCCAGCTACCCATACCAGCAATATCTATGATAACATTTGGATCAGAACTCAAGACAAGTTTAGTTTGAACACTATTGAGCTTACAATTATATTTCATTTTTCTGGAGGAAGAGATATAGCTCTTAAAATTTGAAAGCTCATAATACTGCAGTTCATATTTGGTGAACTCTATATTAAAACCATTCTTGTGTGTGGGGTCTGCTAGTTTTTACCCATATATGCATATTCTTTCTCTATGCTTTATGAGCATCAGTCTGCAGATAATTGTGGTATATTATATGTAGTGTATTTCAGTATTGTTATTGTGCCATACAGAGTATGGGCTCCTCACTTTGTTTTGCTATTTTGTTTTATGTGGGCTAGGGATATGATCTTATATGATGACAATAAATTAATTGGTTTTATATATGTTTGCAGTTGTAGGTTATTGAATCACATTCATACATGAATATGATTCATGTATGCCCTTGGGGTTTTGTCTAAATATGGTCAAGGTGTGAACGCCTTTCCTGGAGTGAGGATGTTTTAATATCTGTATTAATTGCCACATACAGCATTGTTTTAGTTAACATATATGGGTATTTTTTTAAGTCTAGCCTTTATTTAACATATTTGTTAGCAACCCTTAGCTGCACTCTGTTTCTAATGATGTCTAATTGACTTTTAATTAATTTGTAAAATATTCTTTTTAAAATTCTCTCTGGCAGAGAGATCCGAAATGTTAAGAATTTGATGTATATTGATCCAGATGCATTCCAAGACCTTCCCTGCCTCAAATATTTGTAAGTATAACAAATAATGTACTGCATGAAAGCTCTGTCATTTAAAATAATTACAATAATACTTTTTTTATCGTGCTACTAATTTAACACAGTGCTATGTTTTCAATTTAATTTGTTGTGGCTGATGCACAGATAAAGTAATCACCGAAGGCCAAAAAGAGCTAGGGAATGAATTAATCCCATCTGGTCCAAACTCAAATGCCATTCCATCCATTGTTTTCTCAAGAGATGTCCCTGTTCCTCAGCATTTCTTTTTCCGGGCTTTAGGATGTTTAATGGTAGTTACCCTGGTTGCTGAAATACAACTCCCAGCATACAGCAATGAAGCATACTTGGAACTGTAGTCTGGCAACATCAAAGTTATTGAACTCATAATGTAAAAACAAAGCTCTTAAAGGAACAGTTCAGTGTAAGAATAAAAACTGGGTAAATAGATAGGTTGTGCAAAATAAAAAATGTTTCTAATATAGCTAGTTAGGCAAAAATATAATGTATAAAAGCTGGAGTGACTGGATGTCTAATATAACAGAACAGAACACTACTTCCTGCTTTTCAGCTCTATAACTCTGAGTTAGTCAGTGACTTGAAATTTTGCAATTGATCCTTAATATTCAGTTCAGATTCAAAAGCAACAGTTATGACCCATGTGCCCCCCCCCCTCAAGTCACCCATTGGTTACTACCTGGTAATCAATCAGTGGAAACCAAAAGAGCTGAAAAGCAGGAAAGTAGCGTACTGTTATGTTAGACATTCAGTCACTCCAGCCTTTATTCACCAATCTCTCTGCATGTCGCTGTCATATATCGCCCCCCTTGTCCCTACTCTACTTTTTTGGATAACTTTGCTGTTTGGCTTCCATACTTTTTCTCCAGTGAGACACTTGCTACCATTTTAGGTGACTTCAACATTCCCATTGACAACTCTGCTTCTCTGCCACCTCTAAACTCCTCTCTCTAACAGCTTCATTTGGTCTCTCTCAGTGGACTGACTCATCTACCCACATCGAGGGTCCTGCTCTTGATCTTATATTCTGCCACTTGTGCCACCAATCCAACCTTACTAATTCTCCATACCCCCTATCTGACCACCACCTACTCTCCTTTCAGATAACACTTTCACCTGCACTATTACAACCATCTCTCTCTACCCACACATATAGAAACCTAAACGCATTTGATCCACAACAATTATCAACAGTATCAACACAATTAATGTCTTATTTTAACAAGCTTTCCTGTCCATATAGGGCAGCTTCTCTCTACAATGATGCTCTTTCGATAGCTCTTGACTCCCTTGCTCCTTCTACCACCTGTTTCAGCCGACCAGCTAAATCCCAACCCTGGCACACTAGTGTAACTCGGTACCTCAGAAGATGTAGATGTAGTATCAGCTGAACAACAGTGGAGAAAGTCATAAAATGATCCTGACTTCATCCACTTCAAAATCATGTTCTCTTGCTACAATCGAGCTCTATCAATAGCTAAAGAACAGTACTTCTCTTCTTTAATCTCCACTCTGTCCTCTAAACCACATTGACTGTTTGCCACATTTAAATCAGTCCTATGCCCCCCTCTGCACCCTACATCCATCCTACATCCCAAGATCTTGCTAATTTCTTTAATGAAAAAATGAATCTCATTAGACTGAGAATACCGTCTGACAACAATCTCAGACAAACTTGCAGTCCACTCACATCCACTCCTTCACCCTGGCAACACTAGATGAAGTTAGCAAACTTCTAGCCTGCTCAAAACCCACAACCTGCTTCCTTGACCCCATACCCTCTTGCCTCCTTTATCCACTCTCTGATACACTCTCTCCTGCACCTACCCACCTATTTAACCTTTCACTCTCTACTGGTACTTTTCCATCTTTATACAAACAAGCACTAATCACTCCTATCCTCAAAAAATCCTTCCCTTGATCCCAACTCTCCCGCTAACTATCGTCCGATTTCCCTTCTTCCATTCGCATCCAAATTACTGGAAAGGCTTGTTTACAAAAGTCTGATCCAGCATCTTACTCAGAATTCCCTTCTCGACCCCCTGCAATCTGGCTTCCGCCCATCACACTCAACTGAAACTGCACCCAACTGCACAGTAACCAATGATCTACTGGCAAAGTCTAAAGTTCACTATTCCATACTTGTCCTTCTAGATCTCTCTACAGCCTTTGACACAGTTGACCACCCACTCCTCCTAGACATTCTTTACTCAGCTGGCATTTGACTGGGAGATCGGCAATCTCCATCAATTTCGCGCATGCACAGTCAAAAACCGGCAAATTGCTTCAATTGCTCATGCGCCAACATACCGATCTCCCAGTCATCTTACCGAGGTCATTTCCCGCGGGGGCAGTTAGCCTAGGGGGGAGGAGGGAAGGGGTCTAAGTGGGGTTGGGGATACGGGTTTTTTTTCTACAGTGTTTCCTTCTCCTTTAAAGTTGCCTTCTCTAACTCTAATTCTACTATGTTCCCTCTCTCTGTCGGAGTTCCTCAAGGCTCTGCTCTAGGTCCCCTGCTGTTCTCACTCTATACTACTTCACTAGGAAAACGTATTCAGTCATTTGGACTTCAGTATCACCTCTATGCTGATGACACCAAACTCTAGTTGTCTACTCCTTTCCCAAGTTACGGACTGCATTTCTCCTGGATGTCACAGTGCCACCTGAAACTGAACCTTTCAAAAACAGAACTCATTATATTTCCTCCAAGTTCCTCCCCTGTCCATCACATATCGCTCACACTAAACAACACTACCTTTTATATCACCACACAGGCACACTGCCTAGGAGTTATACTAGACTCACATCTGTCTTTTTCACAACACATCCAAACATTTGCAAAATCTTGTCATATTCAACTGCGCAACATTGCCCAAATCTCAGTTCAGAATCAACCAAAACACTTATTCATTCACTTATCATCTCCCGCCTTAATTACTACAACCTACTCCTCGCAGGTATTCCAACAAGTCACCTTTCACAATTCCAATCTGTTCTAAATGCTGCTGCTAGACTCACTCATTTATCTCACCGCTCAAAATCAGCTGCTCCCAAATGCATGTCCCTTCACTGACTCCCAATTTCCTCTAGAATCAAATTCAAACAACTCACATTTACATTTAAGGCCCTTAACAGTGAATCCCCTGCCTATATTTCATCTCTGATCTCTTTTGAAATAAAAAAATAACAAAAGCTGAAAAAGGAACTAAAATGTTCTGAAAGCTTGCTATGATTATATTAGTTAGCCAATACAGGTATCACATTTATACCACTTATTTTTTTATTTCAAAAGGGTTGCCCTGTAACATTGTTACTGGCTAACACGGTACAGCAACTTTACCTGCAATCTCTGATCTCCAAATACTCTCCTTCACGCAACCTTCGATCTGCTTCTGAGCTTCGCCTCACTTCTCCTCTCATCACTTCTGCCCATTCTCGTCTACAAAACTTCTCTAGGGCTTCTGCTTTTCTCTGGAACTCTCTGCCTCAAGCTGTCAGACTTTCTCCTTCTTTCCAAACTTTCAAACACTCCTTAAAGACTCACCTGTTTAAAGAAGCTTATTCACTGTCCCTTAATTAATCAATCATTGCTGTATCATTAATCCCAAAATTGTTTCTAAAATCTTAATGTCTCAATTGTACCCTAACCTTTAGTTTGTAAACTCGAAATTTGTAGGGCCCTCTAATCCTATTGTACTCTGTAAACCCTTGTTTGTTATCCACCATTTATTCCCTGTTTGTTATAACAAAGGTAAAGCACTGCTTATCTTGTCGGCGCTATATAAATAAATGATGATGATGATGATTCAGGTGTAGCATATCTAGCCTACTTCATTGTTGAGCTGTAGCTCGTCTTTAAGGACAGATGACACATTCACAGAAAGCCATTAAGCAGTCAACTAAATTATGATTATTCTTCTTCTGGCAGAGGGATTTTAAACACTGGCCTCTCACTTTTTCCAGACCTAACAAAAATTCACTCTACTTCTATGACTGTCATTGTGTAAGTATAGCGAGCATCACAAACCTCATGTACCTTCTGAGGACAGAGAATGTATTAAGAAAATAAATGATATATGGTGATCTCCAGTAATTTTTGCTTACTTTATAGGGAAATTGCAGATAATCCTCATATCATATCAGTACCGGCCAATGGATTCCAAGGACTGGGAAAGGAGTTCCTTACACTGTATGTATTGTTGGTTATTCTTGATACAAAGGGAAAGTTCCATGCTTTTCTGGCATGGGTTCCTACACTCTTTCCTGCAGATTCATGAAAAATACAGTGAGGGAAAATGACAATGTCAATGTGAACTAGAACTTTAACCTAACTTAAACCTACTAAAAAAATATAATTTATTCACTTACCAAATAATTATCAATGTTTATTTTACACTGGGTGGGCAGCCATTATACTAACTGATACTTCATATACTGTACAATGGAGCACCTGCACCTATGTATGTATTGCCCATATCACTATTATTGTAGATTGACATATGTTGTAACACAGCCAGCAAATTTGATAAAAATGTAAGGAAAATTTTTGGCAAGGCTAATGTGGTATTTGAAGATTATTAGGCTCAATTACAAAAAATAATGGGAAAAAAGTGCTATGTTTTTTTGCAATCTGTACCTTGCTCAATCCAAGTTACTTTGATACACCCTAAGGCACATTTCTTTTCACTACTGATATAGGTGGCAATTGGGTATTGTATGGAGTGCTCCTAGCTGGTCTAGCATTGAGAATCACAAGCTGAATCAAGGTGCTAGGGTGTTTTATATTTAATAACTGTTACAGATGCAAGTGCTAAGGGGAGCTAAGGCATTTTTCATCCAGTCAAAGTACAGAGTACAGTTTGGACTAGTACAGGCACAAGTGCTCTGTGTATGGACCTCAAGGGGGAAACAATTGTGCTCTCAGTCACCTGCGACCTCTTTGTGCTCCAGCACCTGCACCATGGTAAATTAGCCCTAATATGTATGTCAGGATGCAGAATTACTAGGCATTATAACTTATGGGCTTGCCTATAGCCTGTATATACATATTTGTCAAACCATGAAACTTTTACATTCAAACTATCTATGTTCTACAGTTGTTAATTGACTTTGATGAGTATTTCCCCCTTTTTTTAAAAAAAAAATAACTTTGTTTTTTGTGTTACCTACAGAAAACTATACAATAATGGCTTCACCCAGTTACAAGGATATATTTTCAATGGAACCAAACTGGATGAGCTGTAAGTAATGGCATCTTACAGAATGTGGAGATCATATGGTGAAAGTTATTGGAATTGGAAAGTGCCCACTGTTAGGGTAAATAAAAGAGAAGAGGAATATAAGACTACAAACCCTGAATCTCTGGTGTCTCTGTAGTCTTTAGGTTTCCACCACTGCCACAAATGACATTGTGGGGACCACTGTATTCTACAAATTTCAGAAATATCTGCTAATATACTTAGGAGTGTACATTTCAATGTTACCATGTTGGTAATTGTGGTAGCATTTAGAAAATGCATTTTATTTAACTATAATCAGTTTGCAGTCAGTTCAGCCCATCGACTTGCACAATAAGTTTCCTTGAAACTGAAACTATAAAATTTAAATAAGCTGCAAATCCACAGTGGCCACACGTAGTGCTAATTTACATTCTAACAGTATATAAAATGAAAAAAAAAATGGCACCGTAACAAGTTAAAACCAAGAGAGACTGTGCGGCAACTTCTTTCATTTCATAATAGATCACAATTAAATACTTATATAAATATAGGAATAATGGTGTTTATTAATAATAATGAATAATAATTATTAATAATATTAAGTTGAGATGAAGAATCATGCTGTAAGTCAATGGAACGTTGACAGCATGAATAGCTTGAGTAAAAATTTACCACTTTTTTGTGCAAACCTGACTGGAGGGATTTGTAGGAAACACTCTACAGAATATAGAGTGGGTTTTAAGAAATGTCAACATATACTGTAGAAGGTAATTGTGAATCTGTTTTATGGTGTTAGCATTAACGCTGACAGGTATGCATGGTTTGTGCTAGTGGTAATGTCAGTGAGGAATGGTGAGATGGAGTGAGTGTGCAGATGAGCACATACAATAACTACACACACACAGACAGCTACAGAAATGCACACTTACTGCCTGCTTGTAAATGAATGTTTGGTGTAAAGCCATGGGCAAAACTTTGGCTCCTTTTTTAAAAAAACTGTAAAATAAATTGATCAATGGCAAAATAAGTTTGAAGTTGAGAAAACCAGCTTTTTACATTTGTTTTACTATTGAGTTTACACAGCATACTCACCTATCCTTTCAGACATGAAAAAAGACTGACAGAATTATTACCCTAGACTCAATATAAGGTAACACATACTTTGGGAAGAATAACTAAAAGAATACACTTTCTATAACCATAGATGAGCTTTCTCTACTGACAATGTGGACCACTATTTTTTTGCAGTGTGTTCCAGATTTGAAGGATGCCTTCTACAAATACCATTCATGGTATTTAGATCTGAGCACTTCCGAGCAGTACAGTGTTTTGTCTTTAACCATTCCTAGGGACTTTTGGAATCATTGTCCTGTTGCAGGTCCCATTGTCAGAAACCTAGCTTTTTGACCCTCAAAAACATCAGTGAACCTCCTCCATGTTTGATTTTACGGGTGGTGTCCTTTTCATAGAAGGCTTCATTTTTTTCTGTAAAGAAAATGATGTTTTGCTTTACCAAATAGCTCTAATTTAGTTTCATTTGTCCTCAGGATGTTCTCACTGGAGACTTTTTGCTTGTGTAGGTGTGTTTTAGGTGTGTTGGGCTTTCTTATGTCCGTGTCAGCAGTGGGGACTTCCTGGGTCTTCTACCTCAGAAGTTGGTGACAAATGGTGTGAGTTAAAACTGATGTACTTTGCATTTGAAGATAGTTGATAATGATTCTTTCACATTTCACCATAATTCTCATATGCAATCTTTGAGGTATCTTCCTCTTTGATCCAGGGAGAATGGTGACAGTACCATGGGATTCTTAATAACGTTTAGCATGATGTGCACATGAACATTAAGGTCTCTGCAGATGGACTTGTAGCCTTACACTTTTGTGCCTCTGCTCCTCAGACAGTTCACTGTTTTTTTCTTTCTCCCATGTTCATTGAGTGGCTCACACAGACAATTTTAACTGAATGAACGGTGTGCTTCTTATATTGCTCCTCTGCACTCTTTAATAGTCTGGGTACCTGTATATTTTTTGTTATAATTTCTGCCTGTAGATGGCACAATGCTTTCTGCTTTACTTATTTTTTATATATATAAAATCCATCTCACAGATAATCCTTGAGGTCTGAAAATCCTTGGATACCTATTTTGAGCTTGACTGTGCCATTTACATGTTATTAACATTTTAGCTTTCATTCACATTATTATATTGGAGAAAATGTTGGCTGTGTCTTTAAATGTCTTTAAATGTGTTGAGCAAAAAGATGAAGTAGAACTCAGGTCACTTGGTAGTTAATACTTAATGTTAAATTAATTTCTTTGTATGACTCACATGGAATCTTGACAAGTATTATTGTTTTAAACTTTGCTGCTGGAGTATTTAAAATTCAATAAAGAGAAATAGAAAAGAGAGAAAATCCATCTCACATACTCTCTCCTACTTTTTGTCTTCTGTTTTTCCTGCCAGTATTTGGAAGCATTTTGTTTCATACTGGTATTAATATGGCCTCAAACATATTCCTGTACTTGAGCCTTCAATTGCCTTGCTCTGACTCTAGGCCCTAGGTCATAAAGGGATCTCGTTCTCAGCCTCAAAACTATAGGCCAGTTAGTCTGAGGTCAGTGGTAGGAAAGCTTTTTGAATGGTTAATAAAGGATAAGCGTCAGGGCACACGCTCAGATCTTCTCCTCAAATCTGAGAGTGTGCCCTGACCCTTAGATAATGGATTTCATAGCAAATCATAATACTATGAGTTTGTGCCAGCATGGTTTTATGCGTAATAGATCTTCCCGGAATTAATTATATTTCTTTTTATGAGAAGGTGAGCAGGGATCTCGATTCTGGGATGGCAGTGGATGTGATTTACTTAGACTTTGCTAAAGCATTTGATACAGTGCCACACAGACTATTACTGGTTAAATTAAAGAATGTTGGCCTGGAACATAGTATTTGTACCTTGATAGAGAACTGGCTAACTAACTATGTAACACATTTTTGTGCACTGTGCAACACTACGGTTTTCAGAGAGACATAAAACAACCGGAAATGGCCCTCTGCTGCCTCCTACAGTGTTGAATATGAATTGCCTGAAAATCTGCAATAGTTCTTGCCCCAGGTTTGCTTTCACATAGCTCTCACATCAGCATTGTGTTCAAGCCAATAGCTCTCACATCAGAGATTACAGATTGTTTATTGAAAATAATGCTCAGAGATATGTCTGTCCATGGAGTTTTTTTCTGGCTTGGCAGCAAACTGAAGGAAGATTGATCTAGTGATTTCAGCAAAGTATTATACATGAGTGATTTTTTGAGTAGGTGTAATTGCAGGTGTCTACCTAATACTGCATGCCACAATTTACCACTGTGGATGCCAGTTAGAAGCTTTGTAAATCTTACACAAGCAGCAGCAGAAGTTTTTATTGGGAACATTTCATCAAGGCAGGCCATGGTGCTCATTGCAAGGTTTAAGGAGTCCAAGTACTTTTCATAATAGTGGTTAAATACATACAAAAAAATGCCTAATTTGAGGTACATTTGCAAACTAACCTTTAAATGCTTTAAAGTTTGAGGCACTAAGTGATTTAGGCCAAGCTATCTCTGTTATGGGCCATAAAGTGTGGTAGAAGTTTGACGTTGTGCAGTACTGAAGTGTTTGGAAGGGGTTAGAAGAGGGATTATCTGTCTGATTGTTTTGGGAGGTTGGTGGTTTATTTTTGTGGCTCTTACTTCACCCTCTGAGTGTCACATATCACAAACTCGCACATGCTTTTCTCCTCAAGTCTGCAGCTAATACCTGTACCATCCCAGGCTGCACGGCACATAACGTTAAATAAACAGGCATCGATTGCACTGGCTGGAAAATTACCGAGTGAGCTCACAGCCAAAGGAAGGAAGGAGACACGAGCAGACAATCTCGTTCATTGGCTCCAACATCCACAGACAGGACAGAATGTATTTTTAGATGCAAATATTCTCAGTGGATTGTATGAATTTGAGGATCATGTGATATTGCTCACATTCCCATCATCATAAGACCAATTATTATTATTATTATATTAATACTGCATGTTTGACAGGAAACTCTACCACTAACCTCCAAACAGCTAAAAACAAAACAAGCTTTAAGTACAGATGGAGCAGAAGTAACATAACTAGAAAATACTCGGCTTCTCAGCAAAACAATTCAGGGCACCCTAAAACTTTATGAACATGGTAGAAATGCTGGAATAAAACTCCATTGAAACTGGAGAAACACCCACACAGATAGAGCACACAATTAGAGATGAGCAAGTCTTTCCCGTTTCACTTTCTGGAAAAACTGTGGAAAAATGAACAAAACGGTGAAAAATTTGCAAAATGCATTAAATTCAATGGGCGTGTTTTTGAGACAACTTTTTCTGTGTTTTTTCCATGAAAAGTGCATTAAAGCATGTGAGTGTTTTTTCACTGTGATTTTTTTCCACAATATCTTTATCTGTGCAAAATACATTGGAGTCTATGGGCATTTTTTGTGGTGAACATTTTTAACTGTTCTGTGAAAATATTTGCAAATGGCAAAATACTGAAAAAATGCTCATTTTTTGCTCATCGCTACATACAATCTCCAGGCAGACTGTGGCATGGAAAGAGCTGAACCCCATATACCAGTGCTGCATAACAACAAAGCTAACCACTGGCCCATCAAGGACTCTCCATGTCTTGTATGAAGTGTGATAGGATCTGCTTTAACATATTGACAGTGCACATATCTTTAAAACAACAATGACCGACACAGATACATTCCTGCTACATCTTTTCAAGGCATTGTCTTCAAGTGGCCTATTTATCAATCTTCAAGTTTCAGGGGAAAAAATGAGCACCAAACAAAGTGACTTTTTTCTCAAACGCTAACGTATTAAAAAAACAACAACAGAATATTCCTGCAGGTTTTTTTTCTCAAAAAAAAAAAGGTGCATGCCAGCAAAAATCTCATTGTTACTTTCATTTTAATAAGGCTGAAAAACTTTTTTTTAAAAAAATGTTTTCAGGAACTGGGAAAATAAATAAAGTTGAGAGAGACTATTCCCACTGACTTCTATTGAACCGTGACTTCTATTGAACCGTGTCAGCTTTTACTTGCAGAGTTTTTCTGGCGTTTTTCATGAATTTTTTCTTTAATAAATACTGAGGTTCTGAAGAATATTCTGGAGTATATTTGCATGTGCATTTTTTTCATTTCAACCGTGCATGTCTTTTTATTCAATCGTGGAAAAAGATGCATACTTGATTTTTTGATAGATCAGCCCCAAGCTTTCTTTCTTTACAAGTACAGTCTCATTTTGATGATTGTTGAATGTTTTTTTTTGCCATTATTGTAAATCCCTGTTATCCAGAATGCTCAGGACCTGGGGTTTAATGAATGAGGGCTCTTTCCATAATTTGGATATTTATACCTTAAGTCTACTAAACAAACATTTAACCATTAAATCCAATGGGAGTATTTTGCCTGGATTAATTATATCTTATTTGGGACCAAATACAATGTACTGTTTTATTATTCAGAGAAAAAGGAAATAATTTTTAAAAATTTTAATTATTTGATTAAAGTGGAGTCTATGGGAGATGGCTGGGGTTTCTGGGGAATAATAGATCCCATCCCTGTATCTGAAAAAATAATAATATTTTTTTTAAATATCTTGTGGATCCAGTACGCTTCGCTATGCAGTATTTGCAAGTAGTTTCCTCCCAATGAAGTTTGTATAACTGACTCCAGTGGCATTCATTTAAGAGAAGTTAAAGAGGGTATTTTCTCTAAATAAATGCTTAGCAATGGGAATTGTTTTGGTCCAGATTCTACTGCTGTTTAATGTGAGATCTACAGTATGTAGTGCCGATCTGTTGCTGAATGGTCCTTTGTAATTTCCCATACAATTCAGTTCACAGTCATACAGCATAAGGTACTGTATATTACCCCTGCTGTCACGCTGTTGCACAGGTTAAGCAATGTTTGATTGTAAACATCTCTCCAGTCTCCAGTTGCATAACAATGTCCTCAAGGATCGGGTCCTTCCAATTAATGAAGCCTTTACATTTAAAAAGGTGTGCTATTACACAAAGTTGCAAGTAAAGATCCAAATACTGGGAAGACCGTCTCCCATAGAGTCCATTTTTAGCAAATAATTCTAATTTTTAAACATGATATAATAATAATACAGAAGCTTGGAAGTGATGGTAACTATGCTGCTTGAATCCATATTGGTGGCCAAACAATCTCACTGGTTTATTTCCCATTCACGGTAATGACTGATCTCTTATCTGTAAAATTCTGGGTCCTAAGCATTCTGGATAAAAGAGCCTGTACCTTTATTGCATTCTTTGGGTCTTCTGTGTATCTTTGGAAGCATATAAAAACACCAGATGTAAGAAAAAACTTAAAGCCATTACTAGAGACCCGAGTCATCCAGGGCATGATCTGTTCATCTGGCATAAGCACAACTATATTCTTAGGCATAAAATACCTGAAAGTATAAAAACTAGGAGAATCCCTATGTACATTAAGTACAAATGGCAATAAATTCCTACTTGACTTGGCTTGATGTCATCTAAGCCCTGTTTGTATGTAAAAGTGGCATCCCTATTAAGTTTTTATTCTATAGCATTCATTATTTATAAATTATTTAGTGATCTCCTCCCTGTATTTGCCATATTCCATAACTGCTATTGCACAACCCTTGTCAGTTCTTCGGATAAACATATTCTTCTAATCCCTATAATGCCTTCCTTTAATGTTTAGTTACTGTACATGTTTTCTGACAGGTGATGTTCAGCAGTAGAATGATTTGCTAAGCATTATTTAGAGAAAGGATACTCTTTGTCTCCTAATAAAGGAGAATTCAACCCTTAACTTAAAAAAACCCTACACCCTACCCTACATAGACCCCTCCTCCCCCCCAGCCTAGGTGTTACCCACGGTAAATGCCCCTAACTCTTTACTTACCCCTCGTGCAGATGCAGGCATTGGAGTTCACTGGCGCCATCTTCAGCCAATTCACTAGTCTTTCATGAGTTTTGCCGCGTGCACAGTTGTCACGAAACACAAAATTGCTCCAACTGCGCATGCGAGGACATGCAGGTCTCATTCCAAATATTTCTGAAGAGAAGAAGATGGCGCCCGTGAACTCCGATGCCTGCATCTGCTCCGAGGGGTAAGTACAGTGTCGGACTGGCCCACCGGGATACCAGGAAAACTCCCGGTGGGCCCAGGTGTCAGTGGGCCCTCCTGCTTCTAAACATTTGGCCTATTTCATGTTTCACATTTCATTCCCTATTTCTATGAGAACAAAGAGGCTAAATAGATGGAACAATAGATTATAGTATGTAAAGAAAACAGAATAGGAGAATAGAGGTTGAGTGAGAAGAAGAAAAATAATACTAAGGGTGGGCCGCTGGCCTAAGGTTTTTGGTGGGCCCCTGATTTAAGGTTTTTTGGTGGGCACCTGGTGTCCCAGTCCGACACTGGTTAAGTAAAACGTGAGGGGCATTTGCCCAGTGTAACACTTAGGCTGAGGGGGAGGGGTCTATGTAGTGTAGGGTTTTTTTTAAGTTTAGGGTTGAATTCTCCTTTAAATGCATTCCACTGGAGCAGGCTACAAAAACTCCATGGGGAGGAAATTATAACTTGAAAATATTGCACAGATAAGTCGACTGGATCCAGATAAATTACATGGCCCCCTTTCTCGTTTTTTTAAGATATTTGTTTTTTTATATTGCTACCACACAGGGGTGAATAATAATGCCAAAACACATTCATGCATCTAGTACCATCATGATTTGACAGTGTACCTGCAAAAGAAAGAAGGGTTGAAGACAATGGTTGGAAAAGATGCGACTGAATGTGTGTATGTCGCTGGTAGCCTGATGCCTCGAGATGTTGCTTGGTGTATGAATATTGCTGAACTAAAATATATATTCATATTGTTTTTAAAGATACTGTATGTGCACTGTGTTGCTATCTTACAGCTGATTTCATTATGGCTACAAAATGTAGACATGGGTTGTCACTTGTATGTTTAAAAAGGTGTTTTGTACACTAGATTGCTTAGTTAAAGTGGACCTGTCACCCAGACACAAAAATCTGTATAATAAAAGTCCTTTTCAAATTAAACATGAAATCCAATTTCTATTTTTTATTAAAGCATTCATAGCTGTTGTAAGCTCATTTAAAAATCTCAGCTGTCAATCAAATATTGTCTGCCACTCCTCTATGTCAGTGGCATAGAGGTGGGGCAGACAATGACTTTCACTTTCTATTCAGCACTTCCCAGATGTCACTGCTCTCCACACATTCCCCCGTTCTCTTTACCATTTAATTGTGTAATCAGTGCATGGGGATGGACATCGGGTCCCACAAACAAGATTCTGAGATGATACAAGGCTTGTCTTAATAACAGTGTCCACAAAATGTCTGCTGCCTGCTTGCTCTAATTTTGAAATCCCAGACTGAAGGAAGCAAGAATTAAATAATTTATATAGTGTAATTAAAGTTCATTTTGCTTGAGTAATGTGATAAAATAGGAATTTGAATATTTTTTTTGGGTGACGGGTCCCCTTTAAAGGCATTGTTTGATATGTACACAGCACTACTGGAGACTATGCAATTTTTAAGGGAGTGAAGCTTTCAGACTCTTCAGACTTTCATTTTATATATGTATTATTATTATAAGCATATATGCAAGAGTATACTACGTTACCATACAAATGTGTATAGCGTTGGAATGAGTTATATATGAAAGGAATGTGTGTGGGAAGTTGGGTATCTAAGTGGAGACAAGATTGTATATACATCTCTGTTCTGAATAAGACAATGTATTTACTTGGATATGTGATACCTGTATAATTCTTGCCCAAAATAATTCTGTGCTACTGGAATATCTTAAACACAGTACATTTCTTAAACTTCTTAATATAATGTTAAGTGCTGGATTTTCTCTGTGATATGGAGCCAGGTGAAAAACTAACATTCCTGTAGTGAACTGTTAGTGAACACCCTATGTATCCATGCTGATTATCTCCCAGATGGTGTTGCTAGAACAAGAAATTGTTCAGTGCGTACAATTCGAAACATTTTATATTACATTGCGCCAATCCCATCATTCCGTGCTGGACTGAGTAATCCCATAGCAGAGGATCCCAGACTGCAGTGTCGCCCTTAATATGAAACAAAACAGATATTCAAAGCCTGATGGACCATTGGGGTGAGATTTGGGGCTCTCACAGAATAAAAAAGTATTTTTGGACACGCCCCATGGGCCATTGTCCTTAAGGAAAGAAGTAATTAGCAACTATTGCATGGACAAAATGTCCTAGCTTTAAATCAGGAATGCTGGGAAACAAGTTATAATTAAGAATCCTCAACCCTATTCTCTAGCCTTAAGGCTAAGCCTGACTAATTGTAGACAGTCTGTGTTATATTCTGTTGTTGTGCAGTACACTATATAGACAAAAGTGTATGGGCTCCCCTTCTAATGATTGGAATTAGCTACTTAAGCCACGCCCATAATTGCTGCCACAAATACTGCTGTATCATACGATGACATTCTTCATAATAACCTGCTTCCTACTTCTTGGAAACAGTTTAGGGATGACCCTTCCCTCTTTAAGCAGGATAATAATCCTGCCCTCAAAGTAAGGCTTATAGGGAATTGGTTTGCAGGGACAGGAGTTTTCTGCACAGTGCCCTGACCTCAACCTTACTGTGAGCTGTGGGATCAAATAGAATGCTGATTTGAGACAGGTCTGACCACCCAATCGCTTTCATATGAATTAAAGAAAATCTCCTCAACAACCTGAATTTAGTAGAAATAGAGTTTGCCAGCAAATATATATTATCTACATATATATATATTACTATATACATATAAAAAAATTTCCAACAGCAAATAATTACACAACCCTCCCTTCACCTTTTTTTGTTTTGTTAGCAAAAGTCCATTGTACACTGGTTATCTAATTGTCTACCTACCTACTTTGCATGGCCCAAACATGGAGTAGCTCCAATTTCCCTTTTGCCCTTATTGCTTTTTTTTTTTGCATTTAAAAACTGGAAAGATTCAGAAGAAGAAGGCAAAAAAACTTTAAAAAATTTGAAAAGTTGAAAAGTTACTTAGAATTGGCCATTCTATAACATACTAAAAGTTCACTTAAATTTGACCACCCCTTTGTATTTGTGAATTTAGTAGATATTTGTAATAGTGATGCCTCGCCTACATTTTTTGCAGGGCACACTATATCTGGCAGTGTGCCAGGGTGTTAGTACCTAACTGTCTCATAATTCAGATGAGATATGTAAAGCAAATAGTTACAACTGTTTGTTGGAGCATAAAGTTCTCTAAATAAGAGAACAAATTAAAAGGGGCAATGGTAGTTTTGGGAATATATATATATATATATATATATATATATATATATATATATATATATATATATATATATATATACAGTAGATATGAGGATCTTCACTCTCTTCTTAATACATTTGTGGGTTATTTTTTATCTTGCATAGTGCAACAGCATTACATCTGAAATTCTGGTCCCTTGTGGGGGATTCGGAATGTTGGATTTGATGCTGTATCGCTATGTGCAGTAAAAGATCATAAATGTATAACTAAGAGCAGGGATCCCCTTTTGAACCAGTGAGCAACATTCAGAAGTAAAATGAATTGGAAAGCAACACTAGCATGAAAAATTGTCTTGGGGCACCAGATAAGTGCTGTGATTGGCCATCTGGTAGCCCCTATGTGGATTGTCAACCTACATTGATGCTCTGTTTGGCAGTGTACCTGGTTTCTATGCAGCCCAAACTTGCATCAAACCAGGAATTGAAAAATAAGCTCCGGCTTTGAGGCCACTGGGAGCAACATCCAAGGGGTTGGAGAGCAACATGTTGCTCACAAGCTACTGGTTGGGGATCACTGACTAAGAGAGTGCTGGTCCATCATATTCATATAAGGAAATCTTTGTTTGTGCACCTCATGTTGCAAAGGCAACCTCATGTGCAGGCACCTTGGATTTACATAATACAAAAAGAAAATAACATAAAGGCAGGGTTTGATAGCTGTGATTGCTGTTCTGGGAAAAGCTGAATATTTTCATGGCTTGTCTTGTACATCTGCCAACCCAACTTCTCATGGATCCACAAACAAGTATACATAATCACCCCTCATTATATGTAGGTCTGCTGTCAGCAGCCCCTTAGCTGGGAAGGATATGCTCTCTCAAATAGACCCAAGAACATTTATTTGTCTTTTCCAGTTTTTGTGTACTATGAATCTTGGATTGAAAACCCAAGAAGGGGAAAGGGTGTAGAAGGCGTGATAAAATGTCAAAAAGAATTAAGGCTGACAATCACCAGACTGCTGTCTTGGTACAAATTTTCCTCCTTCCCACACAGTTCTTCCTGTACCTAATGCCAGCAATCACTCCCTTGGCTCTTTTAAGACCTTCACCAGTAACTCTTTCAATACCATTCCTAGACTGCTGCTATGTAACAATGACCATACAATACTTACAGACCTCTGCCAGGTAACCACCCCTGCTACTCTCTTTGTCCAAGGTGCTTTCAAGTCCGTACAATGAAAATCAATGGCGTAACTACAGAGGAAGCAGGCCCTGCAGCTGCAGGGTGCCCAGGAGGCATAAGGGCCACGTGAGGCCCTAATTCATATCAAAGTTAAATAAATATTGGTAAAACAGATAAACCTCTAGACATTTTGGGGGCCTGAAAAATAATTTGCTGTAGGGCCCAGTAATATCTAGTTATGCCACTGATATGCATATTAAATAAAATATATACTAAGCTTTAGGTCTAAAATGATAATAATATTAATAATAGTAGGTCCAAACAAAAAGGTCAATGAGCCAATATACCAATAGACCAATATTCTTATCATGTTAAATGTTGTCACTGTGTTCTTCTCTCTCTCTTCTAGGTACCTGCATAAGAACAACCTTCTGGACGAGCTTCACGAAGAGCTATTTTTGGGGACCATTAGTGGACCAAATTTGTTGTAAGTTGGTCATCTTGTGAATTTTATTTTATGTATTGTCCTGATGCTTGCACAAACCCAAGTTGTTAAAAGACTTCAGTGGAAAAATATGCTTACTATCTAGTTAGGTATTTCAGCTATGGGAGATGAAGACCAGAAGTATTCCATTCATCAAATAATATTTTAAAATATACCACTCTAATAGGCAAGATAGGCAAGATAATAAAAATATAATATTTGACAGATTGTTGGCTTTTTTAAAACCTAACAAAAGAAAACACAATTCGAAGCAACTTTCCAATATACATTTATTACAATTTTGAGTGCTTTTAAAGTTATTTGTAAAAACAATTGCTATTGAAAGCAGAGTTTGCTTAACTCCAAAACTGCTGTCTTAGTTCCACAAAAAAGTCTGTTAAAGGGGTGGTTCACCTTTAAGTTATTTTTTAAATGTATGTGATAGAATGACTAATTCTAAGCAACTTTTCAATTGGTTTTCATTATTTATTTTTTACAGTTTTTTAATTTTTTACCCTTTTCTTCTGAATGTTTTCAGCTTTCAAATGGGGGTCACTGACCCCATCTAAAAACAAATGCTCTATAAGGCTACACATTTGTTGTTATTGCTATTTGTATTACTCCTCTTTCTATTCAGGCCTCTCCTATTCATATTCCAGTCTCGTATTCAAATCAGTCCATGGTTGCTAGGGTAATTTGGATCCTAGCAACCAGATTGCTGCAATTCCAAATTGTTTGCGGCCCACAAGAGACGGGAGCCCACCGGGTTTTTTCCTGGTATCCCGCCGGGCCAGTCCGACCCTGTCTTTAATCCTTCCATATACTTAAATTACTCTCCTAGAGTATTCAAAGCTACTATTTAAAAATGACATTTACACCATTAAAAACATAAAACTGGTCTCTCCAGTTTCCAGCATTTCATAGTTGTAATTTCACCATCAGTGGGGCACATTTACACATATTTAGGAAGAGTTCTGCTACCTGCTCTTTTGGTGTATGCACCATTTCTGTTATTGGATAGAGAAGAAAGTGGAATAAAATATGAAATCTCATTACATACTGCACTCTGTCCAGTGATAAAGAGGGGGCAGGATGAAAGCACTGGTACAAGTATTAGAAAAATTAAGCTCCAGAATGCAAAAACATTGCACTTAACATATGACATATGGGGCAGCACCTGACAGCTAACAGAAATCACTGGACCCTATACCACCTGTCCCTTCTGATGGCAGCCCTGGTACCAGGGGAGACATAGATTTGCCCTTCAATTGTGTGAGATTCATACAAGTGAGACTATTGACATTGCATATCCCAGGAGTTACTGCTACCAAGAATGTGGAGGTAATTCAAGGTTCACACAATGGGTTGTATCAGTGGGTGCAGCAGACAAATATCACATGCAAACATGGCTGCATTGCATTATTGGTAAAAAAATAGTGTCCGACATTGTACTTTGCACCTGCAGTCATAATGTGGCCTATGTTTGTGTATCTATTCAGAGACATGTCACAGACAGCAATCACCTCCCTTCCAACAAAAGGTTTGGAGAATTTGAAGCATCTTCTGGCCCAAAGCACTTGGACTCTGAAGAAACTGCCCCCAATTAAGACTTTTGTGCATTTAAGGAAAGCAGAATTGTCCTACCCAAGCCACTGCTGTGCTTTCCAGAACTGGACCAAAAAGAAAAGGTAATCTGAGTACTAAGCAATCTGTATTCTACCTAGCCAGTCCTAGATAACACAGAATTGGGCCTATCAATCAGATGTAAATACCCAGCAGTCTGTAGGGTTCAGAGGTTTGTGTCTAACCTGATGACTACCCATGTGCTGTTTGTATGTACCTTCAAAGTTTATATGGATTTCCTACTGCTGTTCTACTTGTTTTCCTGGTCAGACTAGTTAACTTCTATATAACTATATGTTAGTTTGTGTGTATGTGGTATGACATTTGTGCCCCTGATAACATGCCAAATGTATTTTAGTTCAGCCAACCATGCAGGTTAATAATATCACCAAAGATTACCAAAGGTTCTTTAAAAAATATAAAAACAAAGCTTTGAAAAAGTTTTGTTTTGACTAATGCTTATTTCCATGACGCAAACAGGCCTATTTACTAATTTTCGAGGTTGAGAAAAAAAACAGCTATTTCATTTCAGCACGTTTCGTTTTTTTATTCTTTAATAAATCCTAACTATTCAGGTTCCACAGAATATTCTCAAGTATATTTGTATTTGTGTTTATTCTCGAATCGTGAGAAAACTAAAACTGGACTTTGATAAATCAACCCCCTATGTCAGTTGCCTAGCAAATAATGACTTGTTATCCATCTATATCTAAGCAGTGCTTATCCAAACATGAAACACATTCCTCGGCAGCCTTATGCCTATTTCCCATTTCCCAGCAACGAACAGGACATTTCCCATTCTCCAGCAGTTTACAGCCCATTTTCCATTCCCCAACAACATACAGGCCATTACCCATTCCCCAGTAAAATACAGGCCATTCCCCAGCAATGTAAAGCCCATTCCCCAGCAATGTACAGCCCATTACCCATTTCCCAGCAATGTACAGTCCATTCCCCAGTAACATACAGGCCATTCCCCAGCAACGTATAGTACATTTCCCATTCCCCAGTAATGTACAGCCCATTCCCCATTCTTCAGTAATGTACAGACCATTCCCATTCCCCAGCAACGTACACAGGGTCGGACGCATGGCTGTTCGCACATGCTCGTGGGGGGCATAGTGTAAAAGTCGGGAGGGGGCCCACGGTGACTGCCAGGAGGGCCGTTTGGGTTGCAATCCCAGTGGGCCCCCAATGCTCCAGTCCGACCCTGAATGCACATTGCATTCCCTAGCAACGTACAGCCCATTTCTCATTCCCCAGCAATGTACAGCCCGTTACCCATTTCCCAGCAAAGTACAGCCCGTTACCCAATCCCCAGCAATTGGGCAGGTTCGATTTTCTTGTCAGAGCAGGGATCGCACTGGCTAGTATACCCACTGTTGTAATCTGATTGAATTAAAGACAATGATCGGATTAAAACCAAATATCATCCAATTTAGGTGGACACATCAGGGAAAGATCCACTCGTTTGGCGACCCTAGCAAACTAGCAGCTCTTATAATGTATGGTCACCTTTAGACTCATTTCTGGACAGATCTGATCATACCATGAAATAGTTTTTCGTTAATTACCGATGAATATACACCAATTGTATGATTTATATGTGTCTTTTTATATTTTTTTATTTCAGTTTCTTGGAGTCAGTAATCTGCAATCAGTCCATGTTGCACAGCCCCACCAGGAAAAGATCACTTGGTATGTTTATGGGTCCTTACTACCAAGATTACCTAGAGGGGGATTCTGATCAGACAGAAAATTCAAAGGTGACCGACTTCCATAGCAACAATCACTATTCTGTTTTCTTTGAAGAGCAAGGGGAGGAAGAGGTGGGCTTTGGGCAAGAGATAAAGAATGCTCAGAGTGAAAATGCCCCAGCATTTGAGAATCACTATGAAATCATCATATGTGGGGGCAGTGAGAAGCTGGAGTGCACTCCGGAGCCTGATGAGTTTAACCCATGTGAGGACATCATGGGGTACAACTTTTTGCGCATTGTTGTGTGGTTCGTCAACCTCTTGGCCATACTGGGGAATGTGTTTGTGCTGTTCATACTGGTCACCAGTCATTATAAACTGACTGTGCCTCGTTTCCTCATGTGCAACTTAGCTTTTGCAGACTTCTGTATGGGTATCTACCTTCTCCTTATAGCCTCAGTAGATGTACACACCCGTTCTGAATATTATAATTATGCAATAAACTGGCAGACTGGGCCTGGCTGTAATGCTGCTGGATTCTTTACCGTGTTTGCAAGTGAGCTTTCCGTATATACCCTGACTATGATAACTCTGGAACGTTGGTATGCTATCACGTTTGCCATGCGGCTGGACCGTAAAATCAGGCTGAGGCATGCTTCATTCATCATGTTGGGTGGATGGACATTATGCTTTTTCCTGGCACTTCTGCCATTGGTTGGAATTAGCAGTTATATCAAAGTCAGCATCTGCTTACCCATGGACACAGAGGCAGCTCTGTCTCAGGCTTACATTATCTTTGTGCTGATGCTCAACATCATTGCCTTCATCGTCATCTGTGCTTGTTACATTAAAATCTACTTCACAGTCCGGAACCCTCAGTACAAGTCTGGCGACAAAGACACAAAAATTGCCAAACGGATGGCTATACTAATCTTTACTGACTTCATCTGCATGGCACCCATCTCATTCTATGCTTTGTCTGCCATTATGAACAAACCACTCATCACGGTTTCCAATTCTAAGATTCTGCTGGTACTTTTCTATCCACTTAATTCCTGTGCCAACCCCTTCCTTTATGCCATATTCACCAAGGCTTTTCGCAGAGATGTCTTCATCCTTCTCAGCAAATTTGGTATCTGTGAGCATCAAGCACAGGTTTATCGAGGACAGACTGTGTCGGCAAAAAACAGCAGTGGATCCTGTTGCCAGAGGGAGAGTGGTGGGACTGGGCAGACTCTGGCCAACCTGACCAATTTTCAGAAACAAGAACAGCCTGAGGGAGCAGTGCAGCACCCTCTCCTCCTGGAAGACAGTAGCCTGACAGCATTTTAGCACTGTTCTACAGGCTGGGACAGACTGATGACTGGATCATTTAAAACTACTACTATTATTGTTTTGCATATCATAGCATCGTTGGCGTTCCATTAGATAGACGGCATGAATAAAAAGCATGGTCTAAGTGTCATGTTTATTCATTCTTAGATGGCATACAGATACAGTTGAGGACCACTAACATTTTCAACATGTGAGCTCTAACTTTCTTTAGAATCCCATTGCAAGTACTCATGAGTCTTACAGTTACTTCTGTTTATCGTCTTCATTTATTCATTCATTAACCAACGGTTGAATGTATTTGTCATTACCAGTTTTGACTGAAAGTATCAGTCTGAGCCTTATAGGTACTCATCTGCTAAAATAAAAATAGTCTATATACATATAGCTTCTCCTTAAGATTTTTTGTTATGCGGACAAAGAAATAGACAAAGACCTTGAAGAATTCTGGTACAGAAACAGACAGTTACTTGAAGGCCATTAATTCTGCCGGCCAGAAATACCATGTATTTGCATGTACTGCTGTTAGAAATACAGATTCCTTGTTAATGTATAACAAAGATTTAGCCAGCACACTAAAAATACTTTCAAACTAATAACACAACATTGAAAAGAATTACTATAACAGTGTTAACATGAATAAATTCAGTTTGGTTTTACCTTTTGTAGTGTGGTTATTGAAAAACATACATTTACCCTATTTAGCATAAAGTATTAATTAATTGAACAGTATCTCAAAACTCGCACTCAGTGAATTGTATCTCATTTCATTACATTTTATTATTGATTATTGAACTCCCAAATTCACTTAACCAAGTTTATATATGTCAACCGTTATTTAACATCGTGAATTAAAAATAGTTTTTGGATATATTGCAAATCTTATATCATTTAATTCAACCAAAATTTAATGAACAATTTTCTGGGGTTTTTTTTTAATTCATTTTTGGTTGAATGAAATGAAATAAGATTTGCATATAGAAGCCCAAAACACAATGTATAATACTTCTAGCCTACTTCTTTAGTTGGGCTTTAGATCTCCTTTAAGTTTTTTCATGTAAAATCTTTTAATATTTTTAAATGTCCAGTTAATTCTCTGTTTGTCTTATTCACACAGATCATATTATAGGATTTCTTTTTTTAACACACCTGCCATTTAGAATTGCCCATCTGGCAACTGAAAGAATGTGTAGAAATAATATCAATGTATTCTGCATTTACAAAAACCTTCAATTTGGGGGAAGCTATAACTCCCATCACCTCTAAGCATCCGAATGTCTGAAAGGCAGAAGGATAGACAGCCCTATATTAAAACATTTTAAATCATGCTTGAAAGTGGGAGGTATATATTCTTAGACTTTGGAATGCTGTGCATCTATGCTAAAAGCCGATTTACTTAAATGGGCGCTAAACTACACCAGTTCACTTACTCCTAGCAACCTATCAGTTCATGTCTTGCAAATGACTGATCCAAACCCATTGTAGGTTTGTTGCTATGGGTAACTACAATGATGCAGTGTAGAAGAAACTGTTTTAGTAGACCAACCCCAGTTCAAACCATTAGTGCCAATTTAACGGCACTGTGTAAATACTAGGTGAAAAGGGTTATTATTTATAGGTGCTGGTGTCTGGTCATTAATAGGTTCCTAATTCTATATTTATATTTAATTATATGACATTTTAGGTTAAAACGTCTGTAATAATATTAGCTGTAGAATAGCTGTCAGTACAGGTATGGGGCCTGTTATCCAGAATGCTGGGGACCTAGGGCTTTCCAGATAAGGAAATTCTGTAAATTATCTTTCTGTAATGTGGATCAACATACCTTAAGTCTGCTAAAAATCATTTAAACATTCATTAAGTTCATCCAGTTAGGATCTATTATGTCTTAGTTGGGATCCAGTGCAAGGTAACATCTCATTACTACAGAGAAAAAGGAAATTCATTTAAAAAAATCTGAATTATTTGATTATAATGGAGTCTATGGGATACAGCCTTTCCATAATTTGGAGCTTTTCATATAATGGGTTTCCAGATAACCTGTACTGAGCTTTCCTTTAGCAGTTATCCCTGCACACACTCCCACATATAAGTATATAACTATACATGAAAAACCAGGTAGCAATTCAGCTCCTCGCTAGAAATGATTTCAACATGCATGCATTCAAAATGAAATGAGAAAAAGCACTGGCTGGTAATCATTCAATAATAAAATATTCCAATAAAATGCAGATGTGCCCTTACAAACACAGCATTCAAAAACCCCATTCCTGCGGTCCCTGGGAGAAGCAAACCAGACATTTTAGCATTATCTAAGAGACGTGACTGGATACTTGGGGAATTTGCCGTTCTGAATCAGTTTAATGAATAACGTAGTGGCATTTTTAGAGGAAATATAATATATTATTAGAGGGGTTTACATATCTACTTCCATAGCGGTCCTGATCTCAAGGCGTCCCACTGGAGATAATAAAATACACCAATATAGGTGTCATGATAAACTAGCTGTAAGAACAAAATTATGAAAACTACATTCCGTGGTCAAAAGTATGTGAATTCACCTGTCCAAAATCTCAATCCAAAACCCAAGGGTATATGAAGCTGGTTCTTTCTTTGATGCTGTGACAGCCTTTGCCCTACTCTTCTGGGGAGGCTTTCCCCCCTGATGACATTATACTAGATACATTGTTGATGGGATTTGATCCCATTCAGCCACAAGAGCAAGTATGAAGTTGGGGATCAAGCCTGGCTCACACCAGTGTTCTAATTCATCCCACCAGTGTTCAGTTGCTTTGTGCAGGTCACTTACATTTTTCATCTCCTGTCTCTGCAAAGCAGTTTGTATGGTCCTTACTCTGTGTTACTGTGAAAAACAGGGAAGGGCCTTCCTCAATCTGCTAATAGGAAGCATGGGATTGTTTGGAATGTCATTGTATGGATAGAGTGGCAGTGTAGGCAATAATAAACGTGGCTAATATAGCCAATTCCAATAATTTGAGGAATAGAAAGAGGAGTAATAAAAAGTAGCAATAACAATACGTTTGTAGACAGAGCATTTGTTTTTTTAGGTGGGGTCAGTGACCTCCATTTGAAAGCTGGAATGAGTTCTATAGAAAAGAAAAAATAAAGATTAATTGAAAAGTTGCCTACAATTGGCAATTCTATAACATACTAAAAGTTAAATTAAAGGTGAACCACTCGTTTAAGTATATGTTCATAACGATTCTACTTAAAGGGGCAGTATACCACCTTTTCCAACAAGAGCACAATGAATAGGGCTTCTGCTGAACAAACGTTTTGCCTATTATTTTAGCCAGGAAATATTTATTTAAGTTTGTAATGGCACCTGTCTTGGGTGCAGTAGGCAGGGGAGCTGTTCCAATCAGCAGACAGACCAGCAGGAAGGAAAGTTGGGGGAGTTGCGGGTATAAGTGGGCAGGCTGGTGAGGGTTTGTCTAAGGGACATAACTTGGCAGCTTAGAGCAATAAAACATGTGGCATTTAGACACCTGTGTTTTCTTGCTGTAAAAAATTGTCAGACACTGTCCTGCTATTGAGAGAGCAGAGAATTAAAAAACAGAAAAACGACTCAAATCACTTAATGGCAATGTGCTATACTTTTTTCTCATGCGTGTCTTACCTCGGTGATTCTCAGCACCTGCATCGGAAGGGAATTTCCTACCGTTCTGTTGCAATTAAACCCAAACAACAAAAATCCAAGTGTAGCCCTTATACAGTCTCTGTAAAAATGTTTACATTGTAATAGAGTTCTGATGTGAGACAGATTTACTAACACAAGGCAATCTGTGCTGTTTAAGCCTTAGAAGAAGTTATCAATTCAGTCTTAATCAGGGCTGGGCTGCCTTCCAGCTGTTACAGAACTACAACTGTTTGCATTGTTAACAACATATCTGGCTACGGGTTACTGGGAGTTGTCGTTCTATTACCCTTCTATTCCACCATACTCCTAATGCCTTTCATTAGCAAACACTGGGACTCATATAAAGACAATGGGCAGCAAAAAAGAAAATGAGGCATAGATATCAATCAGGACCTCACTGGGTCCTCTACACTGATGGACCCCCACTAGCTGCTGGGTTTGTTGCCTATATTGTTACTACAGGTATAGGATGCATTGTCCGGAAACCCTTTATCCAGAAAGCTCTGAATAACGGAAAGGCCGTCTCCCATAGACTTCATTATAATCAAATAATAAAATCAAAACACATCAGTCTCCCCTCATAATTTAAGTCTTCCATCCCTCTAACCAGTTTAATTGCACTTCTCTGCACTCTCTCCAGCTCATTTATATCCCTCTTAAAGGGATACTGTCATGGGGAAAAAAAAATTTCAAAATGAATAAGTTAATAGTGCTGCTCCAGCAGAATTCTGCACTGAAATCCATTTCTCAAAAGGGCAAACATATTTTTGTATTTTTCATTTTGAAATCTGAGATGGGGACGTATTGTCAGTTTCCCAGCTGCCCCCAGTCATGTGACTTGCTCTGATAAACTTCAGTCACTCTTTACTGCTGCACTGCAAGTTGGAGTGATATCACCCCCTCCCTTTCCACCCCCCAGCAGCCTAACAACAGAAGGTGACCAGATAGCAGCTAACTAACACAAGATAACAGCTGCCTGGTAGATCTAAGAACAGTACTCAATAGTAAAATCCAGGTCCCAGTGCGACCCATTCAGTTACATTGAGTAGCAGAAACAGTGTAATTTAGAAATAAAAACTACATCATAAAAATCATGACAGAATCTCTTTAAGGTATGGAGATCCAAATTAGGGAAAGATCCCTTATCTGGAAAACCCTAGGTCCCGAACATTCTGGATAACAGGTCCTATACCTGTACTATGTTTTTGGAGAAATGTCCCAATATATTTATAGTAGCCCTGCAATAAGATGCCAGTTGTGCATCTTATTGCAGTCTGAGATTAGAAGTGCAGGGACAGAAAGCCCAAATGGAATTTGTTTTCTTAGAACATTGTGTTCTACAAAATAGGAGAAAATATATCAGATATCTTGGATGTTATGAAATGTGTCTCTTAGCTATAGTTTCACTTTGAAGGGGAGATGTAGGAAAAGGAAGGAGCATTATTCATGGTTCCAGGCTAAGTGTGGCATGGTATAACAGCCGCAGAGACTGTTTGAGATTGTTTAGATGTTTTTAAAGTGGTTATTACCTGGAAGAGTTAAAAGTATTCTCAATCAATTAGGGGGGAAAGGAGCAGAGATGTAAGTCTCATGGGGCAAAAGGTAAGAAAGAAGGGTCAGCCCACAACTTCAGCCAGCTTCACACGCAGGTCCTGATGTGAGCACTCTCCTTGTTTTGCTTATATGTGCCAGTATTATGGGCTGGTGAGGTATGAGAGTCTCAGTAACGTCATACAGGGAGAAGAGAGCCTTGTTCAATGCTCACTGGACTATTCAGCCGTCCTGACTGTACATTAACCCTTTTGCTGCCCACTGGTGCAAGTGTAACGCAACTGATTCCCCATATAAGTGGAAAGAAAATAGATGCAATATGGGGGTTATTCCTACTTTCCAATTGTGCCAAGTATTTCTATATGGTAAGAATTCCACATTCTATTCCCCATATGTCATAAAAGGCACTCAGTTTGCTCAGGAGCAGCAACCCATAGCAACCTATAAAATGTTTGCCTTTAAACTGATGACAAGTAAATGGTACCTGCTGATTGTTTGTTATGGATTACTGCTCCTGGGCAAACGGAGTGCCTTTTTATCACATATCCCCCTATATATTTACAGTATATGGCTCTCTGTTTAATTCCAATATTGCAAATGACAATACAGAGAAAGTGAAAGTAGTCTAACATATTGTATAGCTTTCTCTTACATTAAGGGGCAGATATCTTAATGTTCGAATTGTGCTTTCCTCAAAAAATAAATAAATAAATAAAAGATTTGTTATACCCCGACCCTGGAAAGAGCTTGAATGTGAAAACACACTATCTAAAAGCTGTTGAGGTTGTGCAGAAGTCAATGGCAGAGGTCCCTTAACATTTGAAGATGTTATTAGCTTTTATGATGTTCGAGTTTTTTTTAAGTGGGTTTTGCTCGAAAACTCGGTTTAAAAAAAGCTCACATAGAAAATTTGACCTTTGATAAATAACCTCCTTACTGTTACATAACATTACAGTACAATGCTCTTAATTGTAGTAATTGAAGGGAAAAGCCTGCTAGTGATAACATATTACATATCATCATATTTCTTTCCCCTTCACACTATTAAGTTGGAACTTCTGCCTTGCTTCTCTTATAAAGGGATAAGGCTCCAAAGCACAGGAATACTACACAGGCTCTGATTTGCTCTTCCTCCTTTGTGTAAACTACCAGTCTTAGCCAGTGACTGTATGCCCCTTTACTGAATTGATTGCATGGGGCAAAATACATGGTTGCTACATTTTGAAGAAACAACTGGAATGGAAAAAACTTGATTCAGCAAGTTCAGGGTTAACAATGTGCAAAAAAAAATGTTGTGACGTACTTGAATTGATCACGTTTTCGAGCGAAACCCACTGAAAAAAACAAACATCTTGAAGGAAATAGTTCAAGGGACCTCTGCCATTGACTTCTACATGACCTCAACAGGTTTTAGATGATGTGTTTTCGGATTAGAGCCATTTCCATGGTCGGGGTATGATAAATCTCAAAACATTCGAGTTTTTTTTAACTTCGAAATGTGAATTTTTGTGGAAAACCCAACTCATTCCTAAATAAATCTGCCCTAAATAAACCCAATAGTCTGGTTTTGCTTCCAATAAGGATTAATTATATCTTCATTTAGATCAAGTACAAGCTACTGTTTTATTATTACAGAGAAAAGAGAAACCATTTCTAAAAATTTGGATTATTTGGGTAATATGGAATCAATGCAAAATGGCCTTTCCATAATTCGGAGCTTTCTGGATAACAGGTTTGCAGATTGTATTACAATTTACGGTTTAAAACAGACCATTACCTATATATGTTCTTTTTGCCAAAACTCTGTATTTTAATCCCTATAGACTATTAAAGGACAATTTATCACATTTTTGTAAAGTTCAACATTTTTCTACTTCAAATGAACTGAAATTCTGATCAAAATCTGTTTGCTTATTTTTTACAAAACCGAAATATAAAAATGTTTTTCAACCAAAACATGAAAAAAAAATTGTATACCTCGAATTTATTTTCCACGGGTCGAAAAACCTGCACTGATAAAACATTTTAAAATTTGCCATAGATGGCTCCCGTTGACTTCTGCATGAACTCAGCAGATGCCAAAGTGGACATTCGAGTTTTAGGAATTTTTGGTGCTTAATAAGTTTCTTACATAATTCGAAAAAAAATGTGCTGCAAAAAATTTAATTTGATAAATTATCCCTCTAAATTATGCCCCTTGTAACCAACAAGCTCAGAAAAGCAGTGATGAGATGCACCCCACACAGGAACATACTACTACTGCTATTTTGGTACACTGGAATATTCTACTACTTCTATTTTGGTACACTGGAATATACCAATACTTCTATTTTGGTACACTAATATACTACTACTACTACTTCTACTATTTTGGTACACTGGAATATACTACTATTACTGTTTTGGTACACTGGAATATACTACTATTACTATTTTGGTAAACTGGAATATACTACTACTACGGTACACTGTAATATACTACTACTATTTTGCTTCACTGGAAAATACTACTACTTCTATTTTGGTACACTAATATACTACTACTACTATTTTGGTACATTGGAATATACTACATTGCACATACCTCTTGTAGACTGGGTTGGTGTAGAATTCTGTTAGGCAGTGTATGATTAGAATACACACTAATATTAACAACTTATTTGGGGCTTGCTCACATAAGCAAATGTATGAAGCCAAATTATTTCCCAGACTAAATTCTATAGGGCTACAGCTTCCATGAAACTCAAGTGTTATGTTACTTCAAGCACTTGGATTGCTTGTGAATACTTGCAGTGATCAAAACACCTTATGTATCTCAGCAATCAAACATATATACAATATATCTATATATGAATATCACTCACCAGTCTTAAAAAGAAAGGGAATATTAGCACCTGGACATAGATGTTGTTGCAGAGAATGCATTTTAATTATATATACATATTTAAATTTTTTTAGAACACTAATTTTGTCTATGTTGAGGCTGGGCCACTATACACAGCTTAAGTCCCACAGTCTGGGAAGCTCGGCTCCAGATGAAGTGCCACAAGAATCGTAGTCTGTTTTGCCATTGTGATTCATTCTGCTCGCTCATTAAGCACAGCATTCATTTGGTTACAGATACAACTAGGCTTTGGAATAAAAGATAAAAAATAAACATACAAATAGTTAGTTCAGGCATTTCCCACTTGATTTACTTACACAATTTCAGCCTTCAGATTATTTGAATTTAAACACTGTACGGCTCATTTATAAAGACTGGGCACGTGTCCCAGTGCAGTTACACATAGAACGCAAACAGCAATTACCTTTGACCAGTCTGAAGGCAAATCGGATTATTGGATGCAATTTATTATTGCACATAGGGCAAAATTCCGCATTAATAGTCTCCTCAACCCCAAAAAAGGTTTGTTAAATGACCAGTACCATTAAAATGTTCCTGATGTTATGATGGGTGACTTCAATTAACCAGACATTGACTGGAGTATTAGAGACTAGCCAAGACAGAAAATGTGCTAAATTAAATTTTCTTACAGGTATTTCCAAAACCTACTAGGAAAGATGTGGTTTTGGATCTTGTAATAACTAATAATACCGAATACATATCCAACTTTGCATAGGTGAGCATCCAGGGAACAGTGATCATAACACTGTCTCCTTAAGGATTATATTGCAGAGATAACATTACAAGGGAGCAAAATTTAGACTTGCAAACATTGGCATTATAAGGGCATTTCACAGGGGTAAACAAAGAAGCAGAGTAAGTTCATGGGCGCCATCTTCCGGATCTTTGGTCGTCATCCTAAGGGAGCACCATATATGCGCATGTGCAAGGAAGAGGACCCAAAGAGGACAGAAGATCCAGAAGATGGAGCCCATGAGCAATGTATTCGGGACACTTTCTGGGGTTATGAACTATGCGGGGGGGATCTATGGTAATAGGTAGGGGCTTCTCTTATTGGGGGGTTAGTTCTCCTCAAGATTTGAGAATTTTTGTGAAAAACTAACTCTAGGTGGTAGTCGTGCATAAAAAGGACATTCATTTGTGAGATGAAAAAAAAAATTTGTAGCATTGGGCCCCATGATATGAATGCTGCAGAAAGTGCAGTAACGTGCAGCTAGACTGGTAAAAAGAATGGAATAAATATTAAGATCATCAAGGTTAGAGTCGTTTTCTCTAGAAAACTTGCAAATGGGCACGATTACAAGTGCGCCGGTTAAATGAAAAATCGCCTGCGACATGGCACACTCATCGCTTCGTATTCCGAAGTCGCCTGAAGTTGCCTCACGAGGAAACTTCAGAATACGTAGCGTGTGCCATGCTGCAGGCGAATTTTCATTTTAGCCGGCGCAAGACAGAGGTAAGGCATTTGGGGAGATTGGTCGCCGCAAAGACGAGGCGATTAGTCGCCAGGCGACTAAATCTCCCCAAATCGCCCAGTGTGACCTTACCCTAAGGCTACATATTTATTGTTATTGCTACTTTTTATTAGCCATCTTCCTTTTCAGGCTTCTCCTATTCATAGTCCAGTCTCTTATTCAAATCAATTCATGGTTGGCAAGGTCATTTGGACCCTAGCAACCAGATTGCTGAAATTGCAAACTGGAGAACTGCTGAATAAAAAGCTAAATAACTCAAAAAGCACAAATAATAAAATGAAAACCAGTTGCAAATTGTCTCAGAATATCACACTCCATATCATACTAAATGTTAACTCAATGGTGAACAACCCCTTTAAGTACAGGTATGGGATCTATTATGCAGAATGCTTGGGACCTGGTCTTTTACAGATAAGGGATCTTTCTTTAATCCAGATCTCTATAACAGAAGTCTATTAATTAGACCGAACAGGACTGTTTTTGTCAGCAATATGGATTTATGAGGATTAGGATCAAATACAAGGTACAGTTTCCCTTATAGTATAAGATATGGCTGTATAGATATAGCTTACTATAGGTATCTGTATATGAGCTGGGGGGGTTGTTGGGAAACATAACTTTATAACATAATTGTACTTTTTAATATTAAATGACAAATGTCTACCTGTTGAGCCAGCATCTTCTAACAAGCTATTTCTTGATGTCAAACATGAGAAGGGTATTCAGTCTGTAGTCCTGTTGAGCCATAAATCACATTTGATCCCGGTTTACCTTCCTATGTAATCACTAAACCCATTGTACTGGAACACCGCTTATCTGCTCTGTAAGCACAAGTCTTTCAGCTTGAATGGCTGCACCCATGGCTACGCAGAAGCTTATTTTTATAAACTATAGTAGTGTTTCTCAAGCAAACAATTTTTAGTAGTGCAGGGCGACAGCACATTATAATGATGTTGATGGTGGTGTTACTGTTAATGACTTGCTGGCAAAAGGATTAATTCTACATTCCAATATTAAAAAAAACAACATCAAACATAAAAACCCCTCAGTCTATGGCCCTCAAACTCAGGGGGGCCACATGGGACATAACGGTTCAGTGAGTTTGTAATTGATCCTTAGCATGCAGATCAGATTCAAAAGCAACAGATATGACAAATATGGCTCCGCCTCCAGTCACTAATTGGTTACTGCCTGGTAACCAATCAGTGGAAACCAAGGGAGCTACAAAGCAGGAAGTAGTGTTCCGTTATGTAAGACATCCAGTCACTCCAGTCTTTATACATAAAACATATTTCTAATATAGTTAGTTAGCCAAATATTTATTTTGCACAGCCACTTTTTATTTTTAAACTGAACAATTCCTTTAAAAAAAAAAATGGGGGTTCTACTGTAACTAAAGACGGAAAATGTGAAGTTACGCTTTGCCTTTGCAAAAGAGTTTTTGGGAGGAGGATCTTTTGAATAATTGAGTCAATGTTTGTCTATTTGTGCTTAGCAGATAATAAAAGAAGCTTAATGGCTATTGAATGAATGGCAACTACTTTGCTACCACATAAATCCAACTTGAATGCTCTTTGAGAATTTTGTATACCAAGACCTAGCTAGGGGTTATATGGTTGCTGCAAAGCGCTGTATAGACCTTTTATTTTCTTTTAGTAGTTTACATTTTCTCCCATCTGAAGAGTTTCTAAATCCAGCAAGACTTTGTCAATAAGTGGAGCTGGGAGAAGAAAAGGTGAGTGACTCAAGAGGTTTCTCAGCATAGCATTTGTGCCTTAATTGCACTGAAAGAGGCTGTATGGGGAAGTTAGTGAGTTTGTTGTGCTGATCCCATGCCTTTAAAGACCAAAATATATATTATTAGTTGGCTGGGGAGGGGGGGTGGGATAAACCGCAGATTTCTGCAGCTGAAAGGATTATGTTTTACTCCAATATTTAATGCATACAACACTAGAACCCAAAAAATTGTAATGTTGATGTCAACAAGTCCTATCCTTTTGATCATGTTTTGCCAGATCATTCAGGGCATGGGAAGAATGAATCAAAGAATGCACATCCCAATGGGTAATATAAGAATACAGGGAACATCAATACGGAGAACTGCATAAAAAAGGAAAAGCTAACATTCAAAAAAACAAACAAAAAAACCCCCTAATTTTCAAAATAACTTTAATTAACGTTTTTTGCAAAGGTAAAATATTAAAACTTAAAATAGATCAACAGTTTCTAATCCAATCCTAAGCATGGCATTTAAAAACATATTCGTTAAGACAAAAAGCAAACGTTATCTGCAATTTTACAGAATTTTACAAACATAATAAATAGATTTGTCTGCCGTTCCATACAACTGTATGTACAACAGCAGTTAACAGTAGCGCAAAGAGTTCTCGCAGACCATTATAAAACCCAAACCTAGGAACACCCCGATTCACACAGGAGCAGCCATACAGTCGCAAAACTTTAAAGCTGCTCCGTTCTTTCTCCCAAGACACAGGTATGAGTTAACATGGAAAGTCTTTGGGCGTCATTACGGCAAAGTCTGAGTGGCAAGATAGACCAGTAGGAAATTGCTCACTGTGCATGGGATTCTGGGAGCACCGTTCCTACAGAATTAACAAGGTATCCAGTCTCAGTTTAAGGCACATGAACAGATGCACCTTTGGTCCCATTTTGCAGGCCAGTTTTGTTCTACAAACCCTTGAACTGTCTCCTAATCAAGCAATTTAGACGAGCAACCACCATGACAACTCCCACAGAATGAAGGTGCATTTCCACTGCAGGATTGCTAAAGTAACCCTTAAACTGATCAATGGTAACCAAAGGGTTATTTAGAGTTGGTTTTGAATGCAAAGTTTGCATGGATTTAGGCACTAATTACAAGGCAGTTTTTGAGAAATGATTCACTTGACTTAAACCATTTGAAAACCCGTTCTTGCTAATATTTTTTAATGGCAATATCAATTTTGTAGGGTGGCAATGCACTACAGAACTAAACAGCCCCTTCTGTATTAATCAAAGAGCCTTTGCAGCCAAGTGTCCTAACAAGTACCAGCAGTGCATCAACCACAAATTTAATTTGTGCATTTTTTCCCCCCCCGAATATACATGAAATTCAATTGGGAGGGTAAGAAATAAGTTTGAACAAATATTACCAACCCAAAAGCTCAAACCATTTAAAATTAACTCTAATCAAGTTTTTTTCTCAGAAAAAACTTGAATGTCAGGAAGGCCAATAATTCAAATTGGTCACTGGACCTCTCCCACTGACTTATACATGAACTTGTCAGGTTTAAGGTGGCAAATCATCAAATTCAAGATATTGCCAGGGTATAGGTTTGATAAATCTCGAAATTCGAATCTGAATTAAAATTTTAATGGAGTTTGGATAATTCACAATTCAAATTTGAGATTCATGACCAAAAAAAAATTGAATTTCCAATTCGACCCTTAAAAATCTGCCCTTTAATGTATATTTTGTTGTCTCAATCCAGTTCCAACTTAAACATAAAAAGGAATATTAACATGTGAATGAAGCAAGACTCATTGTGGCAAATTAAGTTGGACAACAAGCCAGACAAGGATTCATTGAAGCACAGGCAGCACCCAATTCAAGTAGTCAAACTAAACAGGCATCAACTTGCGCTGCCACTTTTGACTACACATGGAAAAATAAAAACTGCACATTATATACTTCAGGACTGATGTTCACTTGCAGATGTTCCATCTTGGACTAAATCATCACAGCAATGTGAAAACCCTACCTGTTATGGAATAATACCTGCCCGCTCAATGCATTTCCAGTGAACTAAAGGGTAAGTCTTAGACATAAGTTATTTGAAAGCCTTAATGCCGAACAGTTTAAAACAATAAAACAAAATGGAGGATTTTGGAATCTTCAGTGCTGAACACCAAGACTGTCAATATACTGTCAACTGAAAGGGAAGTGGTTCTAAGAATTGGCAAAATTCTTAGAGACGTGTCAGTTTGTCCAGAACAAGCTCAAAAGCACTATTAAAATATAGCAACTGTGTACTCAGAGCAGATGTTAGTATAGATGTAGCAGTATGGCTGTCAAACACCTGCTGGATTTGCGTAGCAAAGGAGATTGAAGTCTGCAGAGGTTTAAGTGAGCAAGTTACACACTAAAGCCATTGCTGCTCTGCCCACTATAGTCTGTGCCAAGGTACCTCTTCCAAGCCATTATAGGTGATTTAACACATCCTTTAAAGTTGGCAATATGATCCACATTTCCATCTGATGCTCCATTGAGGACACTTTGCTCCAATCAGGCCCTGGCATGGATAAAAGGAGGCAATCTGCATGATTTAGGTCTATCCCCTTGCATTCTTAAAAAATAAAAAAACACTTCCATTTGATTTATCAAAAGCTGGTGCGTCTTCACCATTCTGCATCCCCAATGGCTTTGGAGAAGACAAAATCTCTCCCATTCAGGTTCATGATGCCATCTTTGAGATGGAATTTCCACTTGTTTTTACTTCTGTGGATCTGAAAAGCAAATATGGAAGGAGAGAAAGAAAAAACTGAATAAGAATGACAAATCATTGTTAAGGATTATAAAGCAATGTAGTTTGATAAGTCCTTTTTCTTTTCTGCACAAGTCAAGGAACAGGAAGCCAGAAATGCCATGTTTAATATTTTATGTCTCTACAATAGTAATGATCCAGACCTTCACAGTTGTTACAAGAGATCCCCACATTTTGGATTTTGTTAGAAGTATCAATGACACTCACACATTCAATGTGCTCTGTGCAGTAGTTAAGAAGCTAAGCTTATGGACATCACAAATTATCAAAGCAGAAAATTCGGCTTGCCTGTCAAATAATCTGAACTATCAGACTTACATTGGGACATTTATATAACATTTATGTATACACACACACTTACATATATACACACGCACACACATAGTATATCAGCATTGGTCCCTAAGCTCAGGTTAACGGACTGCAGCTCTGAGCAGTGATTCAGCAGAAAAGAAGGAGCTACTTAAAATTGACTTTAGTATACTGCAAACAGTGAAAACAAGGTTTTTACATACACCCCTTTGCCTACAACAGTGTGCAACCCGCTATGTGTAATGTACTGGCCTACCCTCTCCAGTTTACCTTGTCATACTGGCAAACTACAACATTCTCTGTGTCAAAGAGCTCCTGCCCTTCCTCATCGCTTACATCATCTTCACTGTTGAGCGGTTCCTGAAGAAAAAGAAAAAAAAAAAAGCTGCTGGAAACACCACTTCTCAAATGTTTTTGGAGTATTACTTATAGCAGTACAGCTATTGTATAGAGAGGAAATAGTTTCAAATTACCTCTTCCACTTGACCATCTTCTCCATCTTTCTCCTTGTCCTCTTCCTCCTCATCATCATAGTCTTCATCCTCATCTTCATCCTCCTCAGATGATGTGTCCCCAGCACCATCAACTTGAAGGACAATCGAAGTCTGCTGCTGCCCTTGTTGCTGCTGCTGACTTGTCACTGTAAGTTGTCCCTGTGTTGGTGCTTGAGGAGCAGACATAGTAGTGGGTATGACTTGAGTCTTGTTGCCAGTAAATAAGATCTGTTGTGGCTGTATAATGACACCAGTCTGTTGGGAGAGGCCTCCCGGTATCGGAGCCAACACCTGATAAGAAAGTGTACATCCCATTCAGAGACCACCAGGCACAAAGTACATTTCTCCACTGCACTATTAAAAACAATACAGCCAAGCTGCAGAAAAGTGTTATACATTTCAGATAAATATCTGAAGTTTGTACTAAAGGAACATTTAAATATACTTTATATTTACCTGTTGAATAACAGGAGCTTGCACGCCACCTGGCTGCATTTGAGGAATTACTTGTTGCTGCAACACCATGGACTGCTGAGGCTGGATAAGGTACTGAGCACCATTTGCTGCCCTGACCACCTGCAATAGTTGGCCTGTTAAAAAAAAAAAACCCCATTAAAAAACCATTATATACACAAAGATTATATATATATATATATATATATATATATATATATATATATATATATATATATATATATATATATATATATATATATATATATATATATATATATATATAGCACTACTTATGTATGCAGCACTGTACAGCAAAAAAATAAATAGAACGTCAAAACAATATAAAGTTACATTAAATATAAAGTGATAAGCGTTAGAGACAAGATGAAGGAGATCCCAGGCACTAGAGCTTACAGCCTAAGAGGGTGGGTAACTTACAAACAATTATAGGAGGATATGAAATGCTACAGTTTACAGTAGTCGTCACTGTACTGAGTGAGGTGCTACGCAAGTACCCCAAGAGGTAGTCTGAGTTTATCTCTTAAGTACTCTCCAGTGGAATTCAGTGGCATTCCAAATGTAAGGAGCAGCAAGAGAGAAAAGTTTATAGGAGAATTCAACCTGTGGGGAAAAAAACCCGTACCCCCCACCCCAGGTAGACCCCCCCTCCCTCCAGGCATCCATCTTCAGCGTCCTCTGTAAGCTGACTGGGAGATCGGCAATTTCCGTGTAATTCCGCGCATGCGCAGTTGTCACATACCGGCAAACTGCTCCAACTGCACATGCACAGAAATATCCATCAGCTATCTCCCAGTCAGCTTACAGAGGACGCGAAAGATGGATGCGTGGAACTCCGCTGGAAGAATCTGCTGCGAGGGGTAAGTATGAAGTATGGGGCATTTCCCCGGGGGGGTAGTTAGCCTGGGGGGAGGAGTCTACCTGGGTGGGAGGTACGGGTTTTTCCCCCACATATTGAATTCTCCTTTAAGGCAGAAAACTGCAGTGGCAGTGGGTGTGCAACCAAACAGTTGCTTTTGAAAAGAACAGAGGAGTCAGCCAGGAATGTATGGCGAGCAGAGAATGACTAGCTTTAAACATTATTAGGTGTACAAGAGATTATTTGCATAATGGGAAGCCAAGACAAGGATTTCAGCATGGAAGAGGACTATTCTGTCACGTAGGAGAAGAGGTTTTTGCAGCAAGGACGTTAGGAAGGCCAGTTAGTAGTAGGTTAAAGTAGTCTTGGTGTGATAGGATGAAAATATGCATGTGGCTAAGCTTTTACTTGGTAAGAAAAGAATATATTTTGGCAATATTGCATAAGGGGTTAAAGGAGAATTTAAGATTAACTAAAAAAACAGGCTAGAAATGTTGTACATTAGAGTTTGGGCTTCAATACCAGCCCAAGGCAACCACAGCCCCTTAAGCAGTGCAGATATGTGCCGCCAAAGATACCCCAGTATCTCCCCATCTTTTCTGCTGATTCACTGCACATGCTCTGTGCTGTTACGGAGCTTAGGAACTGACTCAAAATAAACAGTACCCATAGACTATAAATCAGAATATAAAGCCGATTAGTAATTCATACATATAATTAATACATGGCAGCACAGAAAGCAATGCAACTAGCATCCGAATTTAATATTCAGCCTTGAAGCATCAGTTTATATTACAGGCAAAGCTAATTTTCTACTTGATAATTTGATATGACCCCTATGTTTAGCTTCTCAAAAGCTGCTCAGAGCCCACTGAGCATGAGTGTCGCAAACACTTTCCAAGATGGTGACCCCCTGTGACAAGTTTGAAGTCCTGGATCATTGCTGCTATTGAGAAGCTGAAACTTTAGGCCGGTGCAACAACTTCATTTTAGCCATATTTCTTTTTAGGGTTTAGTTCTCCTTTAAGAAGGTTCTGACAGTGTTGTTAACAAGGAGACTTAGGAGTCAAAGACCACCACCAGCCTACATGCAGAGATGATACGGTAAATGAGCAAACCATCAGTAGAAGAGTAGTAAAGAGAGAATGATAAATGATTATTACATCATTTATCATTTTACATATATAAAATGTTGTGTACACCATAGAAGAAGCCTGGCGCAAAGAATGATCATGCCAATTAATGCATATAGTAAGAAGATGTGTGTGTCCATGTACTCACCAGAGTTAGTGATCAGCTGCTGAACCGGTGTAACACCAGCAGGCAGTGCCAGGGTGGCAGCTGTAGCCGCAGCACTCTGAATTGTACAAATACAAATTTAATATTTAAAACTGCAAGATTGCAGCAGAATAGCTAAATTTGTTTCAAACAATCAGTGAAAGGACAGTAAGCAACACAGCAGTATAATGTTCAATCTTAGAAGGCATATAAAATAGCAGGGGGCCCATTAGTCTACTAAATGGGAAGCAGAATTATGGAAAAGGATTACCGTAACAGGTCACATTTTATTTAAGAATAGTAACAAAACTGCATAATAAATATTGCCCTTTTACTTTGAGTCACCATTGTGTCATGGTCTGTGTACTTCCTCACCTCAGATCACCTGACCCAAAATGTGGGAGTAAAAGAGCTCTGTCTATTGGCCGATTTAACCACACAGATATGCATGACTTGCTTTTGGGTGGTATGCATAATCTACATAACATAAATTTTTTTCATACCATTTGGCTTCCTTAATGTATTATGGGCGTGTGGTGGTAAAAAAAGTATATTCATTTAATTTTCCTGATATACCAGGTAGTGTAAAGGAAAACAAGGTTTTTTTCCTCAATTGTTCCCTGCATTTTTTGCCTTTAAACAACTGAATCTTTGAGTCTGCCCTCGATTCTGTATTAATTATGAGCTAATGACAGCCAGTCCTACGGCCAAGCCACTGTATGCTGAACATTAATCTCCACAAGACTGGGTGGAGCTTTGTTTATGGCCAACAACAAAGCTAATAGAAGTGCTGTTAAAGTGTTTGCTATTTAAAGGGCTTGTGCACCTTCCAAATACTTTAAGTTGTTTTCAGAATAAGTTGTTTTCAGAATGAGGTCTATTTTTTAGTATTTTTAAAACTGAAGTTTAAAGTTAAACGTTCCTGTCTCATGTATTTCAGTCTGGTAGCTCAGTAATCCAGGAGCACAGCCTGAACTGTTACAACTGGCTATATTAGTGGATACATTTCTTGCCAGCATATTTGGAATATTAGCATCTATTGTATCAATTAGAATAAGCAACTATTGTATCAATATCAGCTGCCTTTTATAAAATTAGGGACTCAGCAGGTCAAAAGATAAGAAATGTATCAACTTAGAACTGTTGTATTACATCTAGAACAGTTTACAGAGAAAGAGAATGTGAACAACCTCTTTAAACAAACAAAAAAAAATTAACTGTTTTAGAAAAAATATATATTATGCCAATTAAATTGAGATTGTGGTTCTAGTTTGTAAAAATGTGAATAAATAGGAACTGCTATATCGTACCATTCCTTGTGGGGTCATATGCTGTATCAGCTTGGACTCTTGTACAAGTACTTGCTGCTGAGGAGCTGCAGAAGAGAAAATACATTTAGAAGGAATGTAACTAACAAATAAGCATGAAACCTCATGGTGTTTTTGTAATGTTTTAAACCTTGATATGTTCGAACGTCTCATGCCTAGTACAGGCCTGTGTGCAGCTCGTAACACAAATAAAAATAGAAATCTGAATTTTTCCTGCGTATAACATTTGACAGGACAGTGTAGTCCCAATTACTGGCTCATATTGGTGTAAATATAAGGATTATTTCCCCTACAACTGCAAAAATAATTTTGGGGAAGAAATAAAGACTTGCCGTAATTTTCCCTCAGTCCCAAAGGCAGCACTTAACAAGAGAGAGAAGATCTCCCCAACTATAGGTAGAACCAGCCCACACCTATCAAACATAACCCCTTCCTATAAACTACCAGCAGCCTCCAAGCCCTTTATAAAGCATTAAAAAGACACTATTTTTGCGGACACAATTTATTATATAAAAGAAGCTGTGGGGATAACTGCGCTGCCCTTGGTAGTGAGAGAAAAGGAATTTATGGTAAGTATAAAATTCTTTATTTCCCTCATGTCCCTACAGGCAGCACTTAATGAGAGTATAAGTAGCAGTAAATTAAGGGAGGGCTGAATTTATAATCTGTGTCCCGAAAGCCCCTTCCCCAGATGCACCAACATCCAGTCTGTATTGCTTAACAAAGGTCTTACAGCTTGACCACAAAGCTTCTTAGCAGATTTGGTCCAAAGTCATCCCTGCTCTCTCGCCCAGGAGGCCGACATCGCTCTTGTAGAATGTGCTTTCAATGTTTAGCACTAACTTATTTGCCTTCTGGTAGGCCAGCCTGTTTTATCCATCTGGAGATGGATGATTTTGAGGCTGCTTTTTCTTTATTAGGACCAGCAAAGGAAAGTAGAGTAGTTAATAATCTGTTAAACAGTTTGACTCTCTGGAGATACGTGTAACAAACTTCTTGCAGCTGTTGCTCCCTTTGGTCCTTGGGACATCGGACAAAGGGTGGTAGGTGAATCACAAATTTCCTATGAAACTCTCAGAACTATTCTTTGAGGATGAAGGTTCCTTGCATGAGAGGAATTGTAGCTTTCCAACTCGCCTTGCAGAGCAAATGGGCAAAAAAATAAATTAAAAAAAAACGTGTTAGATCAGTGATCCCCAACCAGTAGCTCGTGAGCAACATGTTGCTCCCAGTGGCTTCAAAGCAGGTGCTTATTTTTGAATTCCAGGCTTGGGGGCAAGTTTTGGTTGTATAAAAGCCAAGTGTTTTGCCAAACAGAGACTCAATTTAGGTTGACAATCCATATAGGGCTTCCAAATGGCCAATCACAGCACTTATTTGGCATCCCAAGAACATTTTTCATGCTTGTGTTGCTCCCCAACTCCTTTTACTTCTGAATGTTGCTCACAGGTTCAAAAGGTTGGGGATCCCTGTGTTAGATGGAACAAGGAGTCTGGATAAAGTGTGAGTCTGGATAAAGGGTGATTTTTAAGGCCTTTAACACAATGTCAAGGTCCCAAGTAGGAACATGTTTGAAAATCTTTGATCTCCATGGTTGTACTAGAGCATCCACCACAACCTCTCCCTGGTTTGCCTTTAGAGAGAAACATTTTTTCACTTTGCTGTTTTGCTTTGTGGCCATGAGGTATATCTCTGGAGGAGGATGCAGCTGCCAGGTATGTTTTATTTAGTGCCATCACAGCTTTCCCATGCATTGGATCTCTGCGACCTGAACCATCTTACAAGTGTTATTTTCACTGTCTGGGCTACCGGATGATCTGGTTTTGGCGCAGCATCCCAATTCTTAGAATCATTGGCATCAAAGGGGAATAAAATTCCAAGCCTCTTTAAAAAGGAAAACCTCCGGTCTAGAACAGACCAACGGCTCTTTATTCTTTCAGCAATGGCTTCATCTAATGGAAAGCATGGTTTCATTTTGTTAATACCAGCAAACAGCTTACTAGACTTCTTGGGAGGTTCTCTAGAACCCCAAGGTGTGTCTGACAGCTAATAGGAGTGTTTCAATTTCCGTAAATACCAAAATAGCGTAATTTCCTGATCAACTTCCATGGCAGCATTCACCAATGGGTTAACCTCCCTCTGGGTCAATGGACAGGATCTCCCCAAAGAGTTAAAAATGAGAGCCACATCACCACTCACTCATCTCAGTCTAAAGCCGGAAATCATAGGGTGGGAAATTCCTTGGTGAATGCTGCAATAGAAGGTGACGCAAGGGCATCCATTCTATAATGTTTGATCAGTGTGTTGCCTGACTACCACTTCGCTGCTCTGCAGATTGCTTCTGGAGATGCTTTGGCTTCCATTGCCCAAGAAGTCGCCAATGCCCTGGTGGAATGGGCTTTTAATGCTCAGGGAACTTTCTTGCCTGCTATATTTGTAAGCTTTTGCAATTGCAAAAATAATCCAGGAGCTCAAAGTCGAAGGAGCCTGACCCTTTCTGAACCCACATGGAACCATATAAATTATCTGATTTTCTGCACATACTAGTCCTCTCCAGGTACGTTTTTATGGCTTTGACCAGATCTAATGTTTGCCATGACACCTCTCTTTCGGACTTCAGGGATGGACAGAAGGAAAGAAGAAACACCTCCAAATCCATGTGGAATTTTGATACATCTTTTGACAAAAACTTGATGCACACAAGGCAGCCACCTCTCCCACTCTACAAGTGGAGTAACTGCCAACAAAAATAAAACCTTCGGGATAAGATTCCACAAGGAAGTCTTCTCCAACAGTTCAAAATGAGCTTTTGTGAGAACATCCATTATGAATGACAGATCCCAGGGAGGTGATATTTTCTTTATGCAAGGTTTTAGTCTCATAAATGCATTTAAAAATGTCTGGACTAAAAGATCTAGTAACCAACTTATTCCTGTCAATGCTAAAATGGCCAACACTTGAACCTTGAGTGTACTCAATTGGAGACCTCTTTCATAGCTTGAGAATAGAAAATTCACCAGCAGAGCAGCTGTCTGACAATCCACAATCTTTCAAGCTCAGTTTCTTTAGCCTCTTCCCTTCAACCTCCACGCCATCAAGGATAAGTGATCCTCCTCCTGGTAAAGAAACATTCCTTGAGACAACCATTCTGGGAATCTCAAAGTCTTCTTGGGCCCCTCTAAAGTTAACTTGAGAAACAACAGAAAACATGGTCTTCTTGGTCAAAAGGGAACTTCCCGATCCGCTTTCTTCAGCACTTTCCAGATAAGAGGGTTTGGGGGAAAAATATAGATGAGCCCGCGAGCACTTTGGTCTTAGACGGTCTATTGCCGGTGCTTTTTTGCAAGGGTATATTTTTGGCATTTCCTATTTTAGAATAGAAACCATGACATCTACGTCAGCTACGCCCCATGTGTTTACCAATTCCTGAAAGATGTCTTTGTGAAGGTTCATCTCTCCAGGATCTAGAGTATCTCGACGCAAAAAGTCTGCTCTTACATTCTCTGTACCTGGCAGGTGTATTGCTGCCAGATTTTCTAGCCACAGCTCTGCTTACTGAAAAATTGGTACAAATTATTTTAGCAATGTCATACTTCTGGTCCCTCCTTACTTCTGCACATAAGCAACCTTGCCACCTGCTTCCATCCATCAGCCTCTGGAGAGGACAACAAAAAAACAAAAACACACGAGTGAGTGTGGGTGTGGCTGTCATTTTTAATGCATGCTAGGGGTGACTAGGAAAAAATCCTCTGTATACAGTAATTCTCCCTCCTCCGATTTAGATGAAATCTTTCTCTTAGAGGGACCCTCATCTGCATAGGAATCTGAAGAAATGTCTTCAAGGAGGATACCATAGTATTTGCAGATAGTTTGAACGAGTCAAATGTTTCCTGCATAGCTCCTTTCATCCAAGAGACAAAATAATGCATAGAAGGAACAGGTCCTTTTAGCTTTTCAGCATAGGCTTTACACAACTTCTCCAATAGGAACAAACAATCCATCAAAACCTGCACAATTTACTGGCTGCTGTCTCTTGAATTCTTTCAAGGTTTCTTTTCACTGCGATCTGACAAGCGGATCTTTTGACCTTCACTTGTCTTTACACTTTAATTTGTCAGGCTCCGACTTTCCTCATTAAGTGCTGCCTGTAATTTACAATATTTTCAAATGCTTCTGTCAAATTCTGTAGTGTGTTTCCAAAAGGGTTGGTCTCTCCATAGTTTCTGCTCTGTGTCTACAGACAAAAGGGCAACAAACTGGCCTACATGTCAAATCTGGGGCACAGCAGAAAGAGGTTTGCAGTGCTCAGTCATATTAGCAGCATGTATTTATGGCAACATATTCTACAGCATTGTACAATAAATTGGTGTATACATTAAACATGCCCCAAAGCATACAAAAACTGCCAAAAACAAGAGTTTAAACTCTTGGTAAGTTAAATAAGACATTTTACATAACTTTTCAACAGACCTTGGTGTGTGGCGGGGATGAGAACCTGCTGTGTCTGGTGAGATGCTGCCTGCTGTTGCTGAGGGTGCTGTTGTACATGGTGATGCTGAGCATGCTGCTGCTGTTGTTGAGCCTGCAGCAGAAGTTGCTGTTCCTCAGAGTGAAACCCATCAACTGCTTTAGATTGCATCAGCTTGCTTTCCCACAGCTGAAAAAAAAAATAAGCTCCCATATAAGTTCTCTTGCAGTGACACAGGAAGAATGCTTTTTGCAGAGTTTGTACTCTGAATACTTACTGTTTTCAACTCCATCAAGACTTGCTCATCAACTCCCTCATCCAGAAAAAGCTCCCTCACATCATTGATAACATCTTCAATCACAGATCTATACAATTTAGGCTGTAATATAGTAGAGGTAATTTTAGAAATAAGGGACAATATGGTGTGCATAATTTAGCTTTTAGACATGTCCCCACATATGACATAGAATTTAAAAGCCCCAAAAACCGTAATCAGAGTTCTGCAGCTATTGCTAAGCGCCTTCTTTGAAGACAGGTAGTACCAGAGAAGCAGAATACCACTTTAACGCATGCTGTTGTATAAACCTCTGCAATCATCCACAAAGCACCATACTATTTGTCTAGTTAAGGACAAACTTTAAAGAATATAGAAGCAGAGCAGAGCTGGCTCTCAAACCGATCCACAGGACCAAAGGTGTTCAGTTAATAAATAATTTCATTTGTAGAAAAGTAAAAAAATATAGCTGCATCTCCATCCACCCTACGCGTTTTGCACCCCTATAAGGCACTTAATCAAACAGCCCATGACTAAGTGCCCTTTTTAAAGTGACATTCCTCAGGTTGTACAATATTAGAGTATACAAATCCACACATTAGATGCAAGTACTGAGCAATACAGGAGGTAAAGGGGGTCCCTACTCCTTATAGATGTACAGCAAGCTCTCTGGTCAAATTAAAATAAGCTATTGCCTAACCATGCAACGTTCATATTGGCTGATGTATATGGATTTGAAAGAGACTGCATGTTTCTTGTGCCCTATGGAGGCATTTCAGTTTGTAGGCTGCATGAACAGGAATAGATTTGTCGTTTTGTTCTAACCCAGTTTGGTGTTTGGCTATTTAACAAATTGCACAGGTTAAAACAACCCCCCAAGTTGCCAAGAATGACTTTCTAATGTAGGTTGCTCTATACCAGACAACTAAAGGCCAGAAAAGGGATGTAAGCAGGGGAGCGCCTTCAACATCACACCATTCACCTCTCCCTCACCAAGCCCTGCAAACAGAGGCTTCTTTAATTTCTCCAGGGGAAAAAAAAACAACATGTCAGCAATAATTTGCTCATGTGGCAATGGCATGTGTATGTACAGCCTAGAACCAGCCATAAGATCACCACCCCCCCCCCCATGCCATATGTACATGGGAGGAGGGGGGAGAGAAAAGGAGGCAAAGTGAAAAGTCACATGTTTTGGATTCAGATTCAGTTCGGCCAAGTACTTGATTCGGCCAAATCAGAATTCTGCTGAAACAGGTCAAATCTTGGTCAAATCCCGAACCAAATCCTGGATTTGGTGCATCCCAAATTGGCACACGTGTCCTTAATTTCCTGAGGCACTTAATAGATTTCATGCGGTGTTTACCCCATGTTGTATTCCCCCCCCCTTACACTGACCAACTGCAAAGAAGTAAAACCCTTATGTCTAGAAATCAGTTCTATGGGTATTAAAACGAACACTTCGTAGCACAATAAATAAAAATGTGCTTTAAAGGAATTGTCCAGTGACAGGAGCTATTCCCTTTGTATCTGATATGCATGCTAAGGATCAATTGCAACCTGACTGAACATTTATGTCCCATGTGGCCACCCTTAAAGTCACTGACTGAACTCAAGAGTTAAGAGAGCTGCAAAGCAGGATGTTGTGTTCTGTTCGACATCCAATCACTCCAGCCTTTATACATTACATTTTTGTCTAATTAACTATGTTAGAACGGTTTACTTTGCACAGCCTATTTACCCAATTTTTATACTGAACAGTTCCTTTAAGCCCTTAAAGGATCCAAACCTATGGACTAGGGCACAAAACTGCATCCCCATTCTATCTATGTTGAGTCTCCATAATCAACCACATACAAAGCAGCATGATTTGCTATAATTAAAACCCAATGAGAATGATTTCCTAGCAATTTTTGGGTTGCAAAATTGATCCTACAAAGTGTCAAAACCCCATGGTTAAGGGAGTTGAAAAGCAAAAGAAAATGTTTATATAACGAGGTTGGACGCACATTGTCATTACAGCAGATTAAATGGGTGGTTCACCTTTAAAACTTTTAGTATGTTCTAGAATATCTAAAGGTCCCCATAGACGTAAAGATCTTTCATTGGTGAACCATCGATTTCAGTGCAATCCGACCAATCCGTCAAATTATCGTGAGGTTAGTGGGAAATAAAACGGTTGTGCATCTTACAATTTTTTGTCCATCTGTAAGGCTACAAAACTATTGTTATTACTACTCTTTAATTGTTCATCTTTGTCTTCCAGCCCTCTTCTATTCATATGCAAGTCCCTTACTCAAATCAATGCATGGTTGCTAGGGTAATTTGGACCCTGGCAACCAGATTGCTGAAACCTCAAACTAAGGAGCTGCAGAATAAGAGATTAAACAAGGCCTGAAAACCAACAGCAAATGGTGTCAAATGATCACTTCTGTACGTCATACTAAAAGAGAATTTAAAGGTTAACAAGTGGTTTAAGAGAGAATGTGAAATTGCAGATGAAAGCAATGTACAGTGGCACAGTAGTGGGACACACAGCAAGGGAACACGGGGAGGGCCGCAGCCTATTTCTGTGACTGGATTTAGAGGTTTCACGCGGGCGACCCCGAATGTTTCCATGTAAAAGCGGCAGTGACTCTCCTCACAGAAGAGAGAAGGGAACAGTCCTTCCCGCCAGCGCTCCACCTCCCGGCCGCTATAAGGAAAGGGGGAGATTGTGATGTCAGCTGCCCAAGCCCCGGCCCCTCCTGGCAGAGTCTATATTAGACAGAGCGATCACTGTATATAAACAGGGCCGCCTAGGGGAGGAAGGACACATCGGGAAGCCATGATGGGAGGACGCGGTCGGAAAGAGCGGGCTTCAACTAACCGCGGCCTCCCTCGCTCCGTATTGACTTGTGGGATGCACTTTGGGCACATCCTTAGTGAAAGCCGACTTTATCGCTTGGATTAGGCTAAAGGACTTCCTTACTGGGAGTAATATTAGCGAGAAGTCACGGCGCCGGCTGCAATGAAACGAGTCCACAGTGTTCCCTACACCATTCAACTAGCCGCCACCATCACACCGAGCTGCCTGGCTTCCTCACAGCAGTGCACTTGTAACCATTGCCTAATCATAGGAGCACCCCTACACATCCAGCAATCCCCCCTCCCGACCCACTACCACCCGCCCAGCAAGCCCAAGAGCGTCCGCTACTTGGCCCAGGGTCCTTACCACGGGGTTTGCGTTAGCCGAGGCCGCCATTTCCAACAGGAATTAGGGAGAGGGTGTCCCTAGCCTAAACACCCCACACACAGGAACCTATCCCCAGCTGCCCCACACACCTTGTATCACCTCAGGGGCAAATACGATGGAAATTAAGCTCTGCCCCCCGAAAGCAACGAGGCAAAGGGAGAAGGCACGGGAGCTCTAAACACGTTATAGATTATTCTCTTGCTAAAACTCGAAATGATTATCTGCTGGCTATAGAAGGTAATAATAAAAGCCTGGGTTTAGAGGAGTCAAGGGCACAATATAACCGTATTACATCTTAAATAGAAACGCAGATAATCCCTTCCGCAGGCGGCTAAAATAGTTTCCCGCTTTATTCTGGACTGCTATAAAATAGCTAATAAAATCAACCAGTAAGGCTAGTTGGGGAGAGGCAATTAAAAACTGTACTCCCGGGGTAATACAGGGACAGTTCGGGCTGTTAGACAGGGACAACTAGTGAGATTTCTGATAGAGGATGGGGGTTATCGAGGATATGGCATTAGACGGCAGCTTCCTGGATCACAAGCCGGCTCCGGTTGTGCTGGATGGGACCGCCGCCGCCAGCCGTCTGCTCTCCTTCGCCGCTCTCCTTTATATACCGAGAGATCGAGCTGTGAAGACACGGCTACCAGGTCATGGGGGTGGGAACTCTCGCGAGAAGAACGTATCACTCAGAGGCGGCGCTTGTGGGATCTTGTAGCCCACTGAGGAGCGTAGGCGGGGCTTAAAGCTGAGCAGTTAACTGCTTAAGTGCCAGTAATTGCGCGATAAAGCAAAAAGAATGCGACGGCCATATTACATACAAGCAAGTGTATGGGTCCCGGACTCCCGGAGAAGAACAACCGGTTCATTTAGACATAAACAAACTACATCTGGCTCTGTATCTACATGAATTATATGCAATTTGTCATTTACAACGAAGAGGGGCCAATAAGGGAAATGCAGTTGGGGTCGACGGGCAGACTGTCGCTGCAATACACTAACCATATGAGAAATATGATGAAGTAGAAAAGAGGGAGAGACTGGCTGAGCTATTGAAACATTACACAGGAGTCATTTTGAGTAACAATCCATAGCTCTGTTTTTACTTCATCAACACGGCAATAACCCTTCCCGAGCGTATCTACTCTACTCCGTCTCGTATGGTATTCTGAACAAAGCAGCTCCTGTCACCGGCCAACAACACAGTTTATATAAGGGAAAAGTGAGATGAAGTATTTGTGTCCTTCCGCAGCGAGTTGCCTTCTCACACCGTCACACAGTGAAGTACAACCGCAATGCGCAGACAGGGGGAGGGGCTATTTTACCTGCCGCAGAATGGCTGCTATTGTGTCAAAATGGTGTTGTCCTAAAGTTGAGGGGGCCTGGCAAATGTAGCTCTTTTCACTGCTCCCTCCCCTCCTGTACTCTCATTTGCAGTAGGCAGTGAAATGAAATGAAACAAGTAGAAGGGTCTGGGAGAGGCATAACCATGCAGCAGACCTGCAGATAACACTAGGGTTCCTGACTCCCAGTTCAGTCAAAAGACTGGTATTAGCAGTTTCAAAATATAAATATCTCATAAACCGCTAAAACTAGAAATTCATTATACGTTGCAAAAGTGGCAGTGCTAAGAGAAGATCTTTGAGAACGTTTTAGTTCTTATTTAAGGGTTAAATGACATTTAATATATAGCCTTACATACAAACTCCCACATGCCTCACTTATTACTCATAATGAAGTCCCTTTTTAATCAAATAACATCAAGCTCTTTGCTATATAAATATGGATATATGATAGTATTGTTATCCTGTATGTATTTGGTGCCAAAATATCCTGCAGGACTTCCTGCCTCAGTGGAGCTTACAGTCACAGGCCCCAATCACATTTACTTTGGTCAATTTTATAAGAAGTTAACTTGGTATACACATATACAGAAAATATGTAGTTATATGCAGGAGTTTCAGTTCTTTACTTGATTTAAAGGAGACTTATCTTGTGCAAAACCAGAATGTGCCCGTGCATTATACTCTTTTGCATATAGAAGGAATATGTAAAAGTAGTGTTTAGGGTTGATTTAGTGTAACTTTTCTGCAAAAATCCAACTAGTCCCGTCCATCTGTTCCACTTCCTGCTGCCTTCTTTCCCAGGCTGTGCTGGGGAGCCAGCAGCACTCAGTACACTGCACTGTAGCATAGGAATCAAGCAGCGGCTAGGCTGACCTGATAGGGAACTGAAAGTCTTTGCTTTTGTGACTCTAGGATTGGCTGCCCCTAATTACTGTGCTTCTGGCATGAACCATTAGGACACTCCCACCCATCATTTGAAACATGGACAGGGACAATAGCCATACTATATGGAGCTGCAATAGAGCCATTTTTAAAGATAATATTCAATTTTAGCTCAAGGTGAAACTAGCTCCATATATTATTTAATACAGCCTACAAGATTAGGAGGGCTTTTTAGTTATGCTATACAGTATGTCTCCTTTAAGACATGAAATATTCATGCAATATTATATTTAATATACAGAGACTGCCACTTCAGCAATATATTCCCCTAACTTATCTCTTAAACACTGGCAAAGGCCAAGGCAGCTATTCCCATCTTTGAGGGAAATGGCTGAAAAATGTGCTGGTCCAGGATACTATCCTAGTGACCACTGAACTGCCATCTTCTTTCTTTTCATGCTATTGTTGATGCTGTCCTGGCAGCATGTGCAGTAGAGTAGAACTTCAGCTTTTTGTGTCTGCATTTAGCTTTTACTCTATTTAATCATTGCACAGCAGCCACAAGAGATCCCTCGAGAGTCAAGAAGAAACATGGCACTGACTAGAATAGTTCCCTGGGATAGTGTATATTTCAGTAGAGGTGTGTCGTGGTTTTAGGATAGAAGTTATAATTACTGGGAGGTGGCAGTTTGCACACCCAGTGATTATAATTCCCAACCCCACGCAGGCACTTCTCTTTGCTAAAAACCCACTAGCTCAAGGTACTATCCTATCATATGTTCTCCTTTAAATGTCTACTAAGGATAACATTTCTAGTAAATTTAGGTACCCTCATTGTTACGCCCCTGACCTGCCCAGAAATGAAATGATACCTGCACTCTTTTACTCACATTTAAGTTTCTCCTTATCTGCCTGGCCACACTCTGATCCTCCAAATCCCACTACTAGTAATTATAAATAGTAGAAAAATCAAGATACCAATGGGCTTTTTTCCAAAGTGTCAAATTAGGAAAAAAATAATCAAAGTTTGGAAACTTGACCAGTTTTTTCCATGCCAACTCTACTTTGCTTTTTCTTTCTCTGACCTAATGATTATATCACATGGGAGACCTGTCCACCCATCACGTTGCAAGTGAAAGGGACTTTTTAGCTGATGGTATACACAAATAAGTCAAAAGAGGCTTATGGCAAATAAAAAATGGAGTTGCAATAGAACCCTTTTTATCAGAGGCAAGTAACTTGATTGATGGATAGAGGAAGACAGCAGAAATTTGAGCAGTTTATTTCTTTCCTATTACATTACGGAGAAACCATTACATGCAGGCTTCCTTTTAAAAGACTCAATTCAAAACATTTAATTATGTGACTTGTTGACTCCGGAGGAGGTTCATATAAGACTAGCTCTTTGTTTGCTAAACCTAGGGCACGGACCATAAGGGCAGCACGATAATATTGTGCTATTTTGTTTAAAGAGGTGTATTACAGGGACCCTGTGTTAAGAAAAACTTCTTAGTTTTCATTTTTCAAAGTTTTCTTTTAAACAGGTTCCAATGGAACCTGCCTGAATGCTTAGGATGTGTACAGAAACCGCAAAATTCAAGACGAAAGTCTTCAAAATATACGTACAGTCTTCAGATCCTCCATTTTTAAATTGTCTTTATTAGCAATAATGTTGCACAATCATCTTGGATATATGTTACCTTGCTGATTATCAATAACAACGTATTTTCTTGTCTTATTAGAGATGAACAATGAATTTCAGAAGTATAAAGAACAGTTTACTTAAACTATACACGGTGGGCCATGGTGTTGAAATTTTTTAGAGCTACTCCTGATGATAGAATTCCTGGTAAAACCATCTGTGGGAGATACATGTCCAGTCATGTTGAACGTCTGAATGGTGCATATGCTTAGGGGCAATTTGAACACAGTTTAACAATGAAAAATTGCTCCTGATTTGGTGCTTGCATTCATAAACGAGCCTTTGTATATTGATGACACAGTACTTACTCATCCATGCTGAGAACCGGAAAGAAAATGTGTATTTTCACTGACGTTACCCGGTTGTTAGCGTGTCCAAGCAAGCAATGCAAAACTTGCAGACCTCCAGATGTTGAGAATAAAAACCTCTGGCACCCAGCAATTTACAGCAGAGTGTCAGATAGACTGACACGTTTTGTCTACACATTGGGCAACTAAAACAAATTTTGCTTCCCTTACTAAACTTAAAACACTTAATTTTTCCCTCAGGGAAAAGCTAACTTTTAGTATGATGTAGACTGTAGAGAGTGATATTGAGACAATTTGCAATTGTTTTTAATTTTATTATTTGTGTTGTTTGATTTATTTAGCTTTTTATTCAGCAGCTCCTACGTTTGCAATTTAAGCAATATGGTTGACAGGGACCCGATTACCCTAGTAACCATGCATTGATTTGAAAAAGACTGGAATATGAATAGAAGAGGGCCTGAATAGAAAGAGGGGTAATCAAAAGTAACAATTATAATCTATTTGTAGCCTTAAAGAGCATTTTTTTTAGATGGGGTCATTTGAAAGCTGAAAAAAAAGACAATTCAAAACCTATAAAAAAGAAAAAATGATAGCCAATTAAAAAAGTTGCTTAGAATTAGCCTATTGAAAGTTAACTGAAAGTTGAACCATCCCTTTAATTGTTTCTGCATTGTTTCCCAACTGACACAGGAAAGGTGCTATTGCATCTTATTTATGCTTTTTGTTGAGTGCCGCATGTGCTACAATTTCATTACTAAGCTCACAGTTGTATAGAAGCTTAGTATTTAACAACAACTGTTACGGATCAGCCTGATATCTCCCACCTCAAGGTGACATATTGGGGTGAGATCAGATTGTCTGGCGACCTCAGAATATTACTCTCTACATCATACTAAAAGTTAACTCAAAGGTGAACAACCCCTTTAAATAATCTTCTGACCAAAAAAACAGTTTTCAGTTCCTGCTGAAAACTGATAATGTTTTGCATTCAAGATTTTGTGACCATCTCAGGTCTCATCCTGCCATGAATGTTAACCCACAGTTCCAGAAAGGCTGTTTTAAACACTTTTACACAGCATTTCTTCAGTCACTATTTGATAAATCTACTGTGCTTGTCCATGGGTAAGCAAATTCCCTTGTATATTAAAGGTATTTTAAACGTTAATGTAGTAGATAATTATATAATGTAAAGATAATTATATAATGTAAAGATAATTATGCAGAGAACATGAATTGAAAGTCAGAAGAGGAATTGAGAAAGACAGATGGCAAAGATTCAGAGCAAATAAAGTTTGGCAACAAAGAGGGAAAATGTAGATGTAGAGACTACCTACATGTATAAACATGTTTCACTCTAGCAATCTGGGGTTAAACTCACTGATCTGCTGGGATGTATTTTGGTAACTATATAATGTCCTAGGACAATTCCTGGTTTTGACTCTTTGTCCCTGGTCATTTTTATTTTTATAATTAACCAACTGCAACAAAGAGGTTAAAGGGGTGGTTCACCTTTATGTTAACTTTTAGTATGTTATAGAATGGCCAACTCTAAGCAACCTTTCAATTGATCTTCATTATTCATTTTTTAAATTATTTGCCTTCTTCTTCTGACTCTTTCCAATTTTCAAAACGTGGTCACAAACCTGATCTAAAAAACACATGTTCTGTAAGGCTAAAAATTTGTATTGTTATTGCTACTGTTTATTACTCATCTTTCTATTCAGACCCTCTCCTATTCATATTCCAGTCTCTTATTCAAGGCATGCATGCATGGTTGCTAGGGTGATTTGGACCCTAGCAACCAGATTAGTGAAATTACAAATTGGAGAGCTGCTGAATAAAAAAACGAAATAACTAAACAAATCACAAATAATAAAAAATAAAAACCAATTGCAAATTGACTCTGAATATCACTCTGTACATCATACTAAATGTGAACAATCCTTTTATATAAGCTTATGACCAAAACAGTTTTTAGTTTCTGCTCTTTTTCTGTAATTAAAGTTGTTAGAGAAGGTGTTTACGATGAAGTAGTGTTCCTCTTATCATACCCACCGGCATTTGCTTTGGTATCCTAGTATGGCGCAAAGGGTCAGCACCTAAAGTGTTCCTGGAAATGTTGCTATTAAGGGATCATTTTCTTTCTTTTTTATTATTTAAAAAACTAGTGATCTAATCCCTACAAAATAGAATATTTAAATGTGTTTCCCGCAAAGGCTAATAGGAGCATTTAACTTAATTCTTTTCACCAGATCTTAATAGGGCACATTTTCCCACAGTCTTTTCAGTGAGAATGAAATGAACACAGAGGCAACCATCTTTCCACCAAATAAATTATGTCCTCCTCTCAAAGGGGTCGGGGCTTTGATTTATTTTTAGAACAATGTGTGGCCTAATCTTATATTGCATTTTAGTCCTTAGCCCAAAACACACCATTCTATGCACGGACAGAACTGTAAGAAATAGGTAATTTTATACTACATGTAAAAAATCCAAACAAAACGATACAGCTGTACAAATGTTTCTATTATTACATTGTTTCAAATCTAGGACATGAAACAATGTTGGAAGAATAAGCTAGTAAAAATAATGAGAGATGGGGTGGGCAGCAGTGGAGTCACAGAGCGTTCTAATAGAAGGAGAATGCCATACCTAGCTCACAAGCAACTACACTAACTAGAGAGATTCTGGGCAGACTGCCAAGTCCTGCAAATGGTAAAACTAAATTCAAACAAGTGCCGAGAATGATGTACTCAGAAACAAAGTGGCCATTAAAAGAAAATGACCGTTTATGCTGAGTACAAGTTTATAATAGGTCAAAAAGGTACAAATATAAAAGGGATCTGAAGCAAGACTGTAGAATGAAAGCGTAGTAAACAGCCTGGGAGAGCTTAGCTAATGGTGATGGAAATGAAAGGCTAGAAATAGATTAGACGAAAATAATGCGTTCCGAAAAGCCACTTATATGGTGGACATTATTTTTAGGGACACATTTATTAAAGGATAATTTCCTGTCAGTGAGCTAATCAAGTCTCTCCTTGATATATGAATGCCATATGCTTCACGTTTTCAAGATTTGTTGTAATAAGCTACTATCTATCAGAAGTTTCATCTATCCAGCTCAGATTTACCATGATACCTCTGAAATCAACAGAACTTGTTTATACCTAACTTATTTTATACCTAATTTATCTTTTTAGCTTAATACGTTGTGGTCTAATTGATGGTGGGGGTACTAGTGACCGGTTTGCTCTGCTCAATCCTTTTCCTCTTGAAATACTTCTTTCCTTTACAAGGGGCAGAGGATTTGTGTTTTTTAGGTATAGTTCAGCCTCTCCTCAGAATAGGGCAAGTTAATTTATGAGACCATAGTCCCGGTTACCCTACTCCAACCTTTGGAGTCTATAAAATAAGTAGGCAGCTAGTTTTTGGGACAACTCCGCCATCTGACATTTCCTATTTCTGAATCTTTATCTATGAACTTGAGCATACTGGTCAAATAATTTATCCTATTTATTGGTCTTATCCTAATAATTTGTAGCCTTTTAAATCGAAACAACTGATCATTGCATCGCTAATTAATTAATATTTATTGCACTGCACTTTCATCTTTTCTATCCTTATTAATTCATGAATTGTGGATAAATTCATTGTAATTGATTCTAAAGATAATTAATTGATTTAAAATTAAACTAGCACTTTATGAATTAGCTATTAATATTCATCAATTGGAGTATAAGCACTGCACTTTACTTTGAATTATTATGGAATTAGAATTTAAGGCTTTATTAATTTGAGATAGAGACTAATTGATTAAATTGTTGGCTACAAGCGGGGTGCTTTTCTCTCTTAATAAATCATTCCAAATTTATTTTCCATCAATATGGCTAATATGAGCATTTGCCTTGACCCTTTTCACCAGTCTTTTTCTGTGAGAATAAAATAAACACTGAGACAACCATTTTTCCATCATATAAATGATGTCCTCCTCTTACAGAATGATGTTCAACTCAGGGGCAAGGGGCTTTAATTTATTTTTAGAACAATGTGTTATTGACCTATTCCCATAGTTCATTTTAGTCCTTGGCCCACCTCACCCCATTCTAAGCATACACACATATACACACACACACACCTGTAAGAAATAAGTCATTTTATGCTACAGTACCTGTAAAAAAAAACACACAAAACAACAGAGCTGTACAAATGTCTCTATAATTACATTGTTTAAAAAACAGGACATGAAACAATGTTGCCAGTGTATATATAAAGTGCAGAGCGATCAGTAGTAACATGTGCCTTTAAGGACTAGCAGAATAGAAAACAAAACAGCAAAATCCTTTTTGTGTTTCAGCTTTGTGCCTTGCAGTAATCATTCTCTGTAATTCACCTTTTTGGGCTCCAAGTCCACAGGACTATAATGCAGTGAATTGAGATTATGATAACACAAATTTAGTAAGTTGATTTCTGTGTATTAGATAGTTGCCCAACTAAGCTTCCCTGCCTAGAAAAGTTTCATCTGTTTTCATAACAGAAAATGTTATTGTCTTATTTCTAATCTACTGCTTACATAGGAGAGGGTATGGCTGCAGCGTTTTCACTCTAAACACTTGTACAAGACTTGTAAAGCCTTCAGCCTCTTATGAGATGAAAACTAAAACTTGAAAAGAGGTCTTCCATAATTACTTTTATGCCGCTGGGCATTACATTGAGGCACATTACTTATTAAAAGCCCTTCCAAATTCGGTAGTGAAACATTTCACGTGTAAAAAGAACCACATGGATAGTGCAATATCATCAGAGTAGAGTAGACTAAGCAAGAGAAAAAGCAACAGGATTTTAAGTTCATGTCTAAAGATGACCAGACAGATAAGAAACCTCTCCTTGTCCAGCAATCTGAGATACAGATCCTTAAAGCATGCAGGTATCATACAGTTGTCATGTTAAGGATCATTTGTGATGAACTTGGTCATATACCATATTTATATATGTACTACAAATGCGCCTTTAGCTCTTTTGGACAGGAAACATACAGAATGCATCAAGCAGTACTAATTAAGCATAAAACATGGCATACTATACAGACTTTTGTTTAGGTGATCACAAATGAGACCTGACCAAGTTGACATCGCTACAGAGACATAAAGAGCCCTGCTTTGGAGTTGACATCAAGAATGGTAGATGGATGGTAGTTTAGTACTGTACACTTACATCACACTTTACTGGACTATGTGATACATTTAGCAAGTGTATAGGATAAACTACTTCCCACCAATTTGTCTAAGTTCCCTGAAGTACTTCAGGGGAAATTCAGTAAGGAAATATTTTCTCCCTTGTCTGTATAAAAAAAATTACAAGCGTTCCAACTTTAATACTTGGAGGCATCACTCTTCTGCATCTACCCACTGGCATTAAAAATGAGTATAATGTGCATGCTTGTATATTCCATATTATTTGGTCCACTTTTAAGAAACATGATTTCTTTCTTTGCTGCATCTAAAAAATGTATAGCCTTTTACTTATTTTGATAAATAGTTCATCACTCCATAGGTTATTTAGTATAAATGAAAATAAAACCTACCTCATTAAATGTTGCACTGTTTTAACTCCCTCATTATAAACAACTAGTAATAGCTCAAACAGAATTTTATATGCATGGAGCACATGATAATCCCCGGTGTAGCAGTGCTTAATACATAGACTGCTTTTGAACTCACTTCAGTATTTATGGGTGAATAATGAATTAATGACGTAGTTTGAAAACTCTAAAATACTAAGGAACTACCCATCAAACAGAGTAAATGCTTGTCCTTAACTGGCAGGAACTTCACTATAAAAATGACGGCTGTTACAAGTCATTCTTCAATTTCTGTATGGTGTGCAAATCTACATTATTTATATTTAAAAATAACCCATCCCTACAAAAAAAAAGAAAAACTATGTTTGGAATTCGGTGGCAACTAGCAAGCGTTTAACCCCCCTTACTACCCAGACACCAATTATCTTGGTTTGTCGCATAATCACTTTTGGTATCACAAAAAAACCCTGCAGAAAAACATTTATACAGGAATCCAGCTCCAAGGCTAGTGTCAGAATAATATTTAATCTCCCCTTTAGTGCAAACCCTAAAAACTCTAAGAAGCTTTTTCAAGTACACTATAAAAAATACCACAGAGATTAAAAAACATCAGAAATCAATGAGAACCTAGAAAAGGACACCCAGCATTTGAAGGTTCATTAGACACCCAAATAGTCCTACCATGATAATCCTATCCTAAGATACAGAATTTGTACACAGCTGCACTCTAATAGATGGGAGACTGAGGCGTCACTTCATGTGCTTATTCCTCCCCCTACCATTATGGGTCTTGCTGGAGGAAAATCTTATTTTAGGAATAAAAATGTTCCTTTTCCCCTTGCTCTGGCATGAAGACGTTCCTGCACATACGGTACATAGGCCCTGCAGGCCACACATGCCCATATGTTTCTCTCTCTCCTAGAGCCAAGTAAAACAA